>NC_138209.1:40045139-40682639 GCF_964194415.1 Vipera berus | reverse complement strand
CCCATTTGCACGATGTAGAACAAGAATCCACTGTGGAGTTGAACTATACAGAACATCCAAAAATTGAAAAGCATGTTATTGCTACTTCAAAAAGTATACCAGAAACAAGTTCATTTGCAAATGAAGAAAGATTGAAAGCACTTCATTACAATGAGTCCTCTAAGATGAGTTTTTCACCGAGCTTATTAGGAAAGGATTTATGCACTGCACCCAATAATCCTTTAAAGAAACAGACTTGTTTTACAGAACCAAATTCTAGTTCCCTGGATGCAAATGCAAATGATGTTATATCGCTTACTACTTATTTTTCAGTTGATAACTGTATGACCGATACTTACAGAATTAAATACCACCAGAGACCAAAACTGTATTTTGCAGATACTAGTGGGTCAAACAAAGAAAGATCTTTGTTATCCACTGGAATGCAGTTGGACACTACATACCACCACACTTCTGAATCAAATCATGCCACATCTCAGCAGAAGCATAAATCTAATATTGGAAAAGTATAGTGTAATATGAATAATTTGGAAATGAATATAAATCCTTAGAACTCCAACCCAATGTGATGTTTAAGTTTACATACTTTAGCTACATTTCATTTGGAAAGTATACATTAATGAATTGTTCCTTGCATGTGCATGCGTGATCAAGAAATATCAAAGATGGTTTTATGCTTGTGGAAATGCCAATTTTGCATAGGTTCAATCAAAGTGGCTATTCTTTTAAATGAGTAATTTATAAAATATTTACACTTGCTTTCATATGATAAATAGACACATGTTTTTTTAAAAAATAATACCATTTCTTTTAAAAATGACTTGATTTAGAACATGGGTGTCAAACTTGCCGCATCATGTGATGTTTCACGACATATTGCAACTTTTTTCACATTGCCGGAGCTGGGGTGAAAATAGGTTTTGGATCTGATTACACAGTTGGTTAAATTTCTTACTAATTATAGCACTTTGTAGGTTATAAAACCTCAATTATGTATCCATTTGCAATTTCCATATTATTTAAGACAGAACATTTTAAAGCATAACTGTAAACTTATTTTGAATGTTGAATTCTCATGAAAAAAATCTTTCACAGAATTTGAAATGGGGAGTATGATATATATTCTCAGATAAGCCCTTTTACAGATAAGTTGACCTTCACAAGTATAGACAGTAATTTGTACTGCTTTAGATTAAAGAAACAAGATTTAAATATAAGGATTATTCTTATGCACCAAAGGATACAATGCAATAACAAGGTAGTACAATCTTTATAATGGCCTTGAGAGTTTTTGTCGTCTTATGAAAATTTTATGTAAACTTTGTCACAAAAGGAAATTTTTAGAGATATGAATTGTTTACATGCACTTCATTTTTTTCATGTAAAGGCACTTTCAAGCTTGCTATGTAAAAATTGAATATAGTCTACATACACTGTACTACCTCAGTATGACAACATGGGATTATTTTAGTATGTGTACAGTATACCGGTATATTTATACACACACATGCTGTATCTACTATACTTAGTGTATGTATACACACACACACACACACACACATATATATATATATACACACAAAAAATGTGTGTGTGCATGTGTGTATCAGAAGTGTGCCAAACACTTCAGTTTTGAAATGCTCCCTTTCAAGTGAAATATAGAGAGCTTTATGGATTGATATGGATGGGCTGCATGTTGTAGCAATTTTCCAGGCTTTTGTGTCTGATGTCATTTTGTAGTTATGACTTCCCTGTGAACTGATTAGCTCCAGGACAAAACTTTCACAGTGTGAAATACTGCATTTTCTACACAGTTACAAGTGTATTAAATTTGCTTCCCGAGGAACATGGTACTTGTTAATGACCTGAGTAGCCAGAGAGTTTTGGAAAGTATTTCTGAAACACTTAGAAATTTTGTTTGTGAGATATTTAGAACTTTTGCAAGAAAGTGAAAAAGTGCATTAACTGGGTTTTCACTTCCCCTTATAATCAGGTACTCTTAATTAGAAATTTAATAGTCTACACTACTGTTTTGCCAAATAAAACAAGCAGCATAAGAAATTTTATGACAGAATTATTTTAAAACTCCTTGTTAGACTAATAAAAATGTATTAAATGCTAGAAGCATATGCTGATATTAGAAATATGCACAGAATGGCATAAGCATTAAAAACTTACCTTTTGTAGTAGACAAATATTAACCATTTATCTATTTTCTTGAATCAGTTATCCAGGATCGCATTATTATCTTTTAAATATTTGAAATAATGCCTTAATGAAGTCTTAGATTTTATTTTAATATACAGTATATTTTATGGTAGCTAGAGTTTTAAATAGCAAGTTTCTTGCATCGTGCAGTATTTTAAATACAAAAATTATGCATAGCAGTTGTTTGTAATAAAAATATTTAAGTATATTGTTGGGCTGCAAAAATGTGATAAATTGTATAAATATATTTTTATATTAAAGCTGCTGTGGAGAATATCATTGCATGTATAGAAAGTACTCTGGTTTTCTTAAAGTCTTATTTGATACTACCAACAAGAGGCACAAACTGATTCTGACCAGTTCAGCTTGAAGATTATTCCTTTTGAAAGATTGAAATGGAATACACAAGCAGTTTTTAGGTAAAAATGTATGACACAGTACCTTTTAAAATAATGGCTACAAAATGATACTGAACAAATGTTTTAGTTTTCAGCATGATAGCTGCTGTGTGTTTTGGAACACTCCATTCTAAGTTTGCACTATAATTAGAGTAAATGCAAATACAAATTTGTGATTTTGTCCAAATGGGGAAAATGCTATTAAAATTGGTGGTTGAGCCTACTCAGAACATTATTAGCAGTGTAAAAATAGAGATGCTTGCATGCTTCCCTACAATAAGGATTACATTAAAGTTCCACATTTATGTTAATGAAGGAGTCTTCCTGCTCTCTAAACCTTCAGAGAACAAATGTCTGAAAAATATGGGCAGTCCTTGACTTACGACCATTCGTTCAATGCGCCTTTGCAGTCACAACAGCACTGAAAAAAGTGGCTTATGACCACTCCTTGCACTTAAACCTGACATAAATCTGTCATATGATTGCGATCTGAGTGTTTGACCCCTGCCTCACGCAGCAGTTGAAGTGTCCTGCAATCCTGTAATCACCATTTGTGACCTTTCCAGCCAGCTGGAAAGTTACAAATATCAGTCACATATTTCCCTTAACCGCAGTGATTTGCTGAGCAGCAAAAAGCTCATAAAAACTGGGTCACATGCCTCACTTAGCAACTGCCCTGCTTAACAAATTTTCCAGCCCCATTTATGGTTATAAGTTGAAGACTACCAGTAGGTCTAGTGACTAAGATGTAAGATTAGAGGCAGAAGACTGGAGTTTTTGTCCTGTCTTAGATACAAAACCAACTGAGTGACTGAGGCAATTACTCCCTCAGCCCTAGAAAGAATGCACTAGCAAAATTATTTCAGAAACTGTTCCCCAAAAGTTGCAGTCAAGATTGAGTTGAAGGCACAAACAAAGATGGAATATCTTTTTTCACTGACAATATCTTACCTATTTTCTTCTCCATATCTTCGTTAGTCTTGACTCCTGACAAGTGCCTGGACAAGTCCTTTGCTGTCTTAACATATTTGAAAGTAGTTTGCCATTACCTTCCTAGGAGTAAAAGTGAGTAAGCTGGTCCAAGTCACCCAGCTGGTTCTGTACCTAAGATGGAACTGGAACACAAGAGTTCCGTTTTCTGTTCTGGTGCTTTAACCAGCACATCAGACTGACTCTCCATCTTAACTATGAATGTAACTCCACATTGTTGGTTTCTTTTTATGGAGCTGACTTAGCTTTTAATCTTGTTGATATCTATCATACTTGAGTGCTTTTTCAGAAGTTACTGGTTTTTTTAAAGCATGTATAGTTAACATATTCATGATTACAAATAAAACCGAGAGAAGTAACTTGAACTCAAAGTAACAAATTAATTTTTGATATTTTAAGTTTTTTTAAATTAAAAAAGTCTCATTTCATTCCTGATATGCAGGTAATATGTAATAATGTAACACCTTTATAGGTAAAAATAGAACTATAAGTACTGGAATCAAAGTGTACAATTGAAAACTGTTTCTGAATTAATTTGAATTTGTAATATATGTATACACTAATGTGAATTACCTCTGTTAAGAATATTACTGTATTTTAAAAATGTAAACCAAATTTTCATTTCCTGTATAAATGAGAAATGTTGGATTTGTGAGTATATGTGCTTTAAAGAAATATAAGTCTTAATAGACATTTTTTGCACAAATTTATTGCTATTAAATAATGGGAATTTTGACAACTTTTTATAGCTGGCTGTACAGTCTTAATATATGCTTACAATATTTGATTTTTTTTAACTTTATTTTTATAATTGTTCCCTTTAGACTATATGGCTTTTGTAATGTTAAATACATTTAACGTGTTATAGAGAAATATCTTTGTTAAACTTTTAAAAATTGTCCTGCATTTACCTGCTGATAAAACAAAAATAAGATATCCGATATCTCTTTGCTTAGTTTACAGATGTATAATTTTTCTGTGAAACAGGAGCAAATCATTATTTGTTAGTTTTAAGAATACAGTTCTCAGTTTGAGTGTAAATATTTGCTATCAAATACAGTGACTAAACATCTGGTAAAAAATGTAACACTTGCATTCAGCTCCATATCATAGTATCACTCTAAACTACAGTTGATCTGTAAAAGCAGATGAAATGTTCAATTCTACCAAATGAATATTTGTTAAACCCTTACTCATTTAAATAAGCCAGTTTTCATTTCACTATGCTGTTTGCCAAGACTCCAATTTTTTAAATGGGTAGGGGTGGACATACTGACACTATAAAAGATTCTAAATAACTTTACTACACATATTTAATATGTGTATATAAGTAAATCATGAGGTATGGATTGTTTTACTTGAATTCATATGTGATGGTCTTCTTACTCACGAGTATGGCTATGAATCGCCCATTTCTTCAAGACTGTTAATTCATTCTGATGAATTGTATTAGACTCTACGGTGAAACAAGTGACGGTGAATTCAGTTCGATTCATACTCTATGTATTGCATTACAATAGGTTGACTTTCTCAACTCAGAAAATTAAGAGAACACCTAATATTTTGGGGCACACTCCTATTCTTTGCTTGTTTAGAATTTGAGAAGAAAAATCATTCAAAATATTGTTTGTCAGAGAACAAACTATTGCTGTCATCACTGTATTTTGTAAATGCAGACAAGAATTCACATTTACATAACAAGGTTTATTTCATTAGTTGAGGGAAGAACAATTTTAGAATATTAACTTAGAACAAAGAATGCAAGTTACAATATTTATTAATATGTCTGATTCAATCACTTCAGACTTTACTGCTTGGCTATACAGTAAATTCTTGTGGAGGAAGTGACACATCTACTTACGTAGGTTGAACAGCAATTCTTTAAAAATAACCCTCGCCTTCAAATTTCTGACATTTTTAGTTCAAGAATCCCCTGTTGTGATTCAGCGTCAGCATGTGGTTTCAGCAGCTCAGTCTGACAATTCTGAAGAGGAGGAGGAAGAGGAGGGGTTTGGAGAGCCTTTGGTGTCAGAGGAAGGTTCTGATGCACCGCAGAACTCTCAGCCAGGCCCCTCCCGTCTTGTTCCTCCTCAGACCCACCTGTGTGAACATGAAAGTGGAAGAAGACGATCCACAGCTGGCTCTGTTCAGGGACGCTAGGAGCAGGAGGCAATCTAGCAGAACTGAGCAAAGAAAAGCAATGAGGCAACTCGGGAGAAGGCAATGAGAAGCCACGCCTTGGGACTGCTGTTTAAAAGGGGAATGTGTGGGAGGTGCTAGTTGCTGAAGGCACCCGTTTGAACAGCTTCTGATAAAGTCTTGGTCTGTATTTGTTTAACTTTTGTTTGAACTTTTTCATTTAGCTTTTGCAAATAAATTTGGTTGGATTAGTTCCAGCCTATTGTTTATAAAAAGGGGTTGTCCCTGACATTCCAACAGGGCCGGTCGTAGGCCCTCCAAAGTTTCCGAATGAAAATAAGCCCAAGTTCAATCTCAATATCAAATGAACTTCACCCTACCTCTACCAATGCTTCAGGTCTTGTGCTCAACACAACAAATTTATACAGCCCAAGTAGAATGTAATTAATTCAATGCTTAAAGCCCTTGGTCCCAGCCTGACAAAAATGGGGAGAATCCATTTCCTCTAGGATATAAATATAAATAAATGTTCCATTCATATATTATTGAGAGTGGAGCACAAAACTGATTGAAAGAAAAACATTATTTCAATTATGAAAATTAACAGGAATGTCTACAGACTTAATTTTCAACTTCTTTTAGAACATGAAACTCCAAAAGGGCAAATCCAAAGCATAATGGGGATCAGGACCACATTAGACACAGCAAAATTTGTTCAGGTGGTTGGTCTGTTTACATACCATAAAAACGACCATAAAAATACCATTGACATAGTCCAAGCACACGTTGCTGCTGAAGGCACAAAGCTGAAGGCACAAAGTACTTTAAAACTTCAAACACAGCAAATGACTTTCCTTGCCAAAGAGAAGAATATATGCAACTTCTTTACATAAAAGCAGCTAAAACAGTGCTCAGAATTGATCAGTTTACATTTTCTCATTTTATGCTAGGAGTTCATCATAAATTATTGTTAGAAAGATATCTGTCTCCAGTCCAGAGTTGATTGCTGAAAATAAACGACTTAATTCAAAATGTTCTGTCACTTCAATGTCAGTTGTTATATTTAACATAAAACACAATTTGAACTTACTGAATAATGTGAAAAATGACAGTTCACAGAGCAAGTTCACCAGCAAAAATATCTCAACAGTTCAAATAGAAAAAGTAGTTGTTATTAAAAATTCTGAAGTAAGAGTTTTCCAATGTTCTTTTATTTTTGGTTCTGAAGCAAAGCCAGCTAAAGGAGTAATATTGGCCGGTTTTTCTTGAAGGCAGTCTGGTTGTCTGCTGGATAAAGAAAACAAAAATTAGATCCATCAGTGGAAAAACCTGTACACAAAATAATCCTGTCACATCAGACTTCTAGTACAGCATCATCAGTTGCCTGATAAACCTAAATATAGAACATAACTTATTCTGTTGCTCCTTGCCAACTGTTTATTCATACTTTTTTATTTTTATTTTGCTTTAGTCATATATTTGTTCCAGTTGTTAGTCAGCAAAACTATATTTCACGAATGTTGATCCACTTTTAAAGCTATTTTTAATAGCCACTGATACTTCTGGTTGAACCACATTATAAATTATAAACTAATTCATCATTTTGTGTTAGATTTTTCAAGCATTGTACAGGTAGTCCTTAAGTTATGAGTGCAGTGGAGCCTGCCCATTCCACTCGTAACTTGAAAACTTGTAAATCTCATACCTTGAACGAGATCATTCCCTTGCTTATTAAAATACACATGGCTCGTTAAGCAAACATGAAGTACCTCAGGGTGGGGAAGGCTATGGAGGGCCTAGTGATGGAACAGGCCCCCAAGGACTCCCCAACCCACTACTGTAAGATACCCCATACTTCCCCTTCCCTTCCTGACACGGACTCATCTGTAAAAGATCCGTCTCCTCTCTGCCACGGTTCCTGCTTTTCCAGGCCACTCCCACCTGCATCTGAGGCCAGCAAACGCTTCTGCGCCCCCCCTGCACAGCCCAATTGGGCCTGGAAAACGCCTCCAGAACCCAGATAGGGCCATGGGAGGCACGCAGAAGCATTCTCTGGCCTCATATCTGGGCAGCAGTGGCCTGGAAAATGCCTCTGGAGCCTGGATTGGGCCGCAGGAGGCGCAGAAGCATCCCCTGGCCTGATATCTGGGCCGCAGCAACCTGGAAAAGGCCTCCGGAGCCCCAGTCTAGCCTCCAGAGGCACCTGGAAGCATCCTGCAGTTTTGGTTCTATTCTCTGTTGCAGAGAACCGAGGCCTAAAGTACCATGAGATCACGCAAAATCAGTAGTGTGAGATCTCACCCCACTGATCTTGTGTGATCTTGCATTACTTTAGGTCTCCATTCTCTGCGAATGCACCGAAGGCCTGAAGCAGCCAAGAAAGCAAAGGATCTCAATCTTCGTAGGGTGAGTATTGAAGGCCTGGTGTCTAGGGAGACCCGGGGCACAGGTGAGAAGGGAGGGAATAACCAGGGTGAATGTTGCAGAGCCACTGCAGTCACGCATAAGGGCGAACGACTGCCGTGGTGCTGCAATATTCGTAACTTCAGGACTTCTCGTAAGCACTAGAGGGCGCTCATCACATAACTTTGAACGAGCATTAAGTGAACGCTCAAAACTTGGGGATTACCTGTATAATGTTATGGAGCCATAATAAAGACATAACCAGACAGCCAAATTTTTTTCCTTTGTGGCATAAAGTGATTTACATTTTTGCTTAGCCTTCTTGATTGCAACAGGTAAAAACAATCATATCCATTAAGATATAAATGGCATTCAATTTTTTTAATTGCAAAGAGTTCTATCATTTCGTTTTCTGAATTAGTCCAACAGTCTCAATCACTAACCCCAAAATGGAATTGTATTTTTTTAGTAAATGAAATAAGACAATTTATTTTATTTATTTTAATTCCATTTATATCCCGCCCTTCTCCAAAGACTCAGGGCGGCTTACAAGCTTAGCAGTAGCCTTCATTCTATGTATATGCCTGCTTATTAGGGCTTTCATACACCCCCCCAAGCGGCATTATTACAAAGTCAGCTTAATTGCCCCCAACAATCTGGGTCCTCATTTTACCTACCTCAGAAGGATGGAAGGCTGAGTCAACCTTGAGCCTGGTGGGATGCGAACCTGCACTAATTGCAGGCAGCTGGGGTTACTTAAGGAGGCATTAGCCCACTGCTCCACAAAGGCTCTACTTGATTAGTGCAGTTAAAAATCTTACTTCAAAGGAATTACAAACCATAATTCTGGATTAACAAACTAGCCATTAATGCAGTATAGATAAGTTTCATATACATGCTTTTGAATCATTTAAAACTGAATTTTTCAAACACACACACAAAAAACCCTATTCTGTAAACTTGGTACTTCATAAATACAGTTGTTCAAAAGTTTTAAACATATCACTTCCATAGAATTAGACATATTTATCTCCCACCTATTCTACAGTGTTTACTATTATTTCTTGCTACACAACCTCCTGAAATGCGTGGCAGTAATATTTGGAGATCCAACTTTCATAATAAATCACGCATCCAGTCTGCCTCAGCAATTTTAGATGCCATCTAAGACATCCTAGGCTGCAATTCTAAATTTTTGTCTTCCCTGCCAAACTACACATTTCCATTATATTATTTATATCCCACCTTTATTATTTTTACAAATAACTCAGGGTGCAGAACATATCTAACATACCTTCCTCCTCCCATTTCCCTCCAACAACAAACCTGGGATGTGAATTGAGAGTATGTGATTGACCCAGCATCACCCAGCTGCCTTTCATGGCTAAAGCAGGACTAGAATCCATAGTCTCCAGGTTTCTAGTCTGGTGCCTTAACCACTAGATCAGGCATGTCAAACTCGTGACGTCATGTAACATATCATGACTTTTTCCCCACTGCCGGCAATGGGGTGGGCACGGTTTTAGTATGATGCATCCGGCCCATGGGCCAGCAGTTTGACATGCCTGCACTAGACCAAACTGACTCTAGTATTTTTACAGTAGTCGTCTTACAGGCGTAATAATGCTATACACCAATATTCCCCAAAGAGTCTCACAAGATTTACTTGTAATCAAACATGAATAAAACTATCAATGCTGGATTAATCCACACTGGACTAATCCACAATTCACAGCATTTTGGCTTCCTATATTACAATAAAGCTGAATTTGTATAACATGCTTACTCCTTAACCCTGTGCCCTGGGTTTGTGTAATACAGTGAACCTTATTTTAATTAACTATATAGCTGGACCTGAGCCACATGCTATTGCTTAAATTTTAGGTGGAGCTTTTGGTACACTGAAAACGTGTTTGTAGACATTTCCTAACCCCAGACATGTTAAACACAAGGCCCGGGGGCCGGATGCGGCCCGCGAAGTGGTTTCATGTGGCCCGCGAACCCATCCTGGAAAGTGAGGGAACGGCCCCCACTGCCTTGGCCCTGGCCCAGAGACCCTCCTCCTGCCAGAGACCCCCAGATCTGTCCCACTCCTGCCCAGGCCCCCACAGGCACCCTTGATGCGAACAATGTAGAGCTGGCCATGCCCACCCAGTAGGCCATATGCACTGTAGCCACGCCCACCCAGTAGGCCACGCCCACCCTGGCAATACCCACCTGGCCCCGAGGGCAACTGCAATGCTGATGCGGCCCTCAATGAAATTGAGTTTGACACCCCTGCCTTACCCAATTATGCAACATCATCAGTGTGATTACGTGTGGTGTTTGCTGTCTATGTGGGGATATGGCTTTTAGTTCCTTAATCTAACACTTGGATAGAATAATCACAACTGGATTCAGTTGCAGAATAATTCACAACTGGAAAACTATTAGCATCTTAGAGTCTTAGACCAAGTCAGATTCCTCCCGCCCCCCCCCCCAAAAAAAATGCTAGAGCTCCAAAAAGGACGAGAGACACAAGGAGATTAATCATGATCACACACTATTCAAAAAAGACAATGAAAACCTAAGAAAAAAACAAAAAGGCTAAAAATCATTCTCTTCAGCAATCAAGTTTTAGATAAACAGGGATTAACGTCAGACAATCAATCAAGAAACCACCAAGGAAGCTCCACAGAGACACTAATGAAATTACCTAATCATGTAAATAAATGTGCAAATAAACGCAAAGCTTACAGAGCACCAAGAACTCCACAGTTTAACCCTGAGGTACAGATACTGCAGAAACAGGACTAGCTATTTAATAGCATATTTATACTTAAGAATTAAATTGCTTCTTAGCAGGAAGGGAAAGGAAACTGGGTTCTGGTGTTGAAGGATAACATTTTGAAGAAGAGAAACCATCTGTATCAAAGGAAAGGGAACTACCTGCTCCAGCTGAGGAAAAGGGAATTATAATCAGGTTTGTATACATTGGGACAATGACAAGACCCACAAACAAGCAACAGATAAAAGCAGCTGCAATAAAGGTGTGGCAAAGTATTTCAAATAAGGAAACTCAGTATTTAGTCATGTCTGTGGGTTACAGACTTTAGGCAGTCATTGACTGCAAAGGATTTTCATCCAACTATTAAAACCAATGCTTATATTTGTAATTACCGGTATGTTAGTTTGTTCCATCTTTAATGGGCCACCAAAACTGGGTGTGGGTATTAAAATGGTTGTAATTCCTCAATGTTAATGCCACACTTTTGTCAAACTTCTTGAAATAAACTTGGCTGTCTTCACTCATTCGACTGTTTCATTTCAAATTCAATGTGGTGGTGTACAGAGGCCAAATGCTAAAAAAAATATATATCATTGTCCCATTATATACAAACCTTCTGGACTTAACTAAAGAAATACCACCAAGTCATTTGCCTAAGTGTTACACAACGTGTTTCTCTAACTCATATTTTCCCATTTGATTATTTTCTTATTAAAGCTTTTTGGTGAATAACAATTTCTCATACCCCACAGTACAGTTTTGACAGTTCCAAGACTTATTAGGCTTCATCGACTTAACATCAATTCTTCTAATTACAGAACAAGATGTGATTTCTGTTTTGCTCAGTGACCTGCCACAGACCAAGAAACTTTGGCTTTTATCTCAAAGCACCCCAGAGCATCACCCATCGTGGAAACCCGTCTAGGATGACATTATTACATTATGGCCTGAGGCGATCCCGGAAGTAGAGGGCTCACTGCGTCCCAGTGCAGCTAGCGAATCGTGTCCTCACAACCGAAAAGGGGGGTGGGGGGGTGGAAACGCACATCACAATCCCCAACCGCCGGCTTCACACTGTTACAAAACTCAAAGCAATCAAACAGAATCCTGCTGATCTCTCTTCAAATCTTGAATTCGCCCTTGGGACCCGTAATCACTCTAGGCCAGGGGTAGGTAACCTCGGCTCTTTTATGACTCATGAACTTCAACTCCCAGAATTCCTGAGTCAGCGTGGCTGACTCAGGAATTCTGGGAGTTTAAGTCCATGAGTCATAAAAGAGCCGAGGTTGCCTACCCCTGCTCTAGGCATAATAAACAGCCTTGGTGGAGCAGTGGGCTAATGCCTCCTTAAGTAACACCAGCTGCCTGCAATTATTGCAGGTTCGCATCCCACCAGGCTCAAGGTTGACTCAGCCTTCCATCCTTCCAAGGTAGGTAAAATGAGGACCCAGATTGTTGGGGGCAATAAGCTGACTTTGTAATAATGCCGCTGGGGGGGGGAGAAAGCCCTAATAAGCAGGCATGTACATAGAATGAAGGCTATTGCTAAGCACATTTGATTTGTGCTTAGATTGTAAGCCGCCCTGAGTCTTTGGCGAAGGGCGGGATATAAATGGGATTTAAAAAAAAAAAAGGCCCCGCTAGCCTTGGGCATTTCCCAGTCGTTTCCCCCCGTGTCAAGTCTCCCTGCGCCGCCGCCCCTTTCGGCTCACCCTTTTGGTGCTGCCGCTAAGGTAGCAGATAAACGAAGACGAAGAGTACGAGGTCGAAGAGGATCATCAGCCAGAGGTCCAGCCAATAGGAGGTCCCGGAGAGAGCGGGCCCGCAGGCGATGTTCCCCGTTGTTCCGGTCACCTCGGCTGCGAACCGGTCCGGTTCAGGTTCAGTCTTTCGGCGTTCTCGTACCTCAACGCCTTCCGCAGCCTCCATCGTCCCTCACAAGGCAAGGATTTGTTCCGCGAACGGCGTCCGGCGCAGGCAGGACAGTCACTACCATAGAGACAAAAAGAAAAGGAGAGGCACAAAAATGATGTTTCCGGTCGAGACTTCCGGTGAGGTGGGGCTCTTATGTCTCTGTTTAGGCCAGGGGTAGGCAACCTCGGCTCTTTTATGACTCATGGACTTCAACTCCCAGAATTCCTGAGTCAGCTCAGGAATTCTGGGAGTTGAAGTCCATGAGTCATAAAAGAGCCGAGGTTGCCTACCCTTGGTTTTAGGCGAAGGCAGAAGCTTGCGGTTCATCCAACGTGAAGGCGGATTCTGTACAGTACAAGAAACTGTGGTTGACATAGAAATCTGGGCTGGATGCCCATGGCGTTGCATAGAGATAATAAGGAGCTTTCGTGCCTTGCAGAGTTGTGTTATTTTCATTTAAGCTTAAACGGAAGCAATCGTTTTTCTCGCGGTGGAGGTTAATTTATAACAGGTTTTTTTTTTTAAAAGTTGGCGACTTTTAAGACGTGTGGAATTAGCAGAGCTCTCCAGACAGAATGCTGGAGGGATCAAGCATTTCCACCATCTGCTGACTACGGATACAAGACTCCCAGCTAAGGGACGACCTCACCTAGTGGTTTCAAACGGATGACAAAGGAAAAGGCCGTTGGCACACTAGCCACAGAGGAAGGAGAATCAGTTTGGTGTAATGGTTAAGGTACTGCAAGAACACTTAAGTTCTAGTCCCTCCTTAGTCATGAAAGTTGTGTAAGGTTCCAGATACTGTTAAAAGTCTAATCAGGCAAGGCAAACAGAGGCTTCGAGGAAACAGTGCTTTAATTGATCAAATACAGCAGCTGGGTGGCAAACAATCTGGAACATACCAATAAACAATTTCTTTTTTTCCCAATTACAGAAACCTTCAGGTGTGTGTGTGTGTGTGTGTGCCTTGGAATCACTGTCGGGTGTATCTTC
Organism: Vipera berus; assembly: GCF_964194415.1. Taxonomy (NCBI): domain Eukaryota; kingdom Metazoa; phylum Chordata; class Lepidosauria; order Squamata; family Viperidae; genus Vipera; species Vipera berus. The sequence goes on along the minus strand of NC_138209.1, from coordinate 40,668,827 downwards.
AGAGCATCTGAAGGCAGGACAAAACTTGGAATGGTTTATGTCCGGAAGTCGTGGGTGTTCCTGTTATGTATTGTACTGTAAATATGCTAAGCCATTGACCCCCGCCTAGTGTGGAGAAGCTAAGCGGGTATTTCCTGCCAAGCGGAGGCTAGCCCTCAGGGGATCCTGACAGGCAGTCCTAACCATTTCAACGGGAACATTTGTATTTGGGCGGGAGATTCCTGGCAGGTAATTGGGTGAACACCTGAGGGCTTAAGAGTATAAGTACCGGCCATTACCTGTTGTTCCAAAAAGTTCTGTTCCTGTTGCAATAAAGCTATGCTATGACGCTGTGTTGCTCCTTGCCTATTGAAGTAACTCACTACATAAAAGTTCCATCACTGGAGGTTTTTCGGAAAAGATTGCACAGTCTGTCTGTCTGGAATGGTATAGGATCTCCTGCTTGAGCAGGGACTATGAGACCTCCAAGGTCTTCCAACTCTTATTCTGTATTCCATTTTTAGCCCATCCCACTTCACAGGTTTATTGTGGGAGAAGAAGGTGTATTATGTATAATCAGAGCCTTGAGTATCTTATAAAGTAGTAAAGGCAGGATAAAAATCTAATAAATAAATCATAGTACGACACCTCCTACCGAATTTTACAGTTGGTTCCAAAGGATAATTTAAAGGTAAAGTAAAGGTAAAGGTCCCCCGCACATGCATGCTAGTCATTTCCGACTCTAGGGGCCGGTGCTCATCTCCGTTTCAAAGCCGAAGAGCCAGCGTTTGTCCGAGGACATCTCCATGGTCATGTGGCTGGCATTTTTAGACGCCAAAGGCGCACGGAACGCTGTTACCTTCCCACCGTAGTGGTCCCTATTTTTCTACTTGCATTTTTACGTGCTTTCGAACTGCTAGGTTGGCAGAAGCTGGGACGAGTAACAGGCGCTCACTCTGTTACGCGGCACTCGGGATTTGACCTGCCAAACTGCCAACCTTCTGATCGACAAGCTCAGCGTCCTTGTCATAATAAATTATATTTGGGTAACCAAAGGCTTCCTTTATTCAAACCCTTTTAGAGTTTTCATATTTTCCATCTCATAACAATATAATATTCTAGTTACAAATCCTATCCTTCCAATTATAATAATACTTTTATTTCTAATGGTTATCTATTTTCTTAGCCATATTCAAACTTCTGTTTAATTTTTTTTATTTTATTTTTAATCCCATTTATATTCCGCCCTTCTCCGAGGACTCAGGGCGGCTTACAATCTAAGAAGCACAAATCAATGTGCTTAGCAATAGCCTTCATTCTATGTATATGCCTGCTTATTAGGGCTTTCGGGGGGCCCCAAGCGGCATTATTACAAAGTCAGCTTATTGCCCCCAACAATCTGGGTCCTCATTTTACCTACCTTGGAAGGATGGAAGGCTGAGTCAACCTTGAGCCTGGTGGGACTCGAACCTGCACTAATTGCAGGCAGCTGGTGTTACTTAAGGAGACATTAGACCACTGTTCCACCAATAGTATAATATCCCATCTAATAGGTCAAAACCTCTATTTTCTTCAGTCTTGCTCTAGCTGTCTTCCTTTGCCAAATAACTTTTCAAGTCAGTACATTTGAATCAAGTAATTCTTCCTCTGTTTTTGTATAGTTTGGACTGAGGAAGAAAATTTGATTGAAGTATTTTTGGAAGAACATTCAACCCATTTATATTCATTAAACAGCTTCCATCTTTCTCCTTCAGCTTTCCTTTTCATTTTTTGTTTGTCCAAACAAAATACATATTTTAATATATATTTAAAATATATTAAATATAATTGATGCATACTTTTTAGTAAGATAAAATAATCAATTTCCCTTAAGATTTGTGTTTTATTGATATGAGCAGATTTGCATGTATTTTTTGGAATTAAAGTATTTTAACTCATTTATGAAAAATGTTTTGAGGTGGAAGAAAACAGGATAGTGAGTAGCAAGGTGGTAGACTCAGCTATAACAGCAATAGAGTGAAAAGATCTGAAAGACCAGGTTGAGTATCTGGCTTCTCCATTGACTTTGCTTGTGATCACATAACCCCTGGATGCTAGAACCATTATAAATAAATCCAAGCTTCCGAATTTTGGTCACATGACAATGCAACTGTTGTTAAGTGTGAAAAATGATCATAAGTCAATATTTTCAATTCTGGTGACTTTGAACAGTCGCCAATGAGTTGAGGACTACCTGTAATCCTATAGAAGGTCTAACTATGTGATCATTAAAAGTTGACACTAACATAATAGCAAATAATCAAGAGTTCTTGAACAAGAAGACCCCAGCTGAAATTCCCCTAATCATTTGTATTAGGATTTGCATTGGCAAATACTGAAAATCATACAACATTGAATCTCTATTTTCTAATTTGGATATTATTTGTTAAATGATATGGGGGCAATAGACTTAGTTACATACTGTTGAGTTAGATCTGTGTATTAATAGATGCTCCAGTAAAATGTTTTGTTTTTTTTTAGAAAAATAAATGAAGCTTGTTCAACTGTTGGAGCCCAGGAACCTTTCATTGTTCACAGATACATAATAGGAATCATTTTTAAAAGCACTTCATGAACAGATTAACTGAAATAAACCAACTGCATATACTTCCCTAAAAACTGAGGCCATTAATGTGAATATTGTAGGGGGTTTTGAAGAATGAGTACTTAGACCATGATTGATAGACTTATCTCAATGGAATCTGAAGTTTGTCTAGTTCTTCATTTTAAAGCCAAATTAATTTCAATACAGATGATGTAGAGTTTCTTATAGGTGTATTTTAAAGTGTTCTGTAATTTTTAAATTTGGATTTCTTGAAAGAGGAATTTCTTCTTAAATAGAAATTTGTGATTTGTTAGTTTTTCAGTACCAAATAAAGGTGAAGAAAGAATACAGGACAGAAATTAGGATACATTACATTAGGTGACATTTTGAGAAAGTGTATGAGAAGGTGTGTACAAAATTTATTGTCAAAATGTACATAAAAATAGTTATGTTAACATTTTTAAGAAATCACAAAAATAAAAACTAATGAGGGAATGTGTCAAATTTAAAAAGTAGAACTAGGTGAATTTGAAAAAATTAACATATTTGGTATTTGGATCAGACTAGTAATTTTATAAGTGTTTTATAAAGGAGTGATAATTTATGTTAATTATTCAGTTAAATAAGCAATTATCCAGACTTAGTCACAACAACAATGAAAGACAGTGTCTTCTAAAATAGAGAGTAGAAATAAGGTTTATTTTTCCATTTATAAAAAGCAAATTTTATATTCGTACTCAGCAACACCATTTAGCTAAATAGTCATGTTGCATAAAAGATAAATACATTTTAAGTGAATGTTAGTACTTAGCTACTTTGTATTTGGTTAAGAAAATGTAAAGAATACACAAGCGGTCTTCCATTGGTCTTCAGTCTTCAGCAATAGTTGTTTATGCTTTCTTGAAGAATCTTTTGGCTGCTACTCCTTCATAGGTGTAAGTCTGAAAATATTTTTTTTAAAAAATAAATAAAACAAATCAGAATATCAGCAATATTTTTCTGGATTTGCAGTGCTTATTTTCCCAGAAATAGTTTCAATCTATATTCCAGAAACCAGCCCTTTTTAAGGTGACATAAATAGATTAAAATCAATAATCCTGGAATAGTTAATTAAATTGTGTCAGAAGTTAAGAAATTCATTCCTAAGCTGAGCTACAATAAAACCCAAGAAGCATATATGGCTGGATCTAGAAATTGTTTATTGCAGCAGGGCACATATTAGCAAGCAGGCAGAGATGAGACTATTGGAATAAGCAAACATAGGCAAAACCAGATTGTGGAATGGAATCCTGCAAGGAGCGCTACATCTGGCCAGGGTTCACGGCAAGGCCCCGCTTATGATTAATATATTATCAAACATTTTAAAAATGGTTTTTCATGTTTTGAATTTTAGAAGAGATTGTTTTCTTAGGTTGTAATCTGATTTTCTTTTCTTTTTTTTGCTTCAGCCTCATAACTGGCTTCTCAACTATTATAACTGCAAGTTAATACTTTTTTGTTTTTTTGTTACATCTTTTCAGTTCCCTATTAAGAAAATATGATTTTCCAGTGTTGATTACTGTATATAAAAATATTTATGATATACTTACCTGAATCATTTCATCTCCTACAATTTCCCGCAGTGCATCAAGTTTCTTTCCGTTATCTTTCCGGGTGAATGTGCCTATCAATTGGGTTCCTTGCAAGTCCCAGTGCCCCTACAGTACACGGCATGCATACAAGGAAGGAAGGGAAAGAGAGAGGAAGGAAGATTTTTGATGTGTTTGAACATATTTGTAGCTGGTTATAACTAAAGTGGATGTGAGGATGAGAAACTACCTCCTGTGAGAAAAGGTTGAGGAAACTGGGAATATTTGTCCTTGAGAACAGTAACTGAGGTGGGTTATGGTAAGCCCACATCAACAGCAAAACTATGATTCTAAGGAAAAAAAATGTTTTCTTACATTGAGTTCAGTTCCATCAGCTAAACTGTAGTCAAAATTCACTCCCAAAGTGAACACTATCTCTATGCTGCGGAAATTGCTGTGTTCTTGAATGGTGAATTTATTTCCCTCTTGTTTGATTGTGAGCTTCAAGTTGTCATGGGCTCCAAGCTTCCTCTTCACTAAATTAATACCTATGAAAGTTAAGATGAATGTAAGTCAGTTGCACAGCAGACAGATTTTTATTTTTAAATAATTATTTTTAGATAAATTGTCTAAATACAGTGGCTAGAGTTGGACAATTTGAGTCTGTCCTCTGTAATTCTTGTTTGTCTAGGCTTTGGTTTTAAGGGCAAATACAACCAGTTTACCAGGATCTGCTTATGATTTCTTAGGGTCGTTTAGTCAATGTGGAATTATACATGATGTACATCTCAGACTACTAATGTTCTCTTTTCCATATCTCCCAGTGGCTGAGTTCACAAAACAGACTAACCCCAAGTCAAATAATATATGTGCAATATATGTGTAAGCACATAAGTCCAACCCCCACTAAACAATTGTCAGAACCTTTTTATCTAAAGAGAAGCCAGAATATTGTCAAAGGTCAAATTGCTCAGATCAGCTAAATGTACCTCATACTTCTGTACTGGAAAATAATGTTATTACAAAAAAAGAAGAGGAAGCTCTGGATGCAGAATTAAAACTGCATAGCTATACAGTATTTAGTCTACTTTTGTAATAAAAAGCCTAAGGAAACTTGAAATTAGTGCAACTGCAGGGAACACAAATACTATTTAGTAACAATAGAAAACCAATCATTCTAGAGTCTTCTAGAATGGCAAATAGCATATATGAAAATAAATAATAATTAATCCCATTTAAAAAGGAAATATGGACCTAGAGGAGAATCTGTGAAATTATATTTGAGACAACAGTAATGAGAATGTTACAAATAGAGGATGGAATAAAAAATCTTGCTGGAAGACTTTGGACTCTGATCTCCATCTGCTGCATAGCATCTTCCCCAGGTACCAGAGCAGAATCTACCCAGAATGGATGCAAGATGGTATGTGAGCAGGAATTGATAATTGAAACTCAGTAAATAAACTAATGCTTTCATTGTTTGATTTTGTGGTCTAATGTTGCCAGGATCCTAAACTTTTTGACTACATCCCTGGGTGATCTTTAAGAAATCACAAGATTTTTTTAAGATTAGATTTTGTAGAAAGCAAAGCCACTGAGGTTAGATTCTGAGAGTCTCAGGAAGCCAGATCCTAAGAGTCTGAGGAAGCTAGTTTTTGAGAAAGTAGAAGTCAGCAATGACTTCTGACTATAACAGCAGAATGACCGTATAAATTAAATATAGAAAAAAAGAAAGAAAGAAAGCAAACTCTTATAGACTCAACTTGTACAAGAAAGTAGGGATTGGAATTGGATGTATTTGGAAGAAGGAAAATCAAGTCCCCAAGATTTGAAGAGTCAACACAGAAAAAGACAAGGGGGATGCCTTGTGGACTTTGTTTTAAGCCCTTCCGTAGTCATGAAGAAACAAACATTTGTCAATATTTCTGTTCATTACAGAAAGAAATATACAAACCTGAAAGTATGTAGGTTTACCAGTTGAGGGAAAGAAAATTTTAAAAAAAAGCTAGAATGAAAGTCCAGTGATTAATAATGGACAATAAAGAAGAATTCCAGGAAGAATTCCAGCAAGTGTCTTGAATTGCATCGGCAATTTATTTTTCTTAAGAATCAAGGAAATGCAGATCTTACCCATTACTTCCATGAACTTTTCATAGTTTTCACTCTTCTCCACTTTCCAGGTGCCATCAAATGCCATGGTTGTTAGCTATTGCAATAAAAAAAACACGTAGAACTGAAGAAGGTTTCCTATCCAGGCTAGAGTAAAGCTTTCTGAAGGGGTGATTTATATTTTTACTTATCTTGAAAGCAATTCATACACTGATGTGGCTGACTAAAGTACAAATAGTCAGGTGACCCTATAAAATTAAATCACTACAATGTGTTCAGTTCAATATAATTAGAATAAATCTATTATATTTAATTCTATCTCTTAAAAATATTGCCTCTGTTCTTTGGTAGAGTCGTGATTACTAAGTTCTCTTTTCCCCTCTAAATAGGATGGACAACAGAAACAAAAGCTTAGATGATTACTGGTAAGGAGAAGAAATGAAAATAAAAGTGGTGCTCTGTTTAAATGAAGCAACACTTATTTTAAGCAGCAGCCCTACTGTACTGTTACATTTTCTCATGCTTTTTATTCCTGATGTCTGCTTGTTTGGAACGTGGCTCAAGATCCCCAAAAAACAACAAACTCAATTGGAATTCCAGCAACAAAGTTTTATTCAAAAAGAAGTATTTGAAAAGGCTTCGTGAGCTGAAACACGTAAGAGTTCAGCCACACCTTAAAGAGCTGTTTGACACATTTTTATATCCTACCCCCGAGCCAGATTCCCCCCTCCCCTATTGCTCTCAACGCCCCTTCCCCAATCATCCTATAACTAATCCAGACTGCCTAAAACCACTATCCCTCCCATGGTCCAGGAAGCCCCTTTGTACACATCCTATCACCATCTAATTTTCTGTTAACAAAGCTTGGCTCCTATAGTTATTTCTATATTTCCTCTGCTTGCGGTTTCAGTTAGCCAGCAACTTCTGCTTTTCTTATTTGTATATAGTTAACTTATCTGAGTTTATGCCTTTCAGGTGGCTTCTCCTACAGACCTTTAGATTCATTAGACATTTCTGAATAATAATCTACTCCTTTTATGCTCAAGCAAGGACAACTTCATTTCCTTTTAAACAAATAATAATGATAATGATAATGATAATGATAATGATAATGATGATAATAATAATAATAATAATAATAATAATAATAATAATAATAATAATAATAATAAGAAGAAGAAGAAGAAGAAGAAGAAGAAGAAGAAGAAGAAGAAGAAGAAGAAGAAGAAGAAGAAGAAGAAGAAGTTGGAAGGGACCTTGGAGGTCATCTAGTCCAACCCCCTGCTCAGGCAGGAAACCCTATACCATTTCAGACAAGTGGCTGGCCAGTCTCTTCTTAAAAACTTCCAGTGTTGGAGCATTCACCGCTTCTGGAGGCAGGTTGTTCCACTGGTTAACTGTTCTAACTGTCAGGAAGTTTATCTTTAGTTCTAGGTTGCTTCTCTCCTTGACTAGTTTCCATCCATTGCTTCTTGTCTTGCTTTCAGGTGCTTTGGAGAATAGCTTGACTCCCTCTTCTTTGTGGCAGCCCCTGAGATATTGGAACACTGCTATCATGTCACCCTCACCCTTCTCTTCATTAAACTACACATACCCAATTCCAGCAACCGTTCCCTATATGTTTTAGCCTCCAGTCCCCCAATCATCTTTGTTGCTCTTCTCTGTACTCTTTCTAGAGTCTCGACATCTCTTTTACATCGTGGTGACCAAAACTGGGTGCAGTATTCCAGGTGTGGCCTTACCAAGGCATTGTAAAGTGGTATTAGTACTTCACGTGATCTTGATTCTATCCCTCTGTTAATGCAGCCTAGCACTCACTGGAGAAGAGCCTAATGCTGGGAAAGATTGAGGGCAATAGAAGAAGGGGACGACAGAGAATGAAGTGGCTGGATGGAGTCACTGAAGCAGTAGGCGTGAGCTTAGATGGACTCCAGAAAATGGTAGAGGACAAGAAGGCCTGGAGGCACATTGTCCATAGGGTCGCGATGGGTCGGACACGACTTCGCAACTAACAACAACAAAGCACTGTGTTGGCTTTTTTGGCAGCTGCAGTGATTGTCCACTAGGACTCCAAGATCTCTCTCACAGTTGCTACTATTGAGCAAGGTACCACCTATACTATACCTGTGCATTTTATTTTTCCTGCCTAAATGTAGAACCTTACTTTTTTCACCATTGAATTTCATTTTGTTAGATAGCACCCAGTGTTCGAGTCTGTCCAGATCCTCCTGTATCTTAAGCCTATCTTCTGGAGTATTGGCTATTCCTGCCAGCTTGGTGTCGTCTGCAAATTTGATGAGTTCCCCATCTATCTCCTCATCCAAATCATTGATGAAGATGTTGAAGAACACTGGGCCCAGAACAGAGCCCTGGGGCACCCCACTACACACTTCCTTCCATGTAGATGCAGTTCCATTGAGGTCCACACGCTGAGTATGGCCTGTCAGCCAGCTACGAATCCATCTGGTGGTGATGCTATCTAATCCACATTTTTCTATCTTATCAAGTAGTAGGTTGTGATCTACTTTATCAAATGCCTTACTGAAGTCCAAGTAAATTATATCTACAGCATTCCCCTGGTCCACTAGTTTTGTCACTTGGTCAAAGAATGTAATAAGATTTGTCTGGCATGATCTGTTTTTGACAAACCCATGTTGGCTTTTAGTGATAACTTTGTTCGCATCAAGGTGTTTGCTGATTTGTTGTTTGATTATCTTTTCCAGAATCTTCCCAGGTATTGAGGACAGGCTGATAGGTCTGTAGTTTCCTGGATCTATTTTTTTCCCTTTTTTGAATATGGAAACTACATCAGCTCTCTTCCAGTCCTCTGGTAGTTCCCCAGTGCTCCAGGATCTTTGAAAAATATAGTTCAGTGGTTCTGAGATCACGTCTATCAGTTCCTTGAGAACCTTGGGGTGTAATCCATCTGGTCCTGGTGATTTGAACTCGTCTAGGCTGGACAGGTGCTCACTTACCATTTTCTTGCCTATCTTAACTTGCATTTCTATTCTGTTTTTTATGGCACTGTTTTTGGTAGGTTGGACTGTTTTTTCCCTTTGTGTAAAGACAGATGCAAAAAACGAGTTAAATAGTTCTGCTTTCTCCCTGTTGCTTGTCACCTTGCCGCTTTCCCCCACTAATCCAAAGAGAATCTGTTCTCTTTGGAAGGTGCTCCATTGAGTAAGCTAAAGATATATATATAAAAATGGAAGACAATGTACTCTGGGAACAATTGATTATAATTTCCTTTAACTAATCATGTGAGGCTTACTTTTCTGTTCTGAAATGTAGGAGATAGGTCTAAGGCAAAAAGTGATTTTAATGTAGAAACCCAATCAAACAGAGCTGAGAAACAGTGTACTCTTTGCATGAACATATGTTTTCATAAGCCCATCCACCTCCTACTTTAAGACTGATTTCATAATAACAACATAATAATCCTATTTCATAGATCTACTATCTAATATTTTAAGGGCGGGATATAAATGTAATAAAAATAAAAATAAATAATCTAAGCAGTGGAATAGCTGAGCATCATGTTTGAAGAATCATATTTCAAGAATTTTTGGAGTTAGAACCTAAGTCTAGAAATGCAAACAACAATATCTATGTAGATAGTTGGAGAAGAGTGGGAATAGAGGCTCTAATTCCTCTTAATTCCCTTTTTGTTGTTGCAAATTTAACATTACTCCACAAATCTGAGATGAATGCTGGTGAGTATATTTAGGCTACATAAATTTATGGCCCTGGGCTGTTCAGATGTCTGTTCAAATTGTTAGACTGGACTTAGGTACCTTTCAGTTACAATTCACAACTTATATTATCACAGATAAGATAAGGTGATAAGGTCTTCACTATGTAGCAATCAACTATATTAGATAAACGGTTTGGGATCATGATATAAATGAAGGGCATTTTTTTCTGCAAAGTCTCTTGATACAACTATTGTCATGGCCAGAATTGTCAATGCCACCCCTGGAGAGTATCAATAATTTGTAACGATTTTGCAATTGTGCATTATATCAGCAGGTAATTTTATGACTCGTTCAAACAAACCAACAGTCCTCCATTCACTTAAAAGCATTCTAGAGCACTAAGAAAGTCTCCTGGAGAATAAAATGCAGACAATAGAATGAAAGGGAAGCAATAATTTAGGGGTCTCCAACCTTGGCATTTTTAATATTCGTGGACTTCAACAACCAGAATTCCTCAGCCAGCATGTTTTAACACAAATCTTTAAATTTTTAAAAAGCTTTAGAATGTAGGTAAAATAGATAGCAAATCAAACCGTGTCCTGTAGTAAATGTAGACCTCATTTAGTAACCACAATTGGGGCAGGCATTTTTGTTAAACGACTGTGCTTACAATCTTACTTCCTCTTTCCTTCCTCAAAATATTTGGTTTGGATAGCTATGCATGTCATCAGCATAACAAAAATTTTCATAGTTGGTTTCTGGTAAATCTCTAATGTATAGATTAAATAGGAGTGGGGATAGAACTGATCCTTGTGGCATGCCTTTGTTAATGGAAAAGAATTTATTAGTGATGCCTCCTACAGTGATCTTAAATTATTGGTTTTTTTTAACATGTTCTCCAGAAGTCTTGTTATCTTAAGACATGGAATAGTTTTCTTCAGCTTGAGCATCAAACCATCAAGCCACAATGTGTCATACACTGCAGTCAAATCAATAAAAACCACAGAAGCTTTTAGTCCTTTTTGGAAAGAGCTTCGATAAATGAAGTAAGAGCCAGAAATTTTTCGCAGCAGCTTCTCTTGGTGTGGAACCTAGCCTGGAAAGAAGAGACAACTCTATCAACAAGTTGATATATTCTGTTATGAAGTCATTGTTCCAGAGGTTTATAGCAAATGCTAGAATAAAGCTATAGGATGATAGCTTGCTGGATCATCATGTGGGGGTTTTATGATGGCAAGATTTTGGGATATCTTGAATTGATGGGATTTTTCCAGTGTTCAAAACATCTATATAAAATTATTGTAGCCATCTTCTAGCATGTGGTCCTAAATGATTAATAAACTCTGGGAACATCCCATCAGGCCTCGTAGCCTTCCATACTTTGAGGATTTTTATTCTCATCTTCTGAGAATGTCAAAGAAAGAAGTGAGTTTTCTATAGTTGGTTCATTTAATTTACTTGTTTGTTGTTTTATCTCTTTTTCAAAGTGTGGATCTAAAGAAATATTTTCTGCACGATTCTTTATGTATAAAGCTATCTGAGATGATGACATTTGGGCTTACTGAGTAAGAATTGGAGTAGCTGCTCCCAGTTTTCATAATAGGGACTATACTTTCCAGCATCTATGGGTGAAGTTTTTCAGTTATTTCTATCCATATTTATGCTTGTTATTAATGAAGTATTGTATTTCTTCTCCAAGATTGGGGTTGACTGTTCTTCAGTATTCATTATATACATTTTCTGTGGTGTGGTTCCAAAAATGAGTGTATTCTTTTCTGTACCCATACATTACGTTTTGCTGATACGATTATGACTCCCACAAATTGTGGGTAGTTTTTTACTGAAGGAGTCCACTTCTTTAGTGTATTGTTCCCAGTTTGCTTTCCTGAAGTTCCACCTCAGTATCTGAGTTGATCTTATGAGAAGTAATTGTAGTCCCAGAATTAAGTATGGTTGGTCTATGTTGAGTATTCAAGAATCTCAGTTGGACTTTCCTTGCACAGTGGGGGAGGGGGATTTTCAAGTTGTCTATGTGTCAACTTTAGAATGAGCATGGCTGCAGCCATTTTTTCCTTCTCATTTCTAGTTGACACATAGAACGGAGAGAGGGGGGTTGCCAGGTGTTGCGCTAGACAAAACAGACTTTCTCTCTTGGACTTTCTCGTATGGGAACCATGGTCATTGGCATATCATAAAAAGCCCTCCAACAAGCTGAATGGGGAAACGTAGTTGCTTGCATAGCCTTAGGGGTGGGATTTTTAAACTTTGTATTGGGGAATTGTTATGCATCTCTTCAGACTTGGTTTCACTTTTGAAGTGCCAATACTTTGTATCAATAAACATGTTCTTTGAGGAATTTGCAAGCCTCGGAGTTCCACTTTATTTGTCTCTGTCTATCGGAACCATGACACTATGGTTACTAGCAGTGGTGGTATTCAAATATGTGAACAACCAGTTCTCTGTGTGGATGCCAGTTCCGGAAGTCCATTCTGGGCCTGGGCAACAAAAGAGTAGCTACCGGTTCTGCCGAACTGGTGCAAACTGGCTGAATTCTACCATTGGTTACTAGGCAAAGATCTGGGTTTGTTTCATTTTGCTACCTTGTAGAACAGAAGGTTTTCAAATCTTTGGCATCAGAAGCTAGGTGAGGCTCATTCTGTCCAGTTTGCTATTATTTCCCCATTCTTGTTATTGTTGTTATATCCCCGGTCAGTATGATGACTATTAAAATCACCTATATATATACTCCATGATGGCCCAGGTTGGCAGTGATGGGTTAGTCGCCTTAATGCTGGGAGGTTTGTAAATCAGGGCAGCTGGATTTCATCAGTGCTGGCTGATTATTGTTGACACTGTAGCGAGATACATCGGACACTGAATACAGATAAAAATCATGAGCAAAACAGTTTTAGCCCTTTTGAATTCATTCAGCATGTCAGAAACATTATGCAATTAAATATAGTTGTTAAAGTTTATTTCACACACACACACGTGTGTGTGTGTAATAGTGTAAAATCCTCGAACTCTGGGATAAATATAAAACAGCTGTTTATTGATTTGATTTGATTTGATTAAATTTATATGCCGCCCTTCTCCCTGAGGACTCAGGGCGGCTCACAACAATAAAAATTAAAAACATAATTTTTATTGATAAAAAGCAGTAAAAACAATAAAAGCAACCATTTATAAAACCTAAAAATCGACTGTCTTAGCTTTCACTGGTCCACTGCCAGCATCATCAGAGTAAGCATTAGGGGGTGGAGAGTTTACTTATAAGTCTAATTGACTCCGCATTCTACCCATTGATCGTGTGATAGGCCCGCCTATTCTAATTAACCGTAGCTGCTCTAGTTGTCCCGCATCTCCTTGCCCACATTTTGATCACACGATCAATGGGTAGAGTGCAGAGTCAATTAGACATAAGTATATATATAAAAGGGACGCGGTGGCTCAGTGGGTTAGGACGCTGGGCTTGTCGATCAGAAGGTCGGCAGTTTGGCGGGTTGAATCCTGAGTGCCGCATAACAGAGTGAGTGCCTGTTACTCGTCCCAGCTTCTGCCAACCTAGCAGTTTGAAAGCACGTAAAAATGCAAGTAGAAAAATAGGGACCACTACGGTGGGAAGGTAACAGCGATCCGTGCGCCTTTGGCGTCTAGTCATGCCGCCCACATGACCACGGAGACGTCCTCGGACAAGCGCTGGCTCTTCGGCTTTGAAACGGAGATGAGCACCGCCCCCTAGAGTTGGAAATGACTAGCACACATGTGCGGGGGAACCTTTACCTTTACCTTTATATATATAAACGTTAATGACTATAATGTATTTAATTGCATTATATATATGCTCAAGCGGGAGAACCTATACTGTCTCAGACAAGTGACTAGTCTCTTCTTAAAAATCTCCAGTGATGGAGCACCCATGATTTCTGGAGACAAGCTGTTCCACTGCTTGATTGTCCTCATTGTCAGGAAGTTTCTCCTTAATTCTAGGTTGCTTCTCTCTTTGATCAGTTTCCAACCATTGCTTCTCGTCCTTCCCTCTGATGCTTTGTGAATAACATGACCCCCTCATCTTTGTGGCAGCCCCTCAAATACTGTAACACTGCTATCATGTTTCCCCTATTTCTTCTTTTCTTTAGACTAGCCAAAGCCAAGTCCTGCAGCCGTTCTTCATATGTTTTAGTCTCCATGCCTTTGATCACCTTAGTTGCTCTTCTCTGAGTTTTTTTCCAAAATCTCAACATCTTTTTTGTGAGATGGTGATCAAAATTGGTTGCAGTATTCCAGATGTGGTCTTACTAGGATTTTATAAAGCGGTACTAATACATTGTGCGATCTTGATTCTATGTCTCTGTTATGTACTGGGCTTTTGGGTACCACACCACGTGCATTGCTGGAGAGCTAATGGCTCTCCAGCAACCCAGACAGGCCATCTCCAGTCCTGCAATTGGTCAGCCTCAGGCGGCAAGCGCGGGTTCAATCCTATTGGCTGCTACCATAGGGCTTGGCTATACAATATATTGGGGACTGGGAGCAGCCCAAGCTCAAGTACAGTTCCATCAAGAATAAAAGAATGAGTTTCTCTGTACTCAGCCTTGTGTCTTCATTCCTGCTAACCAGAACCCACAACATAACAGTGGCGATGAAGGTGGGATCCTGCTTCACCCTGTAAAAGAGCTGAAGTTATTGAGGGGTCGGCAATTCACCCTGGAGGGAAGAGGCATTTCCCCCCCCCAGGCCGGCTAGTAAAGCTGCACTAGCAGCCACGTGCTCAGTGGATGCATTCCTTGAGCCCAAGAAGCAGGATCCAAGAACGCAGGAATCGAGGAAAGATACCGAAGGTCGGCAAGCTCAGAGAGTTCGATGTAAAACATCCTGAAGAATGGCCGTCTTACCTCTCGCAAGTGGAGAACTATGGGCAAACCAAATTGCAGAGGAAGGCCTAAAAGCTGCCACATTGCTGTGCGTGTGTGGACCAGCAGTTTTTGACCTAGCAGAAAACCTTTTCACGCCGACACCCATCAAAGCAGTATTGTTCGCAGACCTTAAGAAGAAGCTGACTGGGCATTTTCAGCCCAAGATGTCGGAGATGGCGTAGTGTTTTAAGTTTGACCAAAGAGTGCAGCTACCCGGTGAGACAGCTGCAGAGTTTATCATGGGCCTAAGGCAGGCCGCACGCCTTTGCAAGTTCTCAAACTTAGAAGAACGACTAAGAGACCAACTCACCTGTGGCCTTCGAGACAGAACCGTCCACCAGAGACTGTTTGCTAGAC
The DNA here is from genome assembly GCF_964194415.1 of Vipera berus. NCBI lineage: Eukaryota > Metazoa > Chordata > Lepidosauria > Squamata > Viperidae > Vipera > Vipera berus. The sequence continues at coordinate 40,653,619 of NC_138209.1, read as the reverse complement.
CCAATCTCACATTCTCCAAGGCACAGGATGCGGTCATGACTGATGAAGCCACTGGGGGTGCAGTGCAGACAGTGCAGCCCACTTCAAAGGTTGAAGATTCCGTCCATCTTGAGGTTTCCAAATGTGTCGGAGAATCGTCAGAAGATGAAGAACCCGAAATCAACAAGCTCCAAAGGTAACCAAACGCGCAAAACCACAGCAGCCTCCAAAGAGAGAACGATTACAAGACAGTTCTCTTACCTAGATGTAAGGGGTGTGGAGGCAACCATCTTTGCGCCAGTTGCAGATTTCGCTTGGTGACGTGTAGAGCTTGCGGAAGGACCAGCCACGTCGTGGTGGTTTGCAGAGCCCACCAGAGAGACAGGCCACCCAAACACCACTCGGAGGAACTGACTAGGAGAGGTACTGGGGCCCAGGGTCCAATTAGTGTGGGGTTCTTCAGAAGCCGGAGGAGCCGCACCGGGGCTCATCGTCCCCTCAAGCCTAAACTCAAGCTCTCGATAGAGATACAAGGAGTTCCATATAAGATGGAGTTGGACTCCGGCTCGGCAGTATCATTTCACAAGACACATTCAACTTTGTGTGCAGACGCAGCAACCGGTGGGCTAAACTAAGGCCCTCAGATATTATTTTAACAGATTTTCAGAACGCTCACGTTAAAGTTAAGGGTGAAACCACATTATTGGTAAAATTTAAAGGGTTTTTGGGGCACCTGGATGTCACAGTAGTAGAGGGCCAAAGAACAAGTCTTATTGGACTTGATTGGTTCGATGCTTTAGGCATTCAAATTACAGGCATTAATCGTACACAAACACCAGACCTCATGACTGTTTGCGAGGAATACGCAGACATTTTTGAGTCAACCCTTGGGACGTACAATGGCCCGCCAATTTCTTTTAAGTTATATCCTAATGTTGTGCCAATTAGGATTAAGCCTCGCAGGGTCCCTTTTGCCCTAAAGCACAAAATCAATTCTAAAATCGATAAGTTAGTAGAACAGGGTGTATTACAGCCTGTTGATGGAGGGGAGTGGGAAACTCCTATTGTCACCCCCCTGAAGTCCAACGGGGAAGTTCGCATTTGTGCAGATTATAAATGCACATTAAATAAGGCCCTTAATCAACATGCGTACCCAGTTCCTGTAGTCAGCCATATTTTAGCCTCTTTGCAAGGGGGAACCATTTTTGCTAAACTTGATTTAGCGCAGGCGTATCAGCAATTGCCGGTTGCGAGGCCACAGCCGTGGCTCAGACAATAGTAACTCACAGAGGGGCATTCAAAGTCAAACGCTTACAGTTTGGAGTCAGTGTTGCACCGGGTATTTTCCAAGGGATTATGGAACGTACACTTAAGGGTATTCAGGGTGTCTGCCCTTATTTTGATGATGTTCTCATTGCCGGGGAATCCCCAGAAGTGTTGGCCAATAGGCTCAGGGCTCTTTGCAGAGGTTCCACGATGCGGGCCTCAAATTGAACAAAAACAAATGTAGTATTGGGGTCTCAACAGAATTCTTGGGGTTCCATATCGATGCTAATGGAATAGAGTCTAAATCTGTATGTCTTGCATGTGATGCATCTCCCTATGGGGTGGGGGCAGTCTTAAGCCACATAGAGAAAATTGGGAAACAGATTCCTATTGTGTTTTATTCTAGGACCTTATCTTCTGCTGAGCGCAATTATGCACAGATTGATAAAGAAGCCTTGGCCATAGTGGCTGGAGTTAAGAAATTTCATGATTATTTATATGGCAGGGATTTCACTGTCTACACTGACCACAAACCTCTTTTGGGGTTGTTCACAACAGACAAACTCCCCATATACTATCTCCAAGAATGCTGAGATGGTCTATATTTTTGTCTGCATACAATTTTAACTTAATTCATAAACCAGGGAAGGAAATGGGCCATGCAGATGGCCTCAGCAGACTACCACTGCCACTAATGGATCCAGCTCCAGCTCCTGCTGCTAAAATATTGTCCATTCAGGACTTACCTGAGTTTCCCCTCCATGCAGGGGATATTGCTGCTGAAACTGCCACAGATAAAATTCTGAGCAGAGTGCTGTCATGGGTATATACGAGCTGGTTGGAAAAAGGTCCAGGCTCTGAATTTCAAAGTTATTTTGTCAGGAGACATGAGTTGTCTGCACACAAGGGCTGCAGTTTATGGGGCAACAGAGTCATTATTCCCACTTCATAGAGGGACAGAGTCTTACACTCTTTACATGAAGGCCATCCAGGCATTGTAAGAATGAAAGCCTTAGCTAGAAGCTACCTTTGGTGGCCTGGACTGGATAAGGCTGTAGAGGATCAAGTTCATGGTTGCTATACTTGCCAGCAATCTAGGCCTGAAATGCCTCAGGCCCCAGTTCACAGGTGGGAAGAAACGTATACCCCCTGGTCCAGGGTTCACATAGGCCTTTTCAAGGACAGCTTTTCCTGATAGTAGTGGATAGCTACTCCAAATGGCTGGAAGTAGTTCCAGTCCCTAATATGACTACTGCTAGGACCATCCAGGTGCTGAGAAAACTCTTTGCAACACATGGGTTGCCTGACGTTTTAGTTTCTGATAATGGGGCTCAATTCACTGCTGCTGAGTTTCAGGCTTTTCCTAGAGCTAACCTCATCAGACATGCTACGTCTGCACTGTTTCATCATTCTTCGAATGGACAAGCCGAACGCATGGTGAGGACAACAAAGGAGGCACTCAAGTGTATTATCACAGGTGACTGACATCACAGATTGGCAGATTTTTTGCTCTGCCAGCATTCTACACCCTGCACTGCTACAGGTAAAAGTCCTGCTGAGCTTCGTTGGAGAAGGCGTTTAATTAAACTGGACAGGTTGCATCCAGACAGAGTGGCATCAGAAGCCTCTAGACCAAAACCCCCGAGGGGGCTGCAAATGGGTGATTGGGCTTGGGCCAGAAACTATGGGCCAGGAAATTTATGGGTTCCTGTTCAGGTGACCAAGGCATCTGGACCCCTATCTTATGAAGTGGGGTTGGAGGGAGGGCGACTGGTCAGAAGACACATTGACCAACTTAGAAAGAGGTTTCCAGAATGGTCACCAAGTGAGGACTGTGTCATAAGTCCCTCCCGAGGTCCTCAAACTGGCACCCAAGCCAGCCCACACCAGAACCACCAGGGTTTCCCCTTCTCAGCAGAAGCTGATTCCGAGGAAGAACCAGGAAGCTCAGAAGTGCAACATGGAACCCCTGACCAGGCGAGCCAGCCGAGTCTCAGCAACAGCTGTGCCTACTCTGCAGAACTGACTGACTCTGGGGTAGGCCAACCTGGTGAGGCCAGCCAGAGCATTTCAATTCCCCTGGATGATGGAGCACAAGGGGACATGGGTCTACCCAGCACACCGGGTAAGCTGGTAGACCACAAAGTGAGAGGAACTCCAAGGCGTTCCTCCAGGCCACACAAACCTCCGGCATATCTTACAGACTATATTGTAAAATAAAGTGATGTATAATGGTGTGACAATTGTACCACTACCTACAGAAATTGGGGCATTTTGAAACTGCCTGTAAGCATGTTCATTGAGACGTTGTTTAATCTCTTTGTAGTCCTTACTGCACTGGCAAGCTGTTTAGCCATTGTTTAATCTTACTGTAGTCCCTACTGCAATGGCACGTCTGTAAAGGTCGCGTAATGTCATTCTAGCCACCTTGAATTCATAATCATTATTTTTTATTATTTTTTTATTATGTATTTGGTTTTTGGGAGTGATTCATAAGTCTTGACTGTTGTCAAGTTTATTAAGGGGATTATAGCCTGATCTTAGGAGGGAGGGGTGTTATGTACTGGGCTTTTGGGTACCACACCACATGCGTTGCTGGAGAGCTAACGGCTCTCCAGCAACCCAGACAGGCCATCTCCGGTCCTGCAATTGGTCAGTCTCAGGCGGCAAGCGCGGGTTCAATACTATTGGCTACTACCATAGGGCTTGGCTATATATTGGGGGCTGGGAGCAGCCCAAGCTCAAGTACAGTTCCATCAAGAATAAAAGAATGAGTTTCTCTGTACTCAGCCTTGTGTCTTTATTCCTGCTAACCAGAACCCATGACATAACAGTCTCTGTTTATACAACACAGGATTGTATTAGCTTTTTTGGCTGCTGCTGCACATTTCTGGTTCGTGGTTAAGTGATCATCCACTAAGACTCCAAGGTCCCTCTCACAGTCACTGTTTCTAAGCCAGGTCTCGCCCAGTCTGATTTTTCCTACCTAAGTGTAAGACTTTGCTTTTCTCCACATTGAAACTCATTTTGTTGGACAGGACCCATTGTTCAAATTTGTCAAGATCTTTTGGGATTCTGAGCTTGTCTTCTGGGGCGTTGGCTTCTCCTGACAGCTTGGTGTCATCTGTAAATTTGATGAATTCCCCTTCAACTCCCTTGCCTAAGTCATTTATGAAGATATTGAAGAGTACTGGGCCTAAGATGGAACTTGGTGGTACCCCACTGCTTACTTCTCTCCATGTGGATGTAGTGCCATTGAGGACTACTCATTGAGTATGGTTTGCCAGCCAGCTACAGATCCATCTGGCAGTGATGTCGTCTATTCCACCTTTTTCTACCTTACCAAGGAGTTAGTTGTGTCTACCTTATCAAATGCCTTACTGAAGTCTATACTACGTCCACAGTATTTCACTGGTCTGTTAGTTTAGTCACTTTATTGAAGAATGAAATAAGATTGGTTTGGCATGATCTGTTTTTGACAAACCTGTGCTGGCTACTGGTTATAATTTTGTTTGTTTCTAGTTGTTTGCAGATCTGCTTTTTGATTATCTTTTCCAGGATCTTCCCAGGTATTGATGTTAGACTGATTTGTCTGTAGTTTCCTGTGTCTGTTTCCCCCCCCCTTTCTTGAAGATGGAAGCCACATCAGCCCTTTTCCAGTCCTCAGGTATTTCCCTGGTGCTCCAGGATTTTTGAAAGGTATTGTGCAATGGTTCTGAGATATTGTGTTATGGTTCTGCCAGCTCCTTCAGTACTCTGGGATGTAATCTGTCAGGTCCTGGTGATTTATATTCATCAAGGTTGGATAGGTGTTCTCTTACCATTTTCTTGCTTATTTTTATTTTTGTCTTTCGTAGTGGTTTTTTTAGTATGTTGGGCTATGGTTTCTTATTGTGTGAAGACTGATGCAAAGTATGAGTTAAGCAGTTCTGCTTTCTCCCTGTTGCCTGTTATTTCCTTGCCACCTTTTCCTCTTTAGTGGGCCTACAGTTTCCTTGACTTTTTTCTTGTTGTTAATATTTTGGAAGAAACTTTTTTTATTATCCTTGATTTCTGTTGCAAGACTTTGTTCGTTCTGAGCCTTTGCTTTTGTGACTTCATCTTTGCATGTTCTGGCTGTCTGCTGAAAGTCGGCCTTAGTTATGTGACCCTGTTTCCATTTTTTGTATTTGTCCTTTTTGTCTTTCAGTTTGTCGGAGAGATTTTTGTGCGGCCATGCTGGTTTTTTCTTGAATATCTTGTTTTTCTTTTTCAGTGGTATTGTGCTGGACTGGGCTTTTATGATTGCATTTTTCAGAGTTTCCCATGCTTCTTGGGCTGTTTTTCCTTTCAGGATTTTCTTCCATGGGATCTTTCCTAGGTTCTCTCTGAGTTTGTTAAAAATCAGGTCTTTTGAAGTTTAAGATCCTGATTAGATTGTTTTCTGTTGCTAGTGTTTGTGTTATATTAAATTCCAGTATGACCTGGTCGCTTTCCCCCAAGGTTCCAGTAACTTCAACTCCCTCTATCACTTCTCTATTAGTAAGAATTAAGTCCAGTATGGTTTTATGTCTAGTTCCATCCTCCACCTTTTGGATGACAAAGTTGTCAGCCAGGTTGGTTAGAAATTTGTTTGATTTCCCACTTGCTGCAGTTTGTCTCCCAATTGATATCTGGATAGTTGAAGCCACCCATTACTATCGTGGTATGCTTCCAGCTACATTTGTTAACTTGTTAATTTGATAATTCTCAAAATTCCTACGTGAAAGTCATTCTGAAATTATATTTGTGTTCAATTTAAAGGAGTCTGTCTTAATCGCCAAAAGTATTTTAGGCCGAAAAACTTTTGGAAAAAAAATTGTCCAGTGTGCTTAGAAACTTATTTTCTCTAAAATAATACTACAGACAGTTTTAGGTTTTAAACTTGATCTATAAAGAGTCATAAAGAAAGGACCTGCAACATTGACATTTTTTAATCTGTAGCAATTCAATCTAGCAAGAACTGCAAAAGTAGATTCTTTTGAAATATATGTTACTGTCACTATGTACTCTTAGATAATTTTTATTTAAGGTCCACACCATTCTAAAATGGTCATTTGTTGAGATAGTGATCTCATGTCCTTGATAACCCAATAATAATTTGCAGATGAAATATTTCATATAACACAGTTACTACTTTCTTAACGCACTGGAAAATAAATTATTAACCAACAGAGACATATAATCAGCTAATCAGTCATAGTTAGGTGTATAAAACATAAAAATTGCACCACAAAAATGAAATGATATTCCAAAGATCAGAGATCAGGCTCCCTTTCAGGGTCTGAAATTTACATAATTTGTCACATAAAAAGGTTTGACATAATCAAACTGAATGGGATCAAATTCAGAATTTTAGAATTTCAAGTAATGCATTCTTCTTATCATATACCAATGTATATACAGTATAATACTAGCCCTTGTCCCATGTTCCAGCAAAGAAAGAATCAAGTGTCAAAAGTATCTTTTTAATGATGAATAATTTATTTATTTATTTATTTGTGGGACTTATATGCCGCCCTATCTCCCAAAGGACTCAGGGCGGCTCACAACAATTTAGCTTTCAGAGGAATAGCCACAATCTATTTCAGCCCAATCAATATTATGAAAAACTTTTAAAGCAGTTAAATTCCATAGGACTGTTGAACCTCATTGCCAACCTGGCCAAATCAACAAGCAGGTAAAGCTGGAATCTATAATGCAGAAGAAGGACTAGTATGGTAACAGCAATCCCAACTAATCCTTAGAGCCCAACTATATTAACATAGTTTCATATTCAGGAATTTGTAGGGTAGCATCTATAATGGCCACCAGAATCTTCAGATGACAATGGCTAATTTGATTTCCATGAGAGGTATGATGAACTGAAGACGAATATGCAAAACTAAAGCTGACAACTGTGGCAAAGATCCAGGGAACCTCCTGAGATAAAGAGAGAATGGGAAATCGCCCTCTAGATGGCTGCTTCTCATAAAGAGACCACAGGACAGCAGTTTTCTGTGGATCTGAGGTCTAGGAGACAATGGAATCAGCAATTCTGGTCGCAAACATGGCAGAAACTTTTAAGTTCACAGCTCTTACTTTCAAAATCTTGTTGTTGTTGGCTGCAAAGTCATGTCCGACCCATCGTGACCCCATGCACAATGTTCCTCCAGACCTTCCTGTCCTCTACCATCTTATGGAGTCCATTTAAGCTCATGCCTACTGCTTCAGTGACTCCATCCAACCACCTCATTCTCTGTCATCCCCTTCTCTTGCCGTCAATCTTTCCCAGCATTAGGCTCTTCTCCAGTGAGTCCTTCCTTCTCATACGTTGGCCAAAGTATTTGAGTTTTAGCTTCAGGATCTGGCCTTCTAAAGAGCAGTCAGGGTTGATCTCCTCTAGGACTGACTGGTTTGATTGCCTTGCAGTCCAACGGACTCGCAGGAGTCTTCTCCAGCATCATAGTTCAAAGGCCTCAATTCTTTGGCACTCAGCCTTTCTTATGGTCCAACTTTCACTGCCATACATTGCAACTGGGAAGACCATAGCATAGCCTTGACTATATGCACTTTTGTTGACAGGGTGATGTCTTTGCTTTTTAGTGTGCTGTCTAGATTTGCCATGGCTTTCCTCCCCAGGAGCAAGCATCTTTTACATTCTAGGCTGCAGTCCCCATCTGCAGTGATCTTGGAGCCCAGGAAAATAAAATCTGTCACTACCTCCATTTCTTCCCCATCTATTTGTCAGGAATTGAGAGGGTCAGATACCATGATCTTGGTTTTCTTAATGTTAAGTTTCAAGCCAATTTTTGCACTCTCATTCTTCACCCGCAACATATAAGTTAAATAGGCAGGGCGACAGTATACAGCCTTGCCAGACTCCTTTCCTAATTTTGAACCAGTCAGTGGTTCCGTGTCCAGTTCTCACTGTTGCTTCTTGACCTGCATATAGGTTTCTCAAGAGACAAATAAGATGGTCTGGTACTCCTATCTCTTTAAGAACTTGCCACAGTTTGTTGTAATCCACAAAATCAAATGCTTTAGCTCCCAAACTTTCTCCATGATCCAGTGTATGTTGGCAATTTGATCTCTAGTTCCTCTGCCTCTTTGAAATCCTGCCTGCACTTCTGGTAGTTCTCGATCCACATACTGCTGGAGTCTAGCTGGTAGGATTTTTCTGGTAGTTCTGGTACTTCTGCCTCTGTTAGGTCCCTGCCATTTTGGTCCTTTATCATGCCCATTTTTGCATGAAACATTCACTTCATCTCTCCAATTTTCTTGATGAGATCTCTGATCCTCCCTATTGTATTGTTTTCTTCTATTTCTTTGCACTGTTTATTTAAGAAGGCATTCTTATCTCTTCTAGCTATTCTCTGGAATTCTGCATTCAGTTGGGTGTATCTTTCTTTTTCACCCTTGCCTTTCGCTTCCCTCCTTTCCTCAGCTATTTGGAAACCTTCCTCAGACAGCCATTTTGCTTTCTTGCATTTCTTTTTCTTTGGGATGGTTTTAGTTGTTACCTCTTGTGCAATGTTGCAAACCTCCACCCATAGTTCTTTAGGCACTCTATCTATCAGATCTAATTCCTTAAATCTATTTGTCACCTCTACTGTATATTCAACAGGATATGATTTAATTCATACCTGAGTGGCCTAGTGCTTTTCCCTACTTTCTTCAGTTTAAGCCTAACCTTTGCAACAAGAAGTTGATGGTCTGAGCCACAGTCAGCTCCTGGTCTTGTTTTTACTGACTGTATAGAGCTTCTCCATCTTTGGCTGCCAAGCACATAGTCAATCTGATTTCTGTGTTGACTGTCTGGTGATGTCCATGTGTAGAGCCGTCTCTTGGGTTGTTGGAAAAGAGTGTTTGCTGTGACTATCGTATTCTCTTGACAAAATTCTGTCAGCCTGTGCCCTGCTTCATTTTGTACTCCAAGGCCAAACTTGCCTGTTATTCTGGTTATCTTTTGGCTTCTTACTTTAGCATTCCAATCCCCCATGATGATAAGGACATCATTTTTTGGTGTTAGTTCTATAAGGTGTTGTAGGGCTTCATACAACCAGTCAATTTCATCCTATTCAGCACCGGTGGTTGGAGCATAGACTTGATATTGTGTACTGTGATATTGAATGGTTGGCCTTGTATTCGAACTGAGATCATTCTGTCATTTTGGGGATTGTATCCCAGTATTGCTTTTCCTACTCTTTTATTGACTATGAAAGCTACTTCATTTCTTCTGAGGGATTCTTGCCCGCAGTAGTATACCTGATAGTCATCTGAATTAAATTCACCCATTCCTGTCCATTTTAATTCACTGATACCTAAGATGTCGATGTTCAGTCTTGTCATCTCTTGTTTGACCACGTCCAGCTGTCCTTGATTCATGGATCTTACAGGTTCCTATGGAGAAAAATTCTTTACAGCATCGGACTTTCCTTTCACCACCAGATACATCCATAGCTGAGCGTCCTTTTGGCTTTGGCCCAGTTGTTTCATTCTTTCTGGCACTACTAGTATTAGCCCTCTGCTCTTCCCCAGTAGCCTATTGGACACCTTCCGACCTGAGGGGCTCATCTTCCAGCGTCATATCGTTTTGCCTTTTGGTACTGTCCATAGGGTTTTCATGGCAAAGATACTGGAGTGGGTTGCCATTTCCTTCTCCAGTGGATCACATTTTGTCAGAACTCTCTGCTATGACCTGTCCGTCTTGGGTGGCCCTGCATGGCATAGCTCATAGCTTCATTGAATTACGCAAGCCCCTTCGCCACGACAAGGCAGTAATCATTATAATGACTATAAATTGATCATTAACTACTTTTACGCTATTAGAGATCTTCAGATTGACACGTTTGAGAACATGAATTTGCCTTCAATCCTGAACAAAAGAAAATTAAACTTTTTAAATGTTAAGTTTCAACCCAAGTTTTGCACTCTCCTTCTTCACCTGCAACAAGAGGCTCTTTAGTTCTTCTTCACTTTCTGCCATTAGAGTGGTATCATCTGCGTATCTTAGGTTGTTGATATTTCTTCCGGCAATCTTAATTCCAACTTTTGATTCATCTAGCCCTGCCTTTCTCATGATGTGCTCTGCATATAAGTTAAATAGGCAGGGCGACAGTATACAGCCTTTCCGGACTCCGTTCCCAATTTTGAACCAATCAGTGGTTCCATGTCCAGTTCTCACTGTTGCTTCTTGGCCCAAATATAGGTTTCTCAAGAGACAAATAAGATGGTCTGGTATGCCCATCTCTTTAAGAACTTGCCACAGTTTGTTATGATCCACACAATTAAAGGCTTTAGCATAGTCAATGAAGCAGAAGTAGATGTTTTTCTGGAACTCTCTAGCTTTCTCCATGATCCAGCGTATGTTGGCAATTTGATCTCTAGTTCCTCTGCCTCTTTGAAATCCTGCCTGCACTTCTGGTAGTTCTCGATCCACATACTGCTGGAGTCTAGCTGGTAGGATTTTAAGCATAACTTTACTAGCATGTGAAATGAGTGCAATGGTGCGATTGTTTGAACATTCTTTGGCACTGCCTTTCTTTGGAATTGAAATGTAAACTGATCTTTTCCAATCCTGTGGCCACTGTTGAGTTTTCCAAATTTGCTGGCAAATTGAGTGTTGCACTTTTACTGCATCATCTTTTAAGTTTTTGAATAGCTCAGCTGGAATACTGTCACCTCCACTAGCTTTGTTGTTGCTCAGTTTTTCTAAGGCCCATTTCACTTCACATTCTAGGATGTCTGGCTCGAGGTCAGTGACCACCTCATTGTGATTATCAGGGACCTTAAGCTCATTCTTGTATAGTTCTTCTGTGTAATTTTGCCATCTCTTCTTAATCTCTTCTGCCTCTGTTAGATCCCTGCCATTTTGGTCCTTTATCATGCCCATTTTTGCATGAAACGTTCCCTTCATCTCTCCAATTTTCTTGAAAAGATCTCTGGTCCTCCCTATTCTATTGTTTTCTTCTATTTCTTTGCACTGTTCATTTAAGAAGGCATTCTTATCTCTTCTAGCTATTCTCTGGAATTTTGCATTCAATTGGGCGTATCTTTCTTTTTCTCCCTTGCCTTTCGCTTCCCTCCTGTCCTCAGCTATTTGCAAAGCTTCCTCAGACAGCCATTTTGCTTTCTTGCATTTCTTTTTCTTTGGGATGGTTTTAGTTGCTACCTCTTGTACAATGTTGCGAACCTCTGTCTATAGTTCTTCAGGCACTCTGTCTATCAGATCTAATTCCTTAAATCTATTTGTCACCTCTACTGTATATTCAACAGGGATATGATTTAATTCATACCTGAGTGGCCTAGTGCTTTTCCTTACTTTCTTCAGTTTAAGCCTAAACTTTGCAATGAGAAGCTCATGGTCTGAGCCACAGTCAGCTCCTGGTCTTGTTTTTACTGACTGTATAGAGCTTCTCCATCTTTGGCTGCAGAGCATATAGTCAAACTGATTTCTGTGTTGACCGTCTGGTGATGTCCATGTGTAGAGCCGTCTCTTGGGTTGTTGGAAAAGAGTGTTTGCTATGACCATCGTATTCTCTTGACAAAATTCTATCAGCCTGTGCCCTGCTTCATTTTGTACTCCAAGGCCAAACTTGCCTGTTATTCCGGTTATCTTTTGGCTTCCTACTTTAGCATTCCAATCCCCCATGATGATAAGGACATCATTTTTTGGTGGATCACCTTTTGTCAGAACTCTCTGCTATGACCTTTCCGTCTTGGGTGGCCCTGCACGGCATAGCTCATAGCTTCATTGAATTACGCAAGCCTCTTCGCCACGACAAGGCAGTAATCCATGAAGGGGGATCATGGAGTAGGGGAACCTTATTACAACAGGGCATCTTGGTATTAATTGTAACAATCAAAAGCCTGCGCTACTGAAGTCCAATGACCAAGCACTGAGGCCAAGAACACACCAAGACTACATTCCCTGACAGCAATCTATCTCCAATACGCATCATATTTCCTCCCACCTATCATCACTGTAACATTATTGCCTACTTCTCCTCCCTTGAATATCTATGTATGTATTTTTTATTCAGTTATTCAATATATATGACACCCAACTTACTCTTGGAGTGACTCTGGATGCTATTTATGTACACAATTTCTTCTAATAAATAAAGGTATGTACATTTCCAAGGGACTGTTTAAATCTGATAGTAAGTACTCAGGGATAGCAAATAATAAGAATAAGACAGCAGGATATAAAAGAAAGAACTGGAGAAAAACCACAACTACAAAGATCTGCACATAGAAGTAGGAAAAAAGTAAAGATTTCCAAATAGTATCAATAGTAATAGGTGCTTGAAGGCAATGCCATAACATTGGAGCACCACTATTGATAAAAGTCACCCTTGTTACTTAGCAGTAAAAATTCTCCTCAAAAACTGAAGATGCATTCTATAATAAATAGAAGGCATCTTTAAATTGGCTGTTTTCCTGACCTACCGGAGTTATTATGTTTACCCTGTTAAAGATTGCAAGAAATTACATATTTTCTGCAACATTTGTCATTGGTTTCATTTGTAAGAAATGAAACAAACAACGGTGTATACTGTAAAATGGAAGCATATTTTAAAAGAAATTTTCCAGTTCTAATTTTCCATAATTGGTGATTTGCCTCTTTTTTATTTTTGTTATAAGTTTAGCTCCCTCTTGTGGTTCATGGGGTAAAATTGTATTTGCTACAGAAAATAATTACTGTATAACCTTAATTTCACTTGGATCAAATTAAAAAATGGTAAGGTTAATAAAGCACGGAATGTGGCTTTGAAATCTGGTGACATGCTGGCACTTAGAACAGCCAGAGCAAATCTGAAAAGTGTCATAAAATGTGCAAATTAAGCCCATTGCCAGAAAATTCAGAACTTTTTTCAGGACCCAACAAACACCAGGCGAATGTGGCAAGGGATCCAGGCCATCACGGATTAAAAGGTGACTCCTTCGGGATGCAAGGATAACACAGACTTCCTAAACCAGGGGTCGGCAACCGGAAAAAGGAAAAGAGCCACTCAGAACCGGTTCCATCACACAAACAAAAAAGTGGGAGCCGCAAAAAGTGCACGCGCGTGCGTCCACTCACGCACATGCGCAAAATGGGAGGCACCTGCACGGCGACGAGTCTCCCCTTTGGAGAGGTGCGCGCCGTCCCATTCGGAGACCTGCCGCGTTCGTCAAACATGGACGAACGCGGCAGCTGTGCAAACGGGACGGCGGCAGTTTGGGAGAGCTGCGCGCGCACCTCTCCCAAGCCACCGCCGTCCTGTTCGGAGACGTGCCGCGTTCGTCAAACATGGACGAACACGGCAGCTGTGCAAACGGGACGGCGGCGGCTTGGGAGAGGTGTGCGCGCACTCTCCAAACCGCCGCTGTCCCGTTCAGGTACCTGCCGCATTTGTCAAACATGGACGAACGCGGCAGCTGTGCAAACGGGACGGCAGTGGCTTGGGAGAGGTGCGCGTGCACTCTCCAAACCGCCGCCGTCCCGTTCGGGTACCTGCCGCATTCGTCAAACATGGACAAACGCGGCAGCTGTGCAAACGGGACAGCGGCAGCTTGGGAGAGGTGCGCACGCACTCTGCAAACCGCCGCCGTCCTGTTCGGGTACCTGCCGCGTTCGTCAAACATGGACGAACGCGGCAGCTGTGCAAACGGGACGGCGGCGGCTTGGGAGAGGTGCGCGTGCACTCTCCAAACCGCCGCCATCCTGTTTGCACAGCTGCCGCGTTCGTCCATGTTTGATGAACGCGGCAGGTCTCCGAACCACCATAAAAAAGCGATGCAATTTCTCCTCAAGAGAGAATGGTGCAGACAGACACCTAAAGCCTGAAAGGTCAGTCTCACTGCGTCACCACAGTTGGAAAATACCCAGAGGGAGTTGATTTTGTTTGCCTGTTTGCCCCACACAGGCAGCCAGTTCTGCAGCCATCGAATCAATCAATCAAAGTCTATTTGTAGGGTGGAAAGAAACAACTCCTTCGGCCACACACTCCCCTCTCCTTCCTCATCAGGGGACAGTGTTGTAGTCCAAACTCATTTCAGCCCAGATTCTTGTCAGAGCAAGACACACCTGCTCGTTGCGGGATGCAGCCCAGGCCAAGTGCAATGCCAGGAGGAATGGGATAATAACATTAGCAGCACTATTACTTAACAACAACGCTGCGACAATCGGAAGAAAGAAGGGGACAAGCACTTATGAAGCACAACAAGTTCCCCACTAGTGCCAGCTACAGGACCCCCGACTGTCTCTCAGATGCGCCTTTATTCCTTACACGACGTCCAGACTGTGGCTCCCTCCTTTCCAGCCTCGATCCACCAGGAGCGGGGGATGGTCGGGGGGGAGGAACGAGAGGGAAGATGCCGAAGGTCCGCCCCAGGCACGTCCTTGCTGCATTTCTTTTTTTTTACCAGGTAGGGAGGAGGGCTTACCTGCGTGGCTCTGCCCGGCTGGTCCTTAGAGTGGGAGGCACAGCAAGATCGTCCCCCCCCTCGAGAGAGAGAGAGCCCGAGAAGCCGGACCAGAGGCGGTTTCTTCTCCCCACCTCCCCGCACTCAAAGCTCGCCAAGCGCTTTAGCAGGCCTGTCGGTTTCTTCCGGCGAAGCTGCGGCTAAAGCTTCTACTTCGTAAAGACTGCAGGCAAATCGCTCCCCTCTCCCACCCCTCCTCCTTCTCCGACCGGCCGGGCCGCCAACCTCTTTTTTGCTGGTTTCTAGGGCAACTGGGTAATGCTCAGCGCAGCCTGCCTGCGGGGACCATCGCCCCCGTGCGCGTGCGCATGGACATCCAAGCCCTGTCTAGGCCCGGGGAGGGGGGGAGCGCGCCAGGCAAATGCGGCAGGTCTCCGAACAGGACGACGGCGGTTTGGAGAGGTGCGCGCGCACCTCCGCCCCTTGGAAAGGTGCGCGTGCACCTCTCGGAACGGGCGGTGCCACTCTCCATTTGGAGAGGTGCGCGCGCACCACTGCCCGTTCGAAGAGGTGCGCACGCACCGAGCAACTGGGAGCCACAGGAGACGGCTCAAAGAGCCGCATGCGGCTCCGGAGCCGCGGGTTGCCGACCCATGTCCTAAACAAACTGAATACATTTTTTTGGAAGATTTGAGGCATTAAATAGCACTCCTGCTAGGAAAGCTGTGCCCCATCCTGATGAGCAACTGCTAAGCTTTGATGTCACCTCTGTCCAGAAGACACTGCAGAAAGTTAGCATTCGGAAAGCAGCAGGCCCAGATAACATCCATGGATGTGTCCTTAGGGAATGCGCAGATAAGCTGGCTTGTGTGCTCACAGATATTTTCAATCTCTCATTGCAGCAGGCAGTGCTCCCATCTTGCTTTAAGAAGGCCATCATCTTACCAGTACAAAAAAAATCCACAATTACAGGCCTCAATGATTACCATCCGGTTGCACTGACATCCACCATTATGAAATTCTTTGAGAAGCTGATAAAAGACATTATCGTATCCAGCCTCCCGCCAGCATTTGACCCGCTTCAGTTTGCCTACTGACCAAATTGGTCTACAGAGGATGGTATTTCTTCCATTCTCCATCTGAGCTTGAAGCACTTAGAGGAAAGAAATACTCACGTGCATTTGTTGTTTGTCGACTTCAGTTCGGCATTTAACACAATCATTTCCCAGCATCTAGTAGACAAACTGGGCCTTCTAGGCTTAAACACTCCTTTGTGCAACTGGATTCTTGATTTTCTTACCAACAGACCCCAATATGTGCAAGTTGGAACAAATACCTCTAAACCATTTTCTTGAGCACAGGTTCTCCTCAGGGCTGCATCCTAAGTCCGCTGCTGTTCACCCTGTTGACCCAGGACTGTTGTGCTAGGTTTGCCACCAACCACATTGTGAAGCTCACAGATGATGCAACAGTAGTGGGCCTTATTCATGATGACAAGGTGGAAGCTTACTGCAAGGAGGTTGAGGAGTTGGTGAACTGGTGTAAGGAAAACAGCCTAGTTTTAAATACCAGAAAAACCAAAGAGATCATTGTCGATTTCAGAAAAGGCAGACACAGCCACACTTCTCTGTGCATAAATGATTCACCTGTGAAGGTGGTTACCAGCATCAAATTCCTGGGTGTGCAGCTAACGAGTAGGCTGGCTTGGTCACTCAACAGTGAGAAATTGGTGAAACGGGCACAGCAGCGCCTGCATTTTCTGTGTTGCATGAGAAAAGCACATCTTCCTTCCCCTGTCCTGACCACTTTCTACAGGGGAACAATTGAGAGCATCCTGTCATATGGCATCACAGTCTGATTTGGAAGCATCACTGCTTCAGACAGGAAGGCAGTGCAGAGAGTGGTGAGGATGGCCGAAAATATCTGGCAGTTCCCTCCCCTCCATCCGGGACATAGCACAGAAGGGTTGCTTGAGCAGGGTCCGTAAGATTATCTGGGACACTACACATCCTCTTCACAACCTGTTTTCCTTGTTACCTTCTGAGAGGAGGCTTCGTGGTATCTGTAGCAGAACATCCAGATTCAGCCATAGTTTCATTCCATACAGCATTAACCTTGTGAACTCTCAAGCTTCCTCCTTCTGTTATAATTTAAGATGGTCAGTATTTAATATTTATTTGTTATGTATATGTAGGGGTGTGGGTCTATACATATGTGTATATAGTATGGTTAGGGGTGTGTCATGTTTGTGTTCCACTTTGAGAGCGGGCAACTAAATTTCATTTTTGATGTGTGCCGTTGTGCCCACAGTAAAAAGATGACAATAAAGGTTATCTTATCTAAATAGGTGCAAAATTTTAAGAGCCTTGGTGGAGCAGTGGGCTAATGCCTCCTTAAGTAACTCCAGCTGCCTGCAATTAGTGCAGGTTCGCATCCCACCAGGCTCAAGGTTGACTCAGCCTCCCATCCTTCCGAGGTAGGTAAAATGAGGACCCAGATTGTTGGGGGCAATTAAGCTGACTTTGTAATAATGCCGCTTAGGGTGTGTGTGAAAGCCCTAATAAGCAGGCATATACATAGAATGAAGGCTACTGCTAAGCTTGTAAGCTGCCCTGAGTCTTCGGAGAAGGGCGGGATATAAATGGAATAAAAAAAATTAACAATTTGCTGTAAATTAATAATGTGATGAACATATAATTACCATAATACATATGCATACTTGTGTCCCACATTTCAACCAAAATCTGCAGTGACACAGAACTGGAAGGACGGGAAGTTGTCCTCTGACTGAGCTGAATTTTTCAATTAATAGTGCAAAAAAAAAAAAATGCTGTTTAGTCAGCTCTTCCTATTTACTTTTGCTAGCTGTGAATTAACAAACTTTTTGCTCTAACCCTAATCAGATCATCGTTTCTCTCTTCTCTCTCTTTTTTTGTCAGCTAGACACTTAATTCTCATAAATATCTAGCCTTCCTTGCCCAAACCTAGCATCTATGGGGTAGAATTTGACAGTAACACATGTGAAAGGAATCTGAGTGTCTTACTTGATTATAAGAGCTAGCGGTGTTATAATACACTTTAAAAACTCAAGTGTTATCTAGAGGTGTTTTAATAGAAACACAATGTTTAGCTCATGAGAATGAATTATTCTATTATACTCTTCTTCATTGGATCTCATTTCAAATATAGTAATGTGGTCCAGTTCTGAAACCACAGTAACTGTAGTTCAGACTGTAGAATAACAATGGCAAACTCAGTTCAGAGGAGGCTTACAAAAGATGTGAAAAATCTGTAAGTCAAATCTCATGAGGAAAGGATAGAGAAAATATAACTAAGTGGAGATATACTAACTCTTTTCAAATACCTAAAGGAGATCATCTCAAAAAAGCAATAGATTTTTGCTATTGCCCCTGAGGGCAGAAATAGAACCAAAGGAAGGAAGGAAGTTCAGACTAAAATCAAGAGGAACGTCCTGATTATATGAGCATTAGCCGGTGGAAAAGGCTGCTATATCACATGATACATTCTCCTTTGCTAGAGGTTTAGCAAAGATTAAACAGAAGATAGTCAAGTCCATTTTCCAGTGACTAAAAGGGTTGAATGGGTATCAGTTAGAAACGCTCTAGCGCAGGGATGTCAAACTGGTGACTTGCAGGCCGGATACGTCACACAAAGGCCACACCCACCCCAGCTTCGCAAAGGCAAAAAAGTCACAATACATCATGTGACGTGATCGAGTTTGACACCTGTGCTCTAGTGGATCCTAAACTGAACAAGGAGTTGGACCTTGTATCCAACCCTATGAGTCACCAGGTAGCTCATAATAATTACAGTTTTTCAAGTGGTAATAACAAAAAGTGTTTAATTTAAAATATATATATTAAAAACCAAAATACAATGTCAAAGTTCTCAAACTGCTAAGTAAAACCAACCAGAAAAGACATAACAAAACAAAATAAAAATATTTTTACTTTCTTCCAAAAGGCAAAAGGAGAATGAAGATGATCTGGTCTGATTTATGCAATGATCCATTCACTGTGTTGTGTGAAGAGGATTAGGAGCTTATCAGCACTTTAAAAGGATATACAGAATTTACTGAGTAACAAAGTTGAAAGGGACCTTGAAGGTCTTCTAGTCCAACCCCCTGCTTAAGCAGGATATCCTATTCCATTCTGGACAAATGGTTGCCCAATCTCTTCTTAACACCCACAAGTTCCAGAGGTAACCCTTTCCGCTGATGAATTGTTTTCAGTGACAGGAAATTTATTTATTTATTTATTTTTTATTTTTTTATTACATTTATATCCCGCCCTTCTCCGAAGACTCAGGGCGGCTTACAAGCTTAGCAGTAGCCTTCATTCTATGTATATGCCTGCTTGTTAGGGCTTTCACACACCCCTCCAAGCGGCATTATTACAAAGTCAGCTTAATTGCCCCCAACAATCTGGGTCCTCATTTTACCTACCTCGGAAGGATGGAAGGCTGAGTCAACCTTGAGCCTGGTGGGATGCGAACCTGCACTAATTGCAGGCAGCTGGTGTTACTTAAGGAGGCATTAGCCCACTGCTCCACCAAGGCTAATTCTAATATCTCCCTAATTCTAATATTCTAATATCTCCCTAATTCTAGGTTTGATCTCTCTTTGATGAGCTTCCATCCATTATTACTTGTCCTGCCCTCAGGTGCTTTGGAGAATACGTTGACTCCCTCACCACTGTGGCACAATCTACTGAATGATGCAGTGAATAATACCCAAAAGTGGTCAACGGCCAACTTGCAATCTTTCAAGTATTTGTACAGTTCCCCATCCTCTTTTCAGAGGAATGCTCATTCAAATTTACAAATATTGCAGCTGTGACTGCCAATATCTTGAAAGGCCCTTCAAGGCCCAGCCAGTATAAGATCCCCTCAATGCTGAAAAGAGTAAATCTAGTGCTCAGGGTTTTATACTAAGCATGTTCCATTATTTCTTGTTCGTTCAAGTAATCTAAACAGTTTCAATGGTTATAGAATACATGTAGTCCTTGACTTAGGATCATAACAGCCAATAATAATAATAATAATAATAATAATAATAATAATAATAATAATAATAATAATAAGAAGAAGAAGAAGAAGAAGAAGAAGAAGAAGAAGAAGAAGAAGAAGAAGAAGAAGAGGAAGAAGAAGAGGAAGAAGAAGTTGGAAGGGACCTTGGAGGTCATCTAGTCCAACCCCCTGCTCAGGCAGGAAACCCTATACCATTTCAGACAAGTGGCTGGCTAGTCTCTTCTTAAAAACTTCCAGTGTTGGAGCATTCACATCTGGAGGCAGGTTGTTCCACTGGTTAATTGTTCTAACTGTCAGGAAGTTTCTCCTTAGTTCTAGGTTGCTTCTCTCCTTGACTAGTTTCCATCCGTTGCTTCTTGTCCTGCTTTCAGGTGCTTTGGAGAATAGCTTGACTCCCTCTTCTTTGTGGCAGCCCCTGAGATATTGGAACACTGCTATCATGTCACCCCTCACCCTTCTCTTCATTAAACTAAACATACCCAATTCCAGCAACCGTTCCCTATATGTTTTAGCCTCCAGTCCCCCAATCATCTTTTTTGCTCTTCTCTTCTCTGTAATTTCTGTCATAAGTCATAATGGTCATAAGATAAGTCTTCCACGTAACCAGACTTGATTTTATGACTTTGCAGCAGTCATTAAATAAACATTCATTAAATGAATGCTGTGGTTATTAAGTGAACACCATGGTTATTAAGCAAATCCTTGTAGTCTTATAGGCTTTTTTGCTGGAAACTGGCCCCAAAGGCTGAAAACTGGGGGGGGGGGGAGTCATAAATCATGGCCACATGACCACAGAACTTTGCAACAACCATAAAGGTGAGCCAGTTGAATCTTAACAAGGAGAAAATTATTTATGTATGACTAAAATATCACAAATAAAAATTATCTTTTCAGATCTTTATTTTATGGCTCTCATTTTTTTAAGTTGAATTGTTTCTTTTTTAATATATTATTGGTATGCATATATACTGGATGCTTTAGCCACAAACATGGCAGGACAACAATCCAGTAAATAGGTCAAGGTTTTAAAAGAATTTATTGAAAGAAGATCTAGATGCTATCTTTATACAGACTTCACTACAAGTCTCATCTCACAAATCTTGTAAGAGTGGGACATTCTTTTTGTTAAGAAATTTCCTGATTTAATCTCGTGATGACTCATGAAGCTATTTAAATGACCTTCTGGAGCCATAATACCTGGCTAACTTACCAGATTATTCATATTTTGACTATTTGTCATGTGTCAGGTGAATGATATATTCTTTCTTCTCTGGCTTTTAATTCTATCTCTGTTTTCTTAATGCATGTTAGTATTAGTAATTATTTTAGAATTTGTTGTTTCTAAGTATTAGATATGTAGTAACATTGGGACTTTAGAAGGATTTCAAACCTTTCCCTGTGGAGGCCATCCTAATGCAGCGAAGTATACTTGACCTTATAAGCGAGTCATTCTGATTCTTTCTGGGAATGTTTTGTATGTTATATAAGGAAAAGGGGCTGGAATGGGTTCCAAGACATAATACTTCTGATATTTCTGTGTTTCTATTGGCCTTCAGTGCATGATAATGCGGGGGAGTCAGGAAATCTCATGATTGGCAGCTTCTGGCAGAGTTACCAGGTAACAAGAGGAGTGGCCATTGGCTAAATGCAAAAACTTTCTTTCCATCCTCACACATTCTACACTTGAACAATTATTAGTACTCATACAATCTATTTCTAGACTTATGGACTAGCTACTTTTACAGGTGAATTCAGTGATCTTAGATAAAGCTGTAGACAGCAAGCTCCTCTAGAATTCTTCTGAAAGATATTGCTTAAGATGCTATGCATGCTGATAAGGAAAAGAATGTAGACAAAGACATTCACAAGCAATGAGGCATCAGTAAAGGGCTCAATAGAAAAGTGTAGGTAACAGCCTTTTCATCTCTGTGTTGGGTATAAGTAGGAAATTCAGAACTCGGTGATCTTACAGGACATTCTTGATCCCCAAAACCTGCTGTGGAAATACTAAAATCTGGACACTATGAAGGTGTACCTTTTGTTCAGTATTCTCTTATTTTGTCTTCTGGCACTGGAGGATTCTGAAGCAGCTCCATTAAAAACAGAGGCAAGTGACCTAAA
This sequence comes from Vipera berus, assembly GCF_964194415.1. Lineage (NCBI taxonomy): Eukaryota > Metazoa > Chordata > Lepidosauria > Squamata > Viperidae > Vipera > Vipera berus. The sequence continues at coordinate 40,631,794 of NC_138209.1, read as the reverse complement.
ATGGCAATGTGGACAAATGTTATCATACCGTTCCACATTTCCCCTTTAAATTAAAGTGTTATTCAGAGTGGTTGTGTACTTTAGATTATTTGAGCATAGTCTGCCAACAAAATAGGAAGCAATTCTGGAAAGATCCTTATTATGATTCCCCAATTATTATTCTGCACCAGCATCTTGTGTCTTTTTTTGCTGAGCTTCAAATTCTACAGTTTTCTTTATTATTATTTTTAATTCTAAAGCAATCATTTTTCCTCTCTTAATTTTATTCTTTTAGAAAGAGCAAGATAGACTAAGAAAATCGGTAAGAAATTGTTTTGCTATATTTGCATGTGTGAACCTGTGTGTATTATGCTGCCCATTTCAATCATGCACATTAAAGATGTGTATATCATAAACAACTACCTTAATGAGATGCTTTTCCTGAAAGGCTAGTTTCTCTCTTTTGATGCTGTGAACTGATGGGCAGACTGTCTTGATGAACTGCTAAGGTAGGACTGATCTACCTTAAGCAGCTGCTCTGCCTCACTGAAAGTAGTATTGGCATCAGGGCAGGAGTGTGGGAAGATGCTGCTTCACTTTGTGAGGTTGCTTTAAAGGAAACATACTTTAACCACTAAGGTAGAATGTGGTTCATTGGGTTTTAGCTTGGTATATTGTGTGATGCTAACTTATTAGTAAGCCATGGTTCCTGTAATAAAATAATGACCACCTTGGGTGAGTTTGAGTCCTGGTGACTCCATAGTTATGGTCTTACTATTCTACTGTAGATAAATGAATTGTAGTATAGTGTAATTTGTAAAAAAAATATTTTGGGATAAATATATTGGGAAAACGCATATAGAGAATAAACTATTTTATCTGCACAAAACATCAAAATGTGATAGAGCCAATAATTAACTTTCATCTGGTTTATTTCAAATTTGGTTGCCCCAAAAAACCTGTACCTGCTATGGTGGTATGAATTGTTAGTTCTGAGCACTTGAATTGGCCTCCTCAAATCTACAAGCCCTTCATTTCTGTTAAGATGCACCCATGTGTGTAGGTAATCAAGTTCAAAATGAACTTTGAAATATGCAGTATTTTTATGCATCTTGGTTATTTTTTCCTATTATAGATTGTAAAAGTAGGTCGAGATTGCAAAACGTCAGGTTTTCAACCCAAAGATGGCAGCATTTGTTTGAAACTTACAGTTGTGGTGAGCTACTTGTTTTTGGATGATTCATAACTTTGTGATAGAAAACATGATATATGCATAAAATATTTCAGGTATAATCAGTATAATCTTTTACAATTCCACAAGAAGGATCTCAGATCTCAAGTCTAAAAAGTTTTGTCTGATATCCTGGCAGGCAATTGGATTTGTCATCCTTATGGCAGCTTTATTTAGATCTCCAGAGTCAACATCTATATATCTCCATGCTTTCTTGAATGAACAAGGGTCACCTTGTTATGGGTAACAGAAAATGTGCATCAAGATAAAGCATTCACCTTTGAATCTTTACTGTGTAGACATTTTTAAACATACTTCATTGGGCAATGTACTTCAGTCTGCCTGTTTGCTCAAGAATGAACAGACAGAAAGAAATGAACTGAAATGAAGACTTCTTTATGAACTGTTTTCAGAGAGATCAGCATTACCTTATAATTATCATTATGCTTGCCTGTGAAGGCATCCACCTGGGAAGAACAACAACCAGAAGACATTTCTTAATGTGTATCAGCCTCCCAGTAAGACAAATTCATCTCAGTTCCAAACCCATCTCTTATTGTCAGATATCTATATTGTTGTCTACAGATGTCTATCCAAATTAGATCCCCCCAGCCCAATAGCTTTGAATGAAAAAAGCAAGAAGGGAAGGGTTTTGTTTCCACGTCCTCAGAGCCTGGTAATTCTGAATGGCTATTCCTTCTTCTCTGGAGGGTGTTGCAATATCTCTTTCACTCTAATTATCTAACCTAAATGTGCCAGCTATTGCCAGATACTTTATCACATACTGCCATTATTCATTTTATCTTGCTGGTTTGAGATACCAAATGAAAACTGTGTGAAAACTTGTATTTTTAAAAAAAAATTATAATTGGCTAACCTTCCAGTTTCATTAAGGAAGCATGGATGAGAATCACGCTGCTTCCAGCTGAAACTGAGGAGAAGAATAAAAGCTCTTGATTACCTTATTGAGCAGGCTAGACAACTGTAGTTCTGGAAATCCTATTTCAATTGTAAAACTGCATGAGAATTCCCTGGGAAGAACGAAGTCAATAGCTACTGTCTTACATTAAATAATAAATCATTAAGCTTGTAAATATTTCCGTTCATTTTGGTTTTATATGCAATTCTGTTTATAAAGCAGATAGAATAACCTACTTTTCTCTTCTTCTAGGCAGGAGTCAGTGTGAACTTTGGTCTAGTAAGTCACTTTGTTTTCAAGTGTTTTACGACATAACATTGTCTTTAACTTTAAATAACAAAAGAGTGGGTCTGGGATATTATTTAGTCATCTAGCTACTCCATATGTCTAAAATTACCTAATTTTTAACTAAAAGAAATAAAAATAGAGTAATCATTTTCAATTAATCCAGTTTCATCAATGGTTGGAGCAAGTAGGATGAATTTACATTGATTTTGGCTGTGGAGACAATAGGAAAGCTTCAAGAAAACTTTAATAGCTTGGAATTGCTGAATTTTATAAGATCATAAACATCCTGATATTGGTTCTTTAAATTTTTATACTGTGTTATGCTGTTCTCAGAAATTAAGACATTCAGAATATCCCTCTTCTACAGGGCTATGAAGAAAAAGATAAAAAGCAAAATGTGAGTTTCTGCTGAAAATAACCCTGCTACTGAAAAAGGCTGCTATATAGAGAGCATTTTTAATCCTGTAGATTGGCAGGATGAATCCTTCAATCAGCAGCTCCTTATTTATTCCAGGACTAAAATGCCAAGGGGGAAATATTATAGAAAGGCTTATACATTAGTTATTTTATTTACTATTCTTCCTGTGGTATTTCTTGCTGTATTCTTTTATTTTCAGTATTGCATTGTTTCATTCTCTTTAGTCTTTGACAGATTTACAAACTGCTTAGATATTTGGTCAGTTATTGGACAGATTAGAAATCAGCTCTGCTAAATATGGTGGAATTGGGTAGACGAAAAGCAGATTTTACTATGAAAATAAAGGATCTCAGCAAAGATCTTCCTTTTCATATAATGAAACTTAGTCATTCAGTCCCTTATCCATGTGCATCTCAGCTAAATTGCTCGACCACAAACAGAACTTAAAATTAATTTGTTGTTGTTTCCCTGTTTCCATTTCCATAGAAAACATGGCAAAAATAAGACATGCCCTGGTTACTAATGTTCATTTTTTCTTCTATATTTGACATTGGTTCTTCTGCCCAGTTAGATAATGTTAGACAGATATGCACTTCTCAGACAAATCAGTCTTATTATGCCAATAATCTGAATTATGCAAACATAAAACACTTTTTTTCCTCTTGCTTTGCCAATTATACACACAAATTTAGATTTATTAGGGATAATGACCATTCTTTTCCTTTATATAGCTAAGCTTCCAATCAAAACTTTAAATTTCCCCAACAATTAATGTAGCCACTGCTGATAAAAATTCAAATTGTGCTGCATCTAAGAATATGCAGAGATGGCTGTAGTGTATATATATATATACACAAAACAATATAGTAGTTTAAATACCAATTCATCTTTTAAACATAATTGGTACTGTTGTGATCCTTGTATATTTAACTTTTGCTCTAGATTTCCTTTTAGAAGGAAACACTAAATGAAATACTAACTTTTCATCCCTTCTTTTTTCAGGGTGAAAAGGACAGCAAATCTGTAAGTAGTAGTAGTACCTGCAGTTGTTGTGAAATCTGTTCATAATAATATCAATAGATTTCTTTTTCCCTAGCTTCCCAAGCCAATATTAGGGTTAGACTGCTTCAAAATATCTTTTTCTTCCACACTTGACTGAGAAGAGTAGCCAAATTCTTCAGTACTCAAAAGCCTGAAACCAAGATGCTTATTTTCTGTTGGTCCAAGAGGCGCACATGCTATTCTGTGGCCACACAAAGCCACAAAAACACCCCCACAAAACACAGAGCCTGTTTGGCGTATTGGTTAAGGTTTTGGCCTAGAAACCAGGACATTGTGAGTTCTAGTCAACCTAGGCTTGAAAAACCTGTTGTGTAACTTTGGGCCAGTCTTTTTCAGTCTAGCCCTTTTCACAGGGTTTTTATTGTGGGGAAAAGGAGGGAGGGAAGGGGTATAGTTTTATTTATCACCATCTTGGGTTATATATTTTAAAAAGTCAGGGAAAAAATCTAAAAAAAAACACTCCAAAAATGGGTTGGATTAGGAACCAAAATGGATGGGCGCATTTCCCTTTTTTTTCTCTTTTTCACTTTACTTTTTAGATTTATTATTTACTCAATATACAAGTACATAGTTCCTTCTCCATAACTACTCTGTAAGAAAAATATTGAAAATGGTGCAGATTATTTTGCCACCAATAGAGGGCGAGCTATAGAACATTTATGGTTGGATTGGGTGAAACAAGGTAAAGAGAAAGACCAAGAGATGCCAGCTGAAACTCTGAAGAAGGGAGCTGAGAGTAGAACCAGATAGGGAGAAATACAGAATGGCAAAAATGTAGAAAAATCATGCAGAATGGTGGAAAAGGGGAGAAAGTGGTGAAGGGAAAAGCACTAGACAGTAGGCATAGGTAAAGGTAAAGGTTCCCCCACACATGCGTGCTAGTCGTTTCCGACTCTAGGGGCCGGTGCTCATCTCTGTTTCAAAGCCGAAGAGCCAGCGCTTGTCCGAGGACGTCTCCGTGGTCATGTGGCCGGCATGACTAGACGCCAAAGGCGCACGGAACGCTGTTACCTTCCCACCGTAGTGGTCCCTATTTTTCTACTTGCATTTTTACATGCTTTCGAACTGCTAGGTTGGCAGAAGCTGGGACAAGTAACAGGCGCTCACTCTGTTACGCAGCACTCGGGATTCGACCCGCCAAACTGCCGACCTTCAGATCGACAAGCTCAGTGTCCTAACCCACTGAGCCACCGCGTCCCATTAGACAGTAGGCATAAAGGTAGAGAAATAAGAGGGACCCACAGGTTAAGAGAAATACCTTGCAATCCTTCTGTGGCTCCACTCTGTCTAACCACATGCCTGGTCTAAAGCACATGTACATTGCAAACTTAATTTAAGACTGAAAATGTTTTCAATAGCATAGATTTCCTTAAAGTTAGAAGAAGGCAGTAATCAATCAATCAAATCTTTATTTGGTCATAGAGCAGCAAATAGAATGCAAAAATCACAGTTAATTAAGATAGAAAGCTGCCCAGAGTTACCCTATAGAAAGATGAGTGGGCAACAAATGTAATGAACAAATAATATAGTTATTTTAAATTATCTAAAAGGGTTACTATGGCATACTGTGCAGACTACAGAACAGTACTTGGTTGTAGTCAAAGAAATAAAATCTGATTGATCCAACAATAACTTCTTGAGACTGACCAGGATATTTGGTTAAGAATACAAATAATAATTTCTGGCAAGCACCTGGATAGAGAGGGCAATAGAGAATAATAAAAATGATTCAATTATTCCTCTACCTCAACTGAGATATCTAGCTGGATAGAGGAGAAAATGGAGAGTGGCTCAAGAAGGTGTTTCTCAGTGGAGCTGGAAAGTCTGCTTTCAATGGGCTGCTGTTTGAGATTAGTTAGTGCATGTTTGTAGTCCATCAAGATGATGGCAGGCCATGAATAGCTACAATTTGGCATGTATTGCCTGGCTCCAAGAACACTGGAAGTTTATGGTCCTAATTAAAGAGGCCAAATCAACTGGAAAGACATGCTTAAGTCAGTAGGAAAAGATGTAAATCCAGGCAGAAGTTTCAGCCATCTTCACGGCAAAGGACTGTATTAGAAACGCAGCAAGGTGCTTGAAAGATGGTTCTCACAACCCTGGACTGAACTCTTCCCAAAAGAAGGAATGACCTGTAGGAGCCCAGCTGAGCTCCCAAAAGCAACTGGGCTCAGTTCTTAGCTAAGAAGACTTTCAGCACTGCAGGTACCGTATATACAGAGCTCCTATGAAGAAGTAAAAGGTTTATAAAGCCAACACTGGTTTTTGTGCATATAAAGTGACATAGTGATTTATGATTATCTGTAGCTTGGAAGACAATCCTCAAATGTTTAAAGGTATTGACTTGCTGTATTAAATAGGTATTTGGTTGCCAGACATCTTAGACATCTTTGGCATATTAGAGTATCTTAGATATCTTAGACGTCTTATGGCACTTAGAGAAGGCAATGTCATACCCATAACTTGGATCATGCGAGCAATTCAGCAAGATATGTTAGGTACAGATTTCCCACCACTAAGAGGTAGTTTTGTGTTGCTTTTTTTTCTGAGGAATAAAAAGGGGAGACAAATGGATTTTATTTTTCTATTTTTTAAGGATAAAAATGAGGATGGTAAGCAAAATCAAGGAGAACAGGTGAGTTACCATATATAAGTAATTTCTTTAATGTCATCCAGCACTGATTATCACATACTTCCCAAGAAAACGCATTTTTAAAAAATCATGACCTGCATAAATTAGGGAGTGGAGGGGTGTGAATTATCTGAAGGTCTTGCATGGCCTCTAAAAAAAAAAGAATAAATCTTTCTCTTGTAGAAAACACTGAATAAAGATCAGGGACAAAAGCAGGAACTGGAACAACGGAAACAAGATCAAAAAAATAAAAGGCTGAAAGATCCAAAACGTATTTAAGGTATGAAGAGAAATGGAAGTGCTGAGTGCATTTAGGCAGGCAGGCTGCTTATATATTTAAATTTGATTATTAAAGAAATATATAGTGCCACATGATAAATTGCTGTTAAAACTACTTAGGATCAGAATAGAACAATCCATTCAGCTGGTATATCATAGTCCTTGCTCACTATGAATGAACTGAAAAGCTGATTACTTACAGCAAGGCAAATTCCAGTCAGCCCACCATTCTATTTTCTAGGATGCTGCTCCTCTTCTGAGCCACATGCCAATTGAACATACTTAATTCACTTAGTTGCTTGAGGGATTTTTTCCATCCTACAGGGATATCTTTTGTCTTCTTGTGCTTCTACTAGCCTCATTTGGACTATTTCATTTTGACCACAAAAGATCTTTTGAAGAATCAAGTTCATAATCAGCATGTAGAATAAGAAGCTATATAGTCATGCCTTCCAGGATTTGAACTAAGCACTGGCCAGGTCGAAATTGCTGGAAGAGTTTAAAGAATTATTTCTGTCTCCATGTCATATAGAATCAATCCTACCTTCAGACAGAATTCTTCATTGACACAGAATGAACTCCACAGGAAAAATGTCAATGAGGGAAGCTTCTCAGTTGTTCTTCTGAATTAACAGCTCCCTTCTTTTGAAAGACAAAGGTCCATTTGTATGTGATATGTAATCTGTCCAAGACCCTGCAAATTAATCTGCTAGTTCAAGTGTGGTAGGAGAAATTGTTTCATCCCTACTACTGAAGAATCATTAAATACAATTGAGCAAATAGTAAAACATTTAGGAGTTTTATTGTTGAATGGAATTGTTTCTATGTAGTTGTGTTTCAGATGATGGTATAGCTGCATTGTGCAGCTGTATTTTAACAGTTTCATTGGTTATAACCATTCTAAGCTGCTATGAAATTGATAGGCATTTTCAATATATCTAATAATTGCTGTTATCTAAGAGGTGTTGGTGTCTATTTTTTTCCAATCCTCTCCAGAGTGAACTTAGAGAGACAGCTTCAAAATCATCACTAAACAATGCTTGGCAATCTGCATCTAATAATAAAGAAAACGCCAATGTTTGGATCAAGATTTGGGCTAGTCTATTAACATTTATTGCAGTGTGATTTAGCTAATTAAAAATATACCCTTATGACTGATTCAAAACCTGTTGCAGCTCTTTCAAAATTATAAATAAAAATCAAACTTCTAATACTTTTCTTGTTCTTTTACAAAAATGAAATATTTTTTATTTAGGCAGGATCTAGAATTTTTTTTTCCTATCTGAAAGAAATACATGCAAAGTTCACTATAAATACTATGGCTAAAAAGGAAATTCAGTAAGAAAATCCCCTGTTGAAAATCCACTATTCTACTTAGAACTCCCCCAATCTTATTGTAAGGTTGATCCCATCACAGAATTGTTGAAGAAACATATGTTCAATCAAGAGGCCAAGGACAGGGAGAATTCTGAAGCAGTGAGAAATCTATATGCTGTGGACAATGAACGTGGACACTTTCAAAAATTTCTAACACTACCAATTTTCTGAACATATTATTTTCTCAAGAGATTACATAAGCTATGATGCCATATTTAGCCATCAAGAAGACGTGGCTTTTTTTTCTAAAATATTTACCAGCGAATCAAGAAAACGTCATACATTTACTCAGTATAATAGAAGCTGTTGAAAAACGAATGGGTATTGGAATACATTAGAGTTTCATATAAGACCTTGATATCCTCTTAAGTTTTCTGTAAAGAGGAATATATTAGATTGAATATTATTGAGTCATAGCCATAACCTAAAATTCACTGAGCAACAGCATCTCTCATAATTTGTGTATTACAGTTTATAGAAAAATCTAAGAAGACACCAAATGAAATTCTGTAGATTTGAAATGGAAATGGCCAATCTACCTATTAATCTACCAGATTCTACAAATGGTGGAAGTTCTTGCTGTGCTTCCCTCTGAATTTCCAGTTCTACAGGACCTCCCATCTTTCCTCCAGCACATTCCAGGTTACATGGATGGCTATGCCTATTTTATCCTCACAAAAACTTGGTGAGATAATTTATGTTGTTAGGCATTAGCCCAAGCTGCTCAGTGATGTCAGGACCTGGAAAAACCTGGAACAAGAGGAAGTAAGATGGTCATTCTTTTTCAAAATGGCACCCTCCAAATGTGTTGAAATTGTAACTCCACAAATCCCCATCCTCCTAAATAGGCACCAGAATGGAGAATGGTGCCCACACCTAGCCCACTTAATTTTACCTCATAGTATTTTTTTGGTAATGTTGGCTTCCTAAATAAAGTGCATGCTCCTTGTTATTTGCCCAGAACTTTCCACAAATCCTGTAGCAGAAATGGTTGTTTTAGATCTGAGAGGAAAATCATGGAAGTTGCTCAGTCTTACTAGTTTGCATATGTTGCGTTAGCAAAACAACAACCACCCTGTCCCTTCAAAATATACAACTGGCAAGGAGTGATGCTGATTCATTCCTGACATGTCATACTTGAGTTTAATTATGTATTTCATTCTTCATTTTTTTTCCTGTCTTGAATGTGATGACATGCTTAGGATGGCTCAAAATTCATTGCAATCTTGTAGCATACAAGGAAAAAAAATACTGTTCAGACTTGCCAAGAAATTTAATGCAAGGGTAACCAAGTGAGTTTAAAAAAGGATATTTTGTACATTTAGGCACTGAAATATACATTTATTCATATTTTTCAACCAGAAATTGAGAATTTCTTTTTAAGAATCTGGGATTTGAGAAATGCTATAATTATACAATATGCTTTCTTTAAAGCTTGAGAGTTAGTATGTATCAGCATAAAAACTAGGTGTTTTTAAGAAGTACTTTATGTATATAGTCCTTGTCTTATGACCATTCGTTTAATAATAGTTCACAGTCACAATGGCACTGAAAAAAGTAATGTACAACCAATCCTCACACTTATGACCAATGCAGTGTCCCAGGGGGTCACATTATTGTGAGCCTCTCAGCCAGCTTCCAACAAGCAAAGTCAACAGGTGAAATTGATTTTGCTTAATGAAAGTAGGATTCACTGAACAACCATGATAATTCACTTAACTATCATGGCAAAACAGTTTGTGAAATCAGGCATGACTCAATTAACAACTGAATTGCTTGGCAATGGAAGTTCCATTTTAATCACATTTTAAATCACACATCAAAGTTACCAATTCCCGAATAATCAGCTACTGAGAAGTCAAATTATATATATATATATGCATATATATGTGTATATATATATGCATATATATATATATATATATATATATATATATATATATATATATATATGCATATATATGTGTGTATATATATATATATATATATATATATATATATATATATATATGCATATATATGTGTATATGTATACACACACACACACACACACACACACACACATATATATATATATATATATATATATATATATATATATATATATATATATATATATATATATATATATATATATATATATATATATATATATATATATATACACACACACACACACACACACACACCTAAAATGAACATCATTGGCCCCAAAATGTTAGTTTGGAACAAATTGATGGTCAATGTTTTGGGAACAAAACATCCTAAAATCTAATAATCTAACTTGGGCTTTTTATTTTTAGGTTGGGACACTTCTACATATTCCACATTTCATTAATAAGCTTCACCTATATTATGTACTTAAATTGCACAAATCTAAACATCCATGAATTGTTACCAATCACTGATCTAATTTTCCTTCAGCATTCAACAGAAATTAGTTTGGATTTGAATTTAGTCCTTTTAAAATATACGCTTTAAGTTATGAACATGTTACAATTTTCAAATATTTTATTTCTTCGTTTTTACAGAGGCATGAAACTGAAGTCTCCCACAGTACATATGATAGACTTCATAAAATAGTGAGGATGGCAAACTAAAATACTTTGCTTTCTTTATGTGAATAGAACTACCTTCTTCCTGAAAGTTTAATAACTTTATTAAAACTTTCAGCAAATTTATTCTCATATAAGGAATAGACATACTCTAATGCTTTATTTCAGTATGTCTATTTAAGTAATATTTGAGAAAAAAAATGAGTAGTGCTTGACTCATTTCTCAAAAATGAATTCTGCAAGTTCTTTGTTTACATATAATCTGTCTTTCTCAACCTGATTTGTACAGTACTTACCCTACAAAACATTAGTAATGGGTTTTACTTTCAGTCATGCAAATTAAAGCATAGTTAAGGAGATTCTATCACATCTAAGAATTATAGTTACATAGTGGTGTGTCTCTATGTTAATCATAAGAATTTAAGCAATTTGTTGAGATTTTATATTAAAGTCCATTTATTAGATTTTGCTAACCTCATATATTAATTAACCTCAATATATTAATATTCTCTTAAAGTATTAATTAATAATCTCATATATTAATTAACCTTAATATTAATAGTTTTAACTAATCAGTTAGCTTTTTTCTCTTAAATATGGAAGTAGGATTTTAATCTATACTGGTATTCCTGGAATTCCCTTGAATGGGAAAGCTTTCCCTCAAATAAGTCTCATTAAAATTACCACGTCAAAGAGAAGCCTCACTTGGTGTGAAATTATTCTACTCCAAAGAAATGTTTGTTGTATATCACTGATCGGAGAACAGCATGGGGATAGCCTGTTTAGCTTCAGAATATTGCAGGGTGCTAGGGACTAATGAAATTACATTGATTTGTCAGAAATGATACAAATAAGTTTTTGTAAAAAGCTCAGTCAAATGATAGCTAACATTTTTATCAAATGTAGGAGCAGGAGTGGAGAACTTAATGAATATATATTGTTCAGTGGTTAGAGAAACGAAGTTCAGTGCTTTCATTTGACTAACTGGAGACTTTAAAATGTTGCAATCAATAATGCCTGTAATAACCTCACCATTAGCCAACCCTACAAAAAAGCTAGTCTTGAGCCCCAGAACGGATATCAGTATTTCATAATGCTTTTTATTGCACACAATAAAAACATACTCATGCTAACTGACCTTATTTGTACCATCTTCCGAAGTTAATTCAGGTCCAGAGTCTCGTAAATAAGCTCTTAGCGTGACAGCTAATGAGAGAACCTTTCCCAGAAGCCCGTAATAAATAAAGCTCCTCTTTCTTTAAGATGAGCTCCTTTTGCTTCTCTAAAGATGTAAGGATACAACAATGTTGAGAGAAACCAGGTGAAAGCTTTTACCTCACTAATAAGCTGTTGCCTTAACTGTAAGCCTGATGATAGTACTAAAACAAAAACAAAAAACTGCAAATGTTCTTATTAAAAAAAGATAATTTTTTTCTACTACTAGCTCCTAGTATTGTGGCAAAAAACACTGTATGTGAATAATTTATATTGACAAATAATTCTGTCATTCCAAATATTGTTTTATACATGGTTAGCATTACCAGATAGCTGAACAGGAAAAGGAAGACACACTGGTTATCCTTCTTGGCATCCACAACAAAAATTACAATAAAAAACTGACAAAAAAGTTTAACAACCATTTCAAGTTATGATGGCACTAAAAAAACTACTTATGACCAGTCCTTACACTTACAACCGTCACAGAATCTCCATGGCCATATGATCAAAACTTGGGCGCTTGACAGCTGGGTATGATGTATTCATGATGGTTGCAGCATCCCAAAGTCATGTGATCATCATTTACAATCTTCCCAGTGGGCTTCTGACAAGCAAAATCAATGGAGGAACCTAAATTCACTTAATAACTGTGTGATTCATTCAGCAATTGTGGCAAAAAGGACTAAAATTGGGCATGATTCACTTAACCATTACACTGCTTAGTGACAGAAATTTAAATCCCAGTTGTGGTTGTAAGTTGAAGACTACCTGTAACTGATTAAAGTCTTGTCAGTTTGAGGCAGTAGCATAGGTGTGTCAAACTGGCGGCCCATGGGCCGGATGCATCACGCACAGCCCACGCCCACCCCAGCTCTGCAAAGACAAAAAATGTGATATGTCACGATATGTCATGTGACAAATCGAGTTTGACACCCATGCAGTAGCATAAGCTGATTGGAAGGTATTAATTAAGGTCACAGAGCTGTCCTTGTTAATTTGCATTTAGCATTTATTAGGGAAATGTGCCATTGGAAAAAGCTGCTCAGGAAGAGACAGCTCGTTACATACAAAAACTGGACAATATTTGATTTTAAAGCTATGTCAGCCAGCCAGAGGACATAAGGACAAAAAGGATATGTTCTCTTTTTGCCTGACAGCTGGTAACCCTGGATACTGTTTTTCTTGAACGTCAGCAGGATTTGCTTCATCTAGGGCTAGGCCATTCCGTTGTTGCATTCTTTCATTTTTCAAAAATCTACTTTTGACAGAGTTCCCTGAACGCTTTTGGCAATTCCATTTCTGGATACTGTTTTACAAACTCTGTGATTGTGCTTCTTTAAACTGAAACAGTCTTATGAAATTATAGAGCATTCTTCATTTGAAAAGCCACTCCTTAAAAAAATACGAACAGTTATTTTGAAGAAGCACTGGTTATGACTTCTCTCTGTTTTTGATACTGTTTTATGATAACCCTAGCAATTATTCCATTTTAAAAGGAAGTCTGGCTTTTTCATAATGTACCCCATTGATTTCATAGTTTTTTCTGTGTAGTGTTCTTTAAGCAGGGCCATATTTTGGAGACCGTATTTTGATTCCAATAAACTGAAAATTATTTTCATCTTTTTCTTTCTTTCTACATATCCCATTTCCAGCTTCTTCACAACTTAAGTACTGTTCCTTGTAGTTTTAAGTAGTTCAATTTTAATTATGTATTTCTTAAACATTTCATTATTATTAAGAAACTCTGAACAATTTCATTTGCACTCTTCCTCAGCTGCTGCAACATAATGAGTAAAACTCAAGCATTCCCATGACAGGAAAAGTCACAGATGCAGCATATTCCCTTGATACTTGTACTTTAGCCTTTGAGCTCAAGATGCCTCACCCTGAAAAAAACAGATTTCTTAGAACAAGCAATATTAATTCAGTGCTCTGTTCCTTCCCCACGCCAAGCAAATACTGCCCACCTTGCTTCTCTGGTAACTTCTAGCTTTCAAATGCAACACTGCTTTTTCATTATTTACATTTAAGAAGAGGCACTATAAAAAAACCCAGAAAGTGCCACATACAGTAATTTTTAAGTACTGGCCATTGATCAAAACTAAATAACTATATACAACTCTGGACCAAGGATTTTCTGAAGCAGTCCTAAAAATTGTCCACTTCCACACCTCTATCAAGCAGGGCTAATTAGATCTGCTAGTTGCAGATCGATTGGAAATATACAATTATGATACATCAGACTACATAAAAATAATTCATATTGTGTTTTTGAGTGCTGTGCAAAAATATACATTTCTTGTTATTTAAAATACAGCAGTGGCAAATTATGCATCTATTTCATAGAGTGTCTAGGTATCTCCAAATTATTCTATATAAATATCTTCTTTGTAAACCAATATGTCCTAATAAATGTCTATTTCAGTTCCGTTTGGGCTGATTGCTTTCTCCAATGATCAAATTATTTTCCTGTTCTTCAGCTAAAGCCTGCCATTTCTGCCGGTTCTTCCTGCAGCCCTCAAGCAAAGGGTAACAGGCTTCCGATATGTAGGTTAATGCCTGCAAAAACAGAAACATGAATTAGATTAATGGAAAAAGAACCCGAGTCTTGGGAGAGCCTCTGTCTCTCAGTGCTTATAAGGAATAAATTAGGCCCTGAAACCAATATTGGCTGGCTCTACACTTTGAACTAAACTAAACTTCTTTGAAATATGCTTTCAAGGTTTTGAAGCCTTCATCTCAATGGGTAATTACTATCATCTGCTTTCACCTAAATTCCTTTGAACAGAAAATGCAGCTTTTAATTCAGTACTTGCATATAACCCTCATACAAATAATTATGCCCTTTGACAGTTTCATGCAGAATACCTCATAAAGCTGTAAGCAGATAGCATCAATGAATCCAACTTGCATGCTGGGAATTTTGTTTTTCTTTTCTCTGTTCATTAAATCCTGAAGAAAAAAAACAAAGATTGAAGCAAGATTAATTCTAGAGTATCCAAATATGACCATGTCCATTACCTTGTCCTTTTCAGTCAGGAGAGGTTGGTCTGCATTCAAATCCCATTTCAGTCTCATAACCTGCATGGTCATTGATAAGCCAGTTTTGTTGATCTCTAATTTCTTTAATTGAGAAGTAGGAATTTTATTGAGGAGGTGCAATCCATTAATGTTACCGTAATATTGTTAATGGAGACTCTAAATGAGCCAGGTCAAAATCCCATTAAAAAAATCAATGTAAATGGAAATATGCATTTAAATGTGACTTCATCATGCTTTTAGTCTCAACAGATCATTTTTCATATGGTAAAGTTAATGCTGACTGGTTTGTAATATAAAAACACACACATATGTATTTTCAAGTTGTGGGGCATATATACAGATCATCCAAATCCAAATCATCCTTTTATGTAAAATGCATTTTATATCAACATTTTGTCTCAGAGTATTCCCATTATAATAACTGAGTAATTCTGGTGACTTCCTTTAGTGTCATACAAAGTACACATAGAGCATATTCTTTGGAAAGCATAAATCATGGAAATAACTCTTATTTTCAGGTTCATTGTACATACATATTTTCCTAATTGTACAATTGCAGTATCAAATGGCTAGTTACATTCTGTAGAAAATAAAACATAAATTCAATATCACAGATTCAGGCTTTCTTTTCATTGCAAATTTTCAAGAGTGAAGGAACATACTGTATATTTCATTATGGGCTCTCAGTGCTAAATAATCAACCACCGAGAAATCAAATCCAGTTTATGTATATCTAAAATGAACATCACTGCTAGTTTGAAACATGCTGGTGATCACTGTTTGGAGGGCATTAACACATAAATACAAAAAGTTGAAAGCTTGAGCTTTTGTTGTTAAGGTTCGTTGGAAACTTTTGGACATTTCATATTTCTGTAATAAGCTGATTGGGTTGCAATAAAAGAAAAAGAGGAGTCCTCGATGCTCTCGGAGCTTGGCTGTTTTCTTGCAGATGTTTAATTATCCATTGATAACATCATCAGTGCTCTTTTCAGCCCCTCTTTTCAACCTCTCATTTTGACCCTGAGCTACACACCCTTTATTGGTATAGGATAAAGAATTCTAACTATGTTTGATAGAAATATTTGATTTTGCATGAAATAATAAAAATGCTATATAGAATAAATTTCTAAGACAAAACAGTCTTAAAATGTTGTGCTTCTACTTACTGTGGGTTCAATGTTAAGTTCTTTTCTTTCTTTATCTCCTTGATCAAAGAACTCTGCAGCTACAAGTTCAGCAATCTGCATAAAGGAAAATATATGTCTGCTATCTTTTTTTAGTAAATGTAATCAATAGATAATAATCTTTGTATCTAGTATAGCATAGTAGTTAAGATATTGGTATGAGAACTAGGTTCATGCCTCCATATGATTATGGAGCTTCCTGACTTTTACTAGCCACTTTCTCTGAAGTCCAATGACACACTAGGGTTTTCTGGTTTAAAATTAGGGGGCAAACCATACTAAATATGCTCTTTAAAAAGGCAGATTATAAATAAAAGGAGAAAGAGAGAGATTATGCACTATTTTTAATGCTGTCTTTCTAAGAAATTTTACCGATTTACTGACTTTAATGTGTCATGTTTCATTGCAAAATCGGTTTGTACAATAATCTGCTAGGAAGCAATTAATATCTGTGCCAATTGCAGAGTGGGTTCAGATGGGAGGAATAGCAGGAACAGTACATTCAGGGAAATAAGGAATCTGATCAGGCTTTTGGTAGATACCTACCCGCTGCTGAACTGGCCATGGTTTTGTTATTGCTGATAAGTCACATGCAGTCATCAGCATTGCCCTGTAAAAGCCACAAAGCCATACTTTTACAGTATATATTTTGAAAAGCATAACACTTCTATAGCAAAATAAGAATATTTGTGACATCCCAAATTTCATTTAAAAAAACAAAACAAAACTCTGGAAACATACAAATTTGTAATGACTTGAATAGCTGCAAATGATAATATTCGTTACTGTGTGACTTAAAATATTGCAGTAAGGAAGGCATAGCTCCTTTTCAAACTGATATTCCATTTTTCCCACCATTCAATTTCTTTCTCTTTCTATTAATCAGTCATAGATTTCTGTGTTTAGTTACTATTCCTGATCCTTAGAGTATAGTTCAGTGTTTCTCAACCTTAGACTTTAACTCCCAGAATTCCCCAGCCAGCATGCAGCTAAAGATGATTAGATCCACGGAGGACATGTTCTTAGGAACATAGCTGGAAACACCTCCCTAACATGGTCCATGCTTAAAGCATTTATGAATGTCCTACAACTAGCCCAGACCATTACAGTCACTGGTTTACATAATTGTATGTCACTGTAGTTCACATCTGTTTTTGCTTGTGTCTCATATAATTTATGAAAGGCAAAATTCTTTCCTTTTTGATGAGTTATAAATTTGATAACAATAGCTGCTGCCAATGTTGGGCTGCTATAAAACTTTGTCCCACTAAAAAAAGAAAGACTTGAGAAACCGCTATGATTCAGTGTTCTGAAACCAGATCTATTCTATACAATGTACAGACTCAGCCTGTGGCCAGATCTTTATCTTCATTGGCTATTTGTGACAGCTCAGTCATTCATTATCATGGGCATTAATAAGCAAGATAATATGTTGCAAAAGCTCATGGTATGGTGACCGGTCAGTACTATCTGAAAAGGTCAAAGCTCCCATCCGGCCACATCCATAAGAGCATATAGAAACCACCCTCAGTTTTTACATACCAGGTGCTATAAAGCAAAAGTGTCCTATATCCATAATGAACCTGATTCTTGCTGAAGGACTAAATTCCTGTTGTAAAATGTAAACTAACTACTCTGATGCAAAGCAAAACAAATATATTCTCTGAAATCTAAGAACACTGATTTTAACAGCTCAGTGCTTTTAAACAATAGACTTTCATCCAAAGAACAATATGGTACTTTGTCAAGTCATGTTGGAAAATAATCTTGTTTGGGAAATAATACGAGACCTTACCAAATAATTAGAAGCAAGTAATTCATCCATATTCATGTAATTTTTGTTCTCTTACTGCCCAGCCCGATCACTCAATGAAAGCAACCCAATAATTGCTAACTCTAGGACAACCTTGGTTCTTTTATGATTCATGGACTTCAACTCCCAGAATTCCTGAGCCAGCCATGCTGAGGGGAAAGGGAGGTTTCCAAGCTGAGCCATGCTGCCTCAGGAATTCTGGGAGTTGAAGTCCATGAATTATAAAAGAGCCAAGGTTGCCTACCCCTGCACTAGGGAAAAAAACCAGACTACAATAATATCCTTAAAAAACTTACAAAAATAATTCCTTTTGATAAGGTTCTTGTAGGTTAAACTGATTATTCCTCAGAAGGTCAAAAAACTCTCCTCTTCTTCTGAAAAGCATACAAACATTTATTATTTATTAAATGCCTAAAAAGGAAAATTTGTACAATTTTACATTCTTAAAAACAAAGGGAAAAAAATCACATATCCAAGCCTAAAGTATAATTACCGCAACTTACTTTATGTATAGTGCTAAATCTGTGGCAAGAATAGCTTGCTTGATGATTTTCAATGTTGCCTTGTATTCTTCAACAGAAAGAGCACTGAGAATCTGATTGCCCTTTGTCCAAAAGAAAACAGTGGAATATTTATGACAAGAATGCATTGACTATAATGATACAGTAACTTTGACAGGCTCTTGTTAAATTCTACACACTACATTATTTTCTTATATGTTGAAAGCAAAAATATTGAATTTTTTAAAACCCAATTATTAAAACTGAGGAAAAACATAACTAGGTAAGAACCCTAAGAAAGTGTATTTTTTTAACTATTCTGTTGAGAAAATATAAGCAACTACTATTGAATTTTTTTCACCAAACCCTGGAAAAAAGCTACTTTGTGGATGCCATCTCTGATATCTCCCATGGTCTGTTTGTGTGTACACTGCTGACACACTGCCATATTCAGCATATACAGTAACACACCCAAACATAAATTGTTGAAAATTTTCTGAGAAAAAAATAGGAATACCCTAGCTACCATTTTCTTCTGCCAAAAATAGAAATGGAGAAGATGAAACAGACCTTTATGAACACCTACACCTGGTATAAAATATTCATATTTTATTGCCGTGCCTTATTCCTATACAGAAGTAAGCAGGAAAAATGCACAGTACAATTGCAAGGAATAGAATTTGCCTGACATTAATTCTCTCTTTGTGCTCTACAAAATCCTTATGCTGTTCTAAATTGATGCAGGACCTGGCACAGCTTCACCAACAAAGATGCATTATTTATATATGTTCTGCTGATATAATGTGTGTAACCTTGTAGTTTATGGCACAGTGTAAACATCTTGTTCTAGATATCTGTCTTTAAGCATGTAATGTAAGTGAAATTAAGAGAATTTCCAACTCACAAATACATGGAAACAAAAGTAACTGAAAGTGTAAGAGTTTCATTTTGAGCTGAAAATATTTTGTAACCTTTTGTTTGGTCATTATCAAAGTTCATAAAAAATGATGCACAGATCTTGTCTTTAGTTCACTGCTTCTACAAGGTTAGAAATCTTGCTAATACCAACAATTCTTAAGGTTCCTTAGAAAGATTAAACAGAATGTTTAAGCATATTTTTTTCTTTTTTCATTAGGGTCAAGTTAGTGTGTGTTTTCAAAATATTAACAAGGTCTCCCAAGCTTATCAGGCAGCATTGGAAAAGCTCAGTAGCACAGCTTAGAATAGGGTTGAAAGATACTACTAGAAATTGTTCAAAGACTAAACTAGATATGCTTTTCTTTTAAATACAACTATCGTTTACCGGTGTGTTTAGGATCATCAGGCACTGATCAAAATGATGATGTTCCATTATTGAGTGGCAATATAGCTGTGCAAGGGGGTGCTCACTTCTGAAAAAAAACAAAACAGGCCACATAGAATTATCAGAAGTAATTAACTACAGATGCAGGATAGCTTTACAAAGTTAAGAATATGGGAAATAACATTCCCACACTCCCATTCGTAACAATTGCAGAATATGGCTGAAAGAAAACAAAATCTTATTCATCCTGAGATACCAAGTAAAATGGCAGTTCTGCAACTAGACAGATGATTAGGAAAATGAAGTTTAAAATATAAATTTTAAAATACAGAATCCTTCAAAATTTGGTCTCCAATTAAATTTGAACATCACTCAGTGAGGGAAGGGAAGGGCGATTGTGTGCTGCATAAATGAGAAGTATCCAGGTATAAAAAGCTAGACAAGTGAGAAGATTACTTTTCTTCCATATGACCTGGCTGAGAAGAAAAAAATCATCCTGTATTCTAAATTGCCTAACATTTTTGCAGCATATTAATTCAATTTTTTAAAAATAAAATGCTATAAAAAGGTAACGTGTCTTGCATCTTCCTGACACTTGCCTAAATAGAAACCTTTCCTAACCTTAAAAGATACCATGAAAGACGAACAGAGACAGAGAAATAAGATAAATCTTTTCTCCTCATACTGCGACTGGTGTTCTTTCTACCATTATGCTTCATTTTTATAGACATTTCTAAAAAGCATATATTGTACTATTAATATTGGCCATTATGTATGTACTGTATGTGCGTAGAAGTGGGGGAGAGAACATATTTTTATAATAACCTATACAGCTATTAATATTTTGGAAGATATTATTTTTTGACCAAAACAATGGCAATTGTCACTGGACTTTACTAATGGTTATTTGTCCTGAGACCAATTGCCTGTGGAAAGGGATGGAGACTGGTTTCTCTCCTTTCTCTTGCCTCAGAATCAATATAACCCATTGGAAGAATTTCTGGAGGGAGGAAATGCACTGGAAATAACTGAGAAGTCTACCTAGTGTGATTCTTCTTTCCCTTTGTACCACCAAGGTATTGCTACCAAATGATTTGTGGAGAAAACTCCCAAGTTTGTTGTTCGATATTTTTTTTGTATTTTTATCTAATAAATATTTTTTATTTATTAATTAACTTATTATTTTAATTAAGTTTATAAATGCCTTGTTTTTAAAAAATAAAGAACAACCCACTCATCCAAAACATAAAACTTCCAAAAACTCCAGTTCCCCACATAGGAACCCTTACTACTTTACATGGTCTATCATCTCATCCACTTTGCATAACTGTTCTGCCATTTCAGTTCTCATAACCCAAAATAATTTAAATCTGACTCCAGGACACCAAAACATTTCTTGCTTTTGATTTAAAGCAATCTTGACAAATATATACTCAGAATCCCTGAAAACCCTGAGAGAAGATTCCACAATGTCTCTAGTTAAAAATTCTCTAAATATTATGGCTGAAATGTTAATTCAAAATGAAAAATAGAAACATTAAACTGAAACATGCTTTCCTTTTATACGCCACTCACTCACCTCTGTATGTAAGAATTATTCACCCCCCTGTGATCTAAATCATGGCTCAGAGCTGCAATCAGCAAAGAAAGTACCTCAACATCAGTAAGTTTGTTCTGTACAATATGAAGGAGAGATAATTACTATATTTGCAAAAATATTTGACATGGTGCCAATGATTTACATGTTATTTCTTTCTTTCTTTTTTTTTAAATTCCATTTATATCCCGCCCTTCTCCGAAGACTCAGGGCGGCTTACAAGCTTAGCAGTAGCCTTGATGTCGATACATTTTGACATCCACTCTTAAACTGAAAGTAAATAGATTTATAGATAGATAGATAGATAGATAGATAGATAGATAGATAGATAGATAGATAGATAGATATTTTGCTTGAGTAAAATTAATCTTAAATGTGTACAAATAACACAGAATTCTGAATAAATATATTATTTGGCCCCCAAATAATCATGCAATTTTGTATTGTATAAAATTTTATTTCAATATTTCATGGTTACAAATCCAACAAATATTTAGAAAATAAGCTATGCAAAGCAATAGTTTATCATGCCATGTTCATTTTCTACTCTTAATTATGAAAATCTACCTCACTTAGGCCCAGATTCAGTTGTATTTGCAATACACAATTAAATATATCCAAACAGCAAAGGTTCAAGAGTTTGACTAATAGAGAACTTTGATTTGCTTTTACTCTCTTGAGCTGTGCTTGTTCCACAGGTTTCTAATTCCATGTAGAGTTGAGCTGTATTCTCTGTTTGAGGATTTCTACTTGTTTGCTTAATCACAAACTGAACAGCATTCCACATGCAGTGTAAATATCTAATATTTTTTAGAATGGAGCAACAGACATCATAGTAGCCATCTGAAACCTAAAGGCTAATATACACAGACTTTAAACAGGCAATCTGAAGCCTCCGGTGTACATGAACTGACAGCCTGGAGTTTCATGGTAACTACTGAAAATCAGCAGCACAGCTACCTCCCATTTTGAGGCAATTTTTGTAAGTCCTAAGTATGTTTACACTATTTGAAAATAAATAAAGGAAACTAATTTCAACTCCACAAACCCTTTGAACTGTAGTGCTGGAGGAAATTATTGAGAGTTGCTTGGATAGCAAGAAGAACAAATCATCCAGTACTAGATACAGTAAAGCCAGGCTGCTTTTTGAAAGCACTGACAATCTAAACTATTTTGGAAAAATAATATAAAGGCAAGAGAAGGCCTCTATGCTTGCAAAAATCAAGGCCAACTGACAAAGAATTATAGAAGACATTGTGGCTACGTAATGTCACTGGTGTCTCAAGCATGCATAAGCATAAGAACCAGAGAAACCATAAAACTAAAGCAACTAAACAATAAATTTCTCATTCCTCAAAAAAAAACACCACAGGAAAAAAAGTCAAGCTTAGATTTGTGACACTAGACTAACCAACCACCTTAGCAGTTTTAGAACCTGATCACCAAAAAGTTGCCAACGTATCATCTAGAACAGGGGTGTCAAACTCGCAATGTCACGTGATGTGTTGCAATGTATTGCAACTTTTTTGCCACTGCCAACAAAGGGGTAGGTGCGGTTTCACTATGATGAATCTGGCCCATGGGCTGGCAGTTTGACACCCCTAATCTAGAGAGTGGTGCCTCCTAACAGGCAGATCAACAGCTTTGTACTGACATAACTGCAGTTAAAGTGGCAGGACTGCAAAGAACCACAGTCATATATATTACTGTCACTGCTTATAGCAATAGACTGATTGATTATATGACAACCAAATTAATGTTGCCCATACATGCAGATTTTCTCCAGAATGACAAGTTCCTAATTATGTTCTTCAGGCGTTCCAATGGTGCAGCCATCAGGAACATGTTTGAGTCAATTATCCCTGCTGCTGGTCATTCTCTTTGTTTCTTTCCTTCACCCATTCCCAGCATTCTCTTGAGAAGTCTATAATAGAGAACTATATCTTTGCATAATGTGTCCAGCATATATGATAATGTCTGTTGTGATTCAGGGTCAGCCTGTGGGTTTGGCAGTTGGGTCGGACGACTCAGAGGAGGAGGGGGGTGTTGAAGACCTTGCTGATGATAGCCCTCAGGCAGGCCCCTCCCACTTGGTCACCATGGAGACCCAGCTGTGTGAGCCTGACAGTGTGGATGAAGATGACCCACAGCTGGCCCTGTTCAAGGACGCCCGACGCAGGAGGCAGTCAAGTAGGAGTAAATAGAGGAAGGCAATGGGGCTTCTCGGAAGGAGGGAGAGAGAAGCCACGCCCTGAACTCTTTATAAAGGACTTGTGTGGGGAGGGCTGGTTTGCTGAAAGCAACCACTCAGATAGTGTTTCAAAGCTCCGGTATCTTGGTTCGTGTCTTGTTTGTTTTTGTAATAAATTTGGCAGACGTATTCCAGCCTCTTGCCGTCTGTAAAGGGGTTGCCTTTTCTGCAAGGCCGGTAGCAGGCTGGTACAGAACAATGTCTTTCATGTTAAGTTCAAATCAAGCTACTCTACGAAGTGCTATTCTGAGAAATATTTTTGACTTCTGATTCCTTTGCTGTTGATGATTGATCCTAAAAGGCAGAAGCTATCCACCACCTCCACATCTTCATTATAATTTCTAAGACTGGTTGCTATATCTGTTGTCAAAGGTTTGTTCTTAATTTTGGTCCCATTTTCTTCATTATGCTCCTTGGTTTTCATTACTAGAGCTTGCATATCATTTGCATTTTTAGCTATCAGAGTTTACTCTTAATTTACTCTTACTTAGTTTACTCTTATAAAATATTTTCTTCTTTTAGTGATGTAGCTCGGGAATACATTACATGAAGATGTTTACAGTCTATGAACTAACTCTTAGTAAAAATTTCAACATAATATGTTGCAATGTAGCTAAAAACAGCCTAATATAAATAAGGTTATCCAAACATACCTGAATTTTTCCTGTCTTTAAAGCAGCAAACATGCATTGGGCTGTATTAAAAGCATGTCTCCAGTTGTGATAAGTAACATTTTTTCGATAATTTTTCCTCACACTTAAAATCCATCTGCAAAGGACCTTTCAAAAATATTATTGTTGAGTTAGAAGTATGATATAAACACCATCATTGTTAGATAAAACCCCAAAGCTAAAATATTAAAACTTCAAGAAATTTCACATCTGGCTTTTATACATGCTTTGTGGAATTGAGTTATAAAAGTATATTTTAACTTAGAAAGATGAAATTAAGAAAATAAAATGAAAGCAAGCTTGTTATTTCTCAGGTTTATATGGGACCTGCGTAATATCAAGAACAGACTAATATAAGGAGTTGTGAGTAGGAGGTATGTTTGCATCCCCAATAAGCTGAAGTATCTTGTTACCTTTAAATTTAAAGTGATGAACAAACTTATTGATCAAGTTTGCTGATTCTACAGGTTCTTAGTTTATTTGAAGGAATCTCTAATGCACTGTTTGAAAGCGATAAGAAATTGCTCCTTTATGTACATATTTATCCAAAGATTGAAAAAAGTGAATGTCTAGGAAGCTGTAGGCTGATTAAAGCTTGTATTTCCTTTAAAAGGGCCTAATTGCAGGGAGGCCCAATTTGAAAAAGTGCTTAGGTATCAATTGCTAATTTGTTTCTCCACCATATGTTAAAGACTTAACAATGTTTAAAATAGAAAAATGGAAATCCCTCACTGCAATCTGTTCATTAGGCATTTAGAGACATACAATCTATTTTGACTTAACTCTATATTGAGATACTCATTTAAAGCAGGAATTCCTTATCAGGACACAGCTAAACAAGCTGCGCAGAAAATTTGCCTGCAGGAAAATATCTCTCCTTATATGTAAGGTGTACAAAGTTGTTCTGGGCAACTGTCAGTAGAAGACAATACAGATTTCCCCAGATTACAGAATTCTGGAGAATCAAAATTAAAAAAAAATCTTAGGGAGAATTTTTAGATAGAGAAAATTCTCCTTTGTAGATGGTGACAAGGATGTGGCAAATATGGTAAGAATGGTGAGCAAGCACACAGCAAACTCCACTTCTTCTGGAGCTTACTGTATATGCACGGAAAATGACAGAAAATGTTTTTCACAGATAATGCATTTTTTCCCATGGGTTTATAGATGATTTAAAAAGTACTTTATATCCAGTCATATACATATAACACATACATACATACATATATACAAACACGTACACACTAAAGAACATTGTATTGGGGAATAATTGGCTGCATATATGGTCATGCTTGTGGCCTTACCTCATGCTTTATTTGGAAATTTTGTACAAGGTTAAGGTCAATAAACATCCGGATTGTGCACAGAGAAGTCTCCATATCTGAAAGCTCAAAGTCACTGAAGTAAAAGTCAGTGAGCCTGAGAGATTGTGCAGATGGTACAACAGCAGCCTTGAAAGAAACAAGAGCAGTAGTGAAAAATGTTGTCTTTCAAGATACTAAATAAATAAACCAAAACACCATGTGACCCAGATGTAATCTACCAAATGCAATTCATCTAGATTTATTGAAAATATTACTGTATAGGAATCAAATCTATTTTTTTTAACCATTATTCAGTTATTTAGCACAGAAGCCCATTTTGGCTCTAGTACAATTTTAGCAGAAGACAAAATGTGATCTCCAAACCAGAGAGTAAAGTATGTGTTGAAAAAAGGGAGATCAACTTAGCTTCACTACTTATAAATTAGGAATTACTTCTGAACAATCATGGGAGACAGCTGTTCCTCCCATAACAACTAATACTGGAATAAATGTCTATGGAGATTCCCAGTCATCCAAATCATGGTTGTCCCAAGTAAATTTTCAAGTCCAGTTGCCTTTTGAAAAAGGACTTTTGGGTCAATAC
The DNA here is from genome assembly GCF_964194415.1 of Vipera berus. Classification (NCBI taxonomy): domain Eukaryota; kingdom Metazoa; phylum Chordata; class Lepidosauria; order Squamata; family Viperidae; genus Vipera; species Vipera berus. The sequence continues at coordinate 40,605,567 of NC_138209.1, read as the reverse complement.
CGGAATACTATAATCTGACTTTATGAAAGACTTTTATTCCATATGCATTAACTATGTGATTTATACATATATAAAGAGGCTGGATGGGCCTCTTTAGAATATTGCAGAAATGTTAAAATAAACTAAATAAATAACAGGTACACCATATTTCACATAAGAAATATACTCAAAATGCTGTTTTAATGATTTTACCTAATTGAAGATATATTGTATGTTACTATATTTTAAAATATAGCCCTGACTCCTACATATCTTTGTTATCCAGTGAAAATGGGAAATTTTGAATCCAATTTAATATCAAATGCATTTTAATAGAAATTTGAGGTAGACTCTTCTCTTGCAATGATTTCCTAGTGAACAAAGCTACATCTGCATTTGCCCTGTGGTTATTAGTTTAGAATGTCTTTCTGGAAATATGTTTCTGCTAGAAAATGTTTATTTTCCAACCCTCACAGTATGTTCCTAGATCAAGAAATCTGAGAAGGAGGGAGGGAAGGAGGGAAGGAAAGAAAGAAGATTTTCTGCCCTTCCCTACATCTATAGAAGACTACTAAATCATTTTAAAAAATCTGGTTTTTAATCTGTGAGCTGGAGTTAAGTGGAGGGAGACCTGGATCTGAGCACCAATCCTGATTCTTTTGAAAATTATCTGCTGTTACACTAGAAAAGGAGAAAGGGATAAATATTGTTTTACCTGGGGCTATTCAGATCTGGAGTGTGCTCCCAATTTCCCTCTATTTTCTTTTCAACATTGTAACATTGGGCAGGGATTTTCACATTAGAACAGATCTGAAGCAGTTTGTTGCAAGGAAAAAATGGTTTGGGATCATCTATTGAAGCCGAAACTTTTAAAAATATAGAAGCAATAAATGAACGTATTTCCTTCTGTGGTATAGTTTAACCTGGAAATTTATTGTCATGTAGTTTTAAAAGGTGATAGCTACATTCATAGAAAGGCAGACCAAATTGTCAGTGGGTTGATGACTGAATATAGAGCATGCACAAGGGCCAGTACTAGCTTGTCTTGAACCTTGAAACCTAGCTCAAATTAATTTTAACAAGGCCACTACTTTAGGATACTACTTAAGATTCATCCACTACTTAAGATTCATCTTGAATCTTCAAGCCAAAAGCAAGAATAACTTATAACAGTTGACTGAGTATATTGACATATGTTTTAAAAACATTGTGCCCTCCGCTCCACTGCATCTTCAGCTACTTGTGGACCCATGATTAGATATACTAGAGAAAAAAGAAAATGGCATTACCGCTGTTACCTGAAGCTCCCTTGTTTCTTCTTCAGCAGCTGATGCATGGTAGGACAGCACCTTACAGCAAAAGGAACCAAAAGACACTGATCTTTTTGGCAACACTTAAATCTATAATACCAAAAAATCTAAAGCACTCTATCAATAATGATTCAGTGTAAACCAGGGGTCTTCAAACTTGGCCCTTTTATGACTTGTGGACTTCAACTCCCAGAATTCCTCAGCCAGGCATGCTGGCTGAGGAATTCTGGGAGTTGAAGTCCACAAGTCATAAAAGGGCCAAGTTTGAAGACCTCTGGACTGTAAACCAAAGTAAGGGAATAGTATAAACTGATGATCTTTACAAACTGTGATTGATAGACGCCTTCACTCCCAAAGGACAACTTTTTCTAGAGTAACTGGCCCATAGCCACACAAGATGGGGTTTTTTTTTAAAGCAGAACTTGAATGAATTTTCCCTGTTTCTAGCCTGGCAACTCTAACCACTTCACTAAACTGGCTCTTCTGCCACCTGTAGTTGATGTTAATATTTCTTAACAATGATTTGAAATGAACATTTGATGTGATTTTGCAAATTTTTACAGTTTATTTGATTCAGATGCAGTTTAAGTAATGGTTTAGGTACTGTAAGTTAGAGAAGGATAATTCATGCTGGGAGAAAACATTTTGTTCTTAATGATAATTCTTAAATCATTTTTGCTAATTATTAGCATTACTAGCATTAATGCCAGTATTTTGGACGATTAGTGGCAAGAATTTGGAAATTTAATCATTTTGTATATTTTATGCTGATTGATAATGAAACAATAAAATTAATTTTAAATGCATAGCAGTGAAGCAGTAAATACTTAAATATTTCTTTAATAAATTAAAATAAATGTTCTGCTTGAGGTTTTTTGATATTAATTCTAGATGGAGAACAGTATGATCATATTATTGGACACTGCTAATATACAGGGCTCCTAAGGTCAGCCACGGGGGGCGGGGGGGAGGTACAACATTGCTTTAAATGAGCAAAGAATTTGCAAAGGGCTCTTTTTCTTTTATGGAAAACAGCTGAAAATCTTCCATGTACCTATATGAATGACAAATAGCTGACAACATAGCTATAATTATAATCCTAACAAAGTTGTCGTAATAAATTAGCTTTTTCCAAAGGTCCATAGGACTAGCATAAAAGAAATTCTGTCTTACGAAAATCTTGGCAAAAGTTTGTGTAAGAAAAAATATTTTTAATTTACTGAACAAAATGAGAATTATTTAGAGCTGTGAGCGAAGGAGAGAAGATTTTTAGTTTCTGAGTTGGATTTGTGTTTAACTGGCATTTCATGAAGCTGAAATCATAACTTTAAGCTATAGCACATTTTTCATAAGGGTATATTTTCCCTTATTTTTAAACTACCTGAATTAGTAGAGTGCAATACACTCAAGACTGTGTCAAGTAATTTTCACACACTTTTGCGAAAGAATACTACAATTCAATGCAATCAGAACAACTAAATATAGTTTTGCATGTAAAATTTCCCTTCAGAAACAATTACAGAATCTGAATTTTAGAAATATTGTACTTTGTTTACTCTGTTAATGCAAGGTTAGCCAATGTCTAGATTATCTGATTTCTCAGGTTATTTTGGAGGCTGTTAAGAGCACATCAGGATCTCCTAGCTTCTCATTCATAGCATGTGCATTATAATTAATGGAAATTAAAAGGCTAGGCAAGATGACAGCAATACTTGATATGATTTGATGACATACTGTAGAGCAGACATGTCAAACTCGTGACGTCACGTGACATCGTGCAACGTATCGGGACGGTTTTGCCATTGCCGGCAATGGGGTGAGCACGGCTTTTGGATGATGCATCCGGCCCACGGGTTGGCAGTTTGACACCCCTGCTGTAGATGAACTCTACAGTGACCTTGCTATTATCCCAGATATGACTTGTTTGAAGGGCTGGACCAAAAACATAGGAAACCATAGATAGGAAAGAGAAGATGTCCCAGTGCCACAATCATATCTTTTTTAGTGCAAGAAGACAAACCACCTACATTGGTCACAATTGCCAATATGCAATATGTTTAGGAAAGGAAGTAGTTGGGTTCGCAGCTGGATCCCATGAGAGTGATAATCCACCACTGCTGTGCAAGCACATGGAAATATAGAAGCATAGAGTCAATAAGAGAGAGCTTCAGTTGGTAGCTGAACATTGGGCTTGCTTTAAAGTCAGCAAGAATTCGAATAAAAAAAACAGTACATAAAGACTGCCTTAATTTATTCTTACCTCTAATGTCACCATTTGCTTTGCCATGGCTCTTTCCACAGCTTCATACATCTGGGTGTTCTGTATTCCTAAGCCACAGAAGATAACAAAAGCTTCCAAAAACTGTTCATCATTTCTATTGAAAGCTTTTATTTTGCCTGAGTTTTCTTCCATCTTGTTTGCAAGTTGACAAACCCCTGGGTCATAATAATAATAAAAAAACACAACCAAATGATACCCTTGAAAAAGTACATAATCGATCAGCATTAATCACACATTTAACTGAAAGAACCTATGCTTGACAGGGTAGCATGGAGAGCCCTTGCTATAAAGTCACCAAGAGCCGGACACGACTGAACGGTTAAAACAGTATCACACATTTATATTAAAATTTTATTTTTTCTTCAGAAAGAATAATTAGAAATCTATCATTTAAACTTTTAAATGGTCCAGGGATTCAAACAAAAATTACACATTGTGCCACAACATTTTTAAGAAAATTAATTCAGGCTATGTGGAAGCAGACGTTTAGTTTTGAATCTTCATGTATTGGTTTACATACTTCAAAAAAATTAACTAGCTTCATTTGAGTCAGTGGTGTTTACTTTTCCTTATATAAGCATGGGGGTTTGCTGAAAACAAAACATCAAATGGAACATTATAATATCCCAAGTCTTAATTTTCTTCTCGGCTTTTACTATTAATAGACCTTTAGTTTGATGAAATCCCTAAAGACAATTTGTCCTTTACAAACTCATTAAACGTTTATAAGCATGCCAAAATGCTGTAATGAATATGAGGTTAGCACACCCAGGGCTTGTACATTCTTATTTGAAAATTGCAAATTATGTGCATATAAATCTGCATTTTAACTACAGAGAAAATATCACTAATTTATTAACTGACTGATTATCTGCTAAATTCAAGTAGGTGTCTTGGGATCATTCACTATAAGTGCTTACTGTAGTACTTCACTTAGGAATCTACTTTGGAAACTCTATTATCTGGATGTACAACAGATCTATAGAATCGTAGCTTAACTAAAAATTTATTCATACATGAACTCATCACACATCACTGCCACCTTTCAGTTTAAGTCCTATTTAAAAGTATTTTGTTAAGAAAGTGGCTGAAATTGTCCATATCATTAGTGAGTCACTGATAATCCAAAAGACACTGCTAATGAAAGTATAGGTACACACTCACGAAAGTCATAGTTATAAGCATCCCACAGAAGCAAACCAAATGGCAAAATACAAACAGGAAAACTGCTATTGAAATTAGAAGTTTTAATAATTAATAACTAAAATATCAAGTGTTTATTTAATACTATGCTTTTCCTTCAATAACCCCAAGGTGCTTATATGAGATCTTGTTTCCCTTTATCCCACAACAAACCTTTTACAGCTGGACTGTAAAAGAATAACTGATCCAAAGTCATCCAGTGATTTTTGATGAGTGACATTGGAATTGAATCTGGGTAGCCTCAATCCTAATCCAACACTTGAATTACTTCACTGGCATTTGATGTACTGTAGCTCAAAGATGCTGAGAAGACAGGATCACCAAGTGACCATTTATACTAATTTTATTTTTATTCATGCTAATTTTATATGCATGCTAATTTTTATATTTTCAAAAATTACTCATTTATTAAATATTTATATTTATAAGACTGTCTAACTTGAACAATGTGACTCTTTGGAATGTACAAAATCATTATACAACAATACAAAAGAAAAACCATACATGCCACTAAAATGAAATAAGATAATTAAATGGCATTCAGAAGTAAAATGAGTTTTATTCTACCAAAGGGGATCTTTGCTGACCCAAGCATTTAAGCCAGGGGTCTTCAAATTTGGCCCTTTAATGACTTGTGGACTTCAACTCCCAGAATTCCTTAGCCAGGCACGCAAGTTATAAAAGTCCACAAGTCATAAAAGGGCCAAGTTTGAAGACCCCTGATCTAAGCCTTAAGTGCCTGAATAAAAGACCTGAGGGGTTGGGGTGATAAAGACCAAGCTATCTAGCACTGCTTGAGTGTTTCTCAGAAACAGCTGGGTAAAGTTTGCTATTTGCAGGTCTGTAGCTTAATATCTGTAAGACAGCAGAAGGCAAATGAATGCAGTGCAAATTTTGTTTAAAAAAAATGACAATGCTTCACTACAATACACTGATTAACAACATTAAAAGAAGTACATTTGATCCTAATACGTCTTTCATTTTCATAATAAAATTTCTTAAAGAACTGTTCTGCATTTGATGTCAGCACATAATATGGGACAAGTGAAACAAAAATCCAAACATGTTGTTTTCTTGCTGAAAAATAAAACTGGATTGATCTTATCTATAATAGTAGTCTATGACCTTTCAAGTTCTAGAATAGTGTTAGTAACTGTGTTCCATCTGCTCAGGATTTGGTGAGTCCAACTTTATTGTTAGGTTGGAGGATAGTGCTCCAAGTCACAGCCCACACAATTCTAAATTTCAGAAACCACAGCTCAGGTGGTACTCTACTGAGCCACGATCGTCAGCTAATTTTAGGTGCTCCACTTTACAAAAAATGAAGTGTTTTTTCCTATAGTAAAACTACTATTGTTTGTTTCATAATTCTACCCAGGACATTCTTCTGTAGCCCCCCAATTCCCTAATACAAAGCATCTTATTTGGAAGAATACATTTATATTTATCCACTTGTTTTCCAAAAATATTTATTTTAGGTCAGTGTACAAAATATGTCCTTATGACACAATGTTAAATCCATTTGTTTTTATGACATGTGGCTATGTATAAGGCATAGGTTATTAGTGAAGAATGATCTTAGAAATTTCACACATTGCTTTTTTCAATTTCCAGTGGGAATAAAATGCCACCTATGTGCATAAACTGAAGCATAATTGAAAACTTCAAAATGTTATACCTATCACTTTATTCTTCTTTCCATTTTTTATAGGCGTGCAGAGCAAGCTTTCAATGTGCTGATTTGTACTGTCTGAACATTCATTCTGTTAAGGAAAAAACAAAGCATAATACTTTATTAACTACATAAGAGAGCTTAGTGTAGCAGTTATAGAACTGATCTAAAAATCAGGAGACTGTGAATTCTAGTATTCCTTTGGATATGAAAACCAAAGCCCAATCAAAATAACAACAACAAAACAACTGGAGCACCACTTGAACACCATTGGCATTGACAATTTTGCCATTAGTCAATTGCAAAAGGCGGCCTTACTAGGAACTGCTTCCATCCTGCAATGATATCTGCAATACCATCAAACATCCACATCTGCCTATCCCAGGTCCTTGGTAAGGACTCAATAGGTAGACAAAAATGCCAAATCCAGTCTGAACATCTGGCTGACTGTGATGATGATGATGATGATGATAATGAAGAAGAAGAAGAAGAAGAAGAAGAAGAAGAAGAAGAAGAAGAAGAAGAAGAAGAAGAAGAAGAAGAAGAAGAAGAAGAAGTTGTTGTTGGAAGGGACCTTGGAGGTCATCTAGTCCAACCCCCTGCTCAGGCAGGAAACCCTATACCATTTCAGACAAATGGTTGTCCAGTCTCTTCTTAAAAACTTCCAGTCTTGGAGCATACACTGCTTCTGGAGGCAGGTTGTTCCACTGGTTAATTGTTCTGTCAGGAATTTTCTCCTTAGTTCTAGGTTGCTTCTCTCCTTGACTAGTTTCCATCCATTGCTTCTTGTCCTGCCTTCAGGTACTTTGGAGAATAGCTTGACTCCCTCTTCTTTGTGGCAGCCCCTGAGATATTGAAACACTGCTATCATGTCCCCCCTTGTCCTTCTCTTCATTAACTAGACATACCCAATTCCAGCAACTGTTCCTTAAATGTTTTAGCTTCCAGTCCCCTAATCATCTTTGTTGCTCTTCTCTGTACTCTTTTTAGAGTCTCAACATCTTTTTACATCGTGGTGACCAAAACTGGATGCAGTATTCCAAGTGTGGCCTTAACAAGGCATTGTAAAGTGGTATTAATACTTCATGTGATCTTGATTCTATCCCTCTGTTAATGCAGCCTAGCACTGTGTTGGCTTTTTTGGCAGCTGCAGCACACTGCTGGCTCATATTGAAGTGATTGTCCACTAGGACTCCAAAATCCCTCTCACAGTTACTACTATTGAGCAAGGTACCACCTATACTATACCTGTGTATTTGGTTTTTCTTGCCTAAATGTAGAACCTTTCTTTTTTCACCACTGAATTTCATTTTGTTAGATAGCGCCCAATGTTCAAGTCTGTCCATATCCTCCTGTATCTTAAGCCTATCTTCTGGAGTATTGGCTATTCCTGCCAGCTTGGTGTCGTCTGCAAATTTGATGAGTTACCCATCTATCCCCTCATCCGAATCATTGATGAAGATGTTGAAGAGCACTACACCCACAACAGAGCCCTGGGGCACCCCACTACACACTTCCTTCCATGTAGATGCAGTTCCATTGAGGACCACACACTGAGTACGGCTAGTCTGCCAGCTACAAATCCATCTGGTGGTAATGCTGTCTAACCCACATTTTTCTATCTTATTAAGTAGTAGGTTGTGATCTACTTTATCAAATGCCTTACTGAAGTCCAAGTGAATTATATCCACAGCATTCCTCTGGTCCACTAATTTTGTCACTTGGTCATAGAATGCAATAAGATTTGTCTGGCATGATCTGCTTTTGACAAACCCATGTTGGTTTTTAGTAATGACTTTGTTTGTCTCTAGGTGTTCACTGACTGGTTGTTTGATTATCTTTTCCAGAACCTTCCCAGGTATTGATAGGTCAGGCTGATAGGTCTGTAGTTTCCTGGATCTATTTTTCCCCCCTTTTTTCATCATGACAATGAAGAAGCTCTGAAAGTTCAAGCTCAGTGGAGGAAATACCATCAAGGCTGTTAACACCTAGGCAATTCCCGTAATTAGATATACAGCTGACATAGTGGACTAGACTCAAGCAGACCTAAAATCCCTGGATAGGAAGACCAGAAAAATAATGACAATGAATCATGCTCTTCATCCTGGTTGGAGCAGCAATGTTGACATTACTTACCAAGGAGCATAGGTGGGCATGGAATGTTGAAAGTACACAGTCAGATGAAGAAGAAAAAATGGATATTAGAAGAATAGCTGAAGGACAATGAAAAAGATACCTGAAGCCGGTACATCATGAAGATTTACTGAATACTGGAGAGATCAAACTGGTGCTTTATAGGTGCTGGTTATCACCTATAAAGCCCTACATGGCCTGGGTCCGGGATATCTGAGGGAACACCTGCTGCCGGCATCAAACGCCCTTCGCCCAGTGCGCTCCCACAGGGAGGGTCTGCTCAGGGTCCCGCCGGTAAGAGATTGCCGGCGGGTGACACCCAGGGATAGGGCCTTCTCGGTGGGAGCGCCTGCCCTCTGGAACCAGCTGCCGGTGGAGCTGAGAACTGCCCCCGACCTCCGATCATTCCGCCGGGGCCTGAAGACCTGGCTCTTCGAGCTCTCGGGCCCAGACTGAGGAGAAATTTTAATTTGGGGTTCTTTTTAATTGACTACAGGGTCAATTTAATATTTCTTAATTTGGTTCTTAATTTTTGTATTTTGGAATAGGGCGGTATATAAATATAACTAAATAAATAAATAAATAAACTGGCTTTCAAGAAAGATCAGATGAAGAGTAGAAAAGAGATGGTAAGGCAAAGTATTACATGACCAGCATGTAAAAAACAAATAAAAAACAACCTTAGCCGGCAAAGCAGATAACAACAAGGCCTGGCAATGACTGAGATTGGGAAAGTTGAAGAAACAGACAGAGGAGTTAAGTCTGGTTGCACAAGACCAATCCTTAAGAATAAATGTATACAAAACCAGAATTGAGAAGACAGCAACAGGAAGCAAATGCCAGTTCTGCAAAGCTAAAGTAACAGTGGAACCCTTAGTTAGCTGCAGCAATAAGATCGTGCAGACTGACTACAAACAATGGCATGACAAAATAGTAAAAATTAGTGCATTGGAATGTCTGCAAGAAATATCATTTTTTTCTGCAGGCAAGAACTGGTCATATTTTTTTTATTTTATTTTAATCCCATTTATATCCCGCCCTTCTCAAAAGTGCAATATGGAAAACAATTGGAAATAACTGCAAAATTCTACATAATACTGTACCTGTCCTTCAAACAATCTTGATAAATCTCTGTATCTCTCCCTTTCTCTTATGTAGACATATACAAAGACTAGATGTATATTTTTTAACACAATAATAAAGATATCAACAATAATATATAAAATATATTTTGGTCTTTATTATAAAGGTGGATCTGAATTGATTTTGACATAAAAATAAATACACATAACTGTTAGGTGTGAAGTATCAGGATCACATGTTAAGTTTCAGTTCAGAAGATTTATTACTTAAGTTAATACATAAAAATATGGTTACTAAATGGAAAACCCTTTCTGTATTGGCTGACAGACTATCAAATGGTGGGAATAATGGTCCAAGGAGGGTGGATAATAACAGCAATGGTCCAAGCAGGGTGAAAAGAAGCTTTCCAAGAAAGCAGCCACAGCAATAACTAACAAAACCAATTAATCTAATTAACATATAAGATGCAATAAGGCATCGCTACTGAATGATACTGACATTGGAAACAATTAGTTCAACGTTACGTATACAATATTTGCATGGCAGGTTGTTCTAAGCTCACTAGACATTACCGGCTGTGTTAGTAAAGTCAACAGGTCATGCCTCTTCAGCCAAGGTGGAAATAGGTCAAACAAATCCTTATTAAGAAGTAGGGAAAGAAGAACTAGCACACCAGCAGAAGGCCCTCCACTGATACAGTAAGAGGTGGAAATGCAGGGTCAAGAAAGCAGTGCAGTTCCATGAAACACAATGGAGATTGAGGCAGATGCTAAAGCACAGCATGAGTACATCTATTTACATTTTATAAGCTTTTTAATAGAAACAATTGCTGAAAAAGGTAATTACATCAAAACATATGCCCAGTCAATTTTTGTATGTTGGCTCGTGTTACTTACTGTCCAAGGAAATCTTTTGTCTTGGTGCACTTGTGGAATATTAAGAGGCTCCATAGTATTCTTGACATACTGGGCATACATATAATTAATTTGGTCTGTATCATTGTCTCTGTTGAGACAGAAAAAGAAATGGACTCAGTTAACTGTATTAATTATCTACTCTTAGAAGCAAATTCTAATGGTCAATTAAGCATATGAAAAGCATGTTGTATCAATGGCTGATGTTCCAGTGTTACATAGATCTTATGAATGCTCTGGATACAGCTAACGTGTTTGAAGTCTTGGATTTTAGTGGCTATGATGCTTAATCCAGTAATTTTCCATTTCGTAGTTTAAGTAATATGTCTAGCCATGACAAACTTCAACATAATCTTTATTTTCAAGAAATGCACCACATCCTATGGTAAGATATATATACACCTGCCTCTAATCAGTCTTTAGCCTGATCCTGAGACTTATGCTACATCTAACTTTTGAGGTCCCTTACCATAAATATATTAAAAACAACAACATTTTACATTTTAAAAAGGTCATCCCAGAGCCAGGAGTGATCCAAATATATTACATACAAGGAAAAGTTATTAATATTAATCAGTGTTTAGAGGCCTTATTGAAATAGCTGAAAGCAAGTATAGAGCTTAGATATCTAATTCCTTAACTGTCTTCTCCAAGATTTTAAGAATAAAATAAAGAGGTTTTGCAATGCCCTCACCAAAATCCTGAAATATAATGTCTGAATAACTAACTTGGTATTCTTCCTAATAGCCTTGTTGATTGGTACAAATATTTTATTCAAAAAGACATTTGCTCTAAAGAAAATACCAAATTCATTTTAACCCCACGTTAGCAGTTTTATTGTTGTTTTGGTACTATTTACAACCACAATTCAGCCCAAAGTTTCCGTAGCTAAACAAGACAGTTAAGTCAGTTGTGCCTCATTTTACAACTTTTTACCACGGTTGTTAAAAGAATCCCTGCATTTGTTAAGTGAATCATGCAGTTGGCTTCCCCCATTGACTTTGGTTGTCGGAAACCAGTTGGGAAGGTTATAAATGGTGATCACATGACCCTGGGACAGTGCAAAGGTCATGAATACATGCCAGTTGCCAAGTGCCCGAATTTTGATCATGTGACCATAGGGATGCTGCAATGATGGCAAGTGTGAAAACTGGTTACAAATCACTTTTCTCAGTGCCGTTGTAACTTTGAATGCTCACTAAACAAATGGCTACAAGTCAAAGACTATCTGTACTCAAAATACCTTTGCACTGGCCTGATAATCTTCCATTTAAAATTCATGCTCTTCACTGGGCAGATCATGAGAGCATTTTGAAGACTCAAGATTCCAAAGTTCTTTTTACTGTCATGGAGATACAGCTAAAAATAAACAATTTCAAAGCATCTCTTTGCAATGACTAATGTTTCATAAATCTGCTATTATTAACTCTTTTCTGTTTGAATCATCCTATCCTTTCGTTTGCCACAAAAAAGGGCTTTTCATAAGACATATGAGCCATTGTATTAAACAAAATACTGGTCTGTGTAGTTCTGTTTTAAGAAAGATTAATTTGCAGGCCTCCTTGAAATAAGAATTCATAGTTTACTCAGGTTGTAAATTTGCAACTAGGCTGGTTGACATTTTAGTCTTAAACACATTTAATTGATACCTCATTTCATTCTGAAGAAACACAACCAATAAAAGTGCATTAGTTAGTAATTTATTCAACCAACAAAACTAGAACTAAACCAATTTAAATAATTGGTTAAGGATGCTGCAGAGTTACTAATAAAAATGGAGAAGATGAATGGATTTCTTGGATGTACCGATCTGATCCACAGAAGAGATAAAACAGCCATGCCCTTTGAATGAGTTTGCATGACATGGTGGTTAGCATGGTAGGCTAAGACTGGGGAAACTAAGGTACAAGCTACCTGCGTGACTTTGGACCATTCACTATTTCTCTACTCAACCTCTCCCCCAGACTTTAGCTTTGAGGAAGCAATAGCACGTACATCACCTTGAATTCCTGGAGAAAAAGCAAATTATTTATTTAATATATTTTTATTTGTTTACTATAGTTTTAGAAATACTCAAAGCAAGGAATTGAATAAATTGACGAATAACTGAAGCTCAGATATGAGAAGCCCTAGCAAGGGGGTGAGCAACACAGCACTCATACAGTGGATGCCAGGGCACCTATAACGCCACTAGATGGCAGCCACTGATCAACAGGATGAAGGGGGGGCGAAAAACACACTGGGAAGTTGCCTTCTCAGCTAAGCTTCATCAGATTCAGAGCACTTTCCAATAACAGAAGGTTTACTGGCAAAAGAATGCTCTCTGCAGAATTAATGGCAGGCTTCTCTGTGTCTCTCTTTCCACATTTCTAAATGTGAATTTTATGTTGGATGAGTTAGTCAGCACATATAAGAAATACTTATAGATTGGGGCCACCCACAAATTGTTGGTATAAAGTGATACGTTGTTCCTAAAAAGAAGGGGGGGGGGGAAGATGTATATGCCACATCTCCAACTCTTCCATCTGTTAAGGCTGATCAAAATGAACACCGCCTCCTTTGCAAGCCTCACTGAAAGTAATGCAATGTACGAGCAGGCTATCCTTTTAAACGGGGTCCTGCTGTGGTCATGTTTCTGATTGCTGAAAACTGATGGCTTTAACTATGAAGGAAAAGTGTGCAGCCATAAAAATCTCTTGAATCTAGTTCTTTTACCTTTTGTGGGTCTCACTGGAATCTTCTATTTCTTCATATTCCATGTGAAAGACACTGGAGAATGAATCCTAAATATGAGAACAGAGTTTGGGGTTAGTTAAAATGTACAGTAAAATTGTTTGTATTGTAAAAGAGCATAATTCATTTATTTCCTGCCTAGTGAAAAATGATTTCAAGAAACTATCAATGATTTACTGTGTTTCATAAAGCATTTTAAGGCCCATGATAAACAAAACTGACCTATTACGATGGTTATACTAATTTTCTAATTTATACAATATATTAGGCTCAATTTAATTTACTACATAATGAGCTTCACCTTGTATGTTGAACATGATGTTGATTCATACACTACCTTTTTTAAATAGGGTATTTAACATCACTATCAATTTTAAAAAATGGTGCAATTCCAAAAGTGCTTTTTCCTCAGCTGCCATATAAGACACAGCTCTTTTCCATGAATCAGAATAACAAACCTAGGAAATGACCCTATCTTCAATAGGGCTTCTCTGATTGACTTTGATTGAGCAGGATCATGTTAACATTAGCAGTCTCTAACAGCCAAGCCCACGTTTGTTAGGTCAATGCAACACCTTAAATCAGGGGTGTCAAACTCAATTTCATTGAGGGCTGCATCAGCATTGTGGTTGCCCTCAGGGGGCCGGGTGGGTATGGCCAGGATGGGCGTGGCCTACTGGGTGGGCGTGGCTAGAATGCGTGTGGCCTACTGGGTGGGCGTGGCCAGCTCTACATCGTTCGCATCAAGGATGGCAGTGGGGGCCTGGGCAGGAGTGGGACAGATCTGAGGGTCTCTGGTAGAAGGAGGGTCTCTGGGCCAGGGCCAAGGCAGTGGGGGCCGTTCCCTCACTGTTTCCAGGATGGCTTCGCGGGCCACATGAAACCACTTCGCGGGCCGGATCCGGCCCCTGGGCCTTGTGTTTGACATGTCTGCCTTAAATTGTGCCCCTAAACAATTTGCAATTACTGTTGGCCTTTCAGCATGGACATAATATGTTTTTAATATTATAATGTTGTTGCCAGCCTAATTTCATATCAGGCTTTTGAATACTATCTAAGGGTATTCACCATGTAGTAGTCATGTTAGGATTTAACTAAGGCTTAAATAACTGTTGACTAATCCATCTGTAATTGTACAGATACACACTTTGCCAAAACTGAGAATTTGCCAGTTGAGAAGACAGTCAAGATCCATACTTACTGAACAGTCTTCATCCACTATGAAAATGGTGCACTTTTGCACTTGCATGAAGGAAATTATAGTGGCAGCTATCTTCTTCAGAATGACTTCTAATGATTGCTGCTCCTCAAATATTAAACTGGCAAGATCAAGAAGTACCTACAACAGAAGAAAATAATAATAATATGTCAACTTAATCACATTTTAATCGTCTGAAAGGCAGATTTCCCACCCCACCCCCCAGTAACTCCAGGGGTTCCTTTCAAAGAAAACCATATAATTGCATTAATGTAAAGAAATAATGCATTACTCCTTGCAATTTGAACAAAATGAACTTTACAAGATCTCTGCCCACATATTGAAGACAGTTTTACACTTTCATTTTTTTCCAGAACTGTGTACATTTTTACTTTACAGAGCATCTACAGTCTCCTTCCTACAAAATCTATAAATCAATTTCTCCAGGAAGAGGCCCTTATGGACAATTTGTGTTCTACTACCGTATTATTTGGCACAAAAATGGGATTATTCCAGTAGGCATTATTTAGTGTTACTAAAAGCTATTCGCTAGTTTATTAGATTGATAAGTCTTCTTTCTTCCAGGAACTCAAGGTGGCCTATGTAAAACACACACACACACACACCTCAGTTTTACTCCCACAATAACAATCTTGTGCAATATGTTGGGCTGAAAGAATAAGCTTTAACTGGGTAAAGCAGTTCATCAGAGAGCAAAATATTTTGAACCAAGATACCTCAAATGAACTAAATTAAAACCTGCCTCAAAATCTGGGACCCATAACTCCCATAGAATTGAAATTTGGCAAATTTTATAAAATCATTTATGACATTGAAATTATAAATCATTTTATGATACCACATAAAATGGCATAAAGTATTTCCCATGGTCAATTCCTGATGTTTGACCGTGCTGTACAATTCTACATGAGCTACTTTCAAGGCAGATACCTCCCTCCCTCACTTTTTAAGACATTCTCAGCTTTTTTACTATATCTGCTATTGTTAAAGGCATTGAGGAATTTGGTAAGGAAATATCTCTGAAAAACAACCCAAGGAGTCACAAATCTAATTATCCATATAATGTTAGGATTCTGAACAACTATAAATATTTACCAGATATTAGGAAGAGGAGACGAGGAGGAAAAGGATGCTAAAGTAATTAGACTGACATTAGATTTATATTCTGAATTTCTACCAAAGAAAAATAGCATTCAATTTATAATGTCAAACAGAAGAGAACATCTTCATTATGGTCACTAACTAGAAAAATATACAGTTTTACAGTAGAATTTACAGAATACAAGTGGAAATCTATTAAGAAATGTAATTAACATGGGAAGAAACAAAAATACAGTGCAGCAATAAAATAAACTGCTAAAAGTTTAAATACTAATAGCTACATTTTAAGATATACACAAAGGCATAAAAACACTCTTTGTTATAAAACAAACTGCTATAATGTTTTATATAACAATTCCCAAATTACTTACTTTATTTTTAGTTAGGTTGCATAACTATCTTGTTTGCTCCCTAATAATACAGTCTCTGAAACAGAATTTGCAACTTCAAAGTGATTGAGAAGAAATGAAATACCGAATTTATTTCATTTTCTAGGGACCTTATTTGAAGTGAGTTAAATATACATAGTACATTCACAATAGAACCAGCAACATAACAACCTGTCCTTTTATTTAACAGACAGAGCATCTCTGCAAATGTCATTCCTGTAAAAGTTGAAGGTAGTGTATTACAGCATACTATGATAAAGGTTCTATAATATTTTACAGAAGCAAGATTATTTAGCTGCCTCAAAAAAATTACTTAAGGTCCTCCCAATGGAAAATTTCAGCATTATCACTCTACAAATCAATCTATGTTAGCTGCTATATGACTATTTCTTTAGCTTTGGTAAAAACCAAAGAATGCAAGCCTGGAAAAGATAGACAAAATTTTGTAATTTCATCTCCTAGGTCTTCTTCCAGCTTGAGTAAATCTAATAATAGCAATCTAATAATGACAGTGGAACTAAACCATGATGGAAATTTTTAAGTTAGAAATTGATTTTTCTTAACCAAATTAATTCTTCTCTGGAACTGGACCTGCCTCCAATCAAAGGGATTCTGATGGATTCCAACAATAGCCTTCCAGAATATTTTTAATAGTAATTTTATTAAAAATTACAACTGCAAAGATAAAAACTAATGCCTACTAAAAAGAAAAATAGAAATATATAAAGAAACGACTTCCGTCTTCATCACAACAAATTATAAACAATTTTAATCACTTATCACCTTCTCTTAAAATATATCAAATGATCTCTTCTTCCCACATCCCCTCTCTTATCTATAAATAAATTCTTACAGTTTTGTCATTTCAGCCATGACATCACAAAAGTCCATTAAGGGTTACTAGAAACAACATATCTATTTTAACCTTCTTCAAATTTTACTCCTAATAATATTGATCTTTAGTAACTTCAAATATTGACCTAGAACTTGATTTCTTTTCATTTTTCTTTCTCTTCTCACAAAATTCTTCAAAACTTTTATGAGCCTCTTTTATAAACCCAATTTAGAAAAATTATCCAGTCATTCTCTTAGTTTATTTATATATTCCTTTTAATTATTAAGACCTTAGTGGGTTTGGGTTTTGTTGTTGTTGTATATTTAGTGCAATGCCTTTTTCCATCTCATTCTTGTAGTCTGTCATGCTTAAATCCACTTTCAAATTAGTCTCAAAGATGCCAGATAAAACTTGCTCCTCTTCTATAGTACCTTTTGAAGACAGTCTATATATTTTGTATTCTGTATTTGTAAGTTGTGTTTGAGGGTTCTTCTCCTTTAATTATAATCTTCAGTTCCTACTAGTTCCCACTTTTTAAAGTCCTATCTTATATGATTGTTTTAAAGAATTCAAAACAAAAGCATTTTCCCATGGGAAGGATTCCAAACCCTTATTTCATTTTTTTCTGGATACTTATTCCATTTATAGCTTTCAAATTTCAAAGTTATAACCACCCTCTTACTGTTCAGCCCCCCCCTCCCCATTTTTAAGTCATTAAACATGTACTAAAACTACTTCCAGTAAGGATTGAAGGTTACTAACCCTATACTGTAAAACACATCAATCAAAAGGTTCCTAATAGCCAAAGAGCAATTAACAAGCAATTTCTGAAAGTGATGAGAAAAGGAAGTATGCAAACTTATACTGGAAAATGTAATGTTTAATATAAAGTCACTTGAATTCATAAGTGCACAAAACAAAAAGCATCATTTGTCTATCTAATGAAACAGAATATTTGATTGATTTTGATTAAATCAAATATATTTATAACCTCCCCTTCATGGATTACTGCCTTGTCATGGCGAAGGGGCTTGCGTAATTCAATGAAACTATGAGCTATGCCATGCAGGGCCACCCAAGACGGAAAGGTCATAGCACAGAGTTCTGACAAAACGTGATCCACTGGAGAAGGAAATGGCAACCCACTCCAATATCTTTGCCATGAAAACCCTATGGACAGTACCAAAAGGCAAAACGATATGACGCTGGAAGATGAGCGCCTCAGGTTGGAAGGCGTCCAATATGCTACTGGGTGAATTTAATTCAGATGACCATCAGGTATACTACTGCGGGCAAGAATCCCTCAGAAGAAATGGAGTAGCCTTCATAGTCAATAAAAGAGTAGGAAAAGCAATACTGGGATACAATCCTCAAAATGACAGAATGATCTCAGTTCGAATCCAAGGCAAACCATTCAATATCACAGTAGTCCAAGTCTATGCCCCAACACCAGTGCTGAAGAGGATGAAATTGACCGGTTCTATGAAGCCCTACAGCACCTTATAGAACTAACACCAAAAAATGATGTCCTTATCATCATGGGGGATTGGAATGCTAAAGTAGGAAGCCAAAAGATAACCGGAATAACAGCCAAGTTTGGCCTTCGAGTATAAAATGAAGCAGGGCACAGGCTGATAGAATTTTGCAAAGAGAATACGATGGTCATAGCAAACACTCTTTTCCAACAACCCAAGAGACGGCTCTAAACATGGACATCACCAGATGGTCAACACAGAAATCAGATTGACTATATGCTCTGCAGCCAAAGATGGAGAAGCTCTATACAGTCAGTAAAAACAAGACCAGGAGCTGACTGTGGCTCAGACCATGAGCTTCTCATTGCAAAGTTTAGGCTTAAACTGAAGAAAGTAGGGAAAAGCACTAGGCCACTCAGGTATGAATTAAATCATATCCCTGTTGAATACACAGTAGAGGTGACAAATAGATTTAAGGAATTAGATCTGATAGAGTGCCTGAAGAACTATGGACAGAGGTTTGCAACATTGTACAAGAGGTAGCAACTAAAACCATCCCAAAGAAAAGGAAATGCAAGAAAGCAAAATGGCTGTCTGAGGAAGCTTTGCAAATAGCTGAGGAAAGGAGGGACGCGAAAGGAAGAAAAAGAAAAATATGCCCAATTGAATGCAGAATTCCAGAGAATAGCTAGAAGAGATAAGAATGCCTTCTTAAATGAACAGTGCAAAGAATAGAAGAAAACAATAGAATAGGGAGGACCAGAGATCTTTTCAAGAAAATTGGAGAGATGAAGGGAATGTTTAATTCAAAAATGGGCATGATAAAGGACCAAAATGGCAGGGATCTAACAGAGGCAGAAGAGATTAAGAAGAGATGGCAAAATTACACAGAAGAACTATACAAGAATGAGCTTAACGTCCCTGATAATCATAATGAGGTGGTCACTGACCTTGAGCCAGACATCCTAGAATGTGAAGTGAAGTGGGCCTTAGAAAAACTGAGCAACAACAAAGCTAGTGGAGGTGACAGTATTCCAGCTGAGCTATTCAAAATCTTAAAAGATGATGCAGTAAAAGTGCTACACTCCATTTGCCAGCAAATTTGGAAAACTCAACAGTGGCCACAGGACAGGAAAAGATCAGTTTACATTCCAATTCCAAAGAAAGGCAGAGCCAAAGAATGTTCAAACTACTGCACCATTGCACTCATTTCACATGCTAGTAAAGTTATGCTTAAAATCCTACAAGCTAGACTCCAGCAGTATGTGGATCGAGAACTACCAGAAGTACAGGCAGGATTTCGAAGAGGCAGAGGAACTAGAGATCAAATTGCCAACATATGCTGGATCATGGAGAAAGCTAGAGAGTTCCAGAAAAACATCTACTTCTGCTTCACTGACTATGCTAAAGCCTTTGATTGTGTGGATCATAACAAACTGTCCATAGGGTTTTCATGGCAAAGATATTGGAGTGGGTTGCCATTTCCTTCTCCAGTGGATCACGTTTTGTCAGAACTCTGTGCTATGACCTTTCCGTCTTGGGTGGCCCTGCATGGCATAGCTCATAGTTTCATTGAATTACGCAAGCCCCTTCGCCATGACAAGGCAGTAATCCATGAAGGGGAGGTTATAAATATATTTGATTTAATCAAAATCAATCAAATATTCTGTTTCATTAGATAGACAAATGATGCTTTTTGTTTTGTGCACTTATGAAAACTGTGGCAAGTTCTTAAAGAGATGGGCGTACCAGACCATCTTATTTGTCTCTTGAGAAACCTATATGTGGGCCAAGAAGCAACAGTGAGAACTGGACACGGAACCACTGATTGGTTCAAAATTGGGAAAGGAGTCCGGCAAGGCTGTATACTGTCGCCCTGCCTATTTAACTTATGTGCAGAGCATATCATGAGAAAGGCAGGGCTAGATGAATCAAAAGTTAGAATTAAGATTGCCGGAAGAAATATCAACAACCTAAGATATGCAGATGATACTACTCTAATGGCAGAAAGTGAAGAAGAACTAAAGAAAGTGAAGAAGAACTAAAGTGTTGCAGGTGAAGAAGGAGAGTGCAAAACCTGGGTTGAAACTTAACATTAAGAAAACCAAGATCATGGCATCCAGCCCTCTCAATTCCTGGCAAATAGATGGGGAAGAAATGGAGGTAGTGACAGATTTTATTTTCCTGGGCTCCAGATGAGGACTGTAGCCAAAAAATTAAAAGATGCTTGCTCCTCGGGAGGAAAGCCATGGCAAATCTAGACAGCACACTAAAAAGCAGAGACATCACCCTGTCAACAAAAGTGCATATAGTCAAGGCTATGGTCTTCCCAGTTGCAATGTATGGCAGTGAAAGTTGGACCATAAGAAAGGCTGAGCGCCAAAGAATTGAGGCCTTTGAACTATGGTGCTGGAGAAGACTCCTGCGAGTCTCTTGGACTGTAAGGCGATCGAACCAGTCAGTCCTAGAGGAGATCAACCCTGACTGCTCTTTAGAAGGCCAGATCCTGAAGCTAAAACTCAAATACTTTGGCCACCTAATGAAAAGGAAGGACTCACTGGAGAAGAGCCTAATGCTGGGAAAGATTGAGGGCAAGAGAAGAATGGGATGACAGAGAAGGAGGTGGCTGGATGGAGTCACTGAAGCAGTAGGCGTGAGTTTAAATGGACTCCAGAAGATGGTAGAGGACAGGAAGGCCTGGAGGAATGTTGACCATAGGGTCGCGATGGGTCGGACACAACTTCGCAGCTAACAACAACATTCATAACCTACTGGGGGATTATGTCTAAGGATGTTTGGCTCATGGAGTCAATGCATATTTAGTTCTCTGAAAATACCTGAAGTGTAGCAGAAATGGATAAAACAATTTTTTGTAGAATCATTTTCATGTTTTTAATGAGAAACAGGAGATACTGTTTGAGAAAACAAGGTAACACAGAATTATGGATCTGGTTGAGATCTTAGCTTGGTATGTTGATAATTTTTGCAAGCAGCTTTAAAATCCTGGGAAAGCTTGGGAGCCCTATCCACCCATTTGATTCCTACTAATGTTTTTGCATACTGGTAAGGGCAGGCCAAGATACTTCCCTCTGTAAACAGTGGTAGAACATAAGTAATCCTTTAACAAAGTACATAGGTAGATGTCACACCCTTCAAAGCATACTGAAAGAACAGTTCTGCCCTACCAGTTATAGTAAACACCCTATTTATACATATTGGGGAGCCTCAGTGTCTGAACAAACTTACTGAACAGGAAGGAATAGGATTTATTCCACCTCAAGCTCACTCCAGAATATGGAACATAGGACTATGGAGAAAGAGTTGTTCTGACTGTATTACATGGGAAAAGTGCATTTTCTCAGAATACAGTAGTTCTATTATGAATCCAATCTTTCTGTTCAAAGAATTCATCAAACACAGTCCCTAATTGCAAGGTTAATGGAGGAAGTTGAACTCAGACTGGTGGATGATGGTGGATCAAGATGCTTCTCATGTTCTGGTTGTAATAAGGATTTCAGAATACAGTTAGTCCTTGATTTACAACCATAATTGAGCCCATAATTTTGGTGGTAAGTTGTTGCAGTCATAAATTGAATCATCATGTGACCAAACTTGATTTTATGATCAATTTTATGATACTCATTTAGTGAAACACATAGTAGTAAATCTGAATCCAGTTTATCCAATGGGTGTTTGTTTGCCTTTCTTTTTCTGGAAAACAACAAAGAATCTCACAAAACACAATCATCCAACGGTGGATGTTGTAACTGTCATAAATGCAAGCTGATTGCCAAGTGCCTGAAATGCGTTCATGTGACCCTGGGGGTAGTGAGGCAGTTGTAATTTTTAGGATGGGTCATAAGTAACTTTTTTTAGTCCATTGTAAGTTTGAAGGGACATTAAACAACTGGTCGTAAGTTAAGAATTACCTGTAACTAGAAGAGGCACAGATGTTCCAGCCCATGAGTCAGATATAAGCAGCAGAACTCTCCAGCCAAATGGTGCCTCACCACAGCAATTACATTTGGAAAAAAGTATTTCCAGTGAAGTCCAGCATAAAGGTAGTCTATATTGGGATTTTGGTGGGGATTGCAACCAATAAGGGAAGAATTAAATTTCCCTCCTCAATGTCATTCTCTGCCATGCTACAAGGTATACTGACACATTAACATATTTTGTTCTCAGGAATCATTAGGCTTATGTATGAATCCCTTGATAGAAAGTAGAGTGAAATTATGTCATCTTCTTCTGTGAATAATAATGTTCATAGTTCAGTCTTGGTAGCTGATAACATAAAGGTTTAATTGGAGTTTACAGCAGGGGTGAGCCATTCATTTTGCCAAGGGGCCACATGAGAAATTGGGACTTGTGGAGGAAATGCTTACAGCATGTAGAGCACTAGGATGCTTACCTGCCCTTAACTGCCAGGTTAAGCTTCTGTAGTTTCTGTCATCTCCTTCTCTAATATGTCCAACCTCCTCTTCCTTATCCCCAGTCATTTTTCAAGGTTAGATCTCAATGCAGGAAGATGGCAATGCATACTGCCAATGTCTCCTGTTCCTTTAAGACCAGTTACCAATTATGACACCATGTACACTCAAAACAGCATATCATATCTATTGGCTATGCCTGGTGCACATGAAAACACATGAAATAAGTGTTCTTAATACTGTATATCCCTTATACACACCATACCCATAGATATGACATCTTTACCTCACCTGATTGCGTCTGTTTTCAAGAAGGGAAGTCTCGTAGAGCTGAGCATTGTGAAGAACAATTCCACAAAATGCCAGGTAAGCAGCAAAATCCTGTAAATTGGACACAAACAGTTATATAACTAGAGATCCTCAGATTTGGAGTCCTTCTAATAGTCTGATTTGCATTTTGAAATGATCTGATATTTTGCCAATTTTAATAACACCTATATTATTTAATTACGCTTGAGGATTTAGAAGCTTATTTCCAATTCCTAAAAACTTTATTTTATTAGCAAAGAGTGCTGTTTATATCTGTCTTAAAATACCATATTACATGCAACAAGATTTTTAGTGGTAAAGAGTTGTGGTGAATTTTGCAAACACAAAAACAGATGCAAACAATGCCCAGTCTTGTGTGAAATATTAAATGTAGGCTTCTATTTTTAAAAGCAAGAACTGAATCTTATTGAGACTATGAGCCATTTTTGTTTATCTTTTAATTTTGATGTCTCACAGATGCTCATCACAAATTCTATTTAGAAAAGATAAATTCTTCTTTTGTTCCTAGCAGAATTATCTGTATTTCAGATGGCATATTTATTAATAAAAATAAAATTGTAAACTATACCTTCTCATCTTGCTCAGTGAATGTTCCTCCAAAACCAGATTTTTTATTGATTGCTTGTGCCACACCAACCACCTGATTAAAAATCCATATAGGAATATAGTTTATTCAGTCAGATTTCAGATGAAAAGCATAAGGAAATAAATAGTCAACTGAGACATCCAAGCCTTGTTATCAAGTTTACTATTGTTTTTGATACATAAGTATGAATTTTTTAAAAAAAAATCAATGAAACAGTAGTATCCTTATTTTTAAAACTTAAAACGACTCTCTTATCCACATATATTTAAGAATAGGCATTACTAAACTCAGAACTGCTTACTTTTCAGAAAACCAATGAATTCCTAAGGTCAATCTAGTCTTACTTCAGGGTAAATTCCATGGTCTTGCTTTGCTATGAGTTCTTCCAAAAGCATTGAGTCTGGTACTTACTTTCTCTAATCTGCTTTGAATAGATTGGAACCAAATGGAACAACTTAAATGATCTTAGAGTATTTGTATATATTAACAAAAATGTTGAGACACTTACAGAAATATGAGCTACCCAAAATAGGGAGCCATGATCAATCTTTGGCTTCAGAGTACATTGATAGTAGCACACATAATTCATTGCTTTTCAGATTTAAGATCCTAAGCCTTCCTTATCAAATTCTAACCAAAATATTTTTTTCTTGCAGTGAGATGAGTTCACAATAGTATTATAATAAATTTGTTGGAGTTGCACTTCAAATGTGAATATAAATCCTTACTGAAATTTTGCTTTAATATTTGGCTATATGGACAAGTTGCTAAATATACTTCACTTTAGCAATGTCGTGGTAGTGTAACCTAAATAGACCTGTTTATTATTTTATCCCCAATTTTATGTAGATATACAAAATTTGAAATATGATATAGTACTACTCCATTTTCCCTTCTGTCTTCTGGCTACTTTTTGTAGAATAGCATCAAGTTGATGTTGTTTCAGATTTTGTATTCCTACATCATTCATAGGTCTTATGGGGGATTTAGTGCCCTTAAATGAACTGCCAGATTATATCCCTAAGCATCTTCAGCCACATGATCCATCATGGAAGTAGCTGAGAAGGTAAAAGAAATCAAGGCTTGTCGTTTTCAACAATTGTCATATATCTTCTATCCCAGTCTTTTCTAAGCTGTTGCTCATCAGTTTGGTTGGACTCTATATGGTATTGTGGAAATCAAAATATGGCCACATATGGAAGGTACCAGAGTTTATGACTATTAGCCAAACAAAAAAGATGCTATGATATGCATATTTGCATTTAACATGCATTTTTATAAAAGCAAGCAGAAATTATTTGGGAATGGAGGGATGGACTAGAAAATGAAAATTTAACCATTCTGCTATGGTTCCAGTGAACATCCTCATTCTAGAAATTTTATTTGTGCTATAGGAAAGTCCATGTTGAAGAAAAAGACATTTTTATCATCAGAGCAGAAACTGATTCGACTTTTTCTCCTGTTGTAAGCCTAATTATCCCAATTTTCCTGCTGCTATTTGCATCATTAAAAATGTGCACATAAGTAGAGTTTACTTAAATTAAATTTCATTTAGCCCTGTGATTGTTCCTGATGATAGATACCAACAAAAGCTATGTCAGACAGATTCTAAAACTTCATTTAGAATTTAGTTCCCCCAGGCTAAGCCAGGCCAGGCCATTAGTCAGTTCTTCTTGGGACATAATGCGGCTTTTGATGTTACAAAAGGCATCTGTATAAATAAGAAAAAATATTCTAAATGTTCCCATTGTACCACAAAGCTTTATATGGCTGCACAGCAGTGCTCAAAAAATACTCTATTAATACTCTCATGAAGTGAAGAAAAAACTCATTGAAAAGTGGAGGGTTACTTTCTGAAGCTGTATTATGTTGACAAAATTACCTTACTTTGCAAACAACAAAGTAAGTAGTAAATAATCACCTACTGCACAGACACCTGTCTGACACACACTTGTCTTTCTTTCCCCCAGCAAGCATTACCCACATTGTGGGTAGCAGTGAGCTGTGTTATCTGGAGTCTTTCAATATAATTATTAGTGTGGTTTGTTAAGAACATACTCAAAAACACACCACATATTATTCAGTAAAAATATTATGCTCATCATATAATCTGTAGAGCAGTTGTTGGAATTAGGAAATCACTTCATGTTATATCTATATTATATTAGTTGCCCTCCATGCAACTAGTTTAATTTAAAAGATGGTTCCAACTTTTGAACAAATGAGGACCCTACTTGAAGCACTTTTATCTGCTTGTCTGAATTAAAAGTATTATAAATATGCACAGCAAAATTCAAAAAGCTTTTTATGAAACCTGCCAGTATTATTCACAATATCTTTCTGTATTACTTGCAAGTAGTCCTCGACTTATGATCACAACTGAGCCCAAAATTTCCGTTGCTAAACAAGGTAGTCCTTACCATAGTTGCCACAGTTGTTAAGTGAATCATTTCAGCTGCTAAGTCAGTAACACAATTGTTAAGTGAATCTGGCTTCCCCATTGAGTTTGCTTAAGATAAGAAAAGGTGATCACATGACCCCGGGACACTGCAACTGTCATCAATACATGCCAG
The DNA here is from genome assembly GCF_964194415.1 of Vipera berus. Lineage (NCBI taxonomy): Eukaryota > Metazoa > Chordata > Lepidosauria > Squamata > Viperidae > Vipera > Vipera berus. The sequence continues at coordinate 40,579,321 of NC_138209.1, read as the reverse complement.
TTGCCAAGTGTCCGAATTTTGATCACGTGACCCTGGGGATGCTGCAGTGATTTTAAGTGTGAAAAATGTTCATAAGTCACTTTTTTCAGTGCCATTGAAAATTTGAATGGTCACTAAATGAATGGTTGTAAGTTGAGGACTACCTGTATTAAAAAGGAAATTACTTTCAACATTTTCTGGTTTCCCTGGCAGATGTCTGCTTCCCTTTGCTTTTTTTAATGTTTCTAGGCAACTGTATAATTTCAAATTGCTTGAAAAGTCTAACATTTTTGTGTACATATAAAACAAAATTATCTCTCTTGTGAGCATAAATTGGAAGACGTACAAGAATACATTTATTGAAGTATTTCGTATGTTGTTGCTCCAATTGTGTCAAATGAGTTTTCCCAACAGAAATAGCTCTGCACTTGTAATCAACTTAACCCCATTTATTCTCAGCCTTCCTCTTTCCTTTGCAGAACAGGAAACCACTTTTGAAAGAAGAGCAAAGAGGAGGATGAAGGGAGGGGGTCAGGCACATTTTTCTTTCAGTCATAAAGTTACCGAAGATGAGAAGTTATTGCAACATAATCCAGTCTTTCTATTCAGATTTATATTTATTTGCCAATGTGATGTTCTTTTAATCAACCTTCCAGGACAAAGAAGAGCACTATTACAGCTTGTATATAGCAATAGAACTTAGACTTATATACCGCTTCATAGTGCTTTACAGCCCTTTCTAAGCGATTTGCAGAGTCCGCATGTTGCCCCTAACAATTTGGGCCCTCATTTTACTGACCCCGGAAGGATAGAAGGTTGAGTCAACCTTGAGCTGGTGAGAATCGAACTGCTGGCAATCGGCAGAATTAGCCTGCAATTCTGCATTCTAACCACTTTGTCACCAGAGCTCCCTATATGCTTAAGGAACTATTCCTAAAAATAATAAAACCTATAGAGTATTAAAAGGTTGGGAACTAACTTTGAAAGCAAATTTCTTGATGTATTATTCTGTTGATTCAAGGAAATATTTACTGATACTATATAATGCTTTTAGCATGCTAGGTTCTCCCAAAGAGATTTACAGAACTAAAATAAGCATATCCTTTAGTTGTATTATTCTATCATTACCTTCTGCCTAAAAATGTATCCCCATATCCAGATGGATTTGTCATCTCTTCTGAAAATCAGGGCAGACAAATAGTATCTAGATCAGTGTTTATCAGTCTTAACAAGTTTAAGATGTCTGGATTTCAGCTTCCAGAATTTCCCAGCCAGCATTCTGGGAGTTGAAGTCCAGACATCTTAAAGCTGCCAAGGTTGAGAAACAATGACCTAGAGAGAATTTCTTCTGCAAGGTTCAGCAATGTGTGACTGCTGATATAGTGCAGCCTTTCCTAAGCAGGTACCTCCTAGATGTAGTTAATTCCCATGATTCACAGCAGACATGGAAAATTTACTCTTTTGAATTACAACTCAACTGCAGGGCAAAATGGTTGCAGTATTTGTCATGGAACAAATACTGATTTTCTTGAAAGTGTATCTAAGAATGGCAGATGTGAAACTGAATGATCCATCACCATATAAGTAGAAGACTAAAAGATATGAGTAACCAAAAGATTTAAGCATCAGGAAGTACAGAATCAGTGTATAAAATGGGCCTGTATTATACTTTAATTAAACCCATATATAAATCTAATATTCAATTAAACATTTCACTTTTAAAAATGGAAGAATTAATATATATGTGAAATGATTGTTTTATTGTAGAATTTCACACGCCTATTGAAAAACATAAAATACATTGAAAAAAATAGATCTATATGTTGTTGTTGTTAGTTGCGAAGTCGTGTCCGACCCATCGCGACCCCATGGACAATGTTCCTCCAGGCCTTCCTGTCCTCCACCATCTTCTGGAGTCCATCTAAGCTCACGCCTACTGCTTCAATGACTCCATCCAGCCACCTCATTCTCTGTCGTCCCCTTCTTCTATTGCCCTCAATCTTTCCCAGCATTAGGCTCTTCTCCAGTGAGTCCTTCCTTCTCATTAGGTGGCCAAAGTATTTGAGTTTTAGCTTCAGGATCTGGCCTTCTAAAGAGCAGTCAGGGTTGATCTCCTCTAGGACTGACCGGTTTGATCGCCTTGCAGTCCAAGGAACTCGCAGGAGTCTTCTCCAGCACCATAGTTCAAAGGCTTCAATTCTTTGGCGCTCAGCCTTTCTTATGGTCCAGCTTTCACTGCCATACATTGCAACTGGGAAGACCATCGCCTTGACTATACGCACTTTTGTTGACAGGGTGATGTCTCTGCTTTTTAGTGTGCTGTCTAGATTTGCCATGGCTTTCCTCCCAAGGAGCAAGCGTCTTTTAATTTCTTGGCTACAGTCCCCATCTGCAGTGATCTTGGAGCCCAGGAAAATAAAATCTGTCACTACCTCCATTTCTTCCCCATCTATTTGCCAGGAATTGAGAGGGCCAGATGCCATGATCTTGGTTTTCTTAATGTTTAGTTTCAACCCAAGTTTTGCACTCTCCTTCTTTACCCGCAACAAGAGGCTCTTTAGTTCTTCTTCACTTTCTGCCATTAGAGTGGTATCATCTGCATATCTTAGGTTGTTGATGTTTCTTCCGGCAATCTTAATTCCAACTTTTGATTCATCTAGCCCTGCCTTTCTCATGATGTGCTCTGCATATAAGTTAAATAGGCAAGGCGACAGTATACAGCCTTGCCGGACTCCTTTCCCAATTTTGAACCAATCAGTGGTTCCGTGTCCAGTTCTCACTGTTGCTTCTTGGCCCGCATATAGACTTCTCAAGAGACAAATAAGATGGTCTGGTATGCCCATCTCTTTAAGGACTTGCCACAGTTTGTTATGATCCACACAATCAAAGGCTTTAGCATAGTCAATGAAGCAGAAGTAGATGTTTTTCTGGAACTCTCTAGCTTTCTCCATGATCCAGCGTATGTTAGCAATTTGATCTCTAGTTCCTCTGCCTCTTCGAAATCCTGCCTGTACTTCTGGTAGTTCTCGATCCACATACTGCTGGAGTCTAGCTTGTAGAATTTTAAGCATAACTTTACTAGCATGAGAAATGAGTGCAATGGTGCGATAGTTTGAACATTCTTTGGCACTGCCTTTCTTTGGAATTGGAATGTAAACTGATCTTTTCCAATCCTGTGGCCACTGTTGAGTTTTCCAAATTTGCTGGCAAATTGAGTGTAGCACTTTTACTGCATTGTCTTTTAAGATTTTGAATAGCTCAGCTGGAATACTGTCACCTCCACTAGCTTTGTTGTTGCTCAGCTTTTCTAAGGCCCACTTCACTTCACATTCTAGGATGTCTGGCTCGAGGTCAGTGACCACCTCATTGTGATTATCAGGGACGTTAAGCTCATTCTTGTATAGTTCTTCTGTGTAATTTTGCCACCTCTTCTTAATCTCTTCTGCCTCTGTTAGGTCCCTGCCATTTTGGTCCTTTATCATGCCCATTTTTGCATGAAACGTTCCTTTCATCTCTCCAATTTTCTTGAAAAGATCTCTGGTCCTCCCTATTCTATTGTTTTCTTCTATTTCTTTGCATTGTTCATTTAAGAAGGCATTCTTATCTCTGGATCTATATAGCTAGTGGTAATTTCTCATAATCATTACTCACCCTGTCATGCATTCTTCTGTGTCAAGTAACTTGACAGTTCTGGAATAACAGAACATTTAATATACCCTAAAATAGCACATGCAACCTTCTAAAATAAAAATTAAATAGTTTACAAAATTTTAAATGATTAAACAAGATCACTACCTTTCACAAGATTTTGATGTTAGTCGGAAAAACTGGTCAAATCTCTTGAGGTTTCACATATTCAGAAGAGTGAAAGTATTTTAAAATTTAGGAGATATTTAGGCCATTGTGTAAGATTAAAATGATGAACTGTGTATCATGACATCATTTACATTGATATGAAATAGGTTCAGTATGCACCACAACATATATTGTCACTGGCACTTGCTCCCACCCTACCTACCCACATGGCTATTTTGAGGAAATCCCTCCCAGTGGAAGTAAATTGATTCCTTCCATGCTCAGTTTTGGAAGGGCAATTAAGACTACTTTTTATTATTGGGGTTTTTATGATATATTTTGTTTCCATCTGCCAAATTTTATGAGAAGATTTTTTGTTTTTCTCAAGACTACCTTATTTTTATGGTAAATAGTAATTAATATTTTGGTATATATAGCCTTTGTGGCTGCTGAAAATGCAATTTTAAAATGTAATTTTAAAAATACATATGTAGAAATTTGAAGATATAAGCAATTTTCCGTGTTCCTCATTTAGTCTTAATGGCTAGAACCCCAATCCCAATAACAGAGGTGTCTAACTACAAATGGGGGGTGGGAATTGTTTATTTTTGCTCATGAGTTATGAGTCGTTGAGAAGCCACAAAAATATATACAATAAATAAAGTTATAATTCAGTCTAGTGACTTAGCACATTAGCAGCACATTTTTGCCCAGAGTTCACCTGAAATAGAATTATTTGTGGCCACTGAAGTTTGGAAGGGATATGAAACAGGAAACGAGCCTTCCATGATTAACGTGGACCTCAATAGAAGATCTTTTGCTAGGCACAGATATGGAAAAGTGTGTTCATCCATTAAGCACCAAAGCTCCAATAGGCAAGATGTAAAAATGGAAAGACATTTTCAATGTCTCAGTGGTTAAATGATGATTTATAGCTCACACCAGTTTTCTAAGGTACTGGCAGAACAAATGTGTTCATTGTTCTGTGGGGTTATCATTGAAATCATTTTAAATAAAACTCTTATTTTTATATCTATTGCATAAAATACAACTCTAGTTTTTCATGGTTAAGGGTAAATTCCTCTGAGCTTCTCAAAAAGTCATATGACTTAAAAATATATTCAAACCAAACTCAAGCAACAACTGGGCGATGATTCTGCTAAAAATAATGTGTATGAAAAATGTTGCTCCTAAACTCCCGAAACAGGATTTGCCTAAACCACTTTAATAGAAATAAAGTTTCTTCATTTTATATTATAGCTCAAAGAACATACATTTCAGATCACTATGTGTCAAATTCTTTTTTATCTCCATAAAGCAGACACCACATAGAAAAGATAATTCTGCATTTCACAAAGAAATCGTCCCTCAGCCTTCCATCAAACTCCTGTTATTATACATTTACAGCTTGCTAAATGCTTCATACACTGCAATTTGTTCCATTTTCTCCAAATAATAGCCAAGCAAACCAAACTAGTCACATACTCATGTTGAGGTGAAACCTGGGCAGTTTACTATAGCAAAGATTAGTCCAGAAACTGATTCTTGTTAAGTGCAATGATTACATTAGTGTTAAGTGCAAAGGAGTTTGCTCTTTCACCAAGAATGTCTTGAATCTGTAGTTGTCAGTAATTGTAATGATATGAAAGTGATAAAATGTGCAACATGCAGTGTGACATCACAACACCAACTCTGGCTTTTTGTATTTGCATCTTAATGTCAGGCACGAGTACATAACTTTTATAGACTTGCACTGCGGTATCACTATGTACATTTCATTGCTTTTCCACTCCCAACAAATTGCCTTACCAAGAATTAGAAAAATGAAGAGAGGTGTTCAATTGAAATGAACATTGCAAGTACCTACAACTGAAGGAACTTTCTAACTTCCCCAGTGTGTTTGGTAGAAGTCTACCAATTCACAGTTAACTTGCAGCTGTTGGCTCACAACATTGTATTTTTCATGTTTATTAGTTCTAAACCACAGAAACTTGAAGCCTTTCAATTGTATCCCTGGCTCTCTAAAGAATCCAAAAAAGAACACTCTCACTCTAGATAAAGAGTTCCTATCCTGAAAGGGGAACTTGTGGTTGTTAAAGAGCTGTGAGGAAACAGTAAAAAAAAAGAGGGGGGTGATGGTGTATGTTAATTTAAACTAAAATCCATTCAGCTGGAGGAGGAGAAGAATTACTATTAGAATGTAAAACCTATGCAGTTTCATTTATTGTTTGAATTCAAGCGCAGATACTTGGATTCATTATAGGATGGCTTGTGGCAAAATGAAGATGATCTTGAGTACATTCTCTTATGATTGTTCCTAGCATTATTCTAATTTAAAGGATTTATCGATTGTCTCAGCTGTACTGTTGTGAAAATAACCAATGTTATTTGTCAAGATATAATCCAGGTGTCCAAATTCATGGCAAGCTTTAAATATGCTTAGTGTACTCTAAGAAGGCTGCCAGATTCTCTGCAGATTCCAATGTAAAGTCCATTACAACTTAATTTGATCATTTGGAATTTTTTCAGAAAATCAGGACTTTGTGAGAAAGATCATATTTATGATCAGACTTGCAAGAATCTGTTATAATAGCCAATCTCAGTAAATGTATTTACTTGTTTGTTATTTTTATTTATTTATTTGATTTCTGATTTAACCTTCCTGTGGAGTTGTTTTCCTGGTCTAATCTAACTAGTGACGCTGACACATAAGTCACAGAACAGAGGAGAGAGAAAATGCTTACAATGAAGATGCATGATTAAAATTATGCTGGTCTATGACTGTAATAAAAATTTCATTTGATTTGAAGCATGACCTTAATGGAACAAACAGTGTAGCATAGAGGACCATGGTCAAAATTGTTTAAGGTGCCTTTTACCCTCATGTCATTTGACCAGGCCTAGAACTGTTTCTATTTTTAGTGACTCTTTGTTGTATATTTATTCTATTATATCCCAAGAGTTTTCTAAAGTGATTCTAAAGCAGAATATTGAACAAGGGATAAGACTGCTAAAGGCAAAATGCAATTTTGCAATCTTTTTTATTCTATCCATTTTATTTTTTTTCTTCTACAGTTTAATACTAAGCTACTATTTCGTTAACAGGGCAGTGTCATTGTGTGACCTATGTAATTATTTAAGTTTATTTAAATGTTATTATCTGGGATCTCTTCCTCATTGCTCCCAACTGCAGTACAAGTGGAATCAGGGCACAAAGCCTAGATTTGTGTTAGGGTAGGACTAAATAGTGTTCTTTTCTGCTCATCATCACACCCATAATTGTCATCATTTCTGTTTATATTCCACATTTTTACTCAGAAGGTCCTGTTAATAGAATACAAGCTGGTTTTCTGAAAATAGCTTAATTTTGTCTTCATTTAATATTAAATGTGGTTAGTTAGGGAGCCCAGAAATGTCTTCTTTGAAAAGTTCTTTTTTAGCTTCCTGATGGAAATGTCCACCAAGCAATAGTTAACTGTTTTCTTTCTTTTCCCCTAAGTGCAGTGTTTTTTTACTGTTATTTTTCAGAAGTTTCATTTGCTTCAAAAAGGAAGTTTTTCATTGTGTATCATATGCTATGGAGTAATGCCACTTAATATGTTTTTGCTTAAAATAAGGAAACTAACTTTTTGCCACTACCCCCAAAAAACAACTAAAAAAATACCCACACCATTTTCCTCTATTCCCCAAAAGCCTTCCTCCACAGACCATAGACATTTCTTTAGCATTGCTAGATGTATTCAATGTTTTATTTTATTTGGATGTTTCTTGTTGCATTCTTGTACATACAGATCTCAGATTTCATTCTGTGAAAACTTCTTCTAATTCCAGAGGGAGCATCTGTCCTTTTTTCCCCCCTATGTTATTACTGAGCTAAGCATGTCTGTTTTTTATTTTGTTACTTCCTGAGATGACTTCAATAAAGACAAATCAGGGAAAAGGTTTGCTAAATCCAAGAATGCTTCCAGGGGAAAGAAATGTATCTTTGTCTCTTTTAAAATTAAATTTGCATTCAGTTTTAAATTGCACTGTTTTTTAGAACTACATAGCTGCTATGGTTCTGTTGGAGATTAAACCTGAAAACATTGTTCAAACCGATTAGGTATTTATTAATGATAACCTTTCAAGGAATTTTCTTTCCTCATCACATCACCCTAGAGGGAATTCTAGACAGTTTTCCTTCTTTTTTATATCCTACCGAATATGAGAATGCATAAAGACATGTATTTATCAGCTTCATTTTGTCTGCTCTCTAAGGAGCACATTCTAACCTCCCCTATTTTTGTTTCTATTTCCTAAATAATAATCAAACACTCTCCTCACTGTGGTTAGACATTAAAAAATAAAATAATTATTTTAACTGCAAAATCAGTATTATGATTTGTTTACGTTTGCATACTATGTTTTAATATTCCATTGTATCAATGCCAGGTTAAAGTATGATTCAACCAGGGCTTCTTTTCTCATAGAACACTCAGAACGGAGTTCCGGCACCTTTTTTGGATGGAACCTTGTAGGATAGGCAAGGTGGGTTGTATGACATGTGTGAGTTCCGGCACCTTTTTCTTATACAAAAAAAGCACTGGATTCAACACAGAAAAATAAACAAGATAAATAAATGTTTGGACTTTTGTGTAAAAGCAAGGTCTGAACAAAGAGCTATAAAGGCATTTATACAAAATGAAGAGACATGTTTCAAACTGATTCAGCAGAACAGGCAATGCTACAGTCCATGTTGCTGACAGAAACCTACTGTTCTTAAGATGTTTTAAAGTTTTTATAAGTTAAACTTTTTGTAAGTTCTTACAAAACAGAGCAAAGAACAATTGTCTGTTCCAGTGAATAAGGCTCACATATCCCATTCTCTGATTCTTGGTGAGTTCAAGAGTGCCCACCATACCAAAGGTTTTCAAAGCTACTGCCAATATTCAATGAAACTGCATGTTCTGTAGATGTTCAAAAGAAAAACAGGTGGGATACAAATATACTGTACTTATGAAATTATGTTTACCTTGTTCTTCAGCCCCCAAAAAGGTCATGAAGGATTCTCAAAATAAAAGGGTGGGGTGGGGAGGTGGAGAAGCACAATAAAATGTCTGGCACAATAACATTTGACAAAATGCAACTGACAAGAGAAACAATTAACTTAAACAGGTGAAAGTCATGCAAGGTTCAGTGGGAACTGAATAATTTTTTTAAACTTGCTTCTTAGTCAGAAAAAAACTATTCGAATATCTTTTATGGAGGGCATTCCAGACCATTGGTACTAAAGAAAGTGACATCTTTTCATTTTTCTTGGAAAGATAATAATAATAATAAATAATAAGTACATTTCCACTTTATTCAAAAGAAATAGATAATGAGGCATTAAATTGTAACATTATGAGTTTCAAGCCAGTTAATCTGCTATTCTCCAATATGGAGAATAGAATCTATATAATATTAAAACTCTTGTTATCATGATTTTTAACCAAGTGAAATGGTGTATCATAGGACAGCAATTTTGGGGCTAAGGCACCTCGTATGGGCTAACTTAAAATATGTCCAAAATCTAGGACCAATGTTTTTAACTCCTAGGAAATCAAATTTGGGGAAGTTGTGGCTACTTCAGTGCATTGGCAATGGCTGTGATGCTGCTATGGTCACATGACCTTCATTTCCAAAGTTCCATGACAGTTAGCAAGCCAAACTCACAATCCCTGGCTCCCTCCAACCCAGCAACAGCAATTTACCTTTCTCCAGGGAAGGAAAGAGAAGAATGGAAGGGGAGAGGAGGAAGGAAGGAAGGAAGGAAGGAAGGAAGGAAGGAAGGAAGGAAGGAAGGAAGGAAGGAAGGAAGGAAGGAAGGAAGGAAGGAAAATTTTTATACTCCCTGCCAGCTTTCCAAAGGAAACTCAAATGGGAAGCTGGCAGAAAGTTAGAAATAGCTCTGGTTCCCACTGCTTTTTTTACCCACCCATAGACATTCTTTTCTTTGTTTATATAACAAATTATCTCTGAAGCAATGATCCAATGGGCACAAGAGACTGTTAATTATGACTTTATAAAAATAAAAGCTTGAAGGAACTCCCTCAAAGGCATAATACAGGCACTGGGACAAAAAAAGACTAAAAATATGGATGGGTTCTTCATCTGACATTGAGAATAAACAGGCCTGCTTGTGTAAAAGAAAATGCAATAAATAAATGTCCACAACAATTAACAGAATTAGCATTTCAAAAATAATCTTTTTGAAGTGAGTCTTTAAAATTAAATGTTTAGATTTTCCAGCTGTTTTATTATTACTTCCAAAATTCAAATTAACACCTTGAAGGACAGAATTTAGGAAGTGCAATAATATACAGTATAACAAAATGCCATGCTGGACATCACATGTTTAGGTTTATTTTATGCATTATTATGCTAGTCATGAGGAAAAAAGTATGATGCAGATAGAACCAGATTTATCTGATATTCCATTTTTATTCTTGTTCCTTCAAAGTGTGTACGATTCTTGTTTTTTCTCTTCACCAAAAAACAAAATATAGGCATAGTTTTGATGGTTTTTAAAACACATAGTTCTCCATATGCTGCAAGGTTATTGTCTCCAGCACTTGTTATGACCAAATGCACATCACATGGAGTTGTTGGCACTGCATGCACCCAGATGGCCAAGCCACTGAGGCATCACTTGTTAAGGAGGTGTGACAGTGAAAATATGCTTGTCATTGATTAGCAACTGCTGAAAGGCATAATATCTTTGGATTGCACTCGTGACAGCCTGCACTGAAGCAACTTCCTTTAATTCTTCGTAATGCTGGACATTTTCTAGGCTTTTTGTTTCGGGAAAGATTGAAGGCAAGAGAAGAAGGGGACGACAGAGAATGAGGTGGCTGGATGGAGTCACTGAAGAAGTAGGCGTGAGCTTAAATGGACTCCAGCAGATGGTAGCGGACAGGAAGGCCTGGAGGAACGTTGTCCATAGGGTCTCGATGGGTCGGACACGACTTCGCAGCTAACAACAACATGATGGAGACAATGAACTAGAGTTTTCTTATATGATAGTGGCAGTCATAGAAAAGATAGCTAAAGTATATTGTAATTTAGGATTTAGGAATCCTGCTTTATTCCAGAAATATGTCAGTTAGTTATTATGGTTAGAATGATGAAAACCTTCTGGTAATAGAGGAGTTGAAAGGCCAGATGGAAAGAAAAAGCTTTCCCTACAAAACTTTCCAAAATGCTTCCTTTCAAAAAATATACAAAAAAGAATGTACTCTTCTTATGCTTAAGAAGGCAAATGATCTGACTATCAAATCTATATCAAACTGAGTAATTAATTTAAACAGTACAAATATTTCACTCTAAAAATTTCATCAGTTTTTCCACCAATTAAAAAGATGACTGATTAGATAACTGCTATTAATCAGTTCCCCAACATAGTAGGGTTCAGATATATTAGACTTTGATTGCTTTGGGGTTATTAATAATAAACCTTTATTGTCAAAGTACAACATGTGTACATTGAGATTAGCTGAGCCTCCCCCCGTGCTCTCTCCACCCAACACACAGTGACAACAAACCCTCCATCCCACCACACTATGTGAACCAACTACACCACACACCAGCCTCCCAAGTCAATTCTGCATAAGATTATGTCCCATTTAAAAGCCTAACAGCCCACGGATAAAAGCTATTTTTCAGCCTGTTGGTACGGCTGGCTATATTCCTATATCTCCTACCGGATGGTAGGAAAGTAAAGAGATACCGTCCAGGGTGTGAGTCATCCCTGAGAATCTTCCTCACCCTTCCAAGGCAACGAGCCCTGGCGATGTCATCCAGTGGTGTCAGGGAACAGCCCACAATGTCTTGTGCTGTGCTCACTACCCTCTGTAATACTTTCCTATCCGCGGCTGTCAGACCAGCATACCAAACCACAATACCATATGAGAGGACGCTCTCTATAGTAGACCGGTAAAAGAGGGTCATTAGCTGTTGTTCTACCCTGTTCTTCCGCAAGACCCTAAGAAAGTGAAGCCTCTGTTGGGCCTTTCTAGCCACCTGAGTTGTGTTAACTTTCCAGGTCAGATCTTCACAGAGGTAGACTCCCAGAAATTTAAAGGAGAAAACTCTCTCTACACAGTCCTCCCCGATGTAAAGTGGGGCAGGTTCCTCCTTTTTTCTCCGGAAGTCTAACACCATCTCTTTCGTCTTGCCGATGTTTAGGTGCAAGTTGTTGTTACTACACCATATGGATAGGAAAGGAAAAACTGCCCTACACCAAAGACTTTTAAAGTCAGAACTTTAAGCTATCATAAACTTTAAATTATCATAAACATAGACTTGCAGACTGAAGACCTTGACACATTCTTGTTTTATTTCAGTCACTTATCTGAATAAAGGATAGACTGAACAAAACATGGACCTCCTGTCCTAGAGTTTTGAAGTTGGGCAACACTCCCAATTCTGGTCAACTCAGTTTTTGTTGATTTGGGGCCAATTTTAATGACTGCCAAGGTATTTTTTTATTTTATTTTGGCATACGGGCACTTTTCCAAACAAAACGAGATTGCAACCAATCCCATGTATTATTTTCTTGAAATTGCTTATGGCCTGGGAAAGTCCCAAAGACATGATTAGAATAAAAATGATGAGCGAGGTTGTAGGTTTATTTTGTAGCAAAGAACAAAAATCTATGGAGATTCTCAGTCACCCAGGTCATGCTTGTCTCAAAAGTGCTTTTCCAAAAGGCAACTGGACTTTGTTTTTCTTTCAAGATGTTTCACTTTTCATCCAAGAAGTTTCTTCAGTTTTGAGAGTCAGAACTGAAGAAGCTTTTTGGAAGAGAAGTGAAAGGTCCAGTTGCCTTTTGAAAAGTATCTTTGGGACAAAGAACAAATATATTTCTCATTTTTAAAAGAGGTACGCAATCTAAGTGAATCAACAAAACCAGCCTGGCAGAAATCATGAAAGTTGCCCACAGATGCACCTTTCCCATTTTGCACTAGGATAATGAATTGAACACAATTTACTTCCATCTTGAATTGTTATGGTCAACTTCAGTGCAATTTCAGGGAATAATTGCTGCCATGCAACAGACATGCACGAAGCAGCAAAGTTTCACTTTGATGAAGCAATTTGTGTGAACTAAACCATTTGATAACATTATATTGCATTGTGTCAGGTTTTGGAGTTGGCTGTTCTCAGCCTTCCAGAATGCCTGGCTAATGGACTAACCACCAAAATTGCCCAGCCTGGTGAAATTTTATGCCTCAAGAAAGCACCAGGTGATTATATTATTATTTTAGAGTAACTTTCTCTAGTACTTCCCAGGAAGTCTCACTCTTGCATTCCAATCTCTAAGGGTATAAAGAAGGAAAAGTCTGTTTGTGTGCCCAAGCCATCAAATCATTTTATTCCCAGGCCAGTTTCAGCAAGTAAAATTTAATAAATAATAATTCTATAATAAGGGATTTGCTGCTGTTTTAACAATTTTAAAACAGTACTTAGTTTATAGCTTTATTAGAAATACTGTCATCATGGTTTACAGAAACCATTGTATTACAAATGGACCAAAACTTGCCCAGAAGTCATCTTTATGTCTTCAGTCCAACAGGTCAGAAATAGTGAACAGCTCTCCACTTGCCTATAAAGCTGGTCAAGTAGGTGACAAAACCATCTCTGTGCTTACAACACAAACCTAGCCTTTTCTGCGGCTGATTCCATGTGAGCTGGACACCTGGTGAAGGAAGATTCTAGTTCACATGGAAGCGTTTGTGTACATGTGATACCCTCCCACCCCCACTGAAGACAGTGATGCTATATGTTTATGTCACCAGTTTAACTAGGGAATGTTAGCTTCTAATGAATGCTGAAGATTCTAGAATAATCCTTTTTAATTGTATCAGGTTTATAGTTTACTGATTTCTCAGTAACTTATATAAAACTACACTGGAATGCCAAATTTGTTGAACTAAAAGCAAGATGAATTAAACAAGCCTGTATATTTACAGAAGGAAAATACAGACCCTCTGACATTGCCAAAAATGGCTAATGCTATTTGGAAAATGACAACACTGAAAGGAGAAACTGGCTGTATACCAATTCTTCATACTTTATGGAGCAGATCAAAGGTATTCCATGGAATATATGCAGATAAACATTTTAATAAGGCATGCAAAAGAACAAACAGTTTAAAGAATCAAAAGCTAGAAATGTTACAATGGAATAAAAGGAAGATGCTCAAATTTACCTCTTCTCTATGGTTCTTTATTGGCATACAAAGGATGCTTTGTGTTTTATAGCCTGTGATTTGGTCCACTTCAGCATTGAATCGGGGATCCTGCCAAAGAAAGAAAATATGTAACCGTGCACACACCCTCTCAAAAATTGTCCCCATTTACTTATTTCCTAAAACTGTGGGATATCTCACAATTCCTTCTGAAGCTTATATTTCCGTTCTGAGACAGATGATAAGAAGATTCTATATATTTAGGGATTCCTGTCTTTTTTTTTTAAATCTCTAAAGGTCTGTATGGAGTCTACTTTGGCGGGTCTTTGTTGCTCTCTGAGCTTGGTTGTTTTCTTGTATTCAATTCTTTACCCAAATTAGGTAACATCATCAGTGCTAGTCAGCAAGAAAACAACCAAGCTTAGAGCATACCAAAGACCTCTTATTTCAACCCTGAGCTACAAATATGCTTCCTTATTAGAGTCTATTTTAAATAACCTCTCATCTGGATTATTGTAATGTGCTGTACATAAAGTTGCCCTTGAAGAGCATTTGGAAGCTTCAACTGGTGCAGGATGCAGCTTCATGGGTAGTAAAGGATGTTGGATTTCACTGCATGTAACACCACTGCTATGTTAGCTGCAATTCGCTGCCAGTGAGCTTCCAGATACAATTCAAGGTGTTGGTTATCACCCTTAAAGCCTGTCTGGGTTTTGGACCAAGTTACCCAAGGCAGGGCTTTCCAACCAGTGGTACACCTACCACTGGTGGTACGTCGGCACCTGGCAGGTGGTACGCTTACAATGGGTTGAAAAGCACTATTAAAAAAAGTGTAAAAGAGTAGTGTGGGGATGAGCTGAAGCAGCAGCAACGCAGCACAGGCCTGTGGGAGAGCCAACTGGAGCTGCGGTGTTGCCGGGATTCTGCTGAGTGCCCAGAATGCACGCCTGGCTTCAGATGACTGGCGCTTCTGGAAGCTGCGTGCAGCCTGCGGAAAGGAGTCGGTTGCAGTTACATCAAAGACAAAAGGAGGAGGAGGGGATAGACATGCCCGTGGGGCGTTTACATTTGGCCAGGGGCCGTCCTGGAGACAGCGAGGGGCCATGCCACCCCAGCTTGCAAAGGAAAACCCAGATTCCAGCGGGCCAGAAGGCAGCCCAGCCACCACGCCCCTCTGTGCACCCTGGACACAGACACAGTCGCCGCTCCTCACCATAGTTGGAGCGAGACTTGCAAGTACCTCCATCCTGCAAAGCGGCGCTCCCCCTGCCACCATGCCAGCAGCCGTGACTAAAGGTCGAGCACTCCAGCCTCACCTTGCCCAGGAACGGGGTGGCACCCAACTTTACTCTGGAATTTCCTGCTAATTACAGTATACCTTGTGGGGTTTTTAAGCTTATGAGAAAAAGATGTGTCTGAAAATTAAAGGATGTATGAATTGAGTTGTGAGACAGGGAAGTACATGGACTTATGCACTTCCAGTTGCTGACAGGTTTGCCACTAATATTCTGACTGTACACCTGCATGCTCTCAGGGTCCAAAGATGATCTTCATTCTTCATAGGGCAATATTGTGGATTAACTATTTTTTTCTGGGTTCTCATTTTAGGGTGAGTATCCTGAACTATGGAGACCTTTGATTATAATACATAATAATAAAATAATTAGAACTAAAGACTTAAAAGGAAGGTAGATTAGAAAGAACAAGACCTTTTGGGGTCTTCAATTCCCTTCCTGTTAAGAATTCCTTAATAAGGTTTGCTCTTCCTTCCTAACATCAATAAAAGTGGTTTTTCCAGAAAATATGTGAAGAGCTATAATTAGTGATTTAACTATGTTTTCTGTTTGGCTGTGTTTTAATTTATATACAATGTATCTTTAATTGAGGAAGGCTTGGAGAGGTAGAAGTGGCCAATATGGAGGCTGCACCTTGCCCTCCAGATCTGTCTCCCCTGAAAATCTCTGGAGAAGAAGAGGAGGTGGCAGGGGAGCTGTGTGAGGGAAGGCTGCCCCAACAAGCCAGCACCCTTACCATGCACAATTGGAAATGAGAATTCTCTTTCAAGAAGGGCCAGCTTCCCTTTGTAGGACCTGGGAGCGCTGCTCCCCTGCCGCCTCCTCTTGCTCTCCAGAGATCTGTCAAGATAGAAGTTGGACTCAGAGGCAACTGCTTCCTGCAAACGTCCTCCACCTCCTGCTTTGCTGGGAGGGGGCACTGGACAGGGAAACACCAACGATGTCTGAGATTGGGAAAAGAATATCTCTTTAGCATGCTACACACACACACACACATTCTTTTTTTGCAAAAAAAAAAAAGCTCCCTCTGAAAGCCTATTGCAGGGCTAGGCAATCTTGGCCCATTTTTATGACTCGTGGACTTCAACTCCCAGAAATCCTGAGCCAGCCATGCTGAGGGGAAAGGGAGAGGTTTCCAAGCTGAGCCATGCTGGCTCAGGAATTCTGGGAGTTGAAGTCCACGAGTCATAAAAGAGCCTGCACTAGAGGAGGACATTAAAATTATTTACAGGATTACTTCTTTAGGAACTAAACTTTTAGAATCTAAAACAGCTAATTCAGAAAAGCCAACAGGAAAGAACCTCACATTTTTCATCTGCTTCTGTCTTTTGGAAGGTAAAATTAGATAACAAAATAATCTATTTCCTATGTTAACATCTCTGCAATGAAGGTAAAGAAAATAAGGTAAAGGAAAGAAATGAGAAACATTTTTCTCAATGTAATATGTCTACTTTAGCTGATGCTAGAAAAAAAATAGTATCTTTTGTACATACTCTTGAAAACTATTTTGAATCTAACCATCTATTACAACTAAACCACTTTAAATTAAACAATTCTTAAGAATGAAATATTCTTAATTTGGACATTACTTTTACTGTTTGGACTATTGTGTGTTTTGAAAAATAGATTATTTAGAATCTAGTTATGTTGCACTTCAGTCTTTAAATAATTAACCTAGTATATACATAACAATATATGATGTTTTCCATGGTGAGCTTAACATCAATAACAACATTTATTAAAAAGGCTAAAATAATTTCTGGTGGTATTATCTGTACATTAAAATTTTGTTTAGTCACAATCTTTCACTTTTCACATTCTGGAAAAGCAGTGGTCATGTATCCTAGCAAAAGATGTTACATATGTGCATAAGCGTAGTCAGTAGCATATGTCTTTTTTAAAAATATCAAACATGCAAAGAAACAAAAATAAGTCCAAAATATCTGTATTACATCCAGAAATGCCAACTTTGCAACCAATATTTCTCATCCATAACTATGGCACCCTAAGGATACCTGCATACATGCAAATGCTTCTCTGGGATCAGTAATGCAGCAGGGATTGCTTTTTCCTTCCAGTAACAGATTGCTGGGAAATACCAAACATGGCCTTAAGAATTCCAATGTTTGTTACTAATTTTTCTGGATGTGGTTGGAAAGAGGCCTAGAAATGCCAGCACAAATACATCACACTGCTGAACGTGCACACGCAACTAATTACAATCTTCAATTATATGTGATATAGCCAGGGCTTTTTTTCCCCCTAGAATGCTCAGAATGGCATTCCAGCACCATTTTTTGCACACACACACAAAAAAGCTGAAGGAAACTGTTCTGGAGAGCCAAATTCTCCTCAGGCAGCCAGGTTGCAGAGCAGCAGAATGCATCGCAGCAACAGGCCTTCAGACGGTTGTTAAAATGTATTGGTGTTGAAATAATTAGTGCACACATATACCTAAAACCAGTTTATTGCATTTGGCAATTGTACTAAAAAAAGTCTTATTGTCAACCAATATAATTCATTTAATTTGAAATCAAGTAAAAAATTGATTTAAATTATTTTATTAAAACAAATTAATGGCAATTCTTTTATAAGAAGTTGCCTCAAACAAAATGAGTTTGACATGCCTGCTCTAGATAGTTGAATGCTCCAAAATAAATTCTAGACCAGGCATGTACATGCAGCCTACCAAGTACCCTTGGACAAAGCACAGACTTTTTTTTAAAAAAAAGTAATAAAATCACCACCACTGCCCTGAAAGTCATGTTGCCTAGTGCCTCCATGGCTTACCATGATCACGAAATCCAACACTGTAGATGCTCCTCTAGTCACCAAATCATTGATTAGCCCACCAGCATTCCTTTGCAGACCACAAAGATTTTTAATTTATCAGTGTGGGCCTTTCCCTTCTACAAGTTGCACAGACCTCTTCTAGATTTTCCTCTTGCCTTTCTGAGTTAATTCCTTGGTCTGTCATTGAGCAAGAACTGACTTTGTAGGGAAGCATATTATCATTTGATGTATATTTAACATATGTTCTACCTTTATTTACAGATTATATAATATTTGTATGCAATCCACATGGCGAGGTTTGGGGCAACTTACAATATTTTTAAAATCTTAAGATTAAAACATAAAAGCAGGGCTTTTTTCTCATAGAACGCTCAGAATGGCGTTCCGGCACCCTTTTTTGCACACAAAAAAAAGCTTTTGCACAAGCTATGCTACTCCTTGTATTGGCTTTCAAAAGCCTATTGGCTTTCAAAAGCAAATAGGAATTGCTGCTGAGCGTGCCAAAAGACCGGGCTGGCAAACGTTGCACCGGCAAGTTGTCTGCAGCGAAGGCAAGTTGGCAGGAACTTTCTATCCCTCCCTGCTGCCCAACTACACCATCTCAACTAGGTAAGTAAGAGAGGACAAGGAGTGGGAGGTGGGTTCTGCGGAGTCCATGTGCACTCCTTCCTTGTGCTCACCCGTGTCAGCCAGGCTGGTGGCCTAACTGGTGCTGGACCAGTGCCACCATCACCTCACCCTGCATGCCTAAGTGGCCGCCCTACATTGCCTGGCCCACACCGGCTCCGCCTTGCACAGCCCTGCCATATAGAGTGGGCCCTGCTGCTCCCACAGCACCAGCCGCACCGGCTCCGGCCCTGGGGGGCAGCCCACCACCAACATCCCTCGTACCCATGACTGCAGCAGTGCCACACACACCCATACCCACCGCCTCCTGCGCCTGGCAAGATGAGAGTTCCGGCACCTTTTTTTTTTTTTTTAGAAAAAAAGCACTGCTTGTATCCACATCTGAGCTAGCAAATTGACAATCATGCCTGGGCTTCGAGAGAAGGCCCTCTCCTTCCTCTGTGGACAAAAGTCCCCAAGCCTGGAATGTGGTGTGTGTGTGCGCGCACGCGCACGCATGCACTTGGCTGCTAGCAGTTTGGGGAGATGAGTTTGTGGGGCACTGAGTTGTCCCCACATTGAGTTAGCCAGTGCAACTTGTTCCGTTCTGACCCAGCTGTCTCAGGTCAGCTATGTCCAGTGAGTGGCATCAAGCAGGCCACGCCCACCATACATTTTATGTATGATTGACTTGCGAGGCCGGTGTGTTGTGCCATTAGTTCACATGGTGTAACAAAATGGTGGGTTTGTTGTCACTGTGAGTTGTGGTTGGGGGGCACAAAGGGAGGCTCAGCCAATCTCAATGTATACATGGCTGTACTTTGACAATAAAGGTTCATTAATTAAACCTGCTAGGCAACTGGTGGTAGTCGAATATTGCCATATCCTAAAAGTGGTACAATCTCTGAAAAGGTTGAAAAGCCCTGACCTAAGGGATCATCTTCTCCCAGTCATTTCTACTTGTCCAATTCAGTCCAGCAGGTTGGGCATGTTATGGGTCCTGTCAGGCCATGAAAACTTGATTGGAAGCCCAGGCCTGGGGCCCTGATTGTGTTAAGGTCTCGTTTCTCAGCTGTATTAGCATCCATGGCAATCGTTCTACTCAGTTACCATATATAATTTTTTGTATTGTATTAACTGTTTTTAGTTTGTTTTTATATTTTATGATGTGCACTACAGAGATCAAATAAATAAATAAAACAAACATTTTCTTTTTCATCCAGGCAAGGTTGTTATTACCTGTGGTCGCAACAATTAATGCATTTTTGATTGATACAATAAAAATAAATGGGAGCTTTTGCAAGACTGGAGTTACAACCAGTCTATTTTCCTTCATATTATGTTTCTTAATATTTACATTCCATAAATAGAAACTCAAGCAACATGTTACCTCAAAAAAGAACAAAAGAATTAGCAAAACTCTAGTCTATTTCTTTTCACTAAGACAAAAACTTACTATAGTGCAAAATAAGGCATACAAAGGGACAGATTTTTTCAACTTTTTCTAAATTGTATTGAATATAGCATTCTTGTGGCCAATGGACTAATATAAATGAGAAAAAGCAAACAAGTTAAATTATGCCATTTTTATTTATCCTAGGTGGAATTTTTAATTAATTAATCCTAGGTGGAATTAATTAATAACATTTATATAGCCTCCCATCTTAAAAACAGCTCTGAGAGTATTCTATACATATTTCAGCACACTGACATGTATTTGTAGTTCAATTTCATCCAGCAGAAACACTTATTCTAAAAGTTTTCAGGCAACACAACCCAGTTTGCTATTTTTCAATATCTCCAAATATTGAAAGAAAGCAAAATTCAAGGTTCAAACTACATCCACGGTCCAAAGCTTCACTTCCAGTAAGACTGCATCTGCAACAATTGCAGGTATCTCTCTTTATAAAGTCCTAGCTTCTTTGATGTAATATAAATGAAGACTGAGATCTAGCATATATATTATGTCTTTGATTCCAGTTGTTGGTTGACTGCTTATTGTCTGAAGGGCCCAAATGAAAGAAGCTTTCTGCTTATCAAGAATCTCTCCTCTGCACTCTTGATAAATGGAAACTAAGCTGCAGATAATGTTTCAAATGGTAGGTTTTGTGTCCATCAGTGGCTCACACAATCTATTTAGGTGATCAGTAAAAAACGCTGGTATGAATGCTTGAAAATCTGGGAAATTGATGGCTTCTTTTATTAATTTCTAACCTTTATTTTTCATTAACAAAACAATTACAAGATTTACCACACTGTGCACCATAATTTTGTAGATCTAAACATTTATTCTGATTAATAATTAATTTACAAAAGTTCCCAATTTATAGGCTAATGGACATCCAATCTTTTTTCTCCTGTGGAATAAGAACATATGTACTCTATTTAGTCCCTTTCTGTCTCAATGCTTCCTAAACAAGTCTTGAATGGGTATTTGGCTTAAAATATCTTATCACTTCTTAATTTCATATTACAAAGAATTCTTCTGTCAATGTTTTGTATTCTTCAAAGCTACCAAATAAAACTATTCAGGCTTCATTAAAGCAAATGTTCTGAATCAAATTTCCCAGAAAGTCACCCTCAACAGTTATTTTATCTGAATTGTTTAATTTTAGAAATAAATAAAAGTTGTTAAAAAGTTCTGCAGAGGAAGATTTGTGATGTGTTGGTCATTGGCTAACTATCTCAGTCATGTAGTACTGTAGTACTATTTTTATTTGGAGAAAAACATAAAATTACAGAGATTATGTTAATTTTATATTTGCATCTATATATTGTATGTCTCCCAATCCTTTTTACTGTGAGGCCTAGTGTGAATTATAAACCATGCAGAGAAGGAATAGAACATCTTGAGTAGAAGAATTTAAATTCAAGTTTGTACTTCTTGCTATGCCAGAGACCCATTACTTCCAAATGGACATAGTATTTAACTAAAATGGCTAAGATTTAGCGATGTGCTATCCTGTGAGATCATTATAAGAAGAAGGGCCAAAGCATGTGAGATAGGTTTTGCTCAGTATAAACAGGGCTAGGATGAATTTATGTTTACAGGGGTTGAGGAAAGAGATTTGGGCCTCTAGTAAATCAGTTCACTTACAATGCCTACTGCCAAACAGATTAAGTTCGTGCTGGGGAGTATCAGAGAAAGAATGCATAACAGGATGACTACAATTATATTGGGCAGGCACACATAAATACAGTTTATATATAAGTACAGTTTTATAAATAAATACAGTTCAGGTCACTGTCTTTAAATTGGCTATTATAGAACTGGAAAACATACAAAAAACATAACCAGAGAGCTGTAACAACTTATCAATGAGAAAATGTTGTGAAAATTGGAGCTGCATGGATTAGAAAAAAACTGAAGAGATAAATTACAGAAGTATTCAAAACAATCTGTAGTATCAAGAAAGTAGGTCAAGAGTTTTGTTCCAACAAACAACTGAAGGAGACTGAGGAAGATGGAAAGTATAAGAAAGGGCAGCAAAAATGATTGGATGTAATCCATAGGGATCTTAGCTAAAAGGGACAACAGAAACATTATAGGGTAAATACAATAGTAAAGGTTATGAAAAATGCAGATCAGAAGATGTTTTTCTTCACCTCACACCATGTTAGAACTTGGAATTTCTCACTGAAACTAAATGTAGGGAAATTCAGAAGAAATAAGATTAACGCAAATTGGTTAAACCACCCATTGAGAGATTGGATGATTACTTTATCAATGCCTATTAGTTTTAATTCCTGTATCTTTTGGATATATCATCTACTGGGAACAACATGACTTGAATAAATAGAACTACTTCCACTGCTTGTGGTTCCTTGAATGTATTTACTTGCCCAATACTATTCTTATGTTCTTCAGGCTATACACCAAAAGAATGAGAAGCACTGTTATTTGATTAGTTTTACTTAGAGGCCATTTGCATTTAATTCTCCTGAATTGTTAGCTAGTTAACAGCCATTCTTAGAGCTTTTGATGTTAAGAAAAATAATATAAATAATTGGTGGTGCCTAAGCTTTGGGGATTTTCCCCTTTCTTTTTCTTCTTTTCAATCCATTATCCTTAGTTGCCCTTTGTTTTAGATTAGAAACCTGAGGGCTAAGTCTTCGATCATTTCTTCACCTTGATTTATAGCACCTTCTAGTGTCACCCAGCCATTGTTACATTGATGCAGTAATAATGAGGTCAGGTTATATATCACTTCAGTAGTGGCTGGTTGCTGATAGCAGATGTTGTAGAGCATTGGAGAAGAAATGATCTGTGTTACAACTGACATTCGTAATCCACTTTAGGAATAATTTGCAATAAAGACTTTTCAAAAATATTTAAATAAATGCTATGATAAAATTATTACAAACTTACACAACATAAAAGGGAGTTATTAGATGCATGAAACATAAGCTTTCAGTTGATTGCAGAAGGAAGGATACTTCTGATGTTGGTGAAAATCTACCGGTGGATTACCAGTTGCTGGGGGCATGCAACTAAAGGATTGCTTCTGTTCCCCTTTTCTATATGTTGTTTCCCACTGACAATTGTAAAAACATGATGCTGAACTAAGCTGCTTTTGGTCAGTTCAGTATAGCTTTCCTTACGTGTGTTGTGTGTTTTTCCTGCTCTAATCTATTTAAAAAGCAGCCTCTTTAGATAAACATGTTCACAAACATACACCCCATACAAGCATCCTTTATTTACCTCATAGGCATTCTTGATATTCAAAGGCTGGCCAAAAGCTGCCACGTGGCCTACAATTCCTTTGTTCCATTCCAAACGGATGCAGTTGTTTGAAGCTTCTTCTAAGGTGGAACCTTCTGCAACATCAAAGAGTCGGCTGATAAGAAACTTCTCATTGGAACTATCTTCACAGACCAGAAATAGGGAATACCGATCGGCAGCTATGAGTTCATTGATGTGCAAGAAAATTTTATGACAAAGGGCTGTGACATCCAGGTGACTAGAAATATCCTTCACCAGTTCTAAGAGTCTTGAGCATTGATCCCCTGTATTGGTTCCAAGTGTCCGAGATTGGAGAGGCATCTGTTCCTTCTTTTCAGTATCTGACAAGAAGCTCACTGTTCCAACGGAATCTTTTATGACAATGGGCCTAAGAGGTCTATCAAATTCAGAAGCAGATATCTTCCGAGTCGGTGGTGTGGAATTAGTGCTTTCAGTCCGGGTGGAGCAAGCACAAACTTCACTGTGATGCTTGGTCCCTTCTTTGCACACTGGAATAGTATGAACTCTCTCAGAAAACCATGCATTGACCATCTCTCTGCATAAGAGAAGAAGACAATAAATAAGAAGAAAAGCTGCAGAAGTAGTGTCAATACTATGAGAAAAGAAGCACATCTGTACATCCACATCCTTTTCCTCAGGATGTTCTCTATTTAAAACTAATTCACAGACTGTCTTGAATGTATAACTTAAGCTAGCAATATCTCTGAAACCCTCCGCGGTATCTTGCGATGGCCTAGATTTAAAAAAAACAGTCATCAAAACATTGTAAGATTTTAGCATCCCGTGAGATGTTGTAGATGACCACTGAAAACTTAAAATCTCATGGTATTTTACATTTTTAAAAATTTTTTTAGCTAACAGAGGAACTGGAGGGCACCAATTTATCAACCCAATTCAGAAACTTGTGGTTCATAAACAGGATGCTGTTTTACATCAAATTGAATGATTACGTTTTTCTATTTAATCTCAAATGCTCATGTATACATACATATCCTTCTTATTCCTAATAAATTGAGAAATATAATAGATTTTAGACATAAAATATAGCCAACATATAAAGCAGACCTATCTTTAATTACCCCCCCCCCCAATGCAAAACCTTCCAAATGTTTTTATTTATTTATTTATTTGGCCTTATTATTTTTACAAATAGCTCAAGGTAATGAACATATCCAACACTCCTTTTTTCTCCTATTTTCCCCAAAACAACAACCCTGTGAGGAGGATTGGGCCGAGAGACAGAATGATCAGGCCAGGTTCACCCAACTGGCTTTCATGGTTAAGGAGGGACTACAACTCATGGTCTCCTGCTTTCTACCCTATATCAAACCATTAATATAATATATTATATATAAAAGATTTTAAAAAATATAATATATTATATTATAAAAGTGGGATGTAGTGCCAGAGTCAACTATTCACATTCTAGTTATTTACATATTTATTTATTTAGCATACATCTATTTATTCAAGTTGCATGGAAAAATATTGAGATTCTACTTTCAGAGCTCTGGATTTCAGTATTTTGTACTTCTTTCAGTTAGTCACTGAGCCTAGTTTAGTTATACTCATATAGTATTTTCAGTGCCCATGAAGTAATGCATATATTGTATTGCTCATTGGTTAGATACCTTTTCATTCCCAAATCCTCCAGATTCTAGTCTTGATGTCTCTTTTTAGGATAGGGAAATATTTCTTTGGGGAATATTGTCAATCATTGTAGATAACAATAATGTAGATAGGATAAGTCCTTTTGTCCTTAGGAAACTGTAATGTTACTGTTTAGTAAGAATATCAACACAAATAAATTAGGACTGAGAAGTGACGTAGAATACAAAATAGTATGGCAGTACAAAGCTCTGAAGCAGAATGATCATCTTGTTTCATTTCTCACTACTTCATGGTACCTTTAGACTTCTGCTAGGCAGGTCCAGCCCAGGCCATGATAAATCTTCTGCAGATTGTTTGGTTAGAAAAGTCAGTTCCATGGAATAGTTCTTTTTATGCCTCTGGGTTCCCCAACCTACCCTAGTCAATCAGCCACTAGTCCTTTCATGTTACTGGTTCCCTGGAAAAGACCTTGACACCTTCTTCAGGAAAATGATGTAGCAGAAAACTGAAAGATGCCATTTCCCACAGCACTATCATAAGTATTTTCAGAAAGGGTTGCACTGAAAATACCCAGTCTCAAACCCTTGGCATAAACTAAGTATGTCCAAGCTAAGCAGCTTCAAGGAAAGCTGTGTGTAATCCCAAAGCAAACCAATCTGAAAGCACTTCAGATAGCACTGGACAAGAAGGCAGAAAACAGCCTTCTCGTCCAGCAAAGACCCACATTTGTTAAGATGAAATGATAGATTTTTTGCTATGGCAAAGTGAATCAGATCACCACCATGGCTTGAATCACTTTGTCAAAGTGAATCTTTGTCCTTTTGCACAGGTCTAAACTAGATTTCACTTGGACAAGAGTGAAAACAAGGAGGAGACATGAAATGGCATTATTATGCTGGACAGAAAGTTTGGCTGAACAGGTTTTTCTGTACACACGTCAACATTTTGCTAAAAAAATCTTTTTATAAGAATAAATTCAGAAGAGTCACAGCACTGAATAATGCAAGGAAAAAACCCTTAGTGATGGCTCTATGGAAAAGCATGATAGAAGGTTTGAGTGTGAATTCAGAAGGGAAAGATGATAATTTACATACAGATGTATGTCTTTTTGCTGTAATATGTATGCTAAGCATACATACTAAAGCTATTTCCAGAATGTGTCATATTTTCAGAATAAAGTGCAACTGATTGCTCTTATGGGATTCAATTTGCTTCTTCTCAAAGATACGAGTCTTGGAATTCAGTAATGTTACAAGGTCTGGTTGTACAGAGCTTTATTTTTTTTACAGATGGTGGAGCAATGATTGCCAACTTTGCAGATTATAGTTAGACATAAACTTCCATGGAAACTAAAAGATTGTGGTTTGTTAGGGGCAGATAGTAGTACTGATGCCCAAGCTTTCTAGAGGTGAGTTCTAGTGCATTTGTGCCACATTTTAGGGATGAACATTGGTAGGAATATGATGCTCACCAGAGATGGCTTTTTTCCTTCTTATAAGACAATAAATCATCCTCTGCTTTCCTCTTTCTAATATAAAATGCTATAACCAAACATGATCCTTGCTTTTGTAAATATGAAGATACTCAACTGATACAGTATGACTATGCAGAGAGAAAGCTAGAAGAGAATTCTAATATTTGGAAAGGAACCTATATAGGCCAGTAATTATGATACCAAAAACACTATGCACGTATTACAACAAAAAGAATATATTGTGTTTATGAATATGTATATGTATTCTCCCTGAAATTAGGAAAATAAAATCAAGTGAGGCTGGAGAGACCATAACACTCTTCCCAATTTGTAATGGTCAAACTAAACTAGATTAATATGGATTTTTCCTGTTTTTTCCTTACATAACAAACTATTTTTAAAATTGAGCCAAGTATTAATCAACTTATTAATCAATTATCTAATAAAATAAACTTGATACTTTCAACTTTCTCTGCTTGGTATTATCCAGCTATGGTTAATTTACAGCCAGAAAAATCAGTCTGACTTAAACATAACCCATACTGTACATAATTACAAACTTTACAAAAACAAAATAATAAAGAAAATCTGTCTTTTCACTAGGAAATCTAATACACACCTACTCATAATATATCTTGCCGAGTTCAGTGGAGTTTACTCCATTATATCAATATGGAGAATTCTAGTTTTAACCAGATGTTTTCCAGTGGGAAAAGCTGACATATTCCACTCCCTAGAGTTTTGACATTTATATAAATGTCATTAGTTAACTCTAATTTTTTAAAAAATTGATTCTAGGAATAAATTTTTCCCCCAGTGTGCTATTCGTTTCCCATGATAGCTCAGTCCAGCTTTATGGCAACAAGGCTTATAATCAGTGGTGGGATTCAAATATGTGAACAACCAGTGGATGCCACTTCCGGAAGTCCATTCTGGGCCTGGGCAACAAAAAATTAGCTACTGGTTCTACCGAAGTGGTGCAAACCGGCTGAATCCCACTGCTATTTATAAGTATGCAGTACATATTAACAATTAGTAATAAGGGACACCAAAATCTAACTGAACTTTGGGAGATCTGCTTAGTGCATAGCAAATGTAACACTGGATTTTTCTTTTAACACAGAGACCCTATTCTTAATCCAACAATACCAAAACATTGAAAGTTTAGAACTATTGGCATACCGGATAGCAATGGTCACATTGCTCAATTCACTACCAGATAAAGATTTTTAAAAAGTCCTTTTAGTCTTTCTGATTTAAAAGGGCCTTTTACTGCATTCTCTTGCTGTTGGTTTAACTTTAGTTTAAATTTAAACTAAATCTGTTTTTTGAAATCTGCTTCAGACTTCATGCTATCTTCTTATTTTATTATTTATTTTGCATGGTTTATAGTCCACTCTATAGAAAAAAGCAAGTTACAGTATATTATAATGATAAACTCAACAACAGAAAAAGATCAAAAGATCAAAACAATAATAATTATGATGTCCATTTTCCTAAGATGGTCACCAGTAAACCTTACCTAGCATTGAAAGTTCAATGAAATAAAATTCTCTTGAAAAATCTTGTACAAATGAAAGAGCTTTACATTCCATAACATGGAGATAAAGAGTTATTGTTTTAATTGTGCCCTGCTCACTTCGTAACAGAGAGAGACTCTTGGACCTTCCTGACATGTTCTCACTAGATGCAGACTCAATTCTGGCAAGGCAGCGCTTGATGTTACCAGGTACTCATTTGTTTAGTCTTCATAGGTTGTTAACAATTGTTAATAAACAGCACAGTGACTTAATGAGAGAATTAATCCTGCCATGATTGAATTGATCCATCAGGAGTTCCGCACCCACCAGCTGCAGTGGTGGGATTCAGATAGATGAACAACCAGTTCTCTGTGTGAATGCCACTTCCGGGAGTCCATTCTGGGCAACAAAAAATTAGCTACCAGTTCTGCCGAAGTGGTACAAACTGGCTGAATCCCACCACTGACCAGCTGTAATTTGGAAATCATTGCTAAAGGTGGATGCCCTTCATAAAGCAATTTCCAGTAAGCCAACCAAGTGGTGATCAAAGCATGAGTTACTCACATCCCAGCATCTTGGTTTAAGAAGGATTATCACTGGCTACAGCTTCTACCTGCTGTTTAAGCATTAGCCATAAGTCCAAGATAATCTCCCAAACCATCCACAAACTTCTTCAGGGGATCATGGCCTTCTACACAGAAAGTATTGGAACCAATATTCCTGGGTATTTACTGATGTACAACAGCTCAGACCTGGAGAGATTTAATCTGAAATTATTTTAACCTGTTAAGTATAAGAAAATAAAATAACTAAAATAACATATCATAGGATTAGGCTATACAAGTATTACAACCAGACATATTTTTGTAAATAATTAGCATTCCAATATCACAGGCTAAGAAGCCCAATATATAATCTCTTCACCAAAAAAGAATTTGATTATTTTGTGTCTGTTTTCTTCCTATCTTCTGCAGATGAAACAGGAAGAAGTCAAAAGCATGACATGGTAAAAGGCACCAGCCACATTGCACTGTAATTTGTGTTTGACAATATACACAAAAACATTCAAACAAGGAAGCAACTGAAGCTTTTATTTAATTTAAGACAACATTAAAAATTGACAGTTGCCCCAATGGATATTACATTAACCAGAGTCAAATTACAGTCAGTACTAAATTCTTTTTGTATAAAATTATCATTTTTTTTCTTGCCAGCTTTTATTTTTAGTTAAGGTAAACAGTATGATATGTTTGTTAAAGTAAGAACCAAAAAGGTGCCCTTGTTATTCTTGGCCACCTAACAAGTTAGCTTATACGGCTTAAGATCTAATTATGAAGAAGGCAAGAATAGTAGTTTAGCAATATTAAGGAGTTCTCATTGTCAGTATTGAGACAAACGTAGTAAAACCACAGGAACAGAGAAGTCAAGCCTGCAAACAAAATAAGCAGATTTATTTACTCTTCTATTTTTATTGCCTTCGGATCCCATGCTCAAAATATCAGAAAAGTAAAACAAAGCTTAAGAGTTACCAAATAGAAGTTATTCTGAGAGGGAATGATGGATTGTGAGGCTGGAAATTTTTTTTTTCTTATTTTAACTCTGGTTTATTTCAACACTGTTCATTAGGAGTGGACAATCCATGGCCTATGGGCTGAATACAAGGATTTGGCTTCCAGGATCCCCCTCTCCAAGGTTGGGAAAGATTGATCTAGGCCAGCATGAGCTAATCTCAAGAGATATGCATTAATAGAATCAAGCTAACCATTAAGTATGTGCATTTATGAAACTAGCTTTCAGGCACAGGCCAACCTTTTTTTCCTGGAATTAAAAAGTCAGTTCAGTGTAGCTTATTAGAACTTATGAAACATTTGGCCAACTGTCAAAGCAGCAGGAAGAATCTGCTGTGAAACTTGTTAGCAGGATCATATTTGCTTCTCTTGTATCATCAATAGACCCTCTTAGCCTAAATGCTGTTACTCAATCTAGATCCACCTTTAAATCTTCTGATGATTATTTTGAAAAAATAAACATATACCCTCCTATAGATTTATTTCGAATCCAGGTTTATAGTGGAAGAGGAACAGTTATTATACTACAGAGCAATTCTGCTGTAATTTGGGTTTTTTGCTGGTTAGAGATTTTGAAACAGATTAATTAGAGCTTTGGGGATGGAAGAAGGAAGAATACAGTCAAATCAAATCTTATTGCAAGTTTGAACTAAAAATAGTCACTTTTTTATGCAATAGTTTTTAGCCTCTTGTTTCATTTAGAAACTGCTGTGGACAAACCTATACAAAAGATGGTGGGAAAGATAGGATTCAAATATCTATCGGCTGTACCCTGGGCAAGTCACAGACTTTTAGCCCAATCTACTTCACATGTTTATTTAAACACCAGTATCAACCTTACAGTTTTTTAGAAACAAACTAAGAAGTGAACATGCACAATACCCAAACAGAAGTAATTCCTTAGACAAAATTGCAGAAATTTTTCCACCTGTTTGTCACGTGTGAAAAAAGCACGAGCATAGAAACCATTGTCAAACATTATTATTTGGAAGGCATATAAAATTGATAGAGATCTTTTGCATATAGACACATTAGATCTTTTGCATATTAGACAGTAGTCACGAATGATGAGCTGCACAGATGCTACATTTGGCTGGAAAATTTCCACCATGAAGATTATTCCCGCTGAATGTAAAATGATGTATATGTATATTAATCATCATACAACTTCACAAAGCAACACATAGTTTGTAAACAAATCTTTCATACTGCAAATGTGTCTCTCTCCTGATACTAACACCCTGCAACTCACCTCTTGGAAACATTATAACATTTAAGTTACAAAAGGCTTAAACTTCAAATAACCCTTTAAAATAGCATCACTGTTTCCTTGATACTCTCAGAATTCTGAACTTTATTGTATACATATGCTGTATTTTAAAATCTCATTGTACTAGCATATTGTTAGGAAAATGGTAAAATTAGGATGTTGCATAATTACATTAACACTAAAGTTTCTAACTTGACATCTTCAGTACTAAAATGTTCTTAATCTTTAATTCTCCAGTACTAAGATAAGGAATTAATCATTTTCTTATTAAGAAGAGATTGAATTCTGAATCAGATATTATTTCTTTCAAAGTTTTCAAAATAAAAGTGGTATTTTAGGAATATTTCCCTTTTAAGATTTCAGGATACAAACTTTTATCAAAGCATTCTGAATACTTTTGAAAAAGTGGGGCATAATTCCTTCTAGGTTTTAAGTACATTAACGCTGTATATTGTTATTCATGAATTTATTTTGAGAGCCTAAATCCTAATAATCAACTGATCACGTCTTTTTATATTTACAGTACTGCAGATACACAATCTCTTTTGAATGTGTACCTCTGAAAAGTGCCATGTACAGTATATTTATATAATCTGAACTTTAGTACAACTCCGATATCAATGCAATCCCAACTCTCCCTTATAAAAATTAAGCTTTGTGAAAACTAAGTATGACAATATAGATTATCATAACAGCCAAAAACAAAATCTTAAAGCTGTAACAGAATAAAGCAGCACAGAACTGCAGTCTTTCCCTCTTCTTTTTATTTCAGATATATAATGAAATTTAGCATTCCTTTGAACTCTTAGGCAGATCAATGATATTTCTCCCTGTTTCAACAGGTATAAATTTGCAAAATGA
Source organism: Vipera berus (assembly GCF_964194415.1). Classification (NCBI taxonomy): domain Eukaryota; kingdom Metazoa; phylum Chordata; class Lepidosauria; order Squamata; family Viperidae; genus Vipera; species Vipera berus. Next base: position 40,547,595 of record NC_138209.1, on the reverse strand, counting down.
GATTTAAAATTTTGATTTCCATCAAACTTACTCTCCTCTTAAAAACAAACAAATAAGACCTTGCTGAATGGACAAAGTACAGTTTCAGTCTAGTTTCAAACAGTCCAGAGAGTAAAAACCAGGGCTTTTTTTTGTCATAGAACGCTCAGAACGGAGTTCCGGCACCTTTTTTGGATGGAACCTTGTAGGGTAGGCAAGGTGGGCTGTATGACATGTGTGAGTTCCGGCACCTTTTTCTTTTACAAAAAAGCACTGGTAAAAACTGAGGCCTATCACATATATGGCATTATGTTTTGTGTAACCTCCACCCCATTAGAAATCTTTCTTAAAAACATAAAATGATTTATGGCCTTAAAATTATATATTTATGATCCTAACTTTAAAAAGAAATCAACCTAATTCCAAGTATACATAGGTGTATCTATTTGCTCAGACTGCTTTTAGATTCTTATGCTGGAAATTGGTATGGACACAAAATAAAATTACATACATAAGATTGTTATCTACACACTTTCACACAACAGTAAATAATATTAAAGGATTTGCATTCAAGGAGAAATGCATATGACTGATATGTGAAATTATTTATTTGAAACACTGAAATTTCTCAAAACTGGTACAAATGGAACTTCTCTGATTGTCACCAGTAAATACATTTTTAAAAGAATGACATATATACACTGCTGCTTGTACATGCTAAAAAATACTAGCACAAATACTAAGTTTGACACTTGATTCTATTGTATAACAGTATAAGGTACACCAAAGTGGTATAATTACAGCCAGGGCTTTTTTTGTCATAGAACACTCAGAACAGAGTTTTGGCACCTTTTTTGGATGGAACCTTGTAGGGTAGGCAAGGTGGGTTATATGACATGTGTGAGTTCCGGCACCTTTTTCTTTTACAAAAAAGCACTGATTACAGCTAATAATAAACATTTTTCATTTCAAGTTATCTTTTTAGGCAATCCATAGATTAGATGTATTTATTACATTATCTTATTGCCATTATTGCATATACTGGAAGAAATGTGAAATGTGCCTATTTTTAGAAGAAAAGGTATCTATAGTATTTAATATTCATTCCATACAGCTGTAATAACCTAATTAAATATGACAAGTGTGTCCATGAAATTCAGTGATTAAAAATATTCCTCATTAATAAGCTGACATTTCATCAATTAATATACCAATCAAACTTTGCTACCTTAGCTAATATGCATACACTAATAATAGCCATTGCCACATAAACTACATAATATTCTTTGGGATATACTTTTACTTTTTTTTTAACTTTTATTAAATTTGTATACCGCCCTTCTCCCGAAGGACTCAGGGCGGTGAGTCCTATAGCCACACTGTAGGCATCCAAAGATATGTATAGACAGCATATATACTTATAATAGGGTGCACTTCATATTTAACTGACATCACAACCAAACAAAGTCCCTTTTCATGTTTGTGGTTATAACTTGCAAATGTTATAATTTATAATATGTACTATTGTGCATGAAACCAAGGCTCTGGAACATGCAGCAATGACAAAGAAATGCATGTCTACATTCTAGCTTGTCACAAATTACTAATTTTTAGATGGCCTGCTACTCAGTTTTGATTAATGTATTTTTAAAAGCATACATATGACATTCTTTCCATAAAACACCAGCATTTTGCAAGACTGGTTTCGAGTATTTTCATCCTTTTTGTCTTGCTCAGTTAAATTACCCCTCTCCCCAATACCAAATCCTGTGGGACAGTAACTGCCACTGTATCTGTTATATTTCCCTTCAATACATTTTAAATGCTCTGGGCTGGCTGGGAGAAACGCCAAATTATATAAAAGAGGGCAGGTTGCTACATAAAGTAAAGTGCTGTAGGATAAGTGTGATACCTATGACAGGTTTTATTCCATTCTGGGTTTTTGTTTTATATCCCTCTTAAGAGAGGGAAGAGGGCATACAACCTGCTTCAATTCTGTTTTCCTTTTTCAAAGCATTGGGAAAAGGGTAAAGACTTCGTTAGCCGCAGATGGGCTTGGGGAAGGCAAGTGACCCGTGCAACCTGCGAGTCAATAATTAATGGGAACCTCTCGTCTTACCACACCATCTCAGATGGAGAGGCACATTGGCGTCCAACTCATTCAAAGCCCATCCATCTCCATTAAGTGGTCGGGAAAGCCAAGAGGGCAGGAGCAGATGGTGGCAGCCGCTGGAGAGAGGGGGAAGCCCAGAGACAAGTCCGGAGGCGATCAGAAAATGGGCTTCGCTACGGCCGGAAGACTTTATTTTGGTTTGCCGCGCTGACCTCTCCCCGCCAAGCCACCCAGAAGCGTTGCTCTCTTTGCACCGCCTCAACCCGCTTTCTTTCTAACGAAAACTATTCGGAACTGAAACCCGACTCCCTTCCTAAATAAAAGATAGCTGGAAGTCGCGCGAGCAAAATCCTCCGCTCGAAAGTACCTCGTTTTGTCTCCAAAAGGCAGCATGTCCACCTAGAGGTCAAGAAATCCAGGCGAGCTCCTTTGATCTCCGCTTTGGGTCTCTAGAAACTCTACCCGAGCCCTCTTCCCCGTCCCCCAAACCCCACCCTCGCCTGATAACTTCTTGCCCTGGCCTACTTGGAGCCGCTACGGTGCAGCGCTGCCTCCTGGCGGCGGAAGGAGGCAGCGCCTGTTTCGGGATAAGCCCTCACACCCTACCCTTCCCCCCCCCACCCCCAACCCGGAGCTGAGCTCCCAAAAGTACGCCAAGGAAGTGAAGATCGCCACCCCTCCTCACCCCCAGCCCTGCTATCTCACCGCAGCTTCTTAGCCACAGCATCTTTCTTATTGCTCCGGCTCCTAAATTTTCACAAACATCCTCACGGTTATTGCTATCAGCAGCTGCGGGGCTGCCCTGTCTTCTTCTTCTTCTTCAAAAATAGGTGGATCCGCTTCCACGCCCCCAGTGTTGCCTACTGTGATGCTTTCGAGGTAAAGGCAAAGGTCCCAGCATTTGGCTTTCACTGGTCCACTGCCTTAGCGCATGGAAGCTCTATCTTGACTAGGCAGCTTTAATGCGTTGGCTCTCCGGGGCGGGCTTTGCCTTCTTTCTGAGCAAGATCGGCGCCCCCAAGTACTGAAAAGCTGTAGTCGCTCTCCTTTGCTGCAGGGAGAAGACAGTTACCTTCAAGGTCGATTATTCTATCCATCAAAACGCTAGTCAGCCGGTAGCGAAGCAGAAATCTTCCTATACTAACAAAAGTTTTTCTTTCTCTAACTCCTCCTTCCCCCCCCCCACTTTCCTTTTGGTTCTTATTTTTCTTGCTATTTACTCGTTAAGAGGATAGAAGCGTGATGATCCTGCGTTAGCTATTCGACGAAACTGGGATAGCCTAAAATAAAATAGGATTTTTAAGTTATGGTACGTGGCAACTAACAGTGAATTGAATTACAAGCCAACCAATTAAATCGGGGTTCGAAACAATCTCTTCTTGCGAAATCGAATTTGGGTCGGTCACCGGGACCAGAGATAACCTGGCCCAACGCAAATTCGATTTTGCATCATATTCCTGGGACACATATATTTGCCTTCAATCTCTTCTTGGTTTAGAAGCTAAACGAAAATTCGAGTGGTTGTAACATTAAAAAAATCGGACGGGTTGTCAGCCTTACGAATCTAGAAAATACAGTCACAGAGGACTTGGAGTCGGATTTTCAGCGCATCTGCGGGCACAACCCTCTTATCTCCAGCCAGCAGGCCTCGGGTACCAGCTGCCGTCCAACACATCTGGAGAATCTCGACTTGGGCAAAGGGAGCTTTCCAGGTTCTGCGGAGATTTTTATGAAGACGGCCCCAGTTACTCTCAGCCTGCTCGATCGTCGACACATCAATGCCGAGCTTTTAAGTTTTCCGTGCGTGGGTATAGCCTGCGCATTTTTTTTCTTACGCTCCTGCGAAGTCCCTAACCAGGCGCCGAAGGGGAAAGGTCATGCGCCTTTCTCCCAGTCAGAGATCTCAAACCGAGCTGGGCACAGAGTAAAAAAAGCGTGCCAAGCGGCCAGCCTTGGGTTACAAGCTGGGCTATACCCCCGAGGACTTATTTGCACGCGGAACTCCGAGCCTCGGCACAGAGCGCCTGTTTGTTTGCTGCTTTCAGCTTTGTGGAAAATCCTCGCTGCTGCTGCTGCTTCTCCTTTTCCAAGTAAGGGGAGGGAAAATAAATTGCTCTCCACCCCCTCCATCTCCCAGCCCCGTCTCCCCCCCCCCCGCCGCCCCCCTCCCGCCCAGCACCGCCCAGAAGGTGCTGCGTGTCTTTCGCTCTTGAACTTACCTGGTGGCTTTTCGAACAAAGTAAGAGCGGGTAAAGTCTCCGTGATCGTCCAGCCACGCTTCCACCGCTTCCTGCGGCTGGGGCTGGCAGCTGCCTTCCATGATCTCCGCCTGCCCGCTTTTGTCCCACGAGGCAGCTGCAAGGCCCGTTTTTGGCCACCTCCGCGGCCGGGGCGCCTCCTCGCCACCGTATTCGCTGTCACGCCCCACGCCCGTCCCTCCCCGCCCCTCCTGGGGTGCCCTTTGGATCTCTCGCCTGGCCCGGCTGCCGGGGTTCCCAGGTGCCTGGTCGCGGCAGCCGGCGAAAAGCCAACTCCACGCTTCCTCCCCGGCGAGCTGGGATCCAGCCAGCCCTTAATGTGTAATCCGGCCGGCTCCACCCCTCTCCCTCGATGCCCGCTGTAGCGCTCGCCAGGAGGGACTCGGGCAGCCGCTCCCTCCCGGAGTCCCCGCGGTGCTGCCGGCAAGCAGACAAGCCGTTGCCGCCCTTCCCGCGCTGCCCTGCCCTTTCTCCCCCGCCCGCTCCCTTTTACTGACTAGATTCAAGGGAAAGTGCTCTGAAGTGACATCGGATTCAGAAGGGTTTGTGTTTTTTTTTTCTTCCTCCACCCAGGATCTATTAGAAACACGGGGAACCGGATTTTTAGTTTCACTGAATAAAATACTAAGGTATCGAGTCAGTAAAGACCTCGATAACTCTTTAATCTTTCACAGCTCCAAAACTGTGCTGCTATGGCATCCTTCAAAGCAGTCACTTATTCTCATCTTAAAAACCTATAATAATATAGTGAAAGGGGGCTCCGTCGAGGCATGTGTCCTATTGCCAATGAACTCTTTTCATTACTTTATTTTTTTTTCCTGATAGGATCTCAGGAAAGGCTGCTATCCTGCCTTAGAAATTTTTTTTTAAAAAAAATCTCTTACTGGATTAAACCCATTTAATGCACATTCCATTTCCAAGAAAATACCAGCAAGATATTAACCCATTAGGAATATTAATATTAATACTGCTAAGTTTGTAAGCCGCCCTGAGTCTTCAGAGAAGGGCGGGATATAAATGGAATTAAAATAAAAATAAAAAATAAATATTATGCTTAGCTATCTTTCCAGGTAGCAGTGAAAAAGGCAGCTCCTGTCTACCTTCCTGTTAACCAGAAGAGAGCACACTAAGTCAATTGGGACACGGAAGGCACTTTCCTCTGTTCTTGGAATTCAGTAAATTATCCCATCTTCCCATCTTCCCATCTTGTAGCACACCTTTAAAACTAAAGAAAGAAACATCAGTAACCTGTTCTATGCTAGTGGCTCTATCCCGATGGTTGAAATTGCAAATATCTGTAAGCTTTAGTAATAAAAATTCAGGAGCATAGTGGAAAAAAATGGAACTAGAATTAAATGTAGAAAGACCAAACTAAACAACTGAAGATAATTTCAGTAAGAGGAACTTGAATTTCAGTAAGAGGAAGTTGAGTCCTGGGGGGGGGGGGGCAGGCATCAGTGCTTGATGGTCTTATTTGGTTCTCTTTAACATCTACATGAAGCCATATATACATATTGTGTGTGTGTATGTATATATATATATATGTGTGTGTGTGTGTGTGTGATATGTGTGTGTGTATGTATGTGTGTGTATGTATATATGTGTGTATATATATGTGTGTGTGTGTGTATGTGTATGTATATGTGTGTGTGTGTGAAGTATTTGTTAAGTATTTTAGAATACCTTGCAAGGCCTAAATACGGGCCAAATCTTATTGCCTGTATCAGCCTAACCTAAGGCCATCCACAGGCTGTAGTCACAACTGTGACAACTCATTATTTGTGTAAATTTTTTTGGATTGCTAACAAAGAATTAATTCTTTGTTAGCAATCCAAATATATATATACCCTTCTGAGATTCAAACCTGGGCTGATTGCACATTAGGCAGTTGTTTTAACCTCTAGGCCACAGGCTCTTTCTCACTTTGTTAGCTGAGAAGCAAGGGAGATATATGTTAAATGTTTGTTAAGTATTTAGATTACCAGGTTCGAAACAGGAAATAAAGATTTGTCCCATGTTTGGGGCCTAGCAAGGTCTGGGACCAAGCAAGTGTATTCTGAATGCTTAACAAACATTTAACACATATCTCCCTTGCTTCTCAGCTAACAAAGAGAGTGCGAGAGCCTGTGGCCTAGGGATTAAAACAACTGCTTAAGATGCAGTCGGCCCAGGTTTGAATCTCAGAAGGGTATGGCTGACTGATGAGAACAAATAAGTTTGAAATGTTCATATCGGTCTCCCTTTATTCTTTGTTAGCAAGCCAATAGTTTCTATCTACTTTGTATGATCAGACAGAGTAGTGTACTCTGGTTCCCATCCTTTCAATTTCCTTTCAAGTCTCATCAGGCCACATTGCTGAAGATCTTGTGGTGTTGACTTAGCCAGGGAATACTGAATGGTTGTATTCAGTAGCCACAGGGTGATGAGTGGTTTCCTACAGTTGCTGTAATATTTGACTCATTTGCTTCTACATATAAAAGCTGTAGCATAGAAAGTAGCATTTTTAATAGTTAAATTGTTATAATTTTAATAGTTAAAACCAGTCCTATACATTGCATTTATGCCAAGTAAACTCCCAAATCAGATTTGACAAAATTGCAGGCTACCATCCAGCATGGAGGGTCCACATCTGAGACTATATCTGAGTCATGTTGAGTTATTGCCATAAAGTGTTCTGGTGAGATTTTTTTTTCACAGAGTAGTTCATCATTGCTTTCCCTAAACATCCCCCTCCCCAATTAATTATTTTTATTTTTTATCAAAGCTTTAACAGGGTAGATTTGACATATATGGTTTTAACTGTGGTTTGCATTTTTATACAAACATACCAAAGGAGCATAGTTATAGAAACTGTCATATTAAAAAGTCTGTAATTAATAATGTGTCTCACCTAGCTTCACAAGCAGGTTCAGTGCAGTATACACTTTTTTGATGTATAGGTACCTCCAAACAAAGCTTTTGAACCAGCCTGAAATTCAGCATTAGACCTCTAATGAATCTACAAGGCTGTCAGAGGTCAAGAACTAAGCCAATTTATTTCTAGCTGGGCTACAATGTATTTGAAATCCCACTGTGATTTTCCTTTTGCTACTCTGTCAAAACAGCTTCTTCCCCTTCCTAATTGAAAATTAGTTGCTAAAATACCTTGTCAAGGTGCCATTTAAAAAACAACAACATATATTTAAAGAGCAGCAAAGTGCAGTGCCTTGACAGATTCACAATTACCCTCAGCTCACAGCTATTGCTTCTTTCTTTCTTTCTTTCTTTCTTTCTTTCTTTCTTTCTTTCTTTCTTTCTTTCTTTCTTTCTTTCTTTCTTTCTTTCTTTCTTTCTTTCTTTCTTTCTTTCTTTCTTTCATTCTTTCTTTCTTCTATCTATCTATCTATCTATCTATCTATCTATCTATCTATCTATCTATCTATCTATCTATCTACCTACCTATCTATCTATCTATCTATCTATCTATCTATCTATCTATCTATCTATCTATCTATCTGTAACAATTTTGTAATTGTTGACTGAATGCCACATTTTGCATTTCTGTGATTTGTGGTGATAGTTAGATGCAAGGTGTAGAAATGCTTGTGGTGGTGTCAACATTTTGATGGTGGTATCAGTGAAGTTAACCACAGGCCAGGAGTGCTTAGGAACTGGGGAGTGGAAATGGTGGCAAGGTAGCAATGCCTTTTATATGCCCTTAGCCAATTGCCCCACCTCTCCAATCAATTCCAGTCATAATTACTTGACTACCATCATTTATTTTTTTATAATCCCCCCCCCGCAACCTAATATTTTAGCCCTGTAAGAAATTTTAAAAATATTTCCAAATAAGTATTATTGCTGCCTTGCTGTTAAAGCAAGAGGAAGAGACTGAATGTCACCAGCAGAATCTTCTTCAGCCCTTTCTGGAATTAGATATAAATTCCCAATGTGCTTAGTTTAATTTTCTAGATCAGTTGACCTATAGTTTATGTTGTAAATTTAACAATGTGTTTATTCATCAAATTGTGGTTAAAGCAAAACTCTGCCTGAGGATTTAGAACCTGCAGGATACAACCTTCAGTATGCCAACTACTATGGGTAATTTTCTATTTTGGCTTTATAAACGGCATCAAGTTATGATTTGTTGTGTCAGCTATCTTGACCATGGTCATAATGCCATGTAAGTCCCAGCCTCTTTCAAAGTTGCCACCAAAGTATAATTTTAGTATAGTAGAAAGTATCATTAAATGTACATAATCAATTGCATTGGATTATATTAATGTGACCTATATTAAATTTAAATTAAATCAAATTTAACTTTTGTGCCTGACTTCACCTACTTTTTTGGCCTAGTTCAGGTTCTGCCTGCATTTGGTTCATAGGACCAAGTATGGCTATTGGTGCAAAATTTGTTGTACAATTCTGACATAAGTCATGGCCACTGAAATTATTAAAGAAAATTGTGGAGCAGCAGCAACAGTATAAATCACATGATAAGCCAGAGAACAATAGTTTCCAATACAAATGGTATGCAAATGAAATGAAGACAACTCTGATGTTGTTATTCAATTCCCATTTATCTTACTGTATCCTGTGCTTAACATTCTAAACCAATATGAAATGTTTGAAATAATATGCCTAAGACCTGAAAAATAAAAAAGAGATCTGTGAAGCATCTTTTGTAGATTGTTGTGGCTAAAAATGAAATTAATGGGCAACTGAATTATTTGAATCAGGAAACGGTCAATAATATTAACTATGATAAGCATATCTCATTCACATGAAAAAAAAGCTCAAAGGGGCACAATCCATATGGGGAACATAGTGAAAGCGAAGGTGCTTAGCAGCTGTGTTTGCAGTTCAAAGATATCAACCACCATAGGCTTAACACAAAACAAATGACTGTCAATGTAGGCCTGCAGTTTGCTGTGGATTCCTGATAAGACTGTGCCTATGCAGCTCATACTGATATCCCTGACATAAAGGGATTTAAGAAATGGTATTCCTGTAAAGGGAGTTTTATCTTTATCTGTTTCACTAAACTTGATGAGCAATGGTAGGAAGCAGTTGGGGAATAGATACACTGATCCTCTGAATTAGAAAGGCATAATAAGATTACTCTATAGATTTCTGTTAAACTTAAAGATGGAGGAAGAACAAGTAAAAGAAACAATGATAATATGGGCAAAGAATTTTGGATATAATTTAGAATTAGAAGAGTGGCAAAAATTATGGGAAAGAAATATTAAATTAACTAAAGCAGTGCCATATAAAGAAAACTTATACAAAATGTTTTACAGATGGCATATGACACCAGTGAGATTAGCGAAAATGTTTACAAATACTTCTAACAATTGTTGGAAATGCAAACAAAGGCCAGGTATTTATTACCACATCTGGTGGACATGCCCTAAAGCAAAAAGGTTTTGGACTAAAATACACCTATGGTTGGAGAAGATGACTAAAAATCAAATAGACTTCAAACCAGAATTGTTTTTGTTAGGAATAATAGGAGCCAAGTATGAGAAAGATTGTAGATATTTAATACTACATGTATTAACAGCAGCAAGAATTGTATTTGCCCAATATTGGAAAAATGAAAACTTACCAACTGAAGAAGTGCTAATTAAGAAAATTCTAGAGTGCGCAGAAATGGATAGATTGACTTTAGAGATTAAAGAGAAAGAAGACTCAGTGTACTTTAGAACATGGGATAATTTTTACCAATGGCTAGAAAAATGAGTCAGAGAGAAAGGAATGTGATACGTAATCTTGAATATATATTAGTAAGAAGAAGGCTACTGAGTGATTAATCAACATTGTTTATGATAATTAACTATATCTATTACTGTTAGTTAAATACATGTACCCAGACAATATGCTGTTTGCTAAATATTAAAAATGTTACTTGGGGAAACCCTAATCCCAACCCTAACCCAAACCTCAATCCCAATCCTGACCCCATTTTATCCCTAATCCTATAAAAACCAATAAAATTTATATAAAAAAGAAAGGCATAATAAGATTGACAGCCATATCAGGATTTTCTAGATCTATTGGCCTCTATTTTAAAGCAGGTATTTACTCCCTTTAATGTATAATGATTATAAAGAAGTACAGAAGTCAGCACAAACTAATTCCCAAATGTTGAAAAACATTTTCTTCCTGTATTTCTCTATCATCCTATTGCTATGGTTGAAGATTAGGTCTAATTGGTTTTAGATCTAATTTTCATCCATAGCAATAAAACAATGCCCTCTATTCCACCTGAAGTTAACAATCTAGTTCAAGGAGCACAAAGCCAACTACTACACAATACAAAGAGATTTGTCCTTCACAGCTGTCTTTCCATTTTTCCTAATGCCTGGCCATTGCACAAATGCTGCAGCAACAGCAAATATCACATGAGCAGAAACCATGCACAAATACACAGACACACAATTTTTCAGTGACTCAAGAAAGGAAGACACTGCAAATCAAGAAAACTCATTGGGTGATTTTGACAAGCCACTGTCTTTGAAACCCACTATCTAGCACACGGGTGTCATCACATCATGTGACGTATCACGACATTTTTTGCCTTTGCGGAACTGGAGTGGACATGGCCTGTACATGACACATCCAATCCACAGGCCACCAGTTTGACACCCCTGATCTAGCAGGATAGTTAGCAATGGGAAGAATCACTAGCAGGGGTAAGTGGTTTGTATGCCATCTTATTCAAATCCTGAAGTAAAGATAGAACATCAATCATATCAACAGTGGCGTAGCGTGGGTTGTCAGCACCCGGGGCAATTTGCGCCCCCTAACCCGGTGACATCATGGCACCGCCGAAAAGACGCGCCCCGCAGCGGCGTAGACTTTCCAAGAAGAGTCGTGCGCATGCGGGATGCTTCCGGGTCCCTCTCGAGGGCGGCTGGGCGGGGCTCCGACCTGCAAGAGCCGCTGCATTCAAGCTCGCACGTGAGCCCCGCTAAATAAAGCCACGCATGCGCACGAAGCTAGGCCAGCCGGCCAGCGGGTCCGTCTTCGCTCGGCCAAGCCTGCCGGGGCGCCTGCGGTTGGCCTGAGCCTGGGCGGAGAGTTGGGCACTTCTATTTATTTTATTCAGTTTATGTGGCCGCCCATCTCACCTGCTGGACTCGTTTCGCTTTGCAAGAAAGAGCAGCTCGAGAGCGGAGCCAAGCCGACTCTGTGCAGCCCTTGGGGCTCCCTGAGCAGCTCAGTGCGAGCGCGCCCCCCCCGATGTTGCGCCCGGTGCGGCCCGCCCCCCCTGCACCCCCCACGCTACGCCACTGCATATCAATGGCGTTCTGGCACCTTTTTTCAACGAAATTTTTGGAACTAAAAAAAGTTCAGTCAGACCTTCCAACTTCTTGCAAAAAAAAAAAAGATCTCACAAGGAGTTGGAAGGTCTGACTGAACGTTTTTTAGTCCCACAAACTCTGTTTCCCTGCAACAGAAGAGAAACACGCCACAGGTGGAAAGCAGGTTAGCAAAAAAATGATTTCGGGAAGAGGGAGGAGTTGCGCCGGGAGAAGTGGCAGGAAATGGGGCTGCCATTTCCAGAAAGGAGAAGGGGGACGTGGGGCAATGCAGGGCAGCAAGCAAGTGCTGTTCTCTGCTTTGCATGCTGTGTTCTCCATTCTCCATGAGACAGGCAACAAAGGACTGGCAGAAGGAGGCGGCAGGGGAGGCTTTTGCTGCCCGGTCATGGCGCAAGCCATGGGAGAGTTGGCAGAGGACAAAGAGGAGGCAGCTGCGCCCGGGCAGGTGATCTGCAGGGTGAAGCATAAAGAAAGCCCCTCCAGCAGTGCACAGCAGCAATGGAGCCGTTCACCATCACTCCCCTCTGACTCCGAAATGGCAGAGGGAGACCAGGCCTACCCCACCCATCCCATCCACCTTAGCGTGGCAGTCCGGCTCGGGAGGGGAGTAAAAGGTTGCCAATCAAAGAATGGCCTGGCAGAGAGGGGGGCTGAATTCCGGCACCTTGCACCTTTTTTCTTACAAAAAAGCACTGTATATTAACTCTATTTAGTAGACACATGACATATACACTGATTTAGTATGATCAATTTTTGTTTCAGAAGAATACTAAATTCACCTTCTTTCTCTTGTTCTTTTGTGATACTATCCTTATCCTTGCCTATGGAGAATTTAATCATCCTGCATTCAGGGAAAGATATTTCTAGCCATTCTGAAGTTCTAATAGTCTCCAGCACTGATACCGTGTTAAGTAATAATTATGGCATTTTGATAGCAAATTTGGACTTTTTTGTTTGCTGTTACAGTGTTTCCCTGAAAATAAGACCCGGTCTTATTTTTTCCCCCTCCAAAAGAGGCACCAGGTCTTATTTGGGGGGGTGTCTTTTCCACTCATCTACAGCACTGACAGCCATGCCCAGCTGGCCCACTTCTTCTGCAACTGAAGGAGCAGCTTTATTCTGCTGCAGAGAATGGAGCTCAGGCCTGCACTTCTCAATCAGGCCTTTCCTGAAGGCCTCTGCAGCTGATAACCGAGCAATGGATTCAATCCATACCTTGTGTTATGTACTGGGCTCTTGAGGAACACCACTACAAGTCTCCTGTGCTGCAATTGGCTATCTCCAGGCGGCAATGGTTGATTCAAACCTATTGGCTGCTGCCTAGGGGCTAGACTATATATTGTGGCTAGTTGCAGCCATTTCCCCAGTACAGTTTCTGCACGAAATAAACTATGAGTTACCCTGTACTCAGTTACGCATCTTCATTCCTGCACCAAAGAACCTGCTATTTAACACCTTGGTTCTTCGCTGCAGAGGTCCTCCAGAAAGGCCTCATTGTGAAATGGAGGCCTGGGGATGCTGCAGAAGAAGTGGGCTGGTGAGAAGGGGACTGGCCACAACGTAAGTGGGTGCAGGACGGGTGGGGCAGCTCCACACCACCACTCACACTCTAACTTGATTTTTAGGTGTGTGCCTTGCCCCAAAACTAGGGGTTATTTTCAGGGTACATCTTACTTTCAGAGAAAAACGGTACTGTTTTTCTTTTTAGTGCTAGGTAAAATAATTCCTGATTTTAGGGGGAATATTAAAAGTATTCTGAGTCAAAACTCAAAACAAACAGTATCAACTGTACTTTATGAATTCCCCTCCCCCACAAAAAAATCCCTCCAGTTTCTAACAACAGTTTGTACTGCATCTAAATGAATAAAGTAAGACAAAACATAAATGCTTCATTTCTAGTACTTTCTATTGAAACTGGAATGTATTGTCTAGCCCAAGAAACCTATAAATTCCATTGTACATTAGAAGTACTTTGATGTATTTATTATATTACCTTCTTGCAAATAAATGCAAAATATTTATTTTTGTCCTTCCTCAACAGTTTTGCTTGTATATGCATTTTGTTATTGAATAATGAAAAATAAGCAATGAAATCTCTGGCTGGCAGAAACATTTGTCATGATGAAAATAAGAAATGACCAAGGTGACAGGTGAATATCTTGGACAATAGAATAAAAATCCGTAATGTTGACTGGTTACTTTTTCACATTGACCAGCCCATATCTGTGTCCTGGAATGGCCACCCAACCAGCAATCATGCAATCTTAGTGTGGTTTCAAACAATTCAGAGTTGAAACAGATACTATAAGGGAACACTACTAATACATGAAGACAATTACAGCTTCATTCCTGCATGTACCTTTTTTTAATGTTTCAGCTCCCCCCCACCCCGAAAAACAAATACAATTAATTATTTGATTTCCCATGGCCATCTGCTTTTCAAACCATCTAGAGAGCTAATCACATAGTTTGGATACAGAATCAGTTAAATCTAATTTAGAATTGACTGAAGCAAAACAGTCAATTAAACAGCTCCACAAATTCAAGGAGGCAATATGTATTCTGCCTGAGAGTATCACTATTTGTCAAAATATGATAGTAGCCCAAGGTAATCAGCTCCCTTAGGCCATCATCTATGGATGGACAGTGTAATGTATGGAGGCCGACATACACTTACAATAACTCCAGGAGGCGCTGTGCTGGACAGCTCCGGCAAAGGAGCAGCGTCTGGCGGGAAAACCAAGTAAATCTATTGGCTGCCAGCCAGGCAGGAAACCATGGTTTAAATCTATTGGCTAGTGCCCACCTGGTATAAGAGGGCCCAGGTAGCCCTATTTTCCCCCAGCTTTGTTCCAGCCTGCCATCCAATAAAGATTCCGTTGTAACCATCACCTGTGCGTCTCATTGACCGGCAACTCCCTGACTTAACAGTGGCGACGAAGGTGGGATCCTGCTTCAATCAACACTGAGACCACTGCAGCGGCGGCCGCACTCGCCTGGTCACCACATCAGACGCGAGAAGCAGGATCAGGACCCAGAAGCCAGATCTCAGACGGATCGGACGCCATGGCACAGATCGGGCAGATACCGGCTTTCGACATCGCACACCCGGAGCGATGGGAGTCGCACATGGGGCAAGTCGAATTCTTCATGAAGGTCAATCGCATCACGGAAGATGGCTTAAAGGTGGCAGCCCTACTCTGCACTAGCAGTTCGGCTGTTTACGACAGCAGTAGGGCTGTGTACACTGACAGCTATCGACACAGTCACCTACAGCGACCTCATAGCGAAGTTGGACCAGCATTTCAACCTGCGCATGTCGGAACTGGCTTGGAGTTTCCAGTTCTAGAAACGGGACCAGCTGCCTGGCGAATCAGCAGCTAACTTCATCGCGGGGGTCCGGCAAGTGGCCTGTTTATGCCAATTCGAGAACCTGGATGAGAGGTTGTGGGACAGAAACATCTTCAGTCTCCAGGACCGAAAACTGTGGCAGAAACTTTTCACACGACCCAAACTGACGCTCCAGGAGGTCCAAGACGAAATCCTAGCCCACGACATGGCTGAGGGGCCAGATCCAACCGGGTCACACCACAGCAGCCCGGGGAGAGCCGTTCACCAGGCGACTGCCTGTGGGGGAAGCAGCGACGCCAATGCCGAGGCCAAAGTGGATGCGCTTCAACTGAAGCCGGGCCAGCCACCGACGCGGTATGACAACCAGAGGGGCCATCAAGCGGCGGCGGCCAACCAGGAGTGGAAGTGTTCCAGGTGCAGCTGCTGCACACCCAAGCCAAAATGCACCGGGTGTGGTGGCAACCACACCCGGGCTACCTGCAAGTTCCAAACGGCCAAATGCAGGGCATGTGGCAAGACTGGCCACATTACGGCTTTCTGCAGGAACCGAAACCGCGACAGCCTGCACGACATGGACACAGAAGACCATCGACCGACAGGTACCGGGGCCCAACAACAAATCACATCAATTAACTGTTCCAATGACTGGTGGGCCATCTGTAACACGGGGACCCGCTGACCATTACTCCCAAAAATCAGGCTGGACATCTGGCTACAAGGTGTTCCCTGTAAAATGGAGCTTGACTCTGGCTCAGCGATCTCAGTGATCTCACATGAGACTTTTACTCAAATATGCAGCCGGAGTAGGCAGAGGGCCATCTTGAGGCCATCCAGTCTCACACTAACCGACTTCCAACAAACACCAATCAAAATTAGGGGGGAGGCTACTCACACAGTGCAGTACAGGGGGTTCCAGGAGCAATTGGATGTCCTGGTAGTCGAGGGCCAGAGGACTAGCCTCATAGGGTTAAACTGGTTTAAGGCCCTAGGCATCAGCATCACAGGCGTTAATAAGGTCCAAACCCACAACATTGAATCCGTCTGCAACGCATTTGCAGACGTATTCGATGAGACCCTAGGGAAATATACAGGGCCACCCATCGCCTTCAAATTAAACCCCAACGTTCCCCCCATTAAAATCAAGCCCCGGAGGGTACCGTTTGCCCTGAAGCACAAGATAGAGCGGGAGCTAGATAAGCTAGTCGTGCAGGGAGTCCTAAAACCGGTCGAGGGAGCCGAGTGGGAGACTCTGATAGTCACCCCACTCAAGGCAAACGGAGAGGTGAGGATCTGTGTTGATTATAAATGTACAATCAATCAGGCACTCAATCAGCACGCTTACCCGGTTCCAATGGTCAGCAGCATACTCGCGTCTCTCCAGGGCAGTGCCATCTTTGCCAAGCTCGATCTAGTGCAAGCGTATCAGCAGCTCCCAGTAAACAAGGAAACGGCTGATGCACAGACTATAGTTACCCACAAGGGGGCATTCAGGGTAGACCAGTTGCACTTCGGAGTTAGCGTAGCTCCAGGCATCTTTCAGGAGATAATGGAGCGAACGCTTAAGGGCATCCCTGGAGTATGCCCTTACTTCGATGACATCCTAATTGCAGGGGACAATGAGGAGGTCTTGGCTGAGCGTTTGCATGAGGTTTTGGGGAGATTCAGGCCTGCAGGTCTCAAACTTAAAAGAGACAAGTGCAGCATTGGGGTGACAGAAACTGAGTTTCTGGGGTTCAGGATAGATGCTCAGGGCATCCACCCTGCAGCATCTAAGGTGGGAGCAATTAAAGGAGCTCCCACTCCCAAGAATAAGGCAGAGCTACAAGCCTTCTTAGGTCTGCTCAATTTCTACCACACATTTTTACCCCACAAGGCATCCATAGCAGAACCCTTGCACAGGCTGCTGGATAAGAACACTGCATGGAACTGGACCAAGACACATGACAAGAGTTTCAGGGCTTTAAAGGACCTTTTAGTGAGTGATGCCACAATCACTCATTTTAAAGAATCCAAGCCCATCTGCATTGCCTGTGATGCATCCCCTTATGGGGTGGGCACTGTCCTAAGCCACCTAGAAGACAGTGGGGAACAAGTTCCCATTGTCTATTACTCCAGGACGTTGTCAGCGGCAGAGCGGAAATATGCCCAGATAGACAAGGAAGCCCTGGCAATTGTTGCTGGAGTAAAGAAGTTCCATGATTACCTGTATGGCAGAGAATTCATTATATTCACTGACCATAAGCCCCTACTAGGTCTTTTCACCACAGATAAACAGACCCCCCAAATTCTGTCCCCCAGAATGCTCAGGTGGTCCATTTTCTTGTCAGCATACACTTGCAAACTGGTCCATAAACCTGGCAAGGAAATGGGCCAGGCTGACGGGTTGAGCAGGCTACCTTTAGCCAACATGGAACCCGATCCAGCTCCCACGTCTCAAATATTGGCATTACAGGATCTTCCTGAGTGTCCCGTCAGTGCAAAGGATATTGCAGCAGAAACGCCTGCTGACAAAATCCTGAGTAGGGTCCAGACGTGGGTGAGCACGGGTTGGCAAGATAAGTCCCCAGGCCCAGAGTTTCAGGCATACTTCACCAGGCGACATGAATTGTCTGCCCACAAGGGATGTTTGTTGTGGGGGTGCCGGGTCATCATTCCGGGGAAATTGAGGGACAGGGTCATACAGTCACTTCACGAGGGGCACCCTGGGATTATGAGGATGAAGTCCTTAGCCAGAAGCTACCTGTGGTGGCCAGGGTTAGACAAGGCCATAGAAGAACAGGTAGCTGGTTGTTACACCTGTCAGAGGTCCCGGCCTGAACAGCCCCATGCACCAGTCCACAAGTGGAAAGCCACACACACTCCCTGGTCCCGAGTCCATATAGACTATGCGGGACCATTTCAGGGCCAAACATTCTTAGTAGTAGTGGACAGCCACTCTAAGTGGTTGGAGGTGGTGCCAGTAAGTAGCACGACCACCGGAAGGATGATCCAAGTGCTAAGGGAACTCTTTGCCACACATGGCCTCCCTGAAGTGTTAGTCTCTGATAAAGGTAAAGGTAAAGGTTCCCCCGCACATGCGTGCTAGTCGTTTCCGACTCTAGGGGCCGGTGCTCATCTCCGTTTCAAAGCCGACGGTCCGCAATTTACTTCCATGGAATTCCAGGTGTTTACGAAGACTAACGGAATTAGACACGTCACGGCCGCCCTGTTCCACCCATCTTCTAACGGTATGGCAGAGCGCATGGTGCGCACAACCAAAGACGCTCTGAGACGCATCATCCAAGGGGACTGGAGGCAAAGGTTAGCACAATTTTTACTCCATCAACACACCACACACTGCACATCCACAGGGAAGAGTCCAGCTGAACTGCGTTGGGGCAGAAGGCTCATAACAAAACTAGACAGACTTCACCCCAACAGAGTGGCAGCAGAGACAGATCAACCCAAACCCCCCAGAGAATTCAGCAGTGGAGAGCTGGTCTGGATGAGGAACTATGGTACTGGACATGCGTGGGTGCCAGGGGAAGTGGTTGAGAGAATGGGGCCATTGTCTTTCATTGTATGGGTGGAGGGGGGCCATCAATGGAGAAGACATGTCAACATGTCGACATGTCGACACTGACCTTTGGACCATAAGACCTACCCAGACATGTCAACAACAGAGCCAGGGGGACCGGGCGTCAGGAACAACCGTTGGCCCTGGGGTTCCCCGTGCTCCTAGACAAACCAGCAATGGGGATAACATCACACAGGACTTGGGGGAAACCCTGAGGCGATCAGGCCAGGCGCACAGGCCCCCTACTTACCTCACAGACTATGTGCGAACATGAGGAAAGCAAGGGGCCAACACACAAGGTGTACATAGTTATGTTGGGGGAGGAAGTTCAAGTGGATCAGCAATGTCTGTTCTTATGGGGGAAGGGGTGTAATGTATGTGGGCTGACATACACTTACAATAACTCCAGGAGGCACTGTGCTGGACAGCTCCAGCAAAGGAGCAGCATCTGGTGGGAAAACCAAGTAAACCTATTGGCTGCCAGCCAGGCGGGAAACCACGGTTTAAATCTATTGGCTAGTGCCCACCTGGACAGGTATAAGAGGGCCCAGGTAGCCCTATTTCCCCCCAGCTTTGTTCCAGCCTGCCATCCAATAAAGATTCCGTTGTAACCATCGCCTGCGCGTCTCATTGACCGGCGACTCCCCGACTTAACAGACAGATTTGGCCTTGAGAGCCTGTAGAAGAGCAGAGGAGAAACAAGTTCTCCAGTGCCAACAGGTTAGAGACATAAAATTAACACTGGAATGAGCATCAGTGGCCTTTCTACTTCAAAGCCACATTCTACTCATACAGAACACACCACTTCAGATTAAAGCTTGCCTCTCAGTAAGGAAATGCAAAGATCTTGAACTCTAGGTGGCTTTTCAGCAATGTTTTAAGGATTCTCACTCTTCTAAACAGTGAAGAAATTTACCCCATCTTTCAAAAATATGCTGGATTATTTCACATAAACAGCTAGGGAAACAGACACCTTGTTGGGGAGCAAAATGCAATATGAACAGTACATTCAATTTATTTTAAAGCAACAAAAGTAAGTTGAAAAAGCACAGTTTATACAAGTTCAGTTTTGATATAAAACAGATTATTATTTGTGCCCAAAGACGGTTATATAGGCCATTTTATGATTACAGAGTTCTGAGCTTCAGCTTTGAGCCAAACCTTATGCGTATTGTGTTAAACAATAGGAAGGATTTGCTTACTGACTTTTTCGTGACAAGAATATATTATATTATAATGGATGTTTGAAGTCTGGAATGTCACTGAGAATGAAAAGTAGCTTGATTCAAGAGATTCTTGTTGCTATAACTGCTTAGTACTAGTTAGAGACCAGTAAGATTCCACTATTAGTATATAAAAAAATTGTGTTTAACAAACCACTTTAAACATGAAATTAAAACATTCCCCAACGAATTATAAATCTTCTCCCATTTAAAATACCCCTCCTCCCAAAATACCTCCAGAAATGTCACATTTGGATTTTCAGAAGTGTTTTGGCACTCTAATTTCACAGTACCAAATACCATGAAATTGAGTGAGAACAAAAGCAAGACAGTTAAGAGTAGTGTTCTTAGAATGTAGCCTGTTATTGTATAGTTGCAGCCACTATGAACTGGCAGGATTGGCATGCTCCAGTAGATTGGAATCCAGGACTCATACCTTCTCTGTTGCAGTGCCTGGCCTTTGGAATGAGGTTGTTCCTGGTATCCAGATAGCTCCCATCCTGGTGTTCCTTCTGTAAAGCCTAAAAAGCCTTGGGCTAGAATCAGATTTGTTTAAGGATATGGATGGTTAACTGGACTTGCCATTGGTTCTTGTTCTTTATTCCTTTCTAATTCCTTTAGAGTTATGATATTCCTTTGCCTTTAAAGCCCTACATGGCACAGGTTCAGGGAATCTGAGGAGCCATATCTCCCTGATGGGACAGGTCTGCCCCACTTACACCAACGAGAAGGACCTGCTACAGATCTCATCTGCTAAGGAATTGCAGCAAGCGTGGTCAAGAAGAGCCTTTTCTGCTGTGGCCCCATTTATGTGGAATAGTCTACCACTGGAGGTGAGAACTGCCCCCTCCCTTTTGGCCTTCCAGAAGAGTATCAAAATCTGGAGGTAGCTGACGGAGTGAGGAATACCTCATCCCCATCCCATCTGACTCCTAGCTCCCCTAGTTTTAGTATAGTTCTTAATAATATTTCAATTCTGTGTTATTTCAATCTTTTAACTATTTTACTTGTTTTATAACCTATAAGCCACCCAGAGTCACCTTGTAGGGGAGATAGGTGGCATAAAAACGTAACAAATAAATAAATATCCTAATTTTAGTTCTATTTAATTTTATTATGTTTAGAGTCAGTTGGAAGTCTAAACTGAATAAATTAAAGTAAAACAATTAAACTATATTAAATCCTAATATTTGAGAGACTGAAAAGACCATATAAAATAAAATTTCTATTATCATCTATGGTCAGAATGATACACTTATATATCATGGTTGCTTTGTTGTAAATTCTTCAAAAACATCCTTTCCTCCTAAAGTATGTTCTATCATTTTCCATATGGTTAGACTGTTTAAGTAGTTCTATTGATTTGCTCTTGGTGGTGCTTTCAAGATGATTTTATTGCTGGAAGTGGTTAAGGCTGCTACTGATATTTTCTTGAGAAGCTCAAAGCAGTGGAAAGGAATGATTCTTCATTTGTGCTCTTTTCCTCTCTTGCTAAAATAAACAAGTCCAGATCTCCACATTTTTAAAGACTGAATAAACGGGGAATTGCTAGTTAATAGTAACAATTGACTGAATTGGGAGTAAAATATGAATAAGGAGCAGAATTATGGTGATATAACGAGCACACCCATAGTCCACCTCTTCAAAATTGCTTCTGACTTTCAAAGCCTGAAGAACCAATGGGACAGAGTTCAATATTGCTTAGTAGGTGGAGAGTTGTCTTACTTTTTCTTCTCATTTACATAAAACCTACTCAGAGGGAGCTACAAGGCATGCATTTTTGTACCATGGCAATTATAAGGAAGTAGTGCTCTTTTAGAGAGGAGTGGGTGGGTTCAGGCTGATTTATTATATTCTATTGTTTCTGTATCTTAAGGAATATGCAAAGAAAAGGTCGCATGACCTACACCCATATAAGTCAATTATCTTCAGCCTACCACCCTGCAGATAAGTTAAGACCAGTGCTCCAAAAATTCAAAGCCAATAATCCTTGGAGCTGTGGTCACACCACATCTGGAAAAGCAAGAGACAAAGTTATAGAAGGCTAGTACAAATTATCTAATTAGTTCATTTCCCAATGTGTTTTGTTACAGAACACTGCAGATCCAAGACAGACTGGACCAAACTACCCATCCTTTGTATTTTCAGTACTTGTTAAAATAAAGTTCAAAGCATTTTGAACTATATATAGTGACAGCCTTTGGAAATGTAAATGCGATGAATGTCTGCTATGTGTTCTGCAGATGATGGGAAAATGTAAACAGCCATCCATCTGCATTTTCTTCTTTTTTGCATTATATAAAGCAGAACTACAAACTTCTAAATAATGAATCACTTTCCACAGGCTTTCTCTGAGGGGGAAAACACTTACACATTTCATACTTCAGGCAAATGTCTATAAAGAACCTATAGCAGTTTGGTACAAATGTACACAGGCTGTCATCCATTATTAAGAAAATATATGCATATTTATTTACTTAGGATTAAGTTCCTTCTGTTGGATCCAAAGGATTATCTAACAAGGGTGTTTTTGATAAAGGAGAATATTTGTAGCTCAGAGATGAAAGGAGGGATCCTTGGAGCTTTCTGAGATTGATTGTTTTTTTGCAGACTTTTCATTACCCAAATTAGGTAACATCATGCTACTAAGGAAGGAGGTTTGCTCTCAATTTATATTCTGGTGGCTTGCCCTGTCAGTGTTGGTAGGAATGATCTTGAAAATACTTTGGTTGGGCTGTTTATTGTTAGCTTGTTCCGTGATTGGGTATTGTTTATGTTATGTATTCGGTTCGGTCGCAGTGAACAAGACGCAGGCATTCAAACAGGAACAAGGTTTATTGAAGTAAAACAGGAACAGAAGCAAAACAGTAACTGCTGTGCAGCTATTTATACGGTTGGCCTCTAGGCGATGACCAATAGGTTTGAAGGAGCTCATTCCTGCCCCAAATCTACCAATGACAGCCCTGGAGACACCAAGTCTGGCCTAGGCAGTAACCGTTACACACACACACACCACTGAGCAATCGTTAATGCAGCATTTAAACAGACATGTGAATCTGCACAAGCAAAAACCCGAATACATTATACCTCTCCCCCCTAGATGGTACACACATTATTTACTAACATAATTGTGCAGATATTTCGGTGGTCAATGAGACCATTCAAACCCCCTGGAGGTTCCGGGGAGCTCCCGGTTTACCTGCTTGAGTTGACTTGAGTTCCTTTGGCTGGCCATTCCTGGTTGGCCCAAACCAAAGTCCAGTTGGGTAGCGGGGTTAGCAGGGCTGCCTCACAGTTTGGTTTGTCCTTCCCCATCTGAGGACACAATTGGAACTTCCGGATTGGTTCCATCTATGGTCACATCCCCGTTGTAATGTCTGAAAGAATTCTCAGAGCGTGTGAGCTGCTCTGTTAGACTGATGGCTGGTGGTTCTTGTTTCAGACCCTCTGGGGAGTCCTTAGTTAGTGACTGTTCAGCAAACCACCATTGCAGCTGATCAATATGTCAGTGAATATCCTGCCCCCCTTCCAGGACCACCTCGTAAGAGAGGGGTCCTGAGACCTTAACAATTTTAGCAGGCCCCCACAAAGCCCCATGCCCGTAGTTCTGAGCCCACACCCTATCATCCACTTGCAACCCCCTTGGTGCCTTTGGGCATGTGGTGCCTGCTTCTACTCTGTCCGGGTGCAACTGATCCAGTTTTGCGATCAGTCTTCTTCCCCAATGCCTGTGGCTGTGCAAGGCATAGTGTGCTGGCATAGCACGAAATCAGCCAACCTATGGTGCCAATCCCCTGAAACAATGCATTTTAGTGATTTTTTTCATCGTACGCACCATGCCTTCTGCCTGTCCGTTCGTCGAGGGGTGAAAAGGAGCCAACATGGCATGCCTTATGAGGTTAGCCCTCAGGAAGGCCTGAAATTCAGGTGCTGTGGACTGGGCCTAATTGTTGGAGACTAAGACATCCGGCAGCCCATGTGTAGCAAAAAGTTTCCTAAGCACCTGGATGGTCCTAGCAGTAGTCATAGTGGATATGGGAATTTTGTTGTTGTTAGCTGCAAAGTCGTGTCCGACCCATCGCGACCCTATGGACAACGTTCCTCCAGGCCTTTCTGTCCTCTACCATCTTCTGGAGTCTATTTAAGCTCACGCCTACTGCTTCAGTGACTCCATCCAGCCACCTCATTCTCTGTCGTCCCCTTCTTCTATTGCCCCCAATCTTTCCCAGCATTAGACTCTTCTCCAGTGAGTCCTTCCTTCTCATTAGGTGGCCAAAGTATTTGAGTTTTAGCTTCAGGATCTGAACTTCTAAAGACCAGTCAGGGTTGATCTCCTCTAGGACTGACTGGTTTGATCGCCTTGCAGCCCAATGGACTCACAGGAGTCTTCTCCAGCACCACAATTCAAAGGCCTCAATTCTTTGGCTCTCAGCCTTTTTTATGGTCCAACTTTCACTGCCATACATTGCAAATATGGGAATTACTTCCAACCATTTAGAGTGGCTGTCAACCACTATCAAAAACAGCTGTCCCTGAAAGGGCCCAGTGAAGTCAACGAGGATCCTTGACTATGGCGTATGAGTCTCCTCCCATTGGTGGATAGGGGCCTGCGGCATCTCTGGTCTGGACTGTTGACATGTGTAACACCCATGTACTTGGGCCTCGATAGCCTTATCTAACCCTGGCCACCAAAGGTAGCTCCGTGCCAGTGCCTTCATCTGGACAATACCTGGACGGCCCTCATGCAGAGACTGGAGAACTCTGTGCCTTAATGAACTGGGGACAATAACCCTACTTCCCCAAAGAACGCACCCCTTATGAGCTGAAAGCTCATTTCTTTGTGAGAAGTAGCTCTGGAATTCTGGTCCCAGGCTATTTTCCAGCCATCTGGTGGGAACACAGGACAGCACCCTGCTTAAAGTTTTGTCTGCTGCTGTTTCCACAGCAACATCCCCTGCATGGAGAGGAAATTCTTGCAAATCTTGAATAAACAAGATCCGAGCGGCTGGAACCGGATCTGGCTCCATGTGTGGCAATGGCAATCTGCTAAGGCTGTCTGCATGGCCCACATCTTTGCCGGGTTTGTGGATCAGCCTGTAGCTGTAGGCTGACATAAAAATGGACCACCTTAACATTCTAGGGGAAAGTATATGAGGTGTCTGCCTGCCTGTGGTGAACAGTCCCAGCAATGGTTTGTGGTCAGTAAAGACCGTAAAATGGCGGCCATACAAATAGTCATGGAATTTTTTAACCCCAGCCATGATGGCCAAGGCCTCTTTGTCAATCTGAGCATAATTGTGCTCAGCCAAGGACAAAGTCCATGAATAGTAAGCAATAGGGGACTGAATCCCATCAGCTGACAAATGGCTTAGTACCACTCCAATTTTGTAACGGGATGTGTCAATACAAATTGGCAACTTTTCATTAAAGTGTGTGAGCACTGAATTTGAGGACAGTAGTGATTTTACCACCTTAAAACTGTTTTCCTGAAACTTGGTCCATTTCCACGGGGTGTTCTTGTCTAAGAGCCAGTGTAATGGCTCTGCCACTGCGGCCTTGTTAGGAAAGAATGTGTGGTAAAAATTTAGGAGGCCCAGGAATGCTAGGAGCTCTCCTTTAGACCTGGTACTTGGTGCCAGCTGAATAGCCTTCAGCTTGGACTCTGTCGGATGGATGCCCTCAGCATCAATAGGGAACCCCAGGAATTCAGTGGAAGGAACTCCAATTTTACATTTGTCCTTCCTCAACTTGAGCCCCACAGCGCAGAACCACTGAAGGACAGCTTTGAGCCACCCTGCTATGATCTCAGTGGACTCTCCAGCGATGAGTACATCATCAAAAAAGGGGCAGACCCCAGAATACCCTTGAGCATACGCTCCATTACTCTCTGGAAGATCCCTGGGGCCACACTAACCCTGGAGGCGCTTGACCTTAAAAGCGCCCCTATGTGTCACAATTGTTTGTGCAGCTGCTGTGGCCTCATCCACTGGTAATTGCTGATAGGCTGTGCCAAGTCTAACTTAGCGAACATGCTACCCCCTTGCAGTGGTGCCAAGATGTGGCTAATGACTGGCACTGGGTACGCGTGCTGCTGCAGTGCCCAGTTTGATTTGATTTGATTAAATTTATATGCCGCCCTTCTCCCTGAGGACTCAGGGTGGCTTACAATAATAAAAATTAAAAAGGTCAGGGGCCGTCCGGTTAATGGTGCACTTGTAATCAGCACAAATCCTGACCTCCCCGTTGGCCTTCAGTGGCATTACAATAGGAGTTTCCCACTCCCCACCATGTATGGGGTACTGTAGTAACCCCTGACTGACCAGTTTGTCCAGTTCTGCATCAATAGGTTTGAAGGAGCCCATTCCCGCCCCAAATCTACCAATGATATCCCTGGAGACAGCAAGTCTGGCCTAAGCAGTAACCGTTACACACACATACCATTGAGCAATTGTTACTGCAGCATTTAAACAGACATGTGAATCTGCACAAGCAAAAACCCCAATACATTACACCTTACTTCTTGATTGTTGGTCTGATGTTAATCTTGGTGCTGCTGTATGCTCACGTGGGTGTTGAATGCTGGTAGGAAGGTGTTTTGGACTTTTTAGCCTATTTTTGGCTTGCTGAGTCTCTCTTTTGCACAGTATGTAGATGCTGTTTATGTGTCTATTGAGGGCCAATTTGTCAAGAGTGCCAGGTTGCCAGGAATTCTCTGTTTTTGGACTTGGTTTGGCCTAGGATGCTCACATTTACCCTGTTAAAACTATGGCTAACTCTGTCCATATCTTGTGAAATTAAAGAGTTTTCATTATGTCTTCTGACTACTAGTTGGTGTTCATGGATACATTCTGCTAGTCTTCTGCCTGTTTGTCCTAAGTAGTGGCTGTTGTAGTTTTTCACACTATGTTATACATGACTCCCATTTTTTTCTTCTGGGGCTGCTGGGTCTACTTAGGACGTTTTGAATGGCTTTAGTTGGCTTGTGTGCTATGCTAATTCCATGTGATTGTAATAGTCTGTTGGTGGTTTCTGAGA
This sequence comes from Vipera berus, assembly GCF_964194415.1. NCBI lineage: Eukaryota > Metazoa > Chordata > Lepidosauria > Squamata > Viperidae > Vipera > Vipera berus. Next base: position 40,520,770 of record NC_138209.1, on the reverse strand, counting down.
TGTTTTTAATATACCAATAAAGGATAATTGTAGCTCAGGGTTGACATGAGGGGTCTTCGGTGCTCTCTGAGCTTGCTTGTTTTCTTGCAGATGTTTCATTATCCAAAGTAGGTAACATCACCAGTGCTAGTAAGGAGTAGGGTTTGCTGTCAGTTTATATTCCAGTGCAGGCATGTCAAACTCATGACGTCACATGACCTCGCGTGACATATTGTGACTTTTCACCCATTGCCGGCAATGGAGTGGGCGTGGTTTTGGCGTGATGCATCTGGACTGTGGGCTGGCAGTTTGACATGCCTGTTCTAGTGGATTGCTTGTTAGTGTTGGTGGGTGTAGTCTTAGAGATTTTTTGATTGGGCTGCTTGCTGTTGGCTTTTTTGGCAGTTTCTTGATATAAACTGACAGCAAACTGCACTGATGATGTTACCTAGTTTGGGTAATGAAATATCTGCAAGAAAACAAGCAAGCTCGGAAAGCACCTAGGACCCCTCATGTTTTTAATGTATGGGAGTGTTATCCTTTTTATAGCTTGTGTTAGTTGTGCTATATTGTGCGGTCAGGCACTTTCTGATGGAATTGCATGGATATCCATTTTGTTGAAGATATTGTATATAGAAGATCACTTTCCTTTTTCTGGTGTTCAGAACTGAATTAGTCTTTTGCAATGTGCTGCTCCTCCAATTCTTGGAAATGTAGTTTCCTTTTTTTGCTGTTCAGGGTTGCTGCAGTGTTGGGCTGTTGGTTTGATCTCCTAACTTGTCTCCATTTTGGAGGGGGGGCATCTTCAGTGTGCTTTGAATTGTGCGCTTTGAATTGCTGCAGTGCGCTTTGAATTGCTGCTGCTCATCTGAGTAGAGTTCTTACACAGCTTCTCTTGTGAAAAGTTGAGTTATTACTTTGGCAGTGGAGTCCTTGATTGGTGTGGCTGTTTTTTTTTTTTATATAGACTTGTCTTTCTAGTTTGCCATCTTAGTCTCTGCTGAATAGTGAGTTGTTTTCAACTTTCTGGTGATTTGGATTCCTTTGAAAAATGTTTTTGATGGTTTTGTGGGTGTTTTTTATTATGGTGAAGGTGTTGTCTACATCTCCGATCCATATTTTTGGTTGTATTTGTGAGATTGCTATTGATTCCAGATGTTGCATTTTGACCCCTGCTATGAATCCTGAAAGTGGGATGCGGTGGCTCAGTGGGTTAGGACGCTGAGCTTGTCGATCAGAAGGTCGGCAGTTTGGCGGGTCGAATCCCGAGCGCCGCGTAGCAGAGTGAGCGCCTGTTACTCGTCCCAGCTTCTGCCAACCTAGCAGTTCGAAAGCACGTAAAAATGCAAGTAGAAAAATAGGGACCACTACGGTGGGAAGGTAACAGCGTTCCGTGCCCCTTTGGCGTCCAGTCATGCCGGCCACATGACCACGGAGACGTCCTTGGACAAGCGCTGGCTCTTCGGCTTTGAAACGGAGATGAGCACCGGCCCCTAGAGTCGGAAACGACTAGCACGCATGTGCGGGGGAACCTTTACCTTTACCTATGAATCCTGAAAGTGGTGATCCCATACATGTACCCTTAATTTGTTATAGGTTTGTCCATCAATTGAAAGTGTTTTCACAATGCATTTATTAACTCAATTACTAGATTAACAAAGAAATAAAACTTTAATCCTAGGCTTACATTTTTCTCCATAGTAGTATAGTAGTATCAAGGATACAGACATCCTGTCTCCTTTTATGTGCACATCAATGAAAAAATAAGTACAAGTACAATTGGATTTTCTTTAAGCTAACAGACACACTGTATTATAATGTAAAACCATTATGGTTTAGCATTATCAAGAAGTTATATAAATTGCACAGGGAAAGTGCTCCCTCCCTCCCAAATCGGTACCAATGCATACTTATACAAGTATGGGCATCAGATCTCGTAGGGGTGGGAAATGGAAATACTGTAGTCCTCTATTGCTATTCTACGCCAGAAGCAATTAGATATAAAACTGCCATCAAGCACTAAAACGATGTGCAGAGAAGAGTCCAAGTAACAGTAGTTTAGGTGATGATAGAAACATGAAGAGAACAGAGGCTAATTGTAGAACTGACCTCACACTATTTGGAATGGGTAGATAATATAATTTAAAAGTCTATTTGCCACTATTGCCATACAGCTGGACCATTACTTAAAATAATGTTGTTGGAACTCAGAAAATTTCTATTTTATTATTATGAAAACTATGAATTATGAAAACAGAGTAGTGAAATAAACTTCTGAGGGTTATGCTACTTTGTAATATGCTCTCTGAAACCAATGAAGTTCTGCTTTTATTTTATATTTTCTGGGTTGTCATTTTGGCAAATCCATTCTGCTTTTTTCATCATTTCATCACAATTCAGAATTAGATTTACTTGTTAGTCTTGTGTTTGGACTGTTATAATTTTTAATGCAGTGTTTAGCATTCACAATAAAACAAATGAGTCAGTTGAAGGATAAAAGTTGTCTTATGAACAAATACATTGTATGTTTGATCTACCACAATTCTTACCTATTTAACAACTAAGGCAGAGGCTAAAACCCAATTATCTTTTCTGATGGTGTTAGAAAGCAAATTCCTGGGTTGGGTGCCACAACTGTGAAGGCAGAATAAAGATCCCAAACAGAATTTCTAAAATAGTTTTTGGATGTAAACATATTCTTACATGATTTTTAACTTGCACATACTACCCTTTTCTTAAATATTGCAAATTTGCTGCAGAATAAATCTCCATCAACTTTGGGAAAACACATAATGATATAAATTCTAAATAATGAAACAAATACATTTGAAATGTATTTTCTGCCACTAAAACTAATGGGACTTCAGTTGTATATTTGATTCAGTTAAGTATTTATACTACATAAAATCCTCTGTTTGTTTTTTAAATACTTTCTCTTCTCTGTGCCTCCTCTTCCTTACACTATTGTTAGGAATTCCTACCAGGATACTGCATATGAAACCAACTGTGCAAGGAGAATATTTGACAAGGACAAAATCGCAAAATAGTGAACTTTAAGAGGAGTCATACATCTTTCACCAGATTGGCTTCTATGCATTTAATGCATTCTATGCATTCTATGCATTAAATCCAATCTGGATCTTATAATCAGAAAACATTAAAAGAGAAAAGATCATTTGATTCATATCTGCTTCATGTTAAAAAAAATAAAAGCAAAGCTAACAATATTATGCAGTTCTTGACATAGTTCCAAGCATTCTAGCTTTCAGTTAGAAAAACATGTAGGGGAAAAAAGAGTTAATAATTTAAATCACAACAGATTGAATAAACAAGTGGGCAATGTAGTTTTCCTGTATTTACCAGATGGCATGTTCCTAATGCTGGCAGATAAAATAGAGTTTTATTTTGTTTTATTCATCTCTTAAATAGCTGCAAATGAGAAAGATCTTTCATCATTCAATATGAAAGGAAATCAAAGGTTGTCGTAGTCATTTGTTACAAGCAGATTTATCTTGCCCTCCCAAATGAATATTTAACAACCCTAACAGCTTCTTGAAGTCTCTACTGCAGATTATGTGTTTTTTAAAAAAACAATTGTTTTAATGTTTTTAATTATTCTTATGGTTATTTTGTTTCATTTTGTATTTTTAATTTTTATATGTGCCATTCAGAGTCACATATGTGGGATGGGTATGTATCAAATAAATGTATCAAATAAATAAATTCAGGTAGTCCTAGACCGCCTTGTACAGCTACCATTTGCAGTTACAATAGTGGTGAAAAAGTAATTTTGTGACCGATCATCAAATTTATGACCTATGCAGGTATATAAAGCAAAGGAAACCTGAAGAAGAATCATAATCACATCATGGTTTCACTTAACAACTGCTTCACTTAACAATTGTTTTGCCAGTCCTACTTGTACTCTGTAAATGAAGACTACTGTAAGTCATGCTAGCTGGACAAATTTATTATGTATAAATAAATACATTAACTAAAACAACATATAAATCAGGAAATGTATGTTGTAAGAGGGAAGTATCACAAAAGCTATAGAGGGGTAAACTGTTTATTGGTAGCTGAGATGAACAAAAATGTTTTAGGCATCTAAGGGTATATTAGGAAAGGAAAAAATGAAAAATGAATTATTTTACCTTTTTTTCATACTGTATTAATCCTAGTTTGCAAATCTCAGAATGAGGCTGGGTGACAAAGGAATTCATCATTTGTATTTAAACACTACTGCTTAAATATTCAAAGAAAAATGTCAATTTAGGCCAGCTCAGTTCTACTAAGGAACTGCCTCCAATTAAAGACCGGAAAAGAAAGACTATTTGCAGGTGGAATATTACACAGAAACTCTCTTACCTTGAAAAATCCTACTTAGAGAGGATATACAAACACGTCTGGACTCCATAGCATATATAATCTTTGTCCTCAAGAAACCATCCAAGGTTTCAAATTGCTCTATTTTATATCCACTGTTCTGCCAATCATATTTTGATAAATGTTTGAAAAAGATTATAATTAAATGATCTCAAAGAACATTTTCTTCAGAATAGTAGGAAAAAGCAAGAGTCTGGAGGGCTTTTTGTAGCGTACAGCAGGATAGTGTTTTGTCTACTAGCCATAGTGGGTGGGGAGAGGATGGAAGCTAGGATCAGAAACTGCTCGGGCCCATGAATTGATATAAAAGTGAACCAAAATGGAGGTTAATATATAATCCTGCTTCACTTTGATGTCTAAAAACATTGAATATGTAACATGGTCCTGAGGAATAAAAAGAATAATCAAGCAGGTATTTTCATATGATCGGCAAATAATGGCAAAGATCCAGCAATCTATTAAACAAGCTCCCAGTTTCTTCCATAATCTATTCCTCAGGATAGTCAACACCATGAAACATTGTATCTTTATGAACTTCCTGCAAAGGTTGTAAATCGGGAACACTGTTTTGCAATCCCACTAGTTATTTGTTTGGTGTATCCTACCTTTATTATTTTTATAAATTTTTATAAATAACTCAAGACAATGAACATACACAATACTCTTTCCTCCTATTTTCCCCACGACAGCAAACCTATGAGGTGAGTTGGGCTGAGAGAAAATGACTGGCACAAAGTCTCCCAGCCAGCTTTCAGGCCTAAGAGAGGCCTAGAATACTCCTGACTTCTAGTTTGGTGCCTCTGTCAGGTCATAAGACAGTTTGGTCAAGGTCTTACCCACTGGGATATGAAGGGTCATGGACCAGAAGATTGGCCTTCTCTGTGGTAGTACTTTGGAACATATTAAGCATAGAAGAGTATCTTACATCCCCCCCCCAGTCCCTGATATTTTATTTTAAACATGACACTAGGTTAAATTGGGTACCTATGGGATTTCTCCTGTGTTTTAGTAGCAGAGACATATCTTGTGAAAAAGGAAGAGGGAAGCCCTTGCATCATAATTTCTGTGGGTTCTGGGTCATTCAGGGCAGTACCTGGGACAGTTCCCAGTAGAAATTTCAAGAAACCATGAAAGTTCCTTTGGCAGCTGAAGATCTATCTCATTGTTTCTCAACCTTAGCAATTTGAAGATGTGTTAAAAGTACATTCATTTAACTCCCATAATTCTGGGAGATGAGGCCCACACATCTTCAAGCTGCCAAGGTTGAGAAACACTGATCTAACTATACCAGAATAGTGAAGCAATCAAATTGTGAAAGCTAATGGCAAATTTAGCTATAATTGAAAATGGCAAAAGACTGGCCCAAAGCCTGGAACTTCGGCTCTGCTGAGTACCCTCCAGCTGTATATTCTGGTTTCATTGCCAAGAGCAATCAAGGGTACTTTATTTTATACTCCCTAAATGAATGCACTTTTAAACTTTTGCACATGAATGAGGCATTGTTGACTGCAACTTATCTAAGACCGGTCCTCCAGACTGTTCTAGTGAAAAGGGGAACAGGAACCTTTTGGTATTTTAAGCTATAAGGTGATATAGAACAGAGGGGCAAATGAATGTTTGCATTGGTATAATATTCAGAAAAGCTGTCATGATTAAATCTGTTTTAAGCAGAAAGAGATCTGCACACAGGGTCTAGGAACCTATTGGACAATATTTTAAGATACTTCAATTTATTTGAAGTCTAGTAAGCATGAGGCCTGAAGTAGTCTGTAACACTAAGCAAAGATTAATTGTAGCAATATTTTTTTATTCCTTGGCATTTGGGCAGACACCTTGGGAGATGGATGGTTCCTTAGATAACCAGGCCCTATGCTCTATAGCACTGTATAGGTCACAACCAGTACCTTGAACCACATCCAGAAGCATACTGGTAATCAACAAAGATTACGGAGTTCAGGTGTCACATGGGCATGCTGAGGAATACTCATCACTGCCCAGATCACTGCATTCTGGGTCAACTTAAATTTCTGAGTGGTTTTCAGTGACAACTCTGTGTCCAATACATTGCAATAGTCGAACTATGATATGCTAGGGCATTAGTGACTGTCTAAAGAGTTTCCCAAGCTAGGAAAGGGTGAAACTGGCATACTAGATAAAGCTATAGAAAGGCCTTCAAGAACAAAGTTTGGACACACTTCATCAGATACGATAATTTTAAAGGAACATTATGTTAATGTAGTCCACTAAGTACTGCATTTACTATCTCACCCTTGAATGAAACTTATATTTCTAATTTATGTTAAAATGAAGAATATCTCAATCAGAAGTTTGTTTAGATAGAAGCTATACATGTATCTCCAACATTTTTTGTACAATACTGATATATGAACTACAATGGATTCTTTTTTAATTATAAAACCATTACTGAGAATGTATGTGGGGAGTGGAGGGCAGTCATCATTTGGTAAATCAACATTCCTTGTTTTAATAGTTTAGGTTCTACATTGCTATTATCATACAAATATTATTTAAGACATTCCATTCTGATAAGAATGACAGGATTTTTTTACAGGCTAAAATAGTCCAAAATATTTGTTTTCATACGATTCTCATTTTTATTTATTATTAAATTTATATGCTGCCCATATTGCTATCCACTGTAATTTAGAGTGATGCCTATTTCTACAAGTCTAGGACTATTACAGTTATTACGTATATGGAACTGGCTTATACAAAATTCTAACCTACTCCCAAAATTCATTGAAGGAAATTAAATATTTCAAGGCTTTGTGAAGGTTTATTCATCTTTTTTTAATGGAAAGAAACAGATAGTTTACATCTGCATTATTTTTTGTTCTCATAATGAAACTTCAGTTTGATTGAACAGTAATGGAAAAAAGAAACAGATTTCTATTTCTTTTCAGACTAAGGAGATATAACAATATAAATCATATTTTATAGGTTTCTATATAAAATATAAATCACAGCTTATGCTAATTCTTGTTCTATCCTGTCATCTTTAGGTAGAATGAAAATGATCTTTTTCTGTATGCTTCACATATTTGAAAGATCTATGCATTCAGCCGGGTAAATTTCCAATTGTCATCTATTTATTATAGAATTTTTAAAAATCCATTTGGCTGAATAAACTAAGAACTTCAAGTTGTATCTCTACATCTACAAGATTCAGTGTGGATTTAAACCAGCATTTCCTCCAATCCTAACTATATGCCAGGCATGAGGTCACCACCTGAGATTCCAGGGGTGCAGGAGGCCCTTGAAAGCTTTCCTTTATTTCTGGGGCCACTACAAAGACTCCAACTTGTCTGAAATTTCTAATATGATTGAAAGGGGAAAATAATTAAATTCATAGAATTAACAACAATTTTATGCCACATAATGGCATAAATGTATGAACGGCATATAATTATTTAACTGCAATTAAATATAAATACAAAAAAAATTAAAATCAAATTTAATTTTCGCCCAGACTCTCCTAATCTTTAAAATGAGGCCCCTGGCAAATCACTCAAATGCCAAATGACACCCACCAAATGACACACACACACACCGATCTCATACATTTGGAGAATGCCGCATGGCTTTTGTAAATTGTTATGTTGAGTCCAATCTTACAGCTTGCAAATAGGAATATATCACTACAGTGCAGGCTTGTTTTATATTGTGCATCTTCTCAATATGAATTTAAAAAAGAGAAATGGATGGCTAGGCAGGATTGTAGCAATGGACAATTCTAGTTTTATACTCATCTGCAATAGGTGTGCAACACCTTTGTATAACCAAATTTAGTGTGAGCTGATCTTCAGTAAGAAACACAAATTCATTTTGCAAGACCATCATAATTATTTTTCCCCAGCTCTAGTTCTTTTCAAGCTACAATATAATATTTTCTCAATTTCTCATATGTTCTGGAATTTGCATTAGTTTTGAGCATTCTCAAGTCATCTCAAAAAGCCTTTAAAAAAGCATTCCAGAGTGACTGCTTCTTTCACTGAATCAAAAGTCTGTATGTTTTTCTTTATGAAAGGAAACATGAAATGTTTTGCAACCAAAAGATCTTGTTCTTACAAAATAGTACAGTTAAACATTTTATTACGCTGAAACTAGCTATTACTGTATTCTCTATGCCTACTACCAGGTTTTAAATTAAGAGTTTATCCAATGTTTGGAAAATATTTCAATCATTATAAAATATCACACATGTAATGCAAGAGGAAATTTTTTCAAAATGCTGCTCTTAATTACTTATGCTACTGTACTTTCTTAACAATGCTACTGCTTCATCCATTCTTTCCCAGGCTAATACGCCACAGAAAATTACTCAAATGTTTACTTGTGTTCAAATTATAGCATTTATAGGAAATACTTTTCTAAAATGTTGTCTAAAATTTTATCTTTCATGAGGAAAAACAATTTTTAAAATGGGAATCATGATCAATCAATAACTTTTGTGTAACTTATTCCTCAAACCCTTTATAACAAAGATCCAGGTTAACTTTACATGCATTTAAGAACTGCTGAACAATTAACAAGAAAAGCAATAGGAAATCTGTAATAAAAAGTTGAAGATGACTCACCAGAGTGTGCTTTTTAACCTGGAAACTTCTAGCTCTGTCAGGTATTATTTTAATAATGACCATCCTGGGCTTCAGCTTAGACAAATGCTGAGAGTTTGTATTTAGCAATATTTATATTAGACTGTGTTATGGAATTATTGTTATAGCCCTCTTTTTAATGATCAGATTTTGCTAATAAGCTAAATGAGCAAGCTGGCACAGAGGAGGTTTGATGTGGTATTTTCCTAATGTGTTAGAACTATATTTAAAGCTCCACCTGAGACCTGCAATTTTAATAGGCTATGTTCCTTGGGCTTCCTTGAGTGCTAAGGAAGATTTTATTCCCAAGCCTGTTGAGAGGCAACTAAGAGGAATAAGAATGTCAGCCTCTATGTAACTGCAGATTCTGCAAGAAATGGAAACATTAAATCTGTGCTTTGAGAATTGTAAGGAATATTGAAGGCACAAATGAAATTCGGTTGGCTCCAAATATAAATTTAGTACTGTCATACAAAATTCAAGTAGATTACATTTCCTTTTTCTTTTGTTGTTGTTAGCTGCGAAGTCGTGTCCGACCCATCGCGACCCTATGGACAACATTCCTCCAGGCCTTTCTGTCCTCTACCATCTTCTGGAGTCCATTTAAGCTCACGCCTACTGCTTCAGTGACTCCATCCAGCCACCTCATTCTCTGTCGTCCCCTTCTTCTATTGCCCTCGATCTTTCCCAGCATTAGGCTTTTCTCCAGTGAGTCCTTCCTTCTCATTAGGTGGCCAAAGTATTTGAGTTTTAGCTTCAGGATCTGGCCTTCTAAAGAGCAGTCAGGATTGATCTCCTCTAGGACTGACCGGTTTGATCGCCTTGCAGTCCAAGGGACTCGCAGGAGTCTTCTCCAGCACCATAGTTCAAAGGCCTCAATTCTTTGGCGCTCAGCCTTTCTTATGGTCCAACTTTCACTGCCATACATTGCAACTGGGAAGACCATAGCCTTGACTATACGCACTTTTGTTGACAGGGTGATGTCTCTGCTTTTTAGTGTGCTGTCTAGATTTGTCATGGCTTTCCTCCCCAGGAGCAAGCGTCTTTTAATTTCTTGGCTACAGTCCCCATCTGCAGTGATCTTGGAGCCCAGGAAAATAAAATCTGTCACTACCTCCATTTCTTCCCCATCTATTTGCCAGGAATTGAGAGGGCCAGATGCCATGATCTTGGTTTTCTTAATGTTAAGTTTCAACCCAAGTTTTGCACTCTCCTTCTTCACCCGCAACAAGAGGCTCTTTAGTTCTTCTTCACTTTCTGCCATTAGAGTGGTATCATCTGCGTATCTTAGGTTGTTGATATTTCTTCCGGCAATCTTAATTCCAACTTTTGATTCATCTAGCCCTGCCTTTCTCATGATGTGCTCTGCATATAAGTTAAATAGGCAGGGCGACAGTATACAGCCTTGCCGGACTCCTTTCCCAATTTTGAACCAATCAGTGGTTCCATGTCCAGTTCTCACTGTTGCTTCTTGACCCGCATATAGGTTTCTCAAGAGACAAATAAGATGGTCTGGTACTCCCATCTCTTTAAGAACTTGCCACAGTTTGTTATGATCCACACAATCAAAGGCTTTAGCATAGTCAATGAAGCAGAAGTAGATGTTTTTCTGGAACTCCCTAGCTTTCTCCATGATCCAGCGTATGTTGGCAATTTGATCTCTAGTTCCTCTGCCTCTTCGAAATCCTGCCTGTACTTCTGGTAGTTCTCGATCCACATACTGCTGAAGTCTAGCTTGTAGGATTTTAAGCATGACTTTACTAGCATGAGAAATGAGTGCAATGGTGCGATAGTTTGAACATTCTTTGGCACTGCCTTTCTTTGGAATTGGAATGTAAACTGATCTTTTCCAATCCTGTGGCCACTGTTGAGTTTTCCAAATTTGCTGGCAAATTGAGTGTAGCACTTTTACTGCACTGTCTTTTAAGATTTTGAATAGCTCAGCTGGAATACTGTCACCTCCACTAGCTTTGTTGTTGCTCAGCTTTTCTAAGGCCCACTTCACTTCACATTCTAGGATGTCTGGCTCGAGGTCAGTGACCACCTCATTGTGATTATCAGGGACATTAAGCTCATTCTTGTATAGTTCTTCTGTGTAATTTTGCCACCTCTTCTTAATCTCTTCTGCCTCTGTTAGGTCCCTGCCATTTTGGTCCTTTATCATGCCCATTTTTGCATTAAACGTTCCCTTCATCTCTCCAATTTTCTTGAAAAGATCTCTGGTCCTCCCTATTCTATTGTTTTCTTCTATTTCTTTGCACTGTTCATTTAAGAAGGCATTCTTATCTCTTCTAGCTATTCTCTGGAATTCTGCATTCAATTGGGCATATCTATGTTTTTCTCCCTTGCCTTTCGCTTCCTTCCTTTCCTTAGCTATTTGCAAAGCTTCCTCAGACAGCCATTTTGCTTTCTTGCATTTCTTTTTCTTTGGGATGGTTTTGGTTGCTACCTGTTGTACAATGTCGCGAACCTCTGTCCATAGTTCTTCAGGCACTCTGTCTATCAGATCTAATTCTTTAAATCTATTTGTCACCTCTACTGTATATTCAACAGGGATATGATTTAATTCATACCTGAGTGGCCTAGTGCTTTTCCCTACTTTCTTCAGTTTAAGCTTAAACTTTGCAAGGAGAAGCTCATGGTCTGAGCCACAGTCAGCTCCTGGTCTTGTTTTTACTGACTGTATAGAGCTTCTCCATCTTTGGCTGCAGAGCATATAGTCAATCTGATTTCTGTGATGACCGTCTGGTGATGTCCATGTGTAGAGCCGTCTCTTGGGTTGTTGGAAAAGAGTGTTTTCTATGACCATCGTATTCTCTTGACAAAATTCTATCAGCCTGTGCCCTGCTTCATTTTGTACTCCAAGGCCAAACTTGCCTGTTATTCCGGTTATCTTTTGGCTTCCTACTTTAGCATTCCAATCCCCCATGATGATAAGGACATCATTTTTTGGTGTTAGTTCTATAAGGTGCTGTAGGGCTTCATAGAACCGGTCAATTTCATCCTCTTCAGCACTGGTGGTTGGGGCATAGACTTGGACTACTGTGATATTGAATGGTTTGCCTTGGATTCGAACTGAGATCATTCTGTCATTTTGAGGATTGTATCCCAGTATTGCTTTTCCTACTCTTTTATTGACTATGAAGGCTACTCCATTTCTTCTGAGGGATTCTTGCCCGCAGTAGTATACCTGGTGGTCATCTGAATTAAATTCACCCATTCCTGTCCATTTTAGTTCGCTGATACCTAAGATGTCGATGTTCAGTCTTGTCATCTCTTGTTTGACCACGTCCAGCTTTCCTTGATTCATGGATCTTACATTCCAGGTTCCTATGGAGAAAAAATCTTTACAGCATCGGACTTTCCTTTCACCACCAGACACATCCACAGCTGAGCGTCCTTTCGGCTTTGGCCCAGTCACTTCATTCTTTCTGGCGCTACTAGTACTAGCCCTCTGCTCTTCCCCAGTAGCATATTGGACGCCTTCCGACCTGAGGGGCTCATCTTCCAGCGTCATATCGTTTTGCCTTTTGGTACTGTCCATAGGGTTTTCATGGCAAAGATACTGGAGTGGGTTGCCATTTCCTTCTCCAGTGGATCACGTTTTGTCAGAACTCTCGGCTATGACCTGTCCGTCTTGGGTGGCCCTGCACGGCATAGCTCATAGCTTCATTGAATTACGCAAGCCCCTTCGCCACGACAAGGCAGTAATCCATGAAGGGGATTACTTTTTCTTTGAATACCCTTTTATTGTCAATTAATACATTGCATTTTGCAACTTTAATAAAAATGAGAAAGATTACCATTTGTGAGCAATGCAGTATTGAACTTACAGAAGCAGACGACCCACAAAGTCAGCCTAACTCAGATAATGATAAAGCCTCAGTGTGACCCCTGATTATGATATTTTTCTTCAAAGTTGATGTAATTCAGTTCAGGTTGCCTTATCTCTCTCTCTTCACTAATACAGAGTAAACCTAAAAAGTTCCATACTGCAGTGGAAATGAAGTTGAAAAGGGATATACAATCAAGAGGCTGACTGCTACTTATCCTACCATCTGGATTCTGGAATATTTAAAAATATTTAAAATGTCATATTTACTTAAAGGCCTTATTGTATTTAGTAAACATACTGAAACTATTTTGAAAGAATAAAGAATAAAAGAGTTGGAAGGGATCTTGGAGGTCTTCTACTTCAATCCCCTTCTATATATTTCAGACAAATAGTTGTCCAATGTCTTCTTAAATATCTCCAGGGTTGGAACACATTTAAAATAAACTTGCAGAGGTTTTATTACATTATCAACATGAAAATTTAAAAGGTATCATTTCTGAATGTTCATGTGTTATGACTCTCAGTTGAAGTACAGTACTAATGATCACTTCTGCAAGGAACAGATTGTGCCCTAAATACATAATTAATAACAGTGACCCAAATACAAAGATCAATGTAAATACATTTCTACTCATCTTTGTATACAATATAAAATAAACAAGCAGTTGTATGTAGACTATTCTTGTAATTCTACTTGTTCTGCTTCAGTTTAACAGAAGCAGTGCCATTATTACAATTCTGAGTAGCACATAACAATATGCTGCTAACATACTTTAAAAGCCCTACTTAGCCCCATTTGACAAATCTGATTTTCTCCTTTCTAAAAATAAAAAATAAAAAGGAAGTTTTTTTTTCCTGTGAACCAATTTAAATTGGTTAAAATGAATTATTGACTTTCTGAACATTAGTTCAATCTCCCATGGCTTCACATTTTAGTTCCTTCCACAAAACACATGACTTTACAAATATATTACTTGCCAAATGAAATACTCATTCTAATATCCTTCTTCCTCATTGATTCATACTATTTTATTCTATTTACTGTTCAAAAAAATATTCATTCTTACCTTGTAATTCAAAGCAATTTGCTGAGATCCCATGTATAATTCCTTCTCTTGTATAGTTGGAGATTTGTAATGGGTTGCATCAACGTTCTTACTTTGTCAACCATCCATTTGAATGTTTTCAGTATCATTTCTATGTTTCTGCATTTCTTTTTCTTCAGTGGAAGGTCTATAATATGCAGTCTACTTTGAATATGATGTCATGGGAAAAAGTGTAATGTAGATATTAAGTGGATAAAGTAGATATTTACCCAGAGCTTTTAAAGTTATTTCTTCCTTATATATAATGTCATCTGCTTGAGACCTTCCTGTTGTACTACAGTGACTCTTTCTCCTCATCCAGCTTTACTTTCCAGTCCAAATATAGCACTGGTGAAGCGAACAATCACCAAAAATGACTGTTTGTAGAAAGCACTTGGCAGTTCAACTCAAACTCTTTCCAAATCCAAACCAAACGTCTCAGCGAAGATGAGACGGATCTGTAGAATGTTTGTAACTGCTTCCCCCTCCTACTCCTCCCCTCCCCCCCACCCCCGTCTTTTCATAGTGGGATGATTTGCTTACTGGTTGTTGAAAATTGTTGAAATGTTGTAGGTCTGTTGGAGAGAAATTGAAAAACTGGCCCTTAGATACATACATTCATGTTTATAAAAAAACAAGTAGAATTTGCAATGATTTTGAATCTGAATACTTTATCAGTTGCCTAGACAGATGATAAGGCAGCTTAGGCAGCTAACTTTAATAAATAACTGGTCCTGTATGCCATTCATGCCCAAAGAGAGCAAACAGTCAATATCACAGCCCCAGAAAAATCCACCCATTGTAATATATATGTATATCACTTCTACTATATAGTTAAAAACATCACCTTCTCCTTTGGTCCAGGCAAAAAAGCCTCTTGAGTTGGTCTTAGCCTAGGCGTATGCGTACCACAAAGCTGAAAGGAATGAAAACTCTAACTGGCCAGTATTTATTTTGTAACATCTAAAGCTTGCATAGAAATGGCTGGCAGGATGTCTAAAGCCAACTTCTGCTGTCTTTCCCCCCATGGTGTTCCTGAATCCTGTCCCTAGTGTTGCATCATTTGTAATATTATATGGAGATCCATGAATATTATGAGTTAATTAAGCTATAAAAATAGTTTTTCGCTGATAGCATGCAACGGGGAAAAGTTTTTTCAACTTAATTTAATTTAATTTAATATTTGCATTTGTATACCGCCCTTTCCCTGAGGACTCAGGGCGGTTTACAGGGAATTAAAAATCAAAACATACAAAAGTTAAAACCAATTTAAAAAGCATTAAATTCACCCTGTACATTAAAACCCCAGTTAAAATTTTCCCCTCAGCCTGGGCCCGAGAGCTCAAAGAGCCAGGTCTTCAGGCCCCGGCGGAATGATCGGAGGTCAGGAGCAGTCCTCAGCTCTACTGGCAGCTGGTTCCAGAGGGCAGGCGCTCCCACTGAGAAGGCCCTATCCCTGGGTGTCACCCGCCGGCAATCTCTCACCGGCGGAACCCTGAGCAGACCCTCCCTGTGGGAGCGCACTTAACTTCCTGTTAAGAAGAATCAGTATTTCAGATTATTCTCTTTTTTCATTTTTTTATTCTCTTTTTTCAAATTATTCTCTTTTTCTCTTAACAAAAGTACATTCAAAATGCAATTGAATATAACTGCATTTTTCCCCTCAAAGTATCTTTTTTGCCATCTCTAGAAACAATTATTCTACGTTCTTTGCAAAAATGTTCCTTTCATAAAGCTTCATCTCCCAAATCAAAAAGGTATTTTTCCATTGTCCTATGGAAGTCTTCATGAATATCTTCATCTTCTTTTTTTTAGTCCCTCCAGCAGGTCAATAGGTAAGTACTAAAAATCAGCACTAACCTTTTCATTCTTCTCTTGCTGAGTTTGCTTTTTATATTCTGGAAAAAGAAATAGAAGTATTCACCAAAGCAAAGTTGCTCCTCATAATAGCCATAAAGGAATGGGAACTGGTGGCAAAGCAAATAATGTTTTCATTTCAGAAAAGGATAAAAAACTTCCAGAACCAAGGCAGGAGCTCTACCAGTGAGAACTATCTGCTCAGCTAAAGGGTAAACATGAGACAACTATCTTGGCTATGTTTCCTCTGGAGAATCAGCAAAGTTTACTATCTTTCAGTTAAGCAACTCAACTGATGAAGATCATCTGAGACCTCATGGATGGTACAAGACAAGTACCATTCTTCAGTTATTGCCATTTTTATGTGTGGAAAGGCCTTGAACTGAGTCTATGAATGTGAGGGAACAAAATATTTTAACATAGCCTAAGGCAAAATTAATTACTCAGTCTATAGCATCAACTGGCCTTCTTCAGTACTTTTTGAAATCATTTATTATTTGATGTAGGAACAAATAGTTATAAAAAGGGTTAGAAGATTATAAGAAGGTAAATAGGGGAGCCTTAACATTCAGCACAGCTATAAGCCATCTTAGGTTTATTTTATCAGCCTAAAACCAACTGTTAATAATGTAACTAGAACTGGTATTGATATTCCAATGTGCTCACATCCACAAAATTGTATCGCTTGTCATGTTATATAATAACCTCAGAGTTTTGTTCAAGCTCCAACATATCCTATTGTTATTGTTAACAAAATATTATTTGATATTCCCTAACTTGTGCAAATGTTTGAAATGGGAGGAAAAGTGGACAATCTGACATGCAATCAGTTCTGTCCACTGTTTTCACTTTAATATAGACCACAAGGCCAGATCTCCTTCACAGTAACAGTCCACAAGTTAACAGCATCCAGGACAGTTGCTCATATAGTCTCTATTGAAATAGTTCCAAGGAAGTAAAATCTACCATAACCCAAGGAAGCCTGTTCCATTGCTAGTTTGGTCTAGAGCAGGGGTCTTCAAACTTGGCCCTTTTTTGACTTGTGGACTTCAACTCCCAGAATTCCTCAGCCAGGCACGCTGGATAAGGAATTATGGGAGTTGAAGTCCACAAGTCATAAAAGGGCCAAGTTTGAAGACCCCTAGTCTAGAGGCTAAAGCACAGCCTAGAAAGTGGGATATCATGAGTTCAAATCCCACCTTAGCCATGAAAACTAGCTGGGTGACTATGGGCCAGTCACTCTTTCTCAGCCCAATCAACTTCAGAAGATTGTTGTGCGAAAAATAGAAGAAGATAAGTGTGGTGGAATATGTTTGCCACCTTGATTTATTTGTAAAAATAATAAAGGCAGGATAAAAATGAATGAATGAATGAATGAATGAATGAATGAGTAAAATTGCTGAATTGTTTTTGTCATTAAGAAGTTGTCCTGAAGTCTAGCTGAAATCTACTTTTTTATAATTCAAAACTCATTGCTTCTTGTTATTAAAAATAAGGCACTTCCATAGCAGATAACAATTAATGCAAGTTAGAAAACTCAGAGAGACCATAATTTGTATGGCTTGTAGACATCCCTTCCAGGGAAGTCTGTTGATGCTAACTTGGAAAGGCTGTCGAGATTTTTCTTTTTTTAAAACTCACTAAACAATTATGAGGAGTATTAAAATAACAGGATATCTTCTCTTAACATTCCACATTTATTACTGTTCAAGTATTGGATTGTGGAAAAGACATTATTTTTAAAAAATTGCTTGCGTATATACAATTTTTGAGAGGAAGATTGATTTTGAAAAGTGCCAAATCTACTCTAACTTCTGTACAACCATTTGAACAGATCTTGCAGAGCAATTCCTTATGCCTAGTCTTTTTTACCTGGATGTATACTAAATATTACTATAGTTCCTGAATTGCCTGTAGCTAACTTGATAACTGGAAAGTAGACCAGTTGGAAGAGCAAGACATTGCAAAAGACTGATTCAGTTTTAGAATAAGAGAATAACAGAGTTCGAAGGAACCTTGGAGGTCTTCAAGTTTAACCCCCTCCTCAAGCAGGAGACCCTCTACCATTTCAGACAAATAACTGTTCAGTCTCTTTTAAAGCCACCAGTGATGAAATGCCTACAGCTTCTGAAGGCAAACCGTTCCACTGGTTTATTGTTCTCCACTGAAGCTGTTAAACAGATATGCTGTTATATGTCACCCACAGTTCAGTTCTAACTGCACAACTTTGAAATTCAAAAATCCGTGATTTAGTATTTGAAGTGTTGTTATTTTTTTATTTTTATAAGTGGAGAGTAGAAAATAAATGTACACTATTCTTAAGAGCAACTTTAAGCCTCAAGTTTGTAGAAATTTACTTCTGATTCATGAATGTAAAACTTATCTTCTAAAATGTTGTTTGTGCTTCTCTGGAAGTTTTTAAAATGTCCTTCAGTTGGTAAGATTTCTGTATATAATAATGTTTTAAAATGGGACTAAGCTGGATAAACATAGTAAATCACTTTGGCATCTGATTTTTTTTTCCTCCACAGGAAAAAAAGAAATGGGTAATTGCTGGGCTTCATGATCTTAAATGGTTCACAATCCACAAACTAAGTGAAAAATAATGAACATAAATGAGAGATACTGCCTCATTTCAAGAAAGCTGTCCCATTGTAATTTACTTATGCCTGATAAGGATGATGGTTTAATTTTCTTGAAGAAAAGTGTTGTATAAATTGAACAAATAAGTACAATTTTACTGTCTCAAATTGACAATCATCAGTCTCAAATGTCTGACATTTAGCTCATTTTGTGATATCATTGAGTAAGATGTCAACTTAAGTCAAGCTCTTGCCATTCAGAACACATGAATCTACTCACCCTACAGAGATAGTGCCAAAAAATGGTAGCAACCTCCTGAATGATAGTGATGTAACTTGCCAAGATTTTCTTCAAAATTAGAAATAAACTATACATATAAAGAGAAGCTTAATTTAAGAAAAAAGTCCTAGATGTTTTCTCAACAGCACAAGTGGCTACCTAGTCATAGTTCCATCACTTTCTACCATCTCAGCTCCTGAAAAATTAGGAAGGAAGCATACAGCCTATTCCAAGGGTAAAATAAAGTTTGTATGTCATGTCTAAAATTAGAAGAATCTACCTGTTTTACTTTACCACTTCTTTGAACATTTAATGAAAGTTGTCTAATTTGTACAGGTAGTAAGTCCTTGACTTACGACCCTAATTGGTACTGGAAATTTTCTTGCTAAGTGATGCGATCATTAAGGGAATCATCATGTGACCAGGCCCAATGGTTTTTTTCTGCAGTGGTTAAGCGAAGCTGGCTTCCCACATCAATTTTGCTGGAATTTTGTTGGAAGCCACTGGCAAGGCTGCAGATGATGATCACGTGATCCTGGGATGCTGCAGCCATCATAAACATATGCCACTTGCCAAGCACCTGAACTGAGATCACATGACTGCATGGACACCATGATGGTTGTAGGTGTGAGGAATAGTCATAAGTCACTTTTTATAGTGCCATTGTAATGCTAAATGATCGCTTAATGAATGGAGGCAAGTTGAGGACTATCCATAATCTGTAATTTAAAACAAGAAAAAGAAGTATAAAACCACTTGCCAGTTTTTGAAATAGGTAGAAAATGTTTCGAGAACAAAGAAGGCCACAAGTTTTATCTATGGATAATCAATGCCATTTCACCTGAAATTTTCCAGCAGTACCTGAACAAAGATGGTAGCCCCAATTTCTAAAGTTTCTCAGCTTGTTCTGAATGCTGCTGTAGATTTTTCAGTACAACGGGTCATAAAATTGTTTATTTGAGAATTCCCAAGAATAAAATAAAAACAAACAAAAATGGATATAAACCACAATAAATAAGACTATGCAGAATCCACGGTCACCTTCAATGAGTGACAAATGCCAACATGTGGGATATTCATGCTGTTTTCTAAATGCATGGTTTAAATTAATTTTAATAGTGCACTGGCACAAGCAATATTTCAATTAATGTAAACCATAATTTAGAAAACAGCATGCTTCATTTCAGACTGTTTTGCTGAATCTACAATTGAACTCAAGGGCATGAATCCACAGCACAAACAGGGAAACAATTTTCTGTCTTGCATTAACTATAACTTAAAATTATATATTATATATATTCCTGCTTTTAGAAAGACTTTGATCAGCACTGAACAATTAGAAAGCATTGGAAACAGAGAATCCTAGTAAAGCATTTACCAAGTTTTTTTTAAAAAAATCACAGCTTTGCAAACTCATCCATTGCTTTTTCTCCCTACCCTCTAATGTATACATATATACAGATATCTGAAATAAATATATTTCATCTTAATCTCAACAAAGACTTTTTCATATTATGTCTGTTTTAGCAATGTCATGCATCTCCTGAATCTGATAGGATTTGGCTATAAACATTCTAGAGTGAATATATAAAAATGTGCTCTCTTGCTCTCTCCTCAACATAAAATCAAAGGGGTAGAAGTGTATGTTTCCATATATTCCATTATCTTCTCCAGTTAGCATATATTTTCACTTTAAGGAGCATAAATTCCTTTTTAAGGGATTGATTATTTTGGACCACAGTGAAAAAAGGAAAATGGAAGATCAAGGACAAATTTGTCTCACATATAAACAAACCATATCAACAATAAGTTACCAAGGCATTAGTTATACAACAATCCCAATGTATTAGTAATCTTGCTTACATAACTGGCTGAAAGTTGAGATGGTATCTTAAATTAGATTAATTTAGATTAATCTAAAGCTTTTGGGTCTGAAAAGCCATGAAGAATGGACAAAATAAATTCAGCCTGCGGCTGAGCAGCCCTTATTCTCTGAATTCTTATTACTGTCAGTAATCAGGATAATTATAAAGAAAGGGAAGTATGTATGATTTTGATATAACTCATGAAAAAACACAATTAGACCAGAGTAGTATAGTTCTTTCCTAAGAATATTGATTATTCTTAAATTTGCAGTATTAACTGTTTACTTGAAAGTAAACCATATTATATTGTTACATTTTCCCAGGATTATTACCATCATTGTCCATATAATTAGAATATCAGAACTGGAAGGGACCTTGGAGGTCTTCTAGTCCAACACTCTGCTCGAGCAGGAGACCCTGTACCACGGGTCAGCAACCCGCGGCTCTGGAGCCACATGCGGTTCTTTCAGCCTTCTCCTGCGGCTCCCAGTCGTCCTCCTCCATTTGCACAGAGTGAGACAGAGACAGAGAGAGGCACTTGCGCTTCCCTTCTCTCTCTCTCTCTCTCTCTCTCTCTCTCTCTGTGTGTGTGTGTGTGTGTGTGTGTGTGTGTGTGTGTGTGTGTGTAAAAAAGTGGCTCTTTGAGAGTTTAAGGTTGCCGACCCCTGCTTAATACCATTTCAGGCAGGTGGCTGTCCAGTCTCTTCTTAAAAGCTTCTAGTGATGGAGCACCCACAAATTCTGAAGGCATGCTGTTCCACCGGTTGATTGTTCTCACTGTAAAGTAATTATAATTCATTAATTATATAATTACACAATTCATTAATTATCCATTACATTGAGTTACTATTAATTTTTTAAAGTTTTTAGATAAACTCTCTTTGCATAAAATATTCCTTAATTCAAACTTTCCTACTTTTAAATTCCTTTGTTATCTTGTGATCTCACAGGATCAACAAATCTTTGGAATTCCTTTACTTTGATCCAACAACTCATAAAGCCATTAGGTTTCTTAAATAAGAATTAACTGGCTATCTGCTCCAAAAACAATCAAATTAGTTTAATATGTCACATTAGTCTGTGTATCCTGACATCTGTCAGTAGGTCCGTGCTACACTTCAGCAATTGCATCTCTCCTCTGCACTCCATTCTATTACAAAAGGGTTTAACAAAGGCCAAAAGTAAGATGACTCTATGCTGCAAGAATCTGGGCAATCATTGCTTGGCCTGAAACACATACCGAAGAACTCCTCTCCCCTTACTATTGGTCATCCATATTTTTTCAGCCAGCTGGCCAGAATTAAATTGTAGAGTCATATTTTGCACGTCAGATATTCCAGATTCAGTTCTGAATTAGTCCTCAGAAATGCATCAGGGAGTCAGTGACTTTGGGAGAGGGAAAATGTTGACAAACCACCTGGGAGTAAAAAAAAATTATGAAATCAGTATACAGATGGTTCATACGTTAAAGAGAAAAGGACTCCTTCCCATACCCTTTTTTGTTATGAAGTAATTATTATAAATTAGGGATGCAATCACAGTGCAAATAGTTTGTGGTAGAATAGGAGCAGATATTTGCACAAAAGAATACCTTATAGCAGCAGTCCCCAACCTTTGTGGCTTGGTGGCCTGGCTGGGGGGGGAAGCAGAGGAGAACTGGGTCACATGAGCAATGGGCTGGTGCAAGTTGAGCTGCATATGTGTGTGCATGCACACTGGCCCGTCACTTGTGCAAGTCGACCTGTGCATGCACGTGTATGCTGGTCTGTTCATGTGGCTTGGTTTCAAATAGGCCATGGCCTGGTAGTGGGCTGCAGCCCAGGGGTTGGGGGCATCTGTTTTATAGATCAAGGCTTTTCAACCAGTGGTACGGGTACCACCTCTGGTACATTGGCACCTGGCAGGTGGTACATGACCATCCTAGAAAACTGGTAGTGGGGGAGGGGAATGAGCTGGAGCTTGGCACTGTGGCTTGGGGGGCACTTTTTGCAGTGCCATTGTAACTTCCAAGTGAACACCAAGCCACAGCCGAGCAAGACACCTGCCCGCCCACCCAGTGGCGCTCTACCTCCTGTCCGAGGTTTTCATTGTTGTGAGCATTTCTGTTGGGGATTGGCAGCGGGGCTGGGGTGGGAGGTGTTTGGTTTTTATTCCCCCAGTCTGCTGGGTGGTTGCAGCAGGTTTTGGTCACTTCACATGACACTGTGACCGTCATAAATATGAATCAGTTGCCAAGCATTTGAATGTAAATCACAAGACCCTGGAGATGCTGCAACATTCTAGTTGATCGGCGCTTCTTCTGGGTTTAGCAGAAGCACCAGGATCAGTGCTGAGCTCCAGCTGGAGCCTGGCATTGATCCTGGCGCTTCTGCTGAGCCCTGACAGCCCTGCAGCTCCAGCCATCTCTCGCTCAGGCTTGTGCGGTGCTACCACTGGTTCAGCTCATTCCCCTCCCCCGCTACCACTTTTCTAGGATGGTCGTGTACCATCTGCCAGGTGCCAATGTTCCACAGGTGGTACCCATACCACTGGTTGAAAAGCCCTGTTTTAGAAGATCCAAGAGAACAAATAATATTGCATGTATGATTTTTACAGTGATATGACATGTATGATGTCATTATGACTTTTATCAGAGATTGGTGATCATATTAATGGGTTAGCATAACTATTACATTAGCAATAGTATTACATTAGATTTCTATCCAAGCCTTCCTCCGGGATTCATATTGACTTTCGCTGAATTCATACTATACTCCCCCCCCGCATTCTCCTGGGCCTCACTGTGCTCATGCCATGCCTGTCCAGCTGCTTGTGTTTCCTCCCTGGCTATTCACACACCTTCCCCAACCACCTTTGCACACTCTTCCTCACCCAAGAGCAGCCAACCCAAGCAATGCAACACTCGTGCCAAACCTTCCTGGCCACCCACACACCTCCTCACTTCTCCTGGCAGAAGCTTTTATCTGTCTGCTGGCTTGCTGGCAAGCCACCTGGAACCTACAACTTCATGCTGGCTTGTCTGATAACTTTAATTGTTGAAAGCTGGAAGGAAGTTGCAAGGAGGTGCCTGCTTAATGACCTTCAATCCTCACTTCATGACAGCAACAGGGACTGCTGTCACTAACCAATGGAGACATGTGACACTGTGCTTTATAATCACATTCCTTAGGGACAGAAATTTTGGTCCCGGTTCCTGTCAAAACATGAGGACTATATGTATATCAATGAAAATGATGAGTGATTAAAATTAAGTTATTTTTTAATTCATAAAAATGTAACAACAACAATAATAATAATATTTTTTAAATTTTGGACTTCATGGCTAGTTAATTCCAACATTAATTATTAGATAATTCCAATTAAGACAAAATTTTGCATGAATGCTTGTTCACACTGAAGTTTTGTTGGAAATGAAAATTAATCATAGTCTTTTTAAATACCATTTATACAGATACTTGAGTATTCTTGGAAGAAAAACATGGTATGTTTGGCTGCAAGCCAATGCATACTAATGTTTGCCTAAGTTTCATGCTCACATAGCTATGCAATGAATCAAAGCTTTCTTTAATTGTAAATGAAGCCATTTCCTTTTCTAATACTATTAGCCAAGGAAAAATTGGCTAAATTTTGTCACAAAAATCCATTTCTAATTACATAAGATAGGAACAGCCTTCTAACATTGAGGCTCATTTGTAAGATGAAAATCAAATTTGCAGTATATGGTAGAAGTTGTTTTTATACCCAAATGATATGTTATTGCAGCCCCATTTTGAAATGCTGTGTACATTACTTTATTATTTTATTCTGTATCTGTAGTGTTTAACAGGCAAATGACTACCACAAATATATATTTTGTAAAAACAGAACTTTTTTTGTCATCTCTAGAAAAATTCACTGCATGGACTGGCAGTATTATAATGTGAATAAATTCAGATAATCATTTCTTTTTCCTTTACTAAATATGCATGATGGCTACGGAAACAGGCAAGTTAAGCACATATTATTTCAATATAGTGCAAGGCCTCATCTCTGGAGGTTTTTAAGAAGAGATTGGACAACCATTTGTCTGAAATGGTATAGGGTTTCCTGCCTGAGCAGGATGTTGGACTAGAACACGCATGCCAGAGGTGGCACTCAGAGCCCTCTCTGTGGGCACGTGCACCGTCACCCCAGTAGAGTTCACCAGAGTAGCGAGCACATGGCGTTTGGAAGTGATGGGGCAGGAAGTGAGTGAGCAAGCAGGGTTGCCACCCCTGGGATGCTCCTAGGATGACGAGGTACTTGCCCCTACCGCCCTGGCCCCACCCAGCAGCCTCCAAAGCGCACAGATAGGAGGCGGTGAGCGCATGGGGGCCGACAGCATCAGGCAGCAGGGGTTGCATAGTCCACTGTGAATACCAGGCTGGTGCCCTCCAGCAGCAGCGCTACAGCAGCACCAGCAGCACAAGGAGTCGGGCGGGCACGTGATGTGGACTGCCAGACATGCCTACTTCATCCCATCCCTTTAGTTGGAAAGCTGATCGCCACTGGTCATCTCTTCAGCCCTGAGGGTCTTGCCCTTGGCCTGCACGTGGAACGCATTCCCCTTGCACACCTCGGTACCTACCGCGGCTGCCAGCCACTCACACAGGTCCATTAAGCCTCACCCCAGAGCTGCAGGCCCACTCAGCACAAAGGAGGCAAAGCTGTTGGCCAGGAAGCCCCACATAAAGATGGTAGATCATGCCCAGGCCCAACAGGCAAAAGGCCACCTCAATCAGGGAAAGCCGGATCTCCATTGGTGTCATGGCCACTCAGGCCAGCAGAGATGGGGGGAGGCATGCAATCCTAGCTGGAACTGGAAGGCCATGGCGCCAATTGAGATCTGGCTTTCCCCACTCGGGGTGGCCTTTGGTTTGCTGGGCGTGGTCATGCTCTACCACCTCTACTCAAGCTTGTTAGCTGGCCTTTTCACCATTGTGCTGGGTGGGGCAGGTGCTCCAGGCAGTAGCAGTAGCCTAAAGGACCTGTGCAAGCTGCTGGCGGCGGCAGCCCAAGATGGGGCCAAGGTGCGTTGGGTGTGTGAGGGGAACAGGCTTCACATGGGGGCCAAGGGCTAGATCTGTGAAGGGGCCGAGGAGATGGCCAGCAGTGACCTGCTCTCCAACCGCAAGCAAAAACAGATGAGATGGAATAGGCGTGTCTGGCTGTCTGGATCATGTGTCCGTATTCCCACTGCTGCTGGAGGGCTGGCCCAGTATTGGCATGGGGCTGTGGTGCCCCAGAGTGTACCGATTGAGGGGCTGGCAGGCTGTGGCTGCTGATAGACACTGTCGGCCCTCATGTGCTCGCTGGCCTCTGTATGCAGGGGCCGATGGTGTCAGGCAGCAGCTGCCCTGGGCCCTGCCTCACCTTGCTCCACAGCAATGGCACCCCCACCCTGCTCCCTGCCTCGCCTCACCTCACCCTGCAGGACGAACCTCCTGCCCACTGCCCCACCAACCAGAGACCCCCTGCATTTCCCCAACCATGCCTGGCCTCCACAGGCATCCTCCCACAAACAATATCAAGATGGCCACGCCCACCCAGTCTGCCATTACCACTGCAGCCACACCCACCCAGTGGGCCAAGTCCCCTGGCCCCCCCTGAGGGCACCACAATGCTGATGTGGCCCTGACACTTTGTGATAAATAAGTGGGTTTTGGGTTGCAGTTTGGGCACTCAGTCTCTAAAAGGTTCGGCATCACTGTTATATAGTATAAGTCTACACCAGACATGTGAAACTCACGACATCATGTGATGTCGCGAGACGTATTGGGACTGTTTTGCCATTGCCAGCAATGGGGTGGGCATGGCTTCCGGATGATGCATCTGACCAGCGGGCCAGCAGTTTGATACCCCTGGTCTATACTGTAATCCGAACTTCATAGTCTTTTTTTAAAAAATGTAGATTTAGTTTATTTTAAATGTATATTTGGTATCAACTTTTTAAATAAGTGTTTACCATTTATTTATATTATGATCATATTAATATGTGATCTATTTTTTGTCAGACTGTGACTCCATAATAGCTCCTTTTATAAAACCTGAAGAGCAAAAGATTAGGTTTTACTAGAATTTAGGCTGGAGTAAAAGGAATTACCCATGTGTACTTTCATATCAGCCCTTGAACTTCTAAACTTGTCCTTGAACTTGTAAAATACAATAGAGTCTCAAATGCTTACTTACTACAGCTGGGAGCACTTGTAATTAATTCTATATTGAAATGGCAAGTATCAGCATGTTCTCCCTGCCTGTTTTCTTCGCTAATTGGAGCCAAACTGCTAATGATTATTTATTTCATACAGCATAAATGTCACACTAAGTAAAGAGCACAATTTGTTTTCTCACCCACCTATTTCTGAACAATAATCTTTTCTATAACAGCCATTTTTCTTGAGGTTGTGTTATTCTATTTAGCCATAGTTAAACTAGTGTGCAAGAGAAAGGGAGAGAGAGACTTGATTTTTCTGCTTGGACTATGAAACTATTGGAAAAATAGAGGGATCATAACATTTTCTGCTGGAATACTATCTAAGTACTTAGAACAAATGTTTACCAAAACAACTGAGAATAAATACTACTATGTCTGCCTCTGGATTTTTTTATGGGAAACAGTATCTTGTCCTTATATATATATATTTTTCAAAATGGTATTAGTATTTATATTATAACTAACTTGACAACTGGAGTGCTAAATTAGAGAACAGATAAGAAAGATCCTCAACATGGCACTTATAAATGCAAATCACTCTCACAATTAAATCTTTTTTAATATGCAAAACAATTAAAATCTTGCCTGATTGCATATGTCATGACATGTAAGTATTCTTACATAAGAGTTTATTTTTTGACATTCATGTTATCTTTTTCTGTTGTGTGATATTAGGCTACCTGAAAAAGTTTGAGACTTCTGAGGAAAATTATATATGTCCTAATCTATAGTGTTTGAGTTACACAAATAAGAGTTTCTCATGTTTTTGTTACAAAATCTAATTTTTTGGCTGCAATCTGCACAATTCCTGCTACTTTAAATCTCCCTTTCCATTCTCTGATCTGTAATTGACTAACGTATCTTTTTTCCTTACACACTAAGCTTCCAATATTAATAAATTCACACTGAACTGGAAGGACAGATATTCCATACTTAAATCAATAGAATTAAAGCAGTATGATACATTCATAAACACAACATGGATTAAAGTAACTTTTGATTTTCTGTACAGTAGATCAGGCTGTTATGGAATTAAATTCCTCTTTTTCCCTATTTAAATGGGATTGCAAAATGACCACTCACAATGTAAATCAGGAAGGAAACCAGCTTTTTCTTTAGTAGTGCATGGTTTATTAATTAGGTTATTGAGTTATTAATAAAATAATAAAATAATAAAGGTGGGATATAAAATAAATAAATAACTACCCAGCAGTTAAGTACTTTCTCATAAGCCAAGATGCAGTGCAATTTAATTTCTATAAAAACTAATGTCCCAAATGCAGAAATATCACAATTCCTTTTAAAGTGATATGACAGAGTAATGCAGAAGACATTTTTCCTTATTTTGATTACATTATGTAAGATTAATACCGCTCTTTTGTTAGATTGATCGGGTAAGCTCAAATGCTAATGAGAACATGTGGTAGTTTTAAGGACAGACAGCAAGAATTGGCTACCATTTGAATTCTACAATACAGATGGCAGGGAAATATTAGTGTTTAGACACAACTCTCTAATACTGTTCAAGATGCTAGTCTATAAAAAAATAAAAATGGATTAGATTCAGTAGTGGATCTTGCTAGGATTCTAGCACCTGTGAAAAACATTATCTAAAAGTCAAGAGTGTCTGCAGCATAGATTTTCTCTAGAGGGCTATATTTATGATATAAGCCAGAGGTCCCCAACCTTTTGGACACCAAGGACCAGTTCCATGGAGATTTTTCCACGGACTGGAAGGTGCATGGTTTTGTGTGCTGCCTGCATCCTGTGGATGGGGCTTTGCTTGTTTGTGCGGACCGGTTGCTGGCATGCAGCTAGTACTGGTCCATGGACCGGGGGTTGGGGACCCCTGATATAAGCCATAAAAGCTCTTCCCCCACCGCCTGTAATAAATGGCCATCATGGGATTTTTATTGTTTTGAAATTTTTAATGTAATTATTCTATAATTTAAAAATATTAATCCTAACTTAATTTTAATGTTAATTTTTATACATTGTTTATTTATCAATTATATTGTACACCATCCTCCTTGAGGGAGATAGTCAGTTTAGAAATATGAACTATAAATAAATAAATGGTACCATATTCCAATCTTAACATTAATGATTACATTATATATTGCATAGCCACATCAAATCCTGAAGCCAATCCATAATTTTAAAGATATTACATGTTTCCAAGTTTTATATATATATATGTATATGTATATGTATATGTATATGTATATGTATATGTATATGTATATGTATATGTATATGTATATGTACAACCCGAATAACCAAAGATCCACATACAAACACCCGCGAAAACCTCAGAAAACATATATATACATATATATACATATATATACATATATATACATACATATATATATATATACATATATATACATATATATACTTATATATACATATATATATATATATATATATATATATATATATATATATATATACATATATATATATATATATATATATATATATATATACACACACACACACATACATATACATATACATATACATACATACATACATATATATATATATATATATTATTTCCTGTTTCAGCCTAACCCAAGGCCATCAACAGGCAGTAGTCATAGCAGTGACAGCTCATATTTGTGTAAAAATTTTTTGATTGCTAACAAAGAATTAAAGGGAGACTGATATGCATTTCAAACTTATTTGTTCTCATCAGTCAGCCATACCCTTCTGAGATTCGAACCTGGGTCGATTGCACCTTAGGCAATTGTTCTAGCCTTTAGGCCACTGGCTCTTTCTTGCTTTGTTAGCTGAGAAGCAAGGGAGATATGTGTTAAATGTTTGTTAAGTATTTAGATTACCTTGCTAGGCCCCAAACATGGGACAAATCTTATTTCCTGTTTCAGCCTAACCCAAGGCCATCAACAGGCAGTAGTCACAGCAGTGACAGCTCATATTCGTGTAATATTTTTTTTTGATTGCTAACAAAGTATTAAAGGGAGACTGATACGCATTTCAAACTTATTTGTTCTCATCAGTCAGCCATACCCTTCTGAGATTCGAACCTGGGCCGATTGCACCTTAGGCAATTGTTCTAACCTTTAGGTGAGATGAGAACTAATAAGTTTGAAATGCATATC
This sequence comes from Vipera berus, assembly GCF_964194415.1. Taxonomy (NCBI): domain Eukaryota; kingdom Metazoa; phylum Chordata; class Lepidosauria; order Squamata; family Viperidae; genus Vipera; species Vipera berus. Next base: position 40,490,925 of record NC_138209.1, on the reverse strand, counting down.
AGTCTCCCTTTAATTCTTTACACAAATATGAGCTGACTACTGCCTGTTGATGGCCTTGGGTTAGGCTGAAACAGGAAATAAGATTTGTCCCATGTTTGGGGCCTAGCAAGGTAATCTAAATACTTAACAAACATTTAACACATATCTCCCTTGCTTCTCAGCTAACAAAGCAAGAAAGAGCCAGTGGCCTAAAGGTTAGAACAATTGCCTAAGGTGCAATCGGCCCAGGTTCGAATCTCAGAAGGGTATGGCTGACTGATGAGAACAAATAAGTTTGAAATGCATATCAGTCTCCCTTTAATTCTTTGTTAGCAATCAAAAAAAATATTTACACACACAAACACACACACATATATATATATGAATATATGCTCAGCTGTTTAAATTTAAAAGATGACTCATGCACAAAATATGGGTTCGATATATTAATATCTGATGTGTTATTGTTTAATTTATGATAGATCTCTTGAATGAGCAAACTTTATACAAAGTGATATTAACTGAAGAGACAATGCGTCTGTCTGTCTATTCATTCTATTAGAAATGATAACCTTCAAAAGCTTCCACTGATTTTCAAATGAAAGGCTCTTCTATATCTGAATTATACCAAAACGAGAGGGAATGAGTAGTCTAGACAAAATTAATTATGACAACTAAAACTATACATCTACCCAGAATTAGAAGCAAAACTCTGCATTTATTTAATGGAGCTAAGCTTTCTTAATTCTGTGATTGTAGCCTATGATCCTTAAAATTATTTGACAGAAACATTTAATCCCACAGTATAGAACAAATGTGGTCATAGTTATGAAACTCCAAATTTATCTCATTATAATGGGGCATTATAAGGACAATTTAAAAATAAAAATCAGTTCCAAGTTTCAGTGAGTGAGATATTGAAATTCATGAGTACTGTGGAGAAGAAATGCTTATTTAACACATTCTTATGTGTTCAGAAAATAAAGGTGGCAAAACACCTTTTCCTGATCCTGTCTTGTTAACTGTCTCTCAGTTCCATCTAATTTAAAAGATATAGCAATGTTTAAAATGGATGCTCCAGCAAAAGCTGACTGCTTAAATAAAGTAAATATAAACATGGAATATGCTGTCACTGGTTATCTGTAGAATTAGTGAAAGACACTTCAACAGCCACCGTAATGGCAAGAAATACACGATTTAATCATATGTGAAGTTCCTATAAAGAGACAATAGTTGTACACTTTTGACAGTTTGAACAGATTCACTTGTCTGCTTTTGTACATATGTCCTATAGTTCTTCAGCAGAATTTAAGGCATCTGTACTATGGTAACACATCTAATTCTGTTTCTAGTTACATTGCATCATAAATTTTGTGGTTTTAAAATCTGTACAGATGTCATCATATAGGTATATTATCAATAGCGCTATTCTGTATAAGATTTCTGTCTTAGAGGAAAAGTTGAACCAGCACTGAATAATAATTACATATTGTAAAATATAACTGTCCAAAAGGACACATAATACTTAGTACAATTACAGCCTGCAGTTCAGAAATATTGAACATATTATAAGCAGGCTAGATAATACTTCAATATGAATAGATTCCATCATGCAGTACATTAGTAATTGTTCCAGTCATTCAGATGGGAACAGCACATTCAAATCTGGCAATTGCATACAATTTTCATCCTATAAGATTATTTGGATAGCAATCCCAGCAGAGCAATGTAAGGAATATGTGTTTGCTTACACAATTAGACAAATCAATTCTTTCAGTTATTGTCCAAAGCATACTCAGAATGTATTTTGTTTGGAATGAATATGTCAAAATATCAATATATAAGAATAATACTCAGTTTGATTGTTATAGCAGTCAAAGTTTCCTATTTTTCAGTAAACATATATTTTGTCAAAGCTGACGGAGCTGGGCATGTACTGAATATAAGCTTAGTCATAGGTATGATTTCAGAATAGGTCTATGACAGTTTCTCTAATACGTAATTTATAATATTTGTATCTGGACAAATCTACAAAATATTAGCTATGTACAGGTAGTCCTCGACTTACAACCTCAACTGAGTTAAATTTCTGTTGCTGAGACATTTGTTGTGAATTTTGGCCCATTTTATGACCTTGCCACAGTTGTTAAGTGAATCACTTTAATTTTAAGTTAGCAATATGGTTGTTAAGTGAAGGTGGCTTTCCCATTGGTTTTGCGTGTCAGAAAGTAGCAAAAGGATTAGGGTTGACTCCAGGACACTGCAATTATCATAAATACGAGTCATTTGCTAACCATCTGAATTTTGATCACATGTGACCATGGGGATGTTGCAAGGATCGCTAAGTGTGAAAAACAGTCATAAGTCACTTTTTCCACTGTTGTTGTAAGTTTGAACAGTCACTAAACAAACTGTTGTAAGTTGAGGACTACCTGTATTTACTACTTTAGTAACATATATATCTATGTTAGACTGCAACTGTATAATTCTATATTTTATTTTTGCCACTCATTTTCTCTCTGCTCTCACACACGTGCACATTTTAATTTGGAAAATGTCAATAGTAGTAAATTAGACAAAAGAATCCTAGGAAGATATAGTCATTTAATAATTTAATTTAATAATTTAATTTAATAATTTAATTTGTATACCGCCCTTCTCCCGAAGGACTCAGGGCGGTGAACAGGGCAATACATAATAAAAAACAGGATACAAAAATTAAAAAGTAATTAAACAACTGTGCCCGTAATAATTAGTACATATTAAAAGTTAAAACTAATTTATAAAAATCCTTCACATTTTTCCACCTGTGCCTTTTACTCTTTCCAGTTTTTTCTTCCAATTGTCTTCAATCTCTTTTCAATCCTTGCATTCTACAACTGAGTTTTTTTTTAATTGATTGCAGATGTCTTAACTTCAAAATGCAAACTATTTAGGAATAGTGAATGGAAATAATTGATGTATAAGATTTAGGAAAAAGAAAATGAAGAACTTGGAGCTTCTGTACAGCTAATAAAGCAATTATGCATTTTATTTTTCCTCCAGATTCACTGTCAATGAGCTTGAATAAATTAACAATCATTATAGGGATTACAGCAAGCCTAATCTCACTAGTTGTCAGTTATTATTAAGCTTTCTGGAAATGCTCCTGAAATAATTACAAGACTGACAAAGATTATTAAAAGTTATAGGTGTTGACAACAGAATAGCTCAGGGGTCCCCTGGTCCGTGGACCAGTACCGGTCTGCAGCATGCCAGCAACTGGTCCCCACAAACAAGCAAAGCCCCATCCATGGGATGCAGGCAGGACACAAAAGCACGCACTCTCCGGTACGTGGAAAAATCTCTCTCCATGGAACCGGTCCCTGGTGCCCAAAAGGTTGGGGACCTCTGGAATAGCTAAATAATTGTTTATTTTTTATTCCTATACAAACGACAAATTTAGAATGACTTGTCTGTGGAATAGAAGATGATATTTGGTATGCAACCTCTGTGCAATTACTCAAAAGTATGAATGTATGTAGTCATTCAGTGAAATATCATGTGACCACAATAGGCTTACAACTTCACACTGTGGTGATTAATAGAATAGAATATCTTTACTGTCATTGTGTAACTCACAATGAAATTAAGGAAATCATTGTGAAATACACGAGTTTATGCCTTCAAGAAATGCAGCTCATTAGCAAAGGAACCTCTTTTACTTTTGCACATCCAAAGTAGTGTTTTTCAACTTCTACCAGCACAAACAGCACTATCTGATTTGGCTAAAGACCTTCATAGTAGGCAAATGTTTTTATTTTACTTAGCTACTGTGCACAGTAAAGTACATCTGATCTCTAGTCCCTGGCCATTTTGTCCTGAGCTGCTGGGCAGCTTGCTATCTCTTCAAAGGACCTTGAATGGTGAATATACATTTATTTTTTGGTTCCCAATTGTTTCACCAGTGGATTTATGAAAACTGTTACTTTACTAGTAGAATAGTGAAAAGTACTTTTCTCTTTATTATACATTTATAAAACAAAAACATGAAAAGTTAATGGCTTTTTTTCTTTTAAAACTGGCAGAATTGACAAGGATGCTGCCACTTTCCCATTCTAGCCCAAGGGACATGTAAAACGTGATAAAATTATGGTACAACTCTCCTGTCAGAAACCAAAGAATGCCTGGGACATCTGAGCAAGAAAATCAAAGAAGAAAGTGAGAATTTTGGTCTCTTTCTGAACATCAAAAAGACCAAGCTTATGATCACTGCAAGGAATGGAAACATCAAAATAGAAATGATGTGACCTTAGGAAAATTAATTAATTAATTTTCCTAAGGTCACAGATCTCTCAAAGCCGTGAATGCAGCCGAGAAATAAAACATTGGATTGCACCAGGTTGCACAACAATGATGAACATGAACCAAATATGGAAAAGGAAGGGCATCAGCCCGGCAACCAATTTTTATTTATTTATTTAATTAAATTTTTATACCGCCCTATTCCCAAAGGACTCAGGGCGGTTTACAGGGCAGCATAAAATACAATATAAAAATAGTATAAAATTAAAATAGATTAAATTAATTAAGCCCAACAATTAAAACAATATTAAAAGCTAAAACCCCTTCAGTCCAGGCCTGATAGATCAAAAAACTAGGTTTTCAGGTCCCGGCGAAATGAACGCAGATCGGGGGCAGTCCGAAGTTCCACTGGTAAATCATTCCAAAGGGCAGGCGCGCCCACAGAGAATGCCCTCCCCTTGGGGATCACCCGCCGGCACTCCTTAACCGCCGGCACCCTGAGAAGGCCCTCCCTGTGGGAGCGCACAGGACGATGGGAAGTTGACGCCGGCAGCAGGTGTTCCCTTAGATAATCCTGACCCAAGCCATTTAGAGCTTTATAGGTCATTACCAGCACCTTGAATCTCACCCGGAGGGCAACCGGAAGCCAATGCAACTCACGGAGGTGTTACACGGGAGTATCGGGAAACTCCCATAACAACTCGCGCGGCTGCATTCTGCACCAGTTGAAGCCTCTGCGTGGTCCTCAAGGGCAGCCCCATGTAGAGAGCGTTGCAGTAGTCTAGCCGGGAGGTCACGAGCGCATGGGTGACTGTGCGTAGGGCATTTCGGTCCAAATAGGGCCGCAACTGGCGCACCAGACGAAGCCAGGCAAAAGCCCCCCTGGTCACGGCTCCTATATGGTCTTCAAAATTGAGCCGTGAATCCAAGAGGACGCCCATGTTGCGAGCCCTATCGATGGGGGGTAACACCTCACCCCCCATCATTAATGATGGAACAACCTGGTTAACCTGAGATGCCGGTATGCACACTCAGTCTTGGCAGGATTGAGACGAAGCCTGTTTCTCCCCATCTAAACCCGGACCGCCTCCAGGCAACGGGACATCACGTCGAGTGCATCACTGGGTTGGTTCGGGGTGGAAAGAAAAAGTTGGGTATCGTCAGCGTACTGATGATACCCCACCCCGAAACCACAAATGAGCTCGCCCAGTGGTTTCATGTAGATGTTGAACAGGAGGGGAGAGAGGACCGACCCCTGAGGGACTCCACAAACGAGAGATCTCGGGGCGGACCTCTCCCCTCCCGTCAACACCGACTGCGAGCGGCCCAGGAGGTAGGAGGAGAACCACCGCAAAACAGTGCCTCCCACTCCCAAACCCCTGAGACGCCGCAGTAGGATACCATGGTCGATAGTATCAAAAGCCGCTGAGAGATCTAAAAGGACTAGGACAGAGGAACATCCCCTGACCCGAGCCCACCAGAGATCATTCACCAGTGCAACGAATGCCGTCTCCGTGCTGTACCCGGGCCTGAAACCCAATTGGTATGGGTCAAGATAATCAGTTTCCTCCAGGAACAGAGGAAGCTGATGCGCCACCACACTCTCAACAACCTTCGCTAAAAAGCGAAGGTTGGAGACCGGACGGTAGTTATGTAGGTTAGTTTGTTCTACTGATACCATATAGCCACCTATGGTTGTGAAAATAAGCAAGACATGAAGAAAATCAACGTTTGAGCTGTGGTGACCAACTTGCAAGCACCGGAGCGCATAACACCAGACATGTCACTAGAAGGAAAAATCACAAAACTGAGTCTCATTTATTTTGGTCATGTCATGCAGGGAAATTCACTGGAGAAAACAATTATGTAAAAAAAAACAGGCCACCAAAGAATACAATGGCTGGATACCATCAAAAATGACACCAGTCATAGCATAGAAAAACTCAAAGAAGCAGAGCAAAATTGGAAGATGTGGAGAGACCTGGCCCATGGAATTGCCAAGAGATGGACACAACTAAATGTCTAACATAATCCTCCTCATCAAAATTATGGTGTGCACTTTTTTTTAGTTTTTTTAAAAATAATTTATCTATGTACCCCCTAGACAGGAAGGTGTCAGGCATAGGATTGGGGGGGGACTCATTAGAGGGGATTCCATACAAAAGGCCATCAGTGGATACTACATGTCCTCAAAGTGCCATCTATGGAAAGGAAAGATCCTTGCTTTCCCAGCAAGGGTAGCAGAGGAATGCATCAATTTGTGGATAGGACAGATTGTCAGGCCATCAGATTGCCGGAAGTGGAGAAAGGCTGAAATCTGGGATTGGTTTTCTTAAGTCAAGTTTCATTTTCAGATAATTTACTTAAAGGGATAAAGCAACTTAAGACTGCTGTGGGGGAAAACATTTCTGATAAAAAAGACAAGAAAAAATAACTCTCAGATGTATGTTTGTTATATACTTTATTAGAGAGATATAACTTTTCAATTTTAGAAGTCCTCTCTCCCCACCATCCTTTTCTGAAAATTCTGAATTAAAAAAAAGAAACTGGAAAAAATCTTTACATTTTTAAGCAGTTGTAACTGAACATGCTCCTTCATGGATTACTGCCTTGTCGTGGCGAAGGGGCTTGCGTAATTCAATGAAGCTATGAGCTATGCCGTGCAGGGCCACCCAAGATGGACAGGTCATAGCCGAGAGTTCTGACAAAACGTGATCCACTGGAGAAGGAAATGGCAACCCACTCCAGTATCTTTGCCATGAAAACCCTATGGACAGTACCAAAAGGCAAAACGATATGACGCTGGAAGATGAGCCCCTCAGGTCAGAAGGCGTCCAATATGCTACTGGGGAAGAGCAGAGGGCTAGTACTAGTAGCGCCAGAAAGAATGAAGCGACTGGGCCAAAGCCGAAAGGACGCTCAGCTGTGGATGTGTCTGGTGGTGAAAGGAAAGTCCGATGCTGTAAAGATTTTTTCTCCATAGGAACCTGGAATGTAAGATCCATGAATCAAGGAAAGCTGGACGTGGTCAAACAAGAAATGACAAGACTGAACATCGACATCTTAGGTATCAGCGAACTAAAATGGACAGGAATGGGTGAATTTAATTCAGATGACCATCAGGTATACTACTGCGGGCAAGAATCCCTCAGAAGAAATGGAGTAGCCTTCATAGTCAATAAAAGAGTAGGAAAAGCAATACTGGGATACAATCCTCAAAATGACAGAATGATCTCAGTTCGAATCCAAGGCAAACCATTCAATATCACAGTAGTCCAAGTCTATGCCCCAACCACCAGTGCTGAAGAGGATGAAATTGACCAGTTCTATGAAGCCCTACAGCACCTTATAGAACTAACACCAAAAAATGATGTCCTTATCATCATGGGGGATTGGAATGCTAAAGTAGGAAGCCAAAAGATAACTGGAATAACAGGCAAGTTTGGCCTTGGAGTACAAAATGAAGCAGGGCACAGGCTGATAGAATTTTGTCAAGAGAATACGATGGTCATAGCAAACACTCTTTTCCAACAACCCAAGAGACGGCTTTACACATGGACATCACCAGACGGTCAACACAGAAATCAGATTGACTATATGCTCTGCAGCCAAAGATGGAGAAGCTCTATACAGTCAGTAAAAACAAGACCAGGAGCTGACTGTGGCTCAGACCATGAGCTTCTCCTTGCAAAGTTTAAGCTTAAACTGAAGAAAGTAGGGAAAAGCACTAGGCCACTCAGGTATGAATTAAATCATATCCCTGTTGAATATACAGTAGAGGTGACAAATAGATTTAAGGAATTAGATCTGATAGACAGAGTGCCTGAAGAACTATGGACAGAGGTTCGCGACATTGTACAACAGGTAGCAACCAAAACCATCCCAAAGAAAAAGAAATGCAAGAAAGCAAAATGGCTGTCTGAGGAAGCTTTGCAAATAGCTAAGGAAAGGAGGGAAGCGAAAGGTAAGGGAGAAAAACATACATATGCCCAATTGAATGCAGAATTCCAGAGAATAGCTAGAAGAGATAAGAATGCCTTCTTAAATGAACAGTGCAAAGAAATAGAAGAAAACAATAGAATAGGGAGGACCAGAGATCTTTTCAAGAAAATTGGAGAGATGAAGGGAACGTTTAATGCAAAAATGGGCATGATAAAGGACCAAAATGGCAGGGACCTAACAGAGGCAGAAGAGATTAAGAAGAGGTGGCAAAATTACACAGAAGAACTATACAAGAATGAGCTTAATGTCCCTGATAATCACAATGAGGTGGTCACTGACCTCGAGCCAGACATCCTAGAATGTGAAGTGAAGTGGGCCTTAGAAAAGCTGAGCAACAACAAAGCTAGTGGAGGTGACAGTATTCCAGCTGAGCTATTCAAAATCTTAAAAGACAGTGCAGTAAAAGTGCTACACTCAATTTGCCAGCAAATTTGGAAAACTCAACAGTGGCCACAGGATTGGAAAAGATCAGTTTACATTCCAATTCCAAAGAAAGGCAGTGCCAAAGAATGTTCAAACTATCGCACCATTGCACTCATTTCTCATGCTAGTAAAGTCATGCTTAAAATCCTACAAGCTAGACTTCAGCAGTATGTGGATCGAGAACTACCAGAAGTACAGGCAGGATTTCGAAGAGGCAGAGGAACTAGAGATCAAATTGCCAACATACGCTGGATCATGGAGAAAGCTAGGGAGTTCCAGAAAAACATCTACTTCTGCTTCATTGACTATGCTAAAGCCTTTGATTGTGTGGATCATAACAAACTGTGGCAAGTTCTTAAAGAGATGGGAGTACCAGACCATCTTATTTGTCTCTTGAGAAACCTATATGCGGGTCAAGAAGCAACAGTGAGAACTGGACATGGAACCACTGATTGGTTCAAAATTGGGAAAGGAGTCCGGCAAGGCTGTATACTGTCGCCCTGCCTATTTAACTTATATGCAGAGCACATCATGAGAAAGGCAGGGCTAGATGAATCAAAAGTTGGAATTAAGATTGCCGGAAGAAATATCAACAACCTAAGATACGCAGATGATACCACTCTAATGGCAGAAAGTAAAGAAGAACTAAAGAGCCTCTTGTTGCGGGTGAAGAAGGAGAGTGCAAAAGTTGGGTTGAAACTTAACATTAAGAAAACCAAGATCATGGCATCTGGCCCTCTCAATTCCTGGCAAATAGATGGGGAAGAAATGGAGGTAGTAACAGATTTTATTTTCCTGGGCTCCAAGATCACTGCAGATGGGGACTGTAGCCAAGAAATTAAAAGACGCTTGCTCCTGGGGAGGAAAGCCATGGCAAATCTAGACAGCACACTAAAAAGCAGAGACATCACCCTGTCAACAAAAGTGCGTATAGTCAAGGCTATGGTCTTCCCAGTTGCAATGTATGGCAGTGAAAGTTGGACCATAAGAAAGGCTGAGCGCCAAAGAATTGAGGCCTTTGAACTATGGTGCTGGAGAAGACTCCTGCGAGTCCCTTGGACTGCAAGGCGATCAAACCGGTCAGTCCTAGAGGAGATCAATCCTGACTGCTCTTTAGAAGGCCAGATCCTGAAGCTAAAACTCAAATACTTTGGCCACCTAATGAGAAGGAAGGACTCACTGGAGAAGAGCCTAATGCTGGGAAAGATCGAGGGCAATAGAAGAAGGGGACGACAGAGAATGAGGTGGCTGGATGGAGTCACTGAAGCAGTAGGCGTGAGCTTAAATGGACTCCAGAAGATGGTAGAGGACAGGAAGGCCTGGAGGAATGTTGTCCATAGGGTCGCGATGGGTCGGACACGACTTCGCAGCTAACAACAACAACAACTGAACATGTGTCCCATCTCTGCAAAAAAAGTTCCTTATACTGTACCTTCATTCTTTCTTCATATTAAAAGAACACAGCGTTGGCTCCTTTAAGAAATAAAATATAGTATTCACAATGAAACACAAAACAACTAAGCACATGCATTCATGTTGCATTTGCCTTATTGGAACAGACAGTTTAAGTGGAATGAGCCATATTTTTGCAAATAAATTGCCATCTCTTTGGGATGTGCAGTACTCATATTGAAGGTTGGGCATAAAACTTTCCTTTCCTATCTCAGCACTGATATTGCGTTTTCGATGTTCCAGAAACCTTAAAAGCAAAACAAAATTTGAAACAAGACCTGCATTAAAATGCTAGGTGGTTTTAATCATAATCATAATAGTAAAGTTGGAAGGGACCTTGGAGGTCATATAGTCCAACCCCCTGCTCAGGCAGGAAACCCTATACCATTTCAGACAAATGGCTGTCCAGTCTCTTCTTAAAGAGTTCCAGTGTTGGAGCATTCACAGCTTCTGGAGGCAGGTTGTTCTACTGGTTAATTGTTCTGTCAGGAAGTTTCTCCTTGGTTCTAGGTTGCTTCTCTCCTTGATTAGTTTCCATCCGTTGCTTCTTGTCCTGCCTTAGGGCGCTTTGGAGAATAGCTTGACTCCCCTTCTTTGTGGTAGCCCCTGAGATATTGGAACACTGCTATCATGTCCCTCCTCGTCCTTCTCTTCATTAAACTAGACATACCCAATTCCAGCAGCTGTTCCTTATATGTTTTAGCCTCCAGACCTCTATAATCATCTTTATTGCTCTTCTCTATACTCTTTCTAGAGTCTCAATATCTTTTTTACATCGTGGTGACCAAAACTAGATGCAGTATTCCAGGTGTGGCCTTACCAAGGCATTGTAAAGTGGTATTAGTACTTCACTTGATCTTGATTCTATCCCTCTGTTAATGCAGCCTAGAACTGTGTTGGCTTTTTGGGCAGCTGCAGCACACTGCTGGCTCATATTTAAGTAATTGTCCTCTAGGACTCCGAGATCCCTCTCACAGTTACTACTATTGAGCAAGGTACCCCCTATACCAGGGGTAGACAACCTTGGCTCTTTTATGTCTCATGGACTTCAACTCCCAGAATTCCTGAGCCAGCCATGCTGGCTCAGGAATTCTGGGAGTTGAGGTCTACGAGTCATAAAATAGCCAAAGTTGCCTACCCCTGCCCTATACTATACCTGTGCATTTGGTTTTTCTTGCCTACTTTTTCCACCATTGAATTTCATTTTGTTAGATAGCACTCAGTGTTCAAGTCTGTCCAGATCCAGTGGCGTAGCGTGGGTTGTCAGCACCCGGGGCAATTTGCGCCCCCTAACCCGGTGACATCATGGCACCGCCGAAAAGACACACCCCGCAGCGGCGTAGACTTTCCAAGAAGAGTCGTGCGCATGCGGGATGCTTCCGGGTCCCTCTCAAGGGCGGCTGGGCGGGGCTCCGACCTGCAAGAGCCGCTGCATTCAAGCTCGCACGTGAGCCCCGCTAAATAAAGCCACGCATGCGCACGAAGCTAGGCCAGCCGGCCAGCGGGTCCGTCTTCGCTCGGCCAAGCCTGCCGGGGCGCCTGCGGTTGGCCTGAGCCTGGGCGGAGAGTTGGGCGCTTCTATTTATTTTATTCAGTTTATGTGGCCGCCCATCTCACCTGCCGGACTCGTTTTGCTTTGCAAGAAAGAGCAGCTCGAGAGCGGAGCCAAGCCGACTCTGTGCAGCCCTTGGGGCTCCCTGAGCAGCTCAGTGCGAGCGCGCCCCCCCAGATGTTGCGCCCGGTGCGGCCCGCCCCCCCCTGCACCCCCCACGCTACGCCACTGTCCAGATCCTCCTGTATTTTAAGCCTATCTTCTGGAATGTTGGCTATTCCTGCCAGCTTGGTGTTGTCTGCAAATTTGATGAGTTCCCCATCTATCCCCTCGTCCAAAGTGTTGATGAAGATGTCTAAGAGCACTGGCCCCAGAACAAAGTTTTACAATTTCTCTCTCTACTTCCTACTGGATCTTGTTGATTGGCTCCACGATAAACCACTTAAATTGTAATTTTATCTAATCTGGACTACCTCTAGATCTTCCGAATCGTTTTAGATTTGTATAACCCTCAGATCTGGTAGGCTGATGCTTTCTCAGCGGATTTCAATGGAGAAACACCACTTTCTGCCTCCTCCTCCGAGTTTTCCAAAGCAATCCAGAAAAGTCCCTTTCCGCATTTTTCAGATTATACCAGGTATTTTTTTAAAGAACTATTACTATAAATTGGACTAATTAAACCAAAAAAGGACAACCTAACGCTCCTTTCCAAGCCGAAGTTTCATGGGAGACATTTTACGACTCGAATACGAATCGTTTCCTTCACCTTTGCGGCAGTCAGTTTGCGCATGCGCGGTACCGTCAGAGCGAATATAGGGGAAGGAGCCATGGCGGAGCTTGAGTGAGTTTTCATACGTAGGGAAATCTGTTTCCATCTCCCGGGAGGGCGCAGTTTTAGAAAGTTTGCGGGACTGTATATTCGTAAATAGAGACTAATGAGAACGGTGGGTGAGTTTTCGCTGAATCGATAAAGACCGTTGCGGGAAAGTCTTGATTTCTTAGAAGCTGTGCCTGGATGGGAACCTTTAATGGACCAAGATTTTGAACGGGTCGGGCAGGAAGGAAAAACAGAGTAAAGTTATTTGACTTTAAATGCTGGTTTCTTCGGAGAGAAAAGCAGTAGATAAATCCCTGTGGCAAACTGGATCAAAGAAGTATGCGGATCCTAGTGCATTTAACTATGATTTCGATGTACCTTCCTTCCGAAAGGAGAGTTTAAATATAGAGCCTATCATACTATGTATTTTATTTATTTATTATTTTATTTTAATTCCATTTATATCCCGCCCTTCTCCGAAGACTCAGGGCGGCTTACAAGCTTAGCAGTAGCCTTCATTCTAGGTATATGCCTGCTTATTAGGGCTTTCACACACACACCCAAGCGGCATTATTACAAAGTCAGCTTACAATTCAAGTATGCACCCAATGGGCATTAGTGGGACTTCAGGGGTTCTTGCTAGGTATGAAGGTCTGTTAATAATTGTCAGTGGGTGTAAAATAGCTGCTTTAAATACAAATGCACTGAATTGCACCAAGTAATAATTGCTGTTTCTTTAGGCCTCCAAAGAAGATTCCTTTGGTACCAGAAAACATCCTAAAGAAAAGAAAGGTCTATCAGGCAATTAAGGCCAACCAGGCAAAGCAAGCTCTACTTGACAAAAGAAAGGTAAGGGTCACCTAATGTAGGCCAAGCCATGTTAATAAGACTGGTAAGATGATGATGATGATGATGATGATAATAATAATAATAATAATAATAATAATAATAATAATAATAATAAGAAGAAGAAGAAGAAGAAGAAGAAGAAGAAGTAAGTAGTAAGTAGTAAGTAGTAGTAGTTGGAAGAGCCTGGATTGCTTTTGGCAGAAATATTCTCAAATAGCAGGATTGTTTGGGACTGTGAGATTCAGGAGAAGGAAACGCCAGAGGATTTTTTAAAAAAAATCAAATTCAAAAGAGATGTAATAGGAATCAAGATCTAAATTCTATCATGCTCTTTTTCTCAGTCGGTTTACAGGAATTGATGCCATATCTGATAGGTTGTGTAGTTTCTCTTCACCTTTTATGGCTCCCTCTCCAAGAATAGATGGTGTCTCTTGTCATTGTTGTCTCTTGCAGATTGATGCTTGCATTTCACAAAACTTAAATAAACACTTCCTCTTTTTATGTTCCTTATTTATAAAAACCTCGCTGTAATATTTTTCATGAATCATGGTGGTTTACTGAGATCCAATTTGTTATAATTAGGATCATAGACTAGAACTGGAAGACTAGTTCTCACTTAAAAATGAAAGCTTGCCAGTCACTCTTCTTTCAGCCCAATTCACTTCACAGTGTTGTGGTAGTAATGATGGTGGAGAAAGGAGTATTAGGTATGTATACCACCTTGCATTAATCAAAATAAAAGGCAGGTCAATAAAAGTCACTGCATAAATAATGTGGTTGAGTGTTATGCCTAAGTGGTGTATTTTCATAAACATACAGAATGCTTAATTTTTGCTATAACAAAACTGTTTTGTTTCATCAAAATCCAGGCATATTTTATTTTTCACTGGCCCCATTGTACTTACTCATTTATCCCTTATCTAATTGACTGTAACTGTTAACTCTTAGATCAGAGGTCCCCAATCTTTTGGGCACCAGGGACTGGTTCTGTGTAGAAAAGTTTTTCTGTGGACCAGAGAGTCTGTGGGTTTGTGTGCTGCCTGCATCCCACGGATGGGGCTTTGCTTGTTTCTGCGGACCTTTTGCTGGCATGCCGCGGACTGGTACCGGTCCACGGACCAGGAGTTGGGAACCCCTGCCTTAGATCACTATCATTGGAAGCTTTTTGAAACACTTGGTTCTCTTTAAAACTGCAGCATATAAATAGCAATGCAGTGATTTAAATATATGCTTTTTAAAAAACTTATTTTTGTTCTTTAGCACCAGAGTGGAAAACAGATCAGATTCAAGCGCCTTGAAGTTTTTTTGAGAGACTCTCAGAGGAAACACAGAGATGATGTCCGTCTGCGGCGCATGGAACATAAGCCTGGGCAGATGATAATACCTGATGGACACAAACTGGCATTTGTTGTACGAATTGCAATGTAAGGAACACTTCATTCTCTGTAGAATTATTTTAACAGCAGTTTGCTGCTACTGCTTCTAAATGAATAAAAATAACATTGTGAAGTAAGGATAGTATGTTCTCACCAATAAGGGATTGTAAATTAATTATCTTATAGGGTGGCTCCTTCCTGATGAATTTACATACTTTGGGGAAGAAAGCCCTCTCTTGATAGTTGGAGTTGTTAAGAACTGGCAAGGAATTTATTTACAGTATTAAAATTACAGATGGCTACAATCCATTGTTCTGTATGTAACAGTTCTATTATATATTTTATTATATCTGGCTTCATTGCTGTAAGAAATGATTTCATTTGAACTTGTAGAGTGCAGACCCACTTGCTGGCATAAACGGCTACTTTTTATAGGAGTACTGAGTTTAGAATATTGGAGAGCATTCTGAATAGTAGAAAAGGTGATGAATGAGTAATACAGAGACAAGCATCTCACCACCACTACCTAGCTCCAGACTGAGCATCTAATTCCTAGTGCAGCAGTATTATCTAGTGATAGCACTAAAGATTATTAACTGGGTACTTGATATTGAGTCCTCAATTCTAATATTTATACACATTATTTAAATATAACTTTCTGCTTCTTGGCTTTTACGATATCAGACCTTCAAGTTGGGCCATTTTATATCTAAGTTGATGCTTTCTGTGTGTCTTTTAACTACAATTTCTAAAATTCCAGATGACATGGGGAAATTCTTTGAGCTGGAGTCTCAGATCATTGTGCAGTATGAATTTGAATTTCAATTTTATTGAATTTATATACTGCCCTTTCCCGTAGGACTCAGGGCGGTTTACAGGGTATATAAAACATCAATACAAAAATTAAGAACAATCTAAAAAATTAAATTAAATCCCTGAAAAAATATAAAACCCCAATTAAAACTCAGCCTGGGCCGGAAAGTTCGAAGAGCCAGGTCTTCAGGTCTTGGCGAAATGATCGAAGGTCGGGGGCAGTCCTAAGCTCCACGGGCAGCTGGTTCCAAAGGGCAGGCACCCCCACAGAGAAGGCCCTCCCCCTGGGTGTTATCCGGTGGCATTCTTTTACCGGCGGCACCCTGAGAAGGCCCTCCCTGTGGGAGCACACAGGACGAAGGGAACTTGATGCCGGCAGCAGGTGTTCCCTCAGATATCCTGGACCCAAGCCATTTAGGGCTTTAT
Organism: Vipera berus; assembly: GCF_964194415.1. Lineage (NCBI taxonomy): Eukaryota > Metazoa > Chordata > Lepidosauria > Squamata > Viperidae > Vipera > Vipera berus. The sequence continues at coordinate 40,474,952 of NC_138209.1, read as the reverse complement.
AGGTCATCACCAGCACCTTGAATCTCTCCCGGAGGGCAACTGGAAGCCAATGCAGCTCGCGGAGCAGAGGTGTTACATGGGAGTAACGGGAAACCCCCATCACAACTCGCGTGGCTGCATTTTTCACCAGCTGAAGCTTCCGAGGTCCTCAAGGGCAGCCCCATGTAGAGAGCGTTGCAGTAGTCTAAACGGGAGGTCACGAGCGCATGAGTGACTGTGCATAGGGCATCTCGGTCCAGATAGGGTCGCAACTGGCGCACCAGGCGAACCTGGGCAAAAGCCCCCCTGGTCACGGCTCCTATGTGATCTTCAAAACTGAGCCGTGAATCCAGGAGGACACCCAAGCTGCGAGCCCTATCAACGGGGGGGTAACACCTCACCCCCCATCGTTAAAGATGGAATAGTCTGGTTAACCCGAGATGCCGGTATGCACAGCCACTCAGTCTTGGCAGGATTGAGACTAAGCCTGTTTCTCCCCATCCAGAAGTTAAGGAAAGGCTTGAAACCTGAAAGCAATCACTGGATAAGATGTATCAAGACATCTATGTCTGAGAATTAGCTATTGAATTAAAAGGAATTAGTATTGTGCACCATTGACAGATATCTGTGTTATTTTGTTGTTGTTGTTGTTGGAAAATTCACTCCAAGATGCAGATTTGCCTAATGACAACATTTACTTCTGTTGATTTAGAATTAAGGGAGTCAGTCCTCGAGTGCGACATGTGATACAGAGGCTGAGAGTAAGAAAGATTTACAGTGGCACATTTGTTAAATTGACACCAGCTTCATTAAAAATGCTGCAAACGGTGGAGCCTTATGTGGCATGGGGGTTAGTATGTAACATTTTTATTACGTAGAAGTATGATTAGTAGTGATGCCTAAAATGGATCATAACATAGGTCACATTTTTTCCTCACTATATATTTGTTTTTCTAAAATTAAGTTTTTGAATCATGCTGTACTTCTGTTGCCTTTGGAAAAATATGATCATCTGAAGGCTAAACACTTTAAGTTAGCCAAAATAATGAATGAAGTATAATTATACGAAGATATGAATGTTTAGTGATTATTGCCAAGCAATAAACTGGAATATGTTGTGCAAAATTTGAATACAGTTGTTTTTATTAATGTTTTAATAGTATAGTGTTCATCTTGGTATTCAAATGCTACTAATAGGCTATATTTATTATTTTTATTATATATGAATTATTTGGGATATCGCACATCTTCAAATTTGAATCATGGTAATAAATTGATGGAACAGTCCAAATTTTAGACTGCAAGTGCTATGGCATCAGAAGGTTGACATATTAAGCTGGCAGAAAGAAAATAAGAATGGAGATGATGATGTGCATGTTTTTGAAAAGGACAATTTAAGAAGAAATTCTCACAATTGTTTAGGTTGTTTATAAGATATAAGAATGTAATGTCTTAAAAACAAAAGCTAGGTAGGAAGAATATATAGTATAGTACTTTCTCTTTTGGATCAGTTTGGACAAATAATTCCATTAAGAATGTCACATTTTGTTATTTTCAAAATTATTATTATTATTATTATTATTATTATATTTACACAGGTATCCCAACCTCAAATCTGTTCGAGAGTTGATACTGAAACGAGGCCATGCAAAGATCCAAAATAAAAAGGTTGCTTTGACAGATAATGTTCTGATAGAGGAACATCTGGGTAAGATAACAAATGGCATGGGATATTGGGACTGTTTATTTGCAATCTGGTGAGGATTGAACGGTATTTCATTTCTAAAATGCTTTTTTCCCCTCTCCATAGGAAACCATGGTATTATTTGTCTGGAAGATGTTATTCATGAAATTTACTCAGCTGGAAAGTACTTTAATGAAGTCAATAGATTTTTGTGGCCATTCCATCTGTCTGTCGCTCGTCATGCAGCCCGTAACAAAATGGGATTCCAGAAAGAGATTGGTAATCCTGGATATCGAGGCAATGATATTAATCAGCTCATACGTCTTTTGAACTAGATCCAGGTAGGTACTGCAATGTCTTGCCAATTTTGGGTTCTGAACTCAGCAAGTTACAGCACACTTGATTGATATGTCAAAAATAACCTTAAAATGGCACTGGTTAACCATTTCTGCCAAGAAAATACAAATGTGTTTGTGGAGTGAAAAGTTTTTTTTTACTTGTGGCAATGGATTCTTCCTAAAAGTACACTTGTTCAGAAAGGTAGATTAGCTAAATCTCTTTCTTTGGTATGTTCCATTAGCCTTCCCCAACCTTGCTTCTTCTGTATTTTGAATTATAGTTTTAATAATACTGATTATTGGTTTTGTTTGCTGAGTCCAGGCAGATTAGATAATAAATAGCCAAATGACTCAGTAAGGTGGTCAGTTATGAAGCAGAACTCTAGAATTGTCCATGCAAGTCCCTGGTTAATGATGGCAGTTGGGACTGGAATTTCCATTGCTCAGCGTCGTCGTAAAAGTGCAACATCTCATGACCATGCTGCTTAGTGAAGGAAATTCCAGCATTCCTGGTTGCCTTTGTTAAGCAAATCACTGTGGGTCATTTAAGCAAGGACATCATTTAGTTGCCATTCTAACCTACTGCCAGCTTTCACATTGACTTTGCTTTTAGGAAGGCAGCAAAGGTTGCAAATGGCAGTCACATGACTGAGACATGGCAACATATTAGTTGCAAGCTGGGCACCAAACTTCCAAATTGTAATCATGTGACTGTGGGGACACTGCAACTGAAATAAATACAAGGATTGACTCTAACTAATCACTTGGTTCAACACCATTATATATGTCAATTCATTGAACAAGTGATCATTAAATGAGGACTGTCTTTATTCTGTTATCCTCACATGTCATGAAGATCCGAATAAGCCAAAAGCAAGAATATCATAAGATTCAAGTCAGGGCTATTCTATTGTGTTCTATCGTGTATAATTCCAGTGGTATAAATCCCCATACCTGAGGAGCTGTCTCAACCCACTTGTGCCAGCAGTAGGGGCTGGCTGTGGATCCTTTTGGCCAAGAAATTCTGGCTGACAGGGTCCAGAAGTGCCTTTCTCTTTTGGCTCCCGCTCTCTGGACATTATACCTCTTGAGGCAAAAACTGCTTCCACCCTATTAGCCTTTTGAAAGAGCCTTAAAACTTGGCTCTGTTGATTGACCTGGGGCCAGATGGGAGTATGCCACTCTGGAGGTGGTTAATGGATTAAAGAGAAGATCCCACCTCCACCCCACTGTATACTCCCCATCTTAACTAATTCTGTTAATTGTAATGCTATATTTACTGTTGTAATGTTTTATAATATTGCTTTTTTTCTGTTGTAAGCATCAGGCATGTGATAGTGATATGGACAGCATATAAATTTAATAAACTATAAAATTATGTAAGTTCCATTCAAATGAAATGTATCCAGTTTTAACAACTACTGTTCGTTCTTTAAAGTTTGCAGTATTGAGCTAAAATCACATCTCACTTGTAACCTCCTTTAAACTTGCTTTCAGTTCAGTTTTAAGATATTTTCTTAGCATTTCTTGTCAAGAAGTAAATGTCATTCAGATGCTTTTAAAAATGACCTGTACTGTTTTTCAGATAAGTGTTTACAGAGGAAATTCTGGAAGGCATCTATTTGTACTCCATGATGTACATTCATTTTCCAGAAGCTTCTCAGATAATGTGTCATAGTTCTTTAATAATTGGAGGAAGAAAACAAAGGTAATGGAGCAACTAGGCTTCAAGTGAATAGATGTGATCAACAACAGCAAAGTGTGATTATGTGTACTGAACGTGGAAAAAGAATTTATAAAATCTCAAGACACGTCAACATCTATAATTTTTGATTTACAAATGTGTAAAGGACAATGGAGAAAACTTAAAATATATAAACTGAGGGACAAAGAGTACAGCCTGGTGTATACAGATTTCCCTACATGTGTGTAAATACAATTTATATAATATTATTTTATAAAAGCAATCATAAAATATCCTTTTGAGAGTTAAAGCTTTTATGCTTACAGCAAGGTGGGCAGCAAACAAATTCAATAAATAAAAGATAATAAAATACAGCTATTCATTTTCTCCTTTAGCAGCTTCTTTCAGCTTATATTTTTGGTTTTTCCTCCCTTGCATTTTATCTACAACTCACTTCTACATGTCAAACACAAGGCCCGGGGGCCGGATCCGGCCTGTGAAGTGGTTTCATGTGGCCCGCGAACCCATCCTGGAAAGTGAGGGAACGGCCCCCGCTGCCTTGGCCCTGGCCCAGGTCGGCTGGGAGCCAATGTACAATTTTGTGGTGGCCATCTATGCTGAAACACATTCAGTCTTAGCTCCACAAGGCCGTCTGGAAACAGCGAGGGACCAGCCCCTGCCGTGTCGGCCCTGCCCACTGGGCGCGTATCACCCTTTGGTGAGGAGGTATCACCCTTTGTGAGGAATGAAGAAATGCACCATTGCCTGGAAGTGGGCAGCATATGACCCTGCCTACTTTGGGCAGGCTAGGGGCTGGGCTGCATTGCGCTTCTCTTCAGATTCATGCCACCTGGCTCAGCCTCTCAGCACTGTGAGGAGAGCACCCTGCTGCCTGCCAAAACGGGAGGCTGGGGGCTAGGCAGCATTGCGCAGGTAACATTGACTCTCATGCTGCTCATCGCATCCCCTCCCACAGAGCCCACCAAGCCAGATATGTGAAGTAGGCGAGGGCCATGTGCTGGCCACTTCCAGCTGTGCTGGCCACTTCCACTTCACCAGCTGTGTTTCTTGCCTGTTTTTCTCCCTCATCTCAAATATTTTCCCACCACTCTTAGGGAGGGAGGGGAGGGTCTGAGGGAAGTCCTGCCTTAGTCCTTCCCTGCTGACCTTTCATCATCCCCTTGCCCCCTCCTCCTAGCCTATCCTGGGGTGTCTCCCATCCTATTGCTAAGGAACCTTTGGATACAAAGCCAGGTCTCCTCACATGGAGAGGGAGTGGGACTCCCTCTTGATTTTGCCCTCGTACCCATCGTGAGCAACCTGGCTAAGGAGAGCAAGCACAGCAGCAGCAACCTTGAGGAATAAGTGCAGCTGGACACTCCCTTGGGGAAGTGGGGCTGGGCTTAGTGCCATGGGTGTTTGAGGACTGGGCTGGGCATTTGACCTCCGTGCCCCCCCCCACCGCATAGCCTGAGAGGAACAGTGAGGCTCCTCCAGTGGACCATGCCTTGACACTTGCCCTGGTCCCATCTCCTGCCAGAGACCCTCAGATCTGCCCCACTTCTGCCCAGGCCGCCAAAGGCACCCTTGACATGAATGATGTATAGCTGGCCATGCCCACCCAGTAGGCCACACACTCCAGCCATGCCCACCCTGGCCACGCCCACCCGGCCCTCTAACGGCAACCGCAATGCTGATGTGGCCCTCAATTAAATTGAGTTTGATACCCCTGGCCTAGAGCATGGGTGCCAAACTCGATCACGTCGACATATTGTGACTTTTTTGCCTTTGCGGAACGGGTGGGCGTCATGCATCTGGCCCATGGGCTGCCAGTTTGACACTCCTGGCCTAGAGTGTTTTTGTTTAATGCTTAAAAAGCTTTCTATGCGGTTTCTTTTAAATCATCCTGGGTTTTTTAGAATTCAAAACAAAAGTATTTTCCCATAGAAAGGATTCTTATAATTTGTTCCAAAACCTTATTTCAAGTTAATCTGGATCTTAGATCATTTGTAACTTTTTAGAATCAAAATTCTAATCACCCTTTTGCTGTTTATTCCCAAAGATTTTTTAAAAAGTTTTTAAACTTCTTGTCAATGCTGCTAACATCGAACAACTGTTTGCTAAGGATTGAAGGAGAGTCACCTGCTGCAGTAAAACCTGTTGATTCAATGGTTCGGACTAACTGAAAAGCCGTTAAGCAATTTCTAAGTGATTAGAAAAGGAAATATGTCCTTTTGAAAGGTATCAGCCTTGGTTTAAGCAAAAGATGGTGTTCCCTAAGCACCCAGAGCTCTAAAATTTGTAGAAGATTGCTGTCTACTCACAAGGAGAAACTATGTGGAATATTTGTGGGTGATCTCAAGTTCTCTTTGTCTATTGTTTATTTCTCAATAATGAACTGCTTTCTGCATAGCCATATTCAAATTGCCAATTCTTTCCTGAAAGTCCAGGATTCAGTTTTCATACATGATCTATTTATAAGGTAGATTTATACCATTCCAGTTGAAACAAATGACTACCACCTTTTGTATAGTTGTTTACATATGCTAAAACCTATTTGCCCTATTGCAGTAGTCAACACTGGAATATTTATAACATTTTCAAAAGATCATTTTTTAACTTGCAGGATGTGTTTGTATCCAATATGCAAAATCAAATGTAGTCATTTGAAAAAGAAAGTACACCCTCTTGAGTTCTATGGTTTTAGGACATATAAAAATCATCTGGTCCTTAGCAGTTTTTAAAAGTAGGTAAATACAACCTTAGATGAAAAACAACACATGACATACCAGGTCATCATTTATTTTACAAAAAGAAAGCCAAAATGGAGAAGCCATGTGTCAAAAAACTTAAGCAACTGGTTTGCACAAACAAGCAAAACCCCATCCGTAGGATGCAGGCAGTACACAAAACCATGCACTCTCAGGTCCGTGGAAAAACCTCTCTCCATGGAACCGCCCCCTGGTGCCCAAATCGTTGGGGACCTCTGCCTTAGTACGTTCAGTAACTTGTAGAACAATCTTTAGCAGTAATAACCTGAAGCGACCGTTTTTTATACGACTTTTATCAGTCTCACATTGTTGTGGATGAATTTTGGCCCACTCTCCTTTAAAACAATGCCTCAATTCATTGGTTTGTGGGCATTTGTTTATGCCCAGCTCTGAGGTCCTGCCACAGCATTTCAGTTGGATTGAGGTCTGGACTTTGACTGGACCCTTGAAACATCTTTTAGCCATTCTATTGGAGATTTGCGGTGTGCTTGGGATCATTATGCTGTTGTATGACCCAATGTCGAATTAGCTTTAGCTGTCGGACAGATGGCCTCACATTTGATCCAAGGATACTTTGGTTTTCAGAGGAATTCATACTGTAGTTGACTCAATGACTGTAACATGCCCAGGTTCTGTGGCTGTAAAACAAGCCCAAATCATCACCCCTCCACCACGCTTGATGGTATGAGATGTGTTGTATTTTGTTGATATGCTGTTTGGTTTTTGCCAAACATCTGGTTTCATCTGTACAAAGGATAGTGCTCCAAAAGTCTTATGATTTGCAAACCTCTTAAGATGTGCCAAGCTCTTTTTGGAGAGAAAAGGCTCTCTCCTGGCAACACTTCCAAATAAATCATACTTTTTCAGCCTTTTTCTAATTGTGCTGTCGTGAACTTTAAAATTTAACATACTAAGGCCTGTAGAGTCCGAGATGAAATGTTCAGATTTTTTGCAATTTCCCTGAGTATTGCATGGTCTGACATTAGGGTGAATTTGCCAAATTGTCCACTCCTGGGAAGATTGGCAACTGTCTTGAATTGTTTCCACTTGTGAATAATCTTCCTCACTATAGAACGATGGACTTTGAATTGTTTGGAAGTGGCCTTACAACCCTTCCCAGATTGATAGGTGGTGACAAGTGCTTTTCTAAGATCATTGCTGATGTCTTTTTAGACCAGCAAACTCCTAAAACTTCAGCTTTTATACTTGCTGAGGATGATCAATTGATCAAGGGCACTTGATTAGCACCTTACTACTTCGCCTCTTCATATCTAAGGAAACAGTAAGGGTATATTAGTTTTTCACAGATGGTTTCTCCAGTTTTGCTTTCTTTTTTTAAAATAAAATACGGCGTGGTGCAATATGTCATGTGTTGTTCATCTGAGGTTGTATTTACTTCAAGAACTGCTAAGGACCATAGAGTGTACTTTTTCACATGACCATTACCTGTAATACAGCTTTTTCACTTCAAACAAATAATTACCTCACTAATTAAGATGACGAGACCAAATAAAAATTATGTATTTATTTTTTTAAATAAAAATGACATCATACATTCTATTACATGGAAACCACTGAGAGAATTCAGTTGTAATATTGAAAGGACAGGATTCTAATCTTAGTGTGTATTTACAAAATGATGCTGCAGCTCAGATAACCAAGCTGGTATTTTGAAACAACCTTAATCACTATTGGATAAGGAATCTTACAAAAGGCTACGTATACATATACAATGCTCTTTCCTAAATCACAGCAAGGTGTCCTTTTTGTAGGCCACCATACTGCTAACTTTGTGTATTGTAGTTGTAAAAGAACGAAGCCGAACTTCTTCCGAATTAGTAATGAACTGTGGTCCTGACTCCTCCCACTTTTCTGGAACATCCAGTTCTTTGTCTGTGAATATGAGCAAGTCAAATGCACCTGGAAGCACAGATGAATAATTATTTTGCTACATTTGCACAAATCTGGAATAAACATTTAAACATGTATAGCTTACAGTAACAAAAGAACCAATTATGATTTGTTATGATCCTGATTTATGTGATCCCAGTTACATAAATCATGGGAAACCACCAAATTGTAATTCCTGAACTCTTCTATTGTCCCTTGCCCATGTATGCCACCTAGAATTACTTGTCAGATGTTACTTGTTAAATATGACAAATATTGCAGCTTTAATCAGCTTCGTATTAGCTCAGCTGGTTTCCAGGCACTTGGTTACAGGACTCATCCTTTATGGAATTTTTATGAGAATTACAATTAGTGCATGTGAATATTACAATATTACTTACAGGTAGTTTCTAACAAAGGAAGGAATGTCACTGTAGCTGTTATTTGTCTGATAATGGATTTGATTTCATCCTGTATAGCTTTCTGAGATTTCTGCCTTGGTGCACTAAAATAGGAATTAAAAGTTCTCAATGTAAAAGAATATCAAATATAAATCAGAAGTATTATTACTAATATTGATTGCAGGCACAATAAACTAACTTCATAAATGATTAACATCCTATATAAGAAGTTCAGACAAGCATTACAGTCTGTTCTTCCTGTACTTTTCCTAAATTATCTGACCCATCTGTAGCAATTATAAACTTTACAGCTAAATCTAATAACTTAATATTAAATCTAATAACTGCACATTTTGGCTACAGCATTAATTATGAATTCAATGTGTTATTTCTCTTCTGAACACTCTTTCTGTGCTATTATTGAGACAAAAACCAGGTAGTACAACTGATAACGTGTCAATATTTGTGAAATAGCTTTAAGATTCTTACTCTGGTAGTAAGACAAGATATACACCAATTAGTGAACAAGAAGGCTTTGTTGAGTGGGGATCTATGTAAGACCCAAATAATGTTGGAAACATCAGTGAAGCAAAGCCTGTAACATGGAGAAGGGCGGTATACAAATTAAATAAATAAATAAATATACTTTTGAGACAGCAAAAACTTAGAATAAGAAATAATGGGGGGCTGTTAGGCTTTTAAATGGGACATAATCTTATGCAGAATTGACTTGGGAGGCCGGCGTGTGGTGTAGTTGGTTCACATAGTGTGGTGGGATGGAGGGTTTGTTGTCACTGTGTGTTGGGGGAGAGAGCGGGGGGGGAGGCTCAGCTAATCTCAATGTACACATGTACTTTGACAATAAAGGTTTATTATTATTATTATTATTATTATTATTATTATTATTATTAAAAACAACTATTGTTGGAAACATATACTTACTTTTCATTTTTTGCAGTTTTGTCGCATTCAATATCAAATTGCCATCTTTCAAGAACTTCAGTGGTTTCCTTACTAGAGATCACTACCACTAGCCTCTGAACAAGGCATTCAAAGAGCCATTCTAAGAAAAGCAAGAAGTTAGTTGCCTGAATTCTACATATCAGAAACTGTCAAATACATGGACACCTTATCTGTCACTCTTGTATCAACCAACAAACCAGGGCTTATTTAACAAACCAGGGCTTAGTGTGCCAAGTAGCAGAGAAAATTCAAAATACAACACAAGACATTCTTATCTACCCCCTGGTATAGTTGGACCATTCTCCTATACACATACGTAATATTGCATTGCTTGACTCTGGGATGAAGGGAATGGCTAAAATGGTCCATCCCAAATATCTGAGATGAGCTGGAAGATTTTCTGAGGACAACTGAAAAACATAGCTACAAGGCAGGTAAGCCTGCTATTTGTGTGTTCATACACTGGAATTCAGAGGCAACTAGATTACAATAGATGAGATTTCCTGAGCACTCTCTTCTTAGTCTTAGACCTTGGGGGCCTGCTTGATTTTCAATGAGCTTTAGCAAATGAAAAGGCTGATAAGATGCCTAGAGCAATGCAGATGGAAAGCAAAAAGCAAATGCTTTAGGTATATCCTTCAGTGATATGTCTGCCCTATGGATCAAGAAACCTTGTTTATGAGTAGTTGACAAAGTGGGCAAAGAAGCTTTCCCTTTTTTGGTTTGTATATTTTTAGTCAAAAACAGAAAAATAGTAAGTAATATAAACAAAAAGCAATGAATAGAATAGAAATAGAAAATTGATCAATTGTGACTGGACACACGTGGAATTTATCTCCAGTGCATAAGCTCTCTGTACATAACCACCACCAGTGATAAATCATACATAAAATGAGGAGAAATATACAGTACATACATATACATACATACAGATAGACATTATTCTACTTCAGACACATGCAAAGACCTAGCAAGAAGATTCTAAAGCTGGTAAGAGGGTGGAAGTAAAGAAAAGGATTAGCAGCAAGGGGATGGATGCAGTTACAACAGCAATGAGAGCACAGTTGGAGCAGCTAAAACACCAGGTTAAAGTAGATTGTTATGAAAAAATTATACCAATGCTAAGAATTGACAGTAGCTCGATGGCACACAATTAGTGGAGTAAAATGTGAACAAATGAATCGATAAGCCAACTTTGAGAAAATACAAAAGTGCTCCAAAAACAGATCCTAGGATTGAACAGATACACTACCATTTAACCTTACAATGACAATGTGGATTATATGGAAAATGCAATAGATAAGTTAAATGACCCATTTTTTAAAAATCAGCATCTAAATGTACTTAATTACTTGTGCTTTCTTATTCCTATTATATTGTAACTTCATATAAACATTGCAGAGCATCTGAAAATTGTTGATCCTTGATTAAAAAAATCATACCTTTCAGTTGTTCTACAACATTGTTCAGATAATTTTTAAGTTCAGTGTCTGCAGTAACAAGCATGGTAAGCCCATATTTTTGAACTCTTGTAAATGTTTCAGCAGGATATATCCCACGTTGATATAAAATACTGTTGATACCATAGGCTAAAAGAACAAAATATACAGACAGTACTGTATCTTATCTAAAAAGTATTATAATAAAGAATTATGTCAATTAACATTAGCAAGCTCAAAGGTATAACATTTAATACAAATGATACATGGCTGAAAAAGTTATTTATTTTGGCATTTGAGACCTTATGATGGTCTACTACTTATAACCATTGTGTTGTTTAAATACAGGGATCTATAATATGAGTCAGTTGCCAAGCATCGGATCATGTGACTGGGGATGCTGCAATGGTTGATATTTGCAGCATCCTGGAGAACATGTGATCCCCTTTTATGACTTGACAAGCAGTCAATGGGGAATCCAGATTCACTTGACAGTCGTGTTACTAACTTAACTGCTGTGGTTCACTTAACAAATATGGCAAGATCACAAAATGAGGCAAAATTCATTTAACTGTCTCACTTAGCAACAAATTTTGGGCTCAACTGTCATAAGTTGAGGACTACCTGTATCAAGGCATACTACACAAAATTTCAGATTCTGTATATTGCACCAAATCCTAGGGCATTCTTTCTCACATCTAACAACTAATTATTATATTTGGAGGAAATAAAATCTGTGCCTTAGAACTCAAATGCAGCCAAGATGCAGACCCACAACTGAGTGTCCCAAATCTCCATTAGATCTGCTCTTCACATTCATTTTTGTTAAGCTTCTTTCTTTCCTAGTGAGGCTGAAGTTATTGTCCCTACAATAGTCTCTCACGTTTGAGTATAAACTTCTACACAATTAAGTAGTGAACTTCTTTCAAACTGCTTTAGGCCCTCTCGGGGCACATTTTTTTTTTTGCCCTATACTGCAAATTTAAGTTCCTAGCATTTTGCGCTCATTCTGCAGAGCTAAGTCGGACGCAGTTACTAAAAAGGATAACTCGCAGCGATTGAAGAAGGAGGAGGAGGAAAATATAGTCAAAAAAAAAAAAAAAAAAAGAACGGACCGAGCGCAGCACCCTCGCAATGAGCCCCCACAGCAACTCGGAGTCATTCCTCCCCCCACGAGTCTGAAAGGACGAATCCGGCGCCCCCGAGCCCGTTTATTCGAGAGCAAATTCCACCGGGCACAAAAGGACTGGTGGTCAAGCACCATCCCTGGGAATAAGCCTCGCAGAGCAGAAAGGAAGCAGGAACGATGCGGGTTCCGGGCTTCTCACCGAGCTGGCTCACATTCTCACACCAGCTTGCCTCGGTTACTCACAGAAAAATTCCGCCACCGTCTCGGCGCTGCCCCGCAAAGTGATGCCCTGCTCCCGGCTTAGCTGTTTCGCCATCGGCGTCCGGAAGAGTGAGACCGAATTCGGCTGAAACTGACAAAGAAGAAGCCCTTCTTTAAGCTACAGGCCCAAGGCAGGAAACGGGAGACGTCCCGCCACCTGTTTGAAATGTAGCTCCACCTCCCTCACTTCTCGCGGGAGTACAAGCGCTACTGCGACCGAGCAGCCGGGGGGGGGGCGTATGCGCTCCTTTTTGACGTATCAAGCAAGGAATGAATTTCCACGCCTGGGTTATTTTATAGGAATTAGTGCGCAAGCGTGAAAATGTGGCACGCAGAAGGGATCGGGCTCAACTATGTTCGCTAGTTTGGGGAGGGAGTGGAGGGGGCTGTTTGTTCGTGTTGTGTTTTGCCTGATGCTAACTTTCTCTCGTTAATTAGTGATTTGAGAGATTGAGAAAAGGACCTGCCTCTTTGCAGTGTTTTTGTTTAATCATTGAATTATCACGGGACTTACTAGAAGTCCCCCAATTGATAATTTTAAGTAATGTTTACCAGTTAGGTTTGCTTTTCAATGTGGTTAGCGCTTCAAGTGCTTATTTATTTTCATAATTTTCTGCTTTAATTTTAAGAAGCTGCTTTTGTAATAACTTGATTTAAGTTTATTTGGGATCCTTATTCATCATGAAGGTAGGGATTTGTTTTTAGTGTTGTTGTTAGTTGCGAAGTCGTGTCCGACCCATCGCGACCCTATGGACAACGTTCCTCCAGGCCTTCCTGTCCTTCTACCATCTTCTGGGATCCATATATAGGCTCACGCCTACTGCTTCAGTGACTCCATCCAGCCACCTCATTCTGTCGTCCCCTTCTTCTCATGCCCTCAACCTTTCCCAGCATTAGGCTCTTCTCCAGTGAGTCCTTCCTTCTCATTAGGTGGCCAAAATTGAGTTTTAGCTTTAGGATCTGGCCTTCTAAAGAGCAGTCAGGGTTGATCATCTCTAGGACTGACCGGTTTGATCGCCTTGCAGTCCAAGGGACTCGCAGGAGTCTTCTCCAGCACCATAGTTCAAAGGCCTCAATTCTTTTGCGCTCAGCCTTTCTTATGGTCCAGCTTTCACTGCCATACATTGCAACTGGGAAGACCATAGCCTTGACTACGCACTTTTGTTGGCAGGGTGATGTGTCTGCTTTTTAGTGTGCTATCTAGATTTGCCATGGTTTTCCTCCCCAGGAGCAAGCGTCTTTTAATTTCTTGGGTGCAGTCCCCATCTGCAGTGATCTTGGAGCCCAGGAAAATAAAATCTGTCACTACCTCCATTTCTTCCCCATCTATTTGCCAGGAATTGAGAGGGCCGGATGCCATGATCTTGGTTTTCTTTATGTTTAGTTTCAACCCAACTTTTGCACTCTCCTTCACTCACAACAAAAGGCTCTTTAGTTCCTCTTCACTTGTTTTTAGTGGACATTTTAGTGGACGTTTCTAAAGTTTAGCATAAGAAGAATGGAAATTTGTTCCACTCAGATTGAATAAATGCCTTCATTCATAAGGGTAATGACTCTCCAGAGTTTTAGGTAGGTGCTATTGTCACATCTATTTTGAAAGGTCAGGAATTAGAAATGTGATACTTTATTTTATTCTACAAGGCAAGTGCCACTCTGCCAAACCAAAACATTAGCAAAAAGTTAGTCTACTAAATTGTATGTAGCACTGATGCTGACTTAAATAAATAAGCAGACATAAATCATATAATTATTTGTTTCTTAAATTTAACTTGTTAGCTACCAATGTGTTGATCTGATTAATAAATGTTGGATTGCCTTGGTTAATATGCATTTATAGTTATTTATAGTTATAGTTATTTCGTATTTCTTCAGATTGATATTTTAAAGTTTCAATGAATTTTTATTTTTATATTTTTTAATCTCTCCAGATATCTGAAAAGGGTGAATCACTGGCAGATTCAGCATACATAGATACAGTGACTACTATAATCTGGGTATTGTAGTTCTAATAAATCTGGAAAGAACTTGGGGAAGGAGATTAAAGAGATCTTAACTATAGCAGCTACTTTCTATTACAATGAATAAATTTAAATTTTTGTTTCCCTCACAAAGTCCAAACTTAAACTTTCAGAACGCAAAAAAAAGATCTACTGCTTAGCAAGAGATTTGAGGGAGGGTGGTAGCTTTGTACATGAATTACCACAAGATGGCAGTACTTACCTAGAAAATGTTTCTGAGATTTCATTATGGAAAATTGAAGAAAAGTTAGGGGAAAACTTTGAATTTGAGATTCCAAAATAGACTTCAAACTTCCTCAAATGTTGATACAAGATGCAAAGTAAATAATTTCAAGAAAAAAGTATTACTGTACTGTATTTTCCTGGAAATAAATTAGATTGTCCATTTGATTTAATCTTGAAATAAGTAGTATTGTTAGTTGCAGACTGCAATCTGAAACTTAATTTGAACAGCAATATATTTTATATAGTTTTTTTTATTTTTTTAATCCTCTATTTTAAGTTACCTGATAAAAAAATGAAGATCTTGCTTGGTTTTTAAGAAGAAATCCAGAAACTGTTGAAATATCTGGATGCAAAGGGTTTTGAATATGTCTCTGACCTTTACATATTATAATATTGAAAGGGTTGTAGATACAACTGCTCATCTGTTAATTACATATTATGATATGCTGAAAAAGATCTTAACAAAAAAGCATAAAAATACAAATTTCCTAGCCAGACATTATCTGATAATGGCCTGGTTTTAACTAGATATATCAGTTCTGAATTGCATCTTCTATAACTGAACTACGGTGAGTATGGGAAAGGACTCTTAATAGGTATATTTGCAAATGATAGATAGTTCTACTTAATGCCAAAGGGTTAGGGTTCAACAGTAGCAAGTGCTCAAGGCATCTAGGAAAAATGCAGAATTAAAGAATTAAAATCTAAACATTATGTTTCAAAGACTACAAGCTTTAGTGACTACAGTTTGATATTTATTTTCATTCAATTGTATTTCTTTTCTCTGAAATACGTTGTTTTAATAATATTTCGTGTGGATCCCAGAATCATTGTGGAGGTTGGTGGCCTTGGAATTTAAGTAAGTAAATTCTTAATACTTTTATCATTACTTTCTTCCAGGATTTTTTTCCCCAACTTCCTATGGAGGTCAGCACCTTGAATACCTACGACTATTATAAGTATCACTTTTCCCATCACTCTTGTTTGTCAGTTCTCATGCAGGCCAAGAAAGCTAGATATCAACTCTACAATGAGCCTGTTGGCAATTTCATTAATCTCCTCACAGGAACTTCATTTAGAAGTTTTGACATTCATGTCGTATGTTTGTAATTTTTGAAGACTGCATCCTACATATTTCTTAAAAATAAAACTACAAACAAAGATATTCATATCAAGAGTGCAATATTATCTTAAAGTTCTCTGTTCTACCATATATTCTAGAAGGCTGAAATTGCATTAATCACTATAAATAGAATTCTGACATCCTCTTCAACGCTCTTTTAAAGATGACTACACCTTGAATATCAAAAAGAATGTCTGTAATGATCCAATTTGATTCATGATACACCATGTCATCTACATCTTTGCAAACATTACTTTCCACAAGTATAAGAAATTCTTGCAATCATTGTCTAGTGTGATAATCAACTGACTTACAAAAGCAAAGCAGACTTCCATTACAAGTATGCCTTGTTAAAGATGAGAAGTTTTGCTGTGAAATATTACATGAATCCAATGTTCACTGAACTCACCAAGAAGGCACCAAAATAATTGTGATTACCAATGTTTTGTGTCTATCTTCCTGTCTGAAATTTAAGGACAAATAGCCAAATTCAGTTAGCTAGAAGAGTTTTCAAAGTTTAGAGAAACACACCTTAAATTAGACTCACTTTAAAAAATATAAATAAAATATGGTAAATATACAAAAAGTACGGTAAATACAATTCTTTGTCACTTTTCCCTTTCAAAATCACTTCTTTTTTTTAAAATGAAAATTTTTAGGATATGAGTATTACAATAAATTCTGCCAACCTAGCAGTTCGAAAGCACGTAAAAATGCAAGTAGAAAAATAGGGACCACTCCGGTGGGAAGGTAACAGCGTTCCGTGCGCCTTTGGCGTCTAGTCATGCCGGCCACATGACCACGGAGATGTCCTCGGACAAGCGCTGGCTCTTCGGCTTTGAAACGGAGATGAGCACCGGCCCCTAGAGTCGGAAACGACTAGCACGCATGTGTGGGGGAACCTTTACCTTTATTACAATAAAGCCAACTTTTATTTCTAGCTGTCTAAAAACAACATTCAAAAACAGCCTTTGTATGAAAATTTCTAAAAATTTTAAGTTTTCAACTAAAGGCATTACTCCTACTTTTGCAGGAGCAAAAAGTAGAATATTCAAGATTTAAGAATGATTCTTTTCATACTGGGAAAAGGTATCTGCATTAAAATAAACATGTCTAACTTATATCTGCATTGAATTAACACCTTTTTTGCAGTGACAATGTTATGGTGAAATATTCTTTGTTCTCAAGAAATTGAAATACATCTATTCTGTGGGCATTTATTTGCACATCCCAAAGTGTTGATAGTCATGTTAGATACCATTTTCATTAGCGTGTATGCTGATCTTGTTACAGCTAATTAAAGACTACATTTGCAGCATTTAAAACAGTGCTTTATTATTGTATTTAAGGAAAATTGCATAAATTTAAAGTTATTTCTTTAATTCACTTTAGGCAAATCTTAAGATTAAACTCAGAAAGCATTCTTTGTTGCATATTACCAAATAATGTGGGTAAACAATGAAGGAATATAATGCATCACTCATTTGAGATTACAGTCAATATGAGTGCACTTGGATTGTCTAACTCAAGACGTTTTAAGCAATCATCCACCTCTGTATAGGAATGTATAGGACACTGATTTTAAATAACTATTGTCATAGTCCTTTAAGTCTGAAGCAGGCGGAAACTTCTTAGGGACAAAAACACGATTAAGAATGAAATCTTCATGGTTACAAAGTTACAGTAGCCATTACAAAGTTGGCAATCATTGGTGGAATGTATCTGGTCCTTAATTTATATAATTTAATCCAAACTCAACAAGCCCTTTTCTTGTGTCTGTTAAGTTTCATATTGTACATTTCTTATACTATATCTTCATTGGCAATGGCATATTTAATTTAGCCACATTTCTGTGCTGAGAATCACCACGAGAGTGAGAGACAACAGATGTCTGACAACAAGGAAACAATCTGGCCTTCATACCCATCTTCAGATTACTGGCTTTAATACAACAGAATATACCAATAGGTATTCTGCTACATGTGTGGAAACAAAATCTAGTTCAGACATGGTCATCTTGAAATACTGGTCTACTCCTCAGTGGACAAATTCAGTATGAACATTAAAATCCTCCAGAAAAAGAAAATCTAGTAATTTTGATAGTTTAGGAAATAGAATAGTCAGTATGCTAACAGGATCCCTATAGTGTATAACAAACCCAAATGCAAAAGCCAGAACTTACAATGGTCACACAGTCAAATGGAACATCTGGTCAGCAAGATGGCATTGCTATAGAATAGATCCTAGGAATTCCCCCTTCTCAGGCTACTATCTCTTCCAACATAGAGTAGCCTAGTAACCAGGTTGCAATTTCCCCTCCAGGTTATTATTAAAATACTTATGTATTGCAATTTATGTATACTTATTTTTCATCAGTTAAAATCAATATTTTATAAATAAATAATGAAGTATATAACATAAACTATTGGAACTTTTAGTGCCATGCTAAAAGCCAAGAGAGATTGACATATATTAAGTTAACAATATACTTCATGGCTGTTAGTTCACCATAATTTGCAACTAGCATATGTGTGATTTCTGATTCATGAATATAAATTCAAAAATATTCTATAATTGAAATGTAAAGATTACATTCCTAATTTGTTATGTGCTACAGATAGAGATTGCTTATTTTGTTGACTTTTAGGCCTTTTAAAACCAATCTTGAGATTCTGAAATCAGCACTATTGTCACTTTACCCTGCTGAGAATGCCAATTCTTGATTATAAATGATCAGCAGCTGATGTTTTCCAATTCTTTTCTGGCCACTTGTTGTGATTCTGGAAAACGTTTCTAATCATTTTTTTCTTATTGATTCATATACAGAAAAATTCCAGTCATTTTTTATATTTAACAAAATACATATTCAGTAAATTGAGTTTCTTGTTCTGGAAAGCATCACAAATTCTTTCAATGCATAATTGTTGAGACAATGAAGACTTGCTTTGTAATTACCACTTGTCATTTTTTTTAAATTAAAACCCAAATATTTGGGTATATAAAGCTCCATCAAATCATTATTTAGACATAAGAATATTGTTAAAAATAATAATATTTATTTATTATGTCATGAAGAACAGGTAGATTGTACCAACACATTGGAACAGAAGCAAAAATGTGTACAATCTGTTAGATACAGGGCAGTTGCTATTAACCCCCACTAACACTAAAGATGCCTTTGCTCTAATATTTTGGAATACAATTATGAACTAATAGAAATAACCTTTTTAAAAAAAATTCACTTACCAAGTAGTTAAAAAGGAACATGTATGGAATGCATTGCCAGGCTTCTTCAGGAAGAAAATAGTTATTGCTTACCATTATTTATTGACATGGAAAGATAATCTTATCTTTTTATCAAAATGAATTTTATGGAAATAAAATAGATGAAAAAATATAGAATGGTTACTGAAAGATACAACGTGATGCATAATAAAATCATTGTCTGGATATAGGTGATTATCATGCATGTCACTGCAGGACTCCAAGTTGTTCACTGAACAAATTAATCCTCTTTAATGGGATCCCTATACATTAGGTTGTCTTTAGTCTAAGGCTTAGTCAAGTTTGAGAACTGGCAAAGAATCTATAAAGGAACATATTCTTTATTCACTCTCTCCTATGCAGAAACGGGCTTTTGATCAGGACTAATAAAGTGTTACGCCTGTATGAATTATTGATTATGTCCTGTGGTGCCTTTTAGTTATCTAAAGGCACTAATGTGAATATTACCTCATCAAGTCTGAGATTTTGGTGCATTGTCTCTGTTCCACATGGCCTCATCTATCAAGTATGTTCTTATTGTTTACATTACTTTTGGATATTTAGTAGAAATCTCATGTTTGTGTGTGTGCTTTTGCAACTAATAATTCATGTATTTCTATCAGGTCCAGGTCCCAACTGTTTTTTATTTGGAATAAAACCTCCAGTGGATAGGCCTTTGAGACTGTTTTCTCATAAAATACTTACTCTTGGACCCCTTTCATGTATTTGCTTCCAAACATAGACCCTGCTAATAAATTAGCTGAATGTTGACCTTTGCTAGACTTTCTTCTTTGATTTATAAGAATTGCAATATTTTTATTCCTAAGAGTAAAGTTTTGTTTTGTGTCTGTTTTTACATCTTTAAATACCCTTACTTGGTTTTGGCTGAAGAATCTTGTTTTCCCTAATGGAAGAAACAAGCCTGGAGTGTTATGCTTCTTTTCATGTGTTTACTTTATCTAAACTGAGAAATTTCTCACTGCAAGGGTATTTAGAAAGTTTAGCAAAAAAACAAAACAAAATCCATCTGTTTTGGCATGGAACTTACTTCAATACATATGGCTCATCTCCATTACTGTTGATTATTCCCAGTAATATAGCTCATTTTTTCTCATCAGTCTTATTTTAATAATACTTTATTTTGAAAATAAAATAAAATTTTAAAATAAGCTGTTTTACATAAAGTTAAAACATTGATCATTCTCCTGCTCAATAAGGTTTACTGTACTTTTAATAAGCATTATTATTCTAATGTCACAATACAACGAAGTTGGGCTCTTACAGAGAGAGTCTACTTTATGTATGCAGTATGAAATGAATATTTTAGAAATTCAGTAGTAAAAGCTATTTGGAAGGGATGTTTACTTGGAGGAACATAATTGCATAGAAAACTTTTTTAAGATTAGCCTTTATGATCTTCAGCAAAATGTGAAAAAGAACCCTGTCAGAAATTTAAAAGTTCATTAAAAATCTTACATCTATTGTCTAGTTTTTATTTACACAGTAAATAATCTTAATTTTTGTATCTTTGTATTTTAGTATTTATTGCCCTGTTCACCGCCCTGAGTCCTTCAGGAGAAGGGCGGTATACAAATTAAATTAAATTAAATTAAATTACAATAAAATAAATAAATAAATAAATAAATAAATAAATAAATAAATAAATAAATAAATAAATAAATGTATGTCCCGAATAAGAGGGAGCAAATATTTTTGTTTTTTTTCCTCATTCTAACAGTGAGGACTACTGTATTACCAAAAAAAGTGAACAGATACAGGAACCTTTGTCTTAACAACATGTACATGCTTTTACCTAGAAAATCTAGGAAGAAATAGTGTTTTGCTGCCCTTTACCTTATGCCTATTTATAAGAATCTCATTTGAAAGCAGAGTATCCTAGTGTTTAAATTGAACCTTTTCATAAATATTAAATCTTAGGATAGTTGTTCAGATTAGCTGACAATATTATCTTCAAATTCAAAAGTTAATAACTAATATTCAGTATTTAAATCAGAAGTCACAACCCTTTTTCTAAACACTGTACTGTAAGTCCTCTGAGACTGCCTGATAAGTAGGGCATAATCCTTGTTTCCTGGAAATTTCTTTGATTTCTTCTTCTGTCTCCTAAGCACACTCTTTGAATAATAACTTCTGCCCGATCATGCAGTATTTTTGGAGCACAATGTGGAAAAGTAGACACTATGAGAAGAGTCACTATTTTTTGGACCCATAAATTCATCCCCTCACAGTTGCCTATTTTTTGAATTAATCATTAATTCAGTTTCTATGTATTGAATCATACACTGATTTCTGCTTTAATATATTTTAATAATCATTGTATATTAAGTTTATTATATAATCATATTTTCCTTTAAAGCTGGTTGTATTTGATTGTCACCTCACTTGTGTCTTCTGATCTTAAATTATACTTTAAATTTTTTTAAAAAATTATATGAAACAATGTTGATTTGCATGAATCTTGATTTAAAAATCATCTAGCCCTGGTCTTTTACATTTCCCAATATAAAGATTTAAATTTTACCAGTTTTGCCTATAGAACACAGTCCTGCAATTTGTTCTTTGTTTATTTTCTGTGTGAAAACAAAATTTACATGTCAGTCATATTTTGTCCCAAACACACTTCTAAATTCTAGACCTAATTCTCTGCAGTAGTTAAAGGGTATTCCTATGCCTATAACATTTTGGAATAGGCATTAGATGCATAATATAAGTACAAGTATACTTATTGTACTGTACCTGAATATACTTGTAGTTAATATATGAGATTAATGGGGTTGCCCTTGTTAAGTGATTCCATCATAAAATGTACTGTCACATGATCACACCACTTAGCAATGACAATCCAGGCAGTCCCAATTGTAGTAACGCAAAATAAGTTGTTAAGCAGGAAACTGGGGAAGAAGTGCAGGGGTGTTGCACGGGGTGAATGGGCCTGGTACAAGGCAAGCATGAGTTGAGGCTGGGAGCACTATAGTTCAGCAAGAGAGGCAGGTGGGAGGAGCAGAAGCATCCTGTGGCTATAATTCAGGTGAATGCCTCAATTTTATTTTTTAAAATATTGATAAATACAACCACTCAAACAAAAGCTCTTTAGAAATCTTCCAACATTTTAAAAGAGAAAGAAGACCTGAGAGAGAGAAAAAAAGGTTTGTTTTAAATTATTCAACTTCCCCTTTTCAGTTTCTCTCACAATCAATGGTGAGGTAAAATAGCAAGGTTTCCATTGTTAAGGCATCTGCTCTTTCTTTGTTTAAAACAATTTTATAGTTGCCCATCTTATAACAAACTCCCAAGAAGCTTTTTGGCCTGAGTGGTTCATGCTGGAAACTATGTCCTGCTGCTCTGTATGTTTTTGTGTCTGTGCTTACTAGTTTTTTCATTCACCCTCTTTTCAATTTTGTCATTAGGGGAGACTTGTAAATGCAGCTTGTGGAAATAAAGAGACAAATCCAGACGTTGAGAGATTTGCTTGAGGGGACGACTCACTTTCCAGGACTGTTCAGAAGGCCTCTCCAGGTCTGCACCAGCAAGCAGAGCAATGCAGCTGGCTTATCCTTTTGTGTGTGTTGTTTGTGATTCCATTGTTATTTCTGAAATTGTTGACTATTTCAATTAAACTTTATTGTTTTCTGGGTGATTTTGACTAAGGCAGTCTACAAATTTAATTTTAAAAATAGCTTGTAATGGCAGAATCCAACAATGATGATAAGAATAAATAATGTCAGTAACAATTCAATAATGTGACTTCCTAAAATTTGTATTAATTTCAGAAGGAGATATAATTGCATGGGTGGGGCCATCACTCCACTAATTAGGCATATTCAAGGCCAACTGTATTATTTAGCTACCTTGAAAGAAACAATTGCTGTGGATTTGAAACCAGCCGTTTAATTCACATATGTCCAAATAGATTTGATTATTAATTTGTTATCTTAAATATTATATCTCTAAGACTGGGACAAAATTTTGGGATACTGTAAACAAGTTACTTAAAAAGCGCAATGTTTGATAATGCCTTTGAAGAAGTTCTGTCACGAAAATATTTCAGCCAAACTAGGAAGGGAAATGGCTGGGTGGTGTTTGCATGGACATTTGAAATATTTAAGGACGGTTTATGAGGGCTCATTAGCTACTGTGTGATTGTATTATATTATATATTATATTTTTATGGAATAAAATGCCAGTTTTGTAAAATAACATTTTAATTATGAAATGTTTTTTAATGTAAAGAAAGTTTGCAAACCTATATGCACCTACTTGACAGCAAGCTTAGTAGGTACTTATATTATATTATATTATATTATATTATATTATATTATATTATATTATATTATATTATATTATATTATATTATATTATATTATTATATTATATTATATTATATTATATTATGTCTGTGCAAAGAGATATGTATTTAATAATAAAAGAAATTTAGAATGGATGTTATAAAAATATATTATCACTCTGAGATCATAAGGAAATATACTTCTGGAAATACACACACACACACATACAGAATTTCACATCAGATGTAAGATTTCAGGAATTATTACTAGACCAGTTTTTCAGAATTTTCTGACACAGAGAAAAAGCTTCTTCTAACTTAAGCAAATTTGTCCCTTGATAATATTGGGCAAACTAGCTTCCCCAATATTGCCTCTCATGAATCCCCATGGATATTTGGGGTGTATTTTTAATGAATTTTAATGTTTAATATTTTGTTGAAAGAAACAATAGTCTATCTGTCTATTATCTATCTATCTATCAATCTATCTATCGTTCATTTATCATTTAAGATTTTCCAAGAGGAAATTTTTTTATTATTCCTCAATATTTTCCATAATTAACTACAAATAGAATGAAGGATTATGGATAGATCATTTTTCCTCACCAAAATAGTAATTATGAAAAATATAAGTACAATATTTGCCACCAATTTTTAATTCCTTTTAACTAACAAATCAACTTACCTGCACCTGATCTCTATCAAACTCATGGAAATTCACCCATTGTGGATTTTTATAGTTTTCTATATGTTGCTATAATTTACAAGTGGCACCTCATTACCACTTGAAAAGGGCTCTAGTGCTTTTCAAAGACAGGCAGAGATGTGCAGAAAAAGAGAAATATGCAAAATTATGGTGAATAAGTGATAGCCATTAATCTCAATGGTTATTTGTTGTATGAGTTATCAGTGGCAGTATGAATCTGGACTTTAACTACTGGAGGATATAATGGCCATGTGCTATATTATGGGTTTATGGCTGTCTCACAGATTCCTGATTGTCCATTGTGGCAGCAAGTTGTGTTTAGGAGAGGCTTCCTATCCTAAAGACAACTAGATCTTATGAAAAAAAATGAATTTGAATCATCGTACTTTATCATGCAGGTACTCTTGCTCTCAAGAAATTGATTTCTTCTGATGATTTTGTCAATTAGATTTCAAGAAGGATATATATGCATTTACTGTATTTTTTGGACCATAAGACGCACCCAGTTTTTAAAGCAGGAAAACAAGAAAAAAAATATTCTGAACCAAATAGTATCAGTATACTAAAACAGGGCTTTTCAACTTTTTCATCCATTGTACCACTTTTAAGACAAGGCAATGTCCGAGTACCACCAGTCGCCCAGCAAGGTGTCAAAAACTTGACCCCCCCAAAAAAGGAAAAAAAATGATAAAGTACAAGTAGTCCTCAACTTACAACAATTCGCTTAGTGACTATTCAAAGTTACAATGGTACTGAAAA
This sequence comes from Vipera berus, assembly GCF_964194415.1. NCBI lineage: Eukaryota > Metazoa > Chordata > Lepidosauria > Squamata > Viperidae > Vipera > Vipera berus. The sequence continues at coordinate 40,450,012 of NC_138209.1, read as the reverse complement.
AAGCGACTTATGACCATTTTTCACACTTTTGACCGTTGCAGCATCCCCAGGGTCATGTGATTTACATTCGGATGCTTGGCAATCGATTCATATTTATGATGGTCACATTGTTCCAGGGTCATGTGATCGCCTTTTGCAACCTTCTGACAAGCAAAGTTAGTGGGGAAACCAGATTCACTTAACAATCATGTTACTAATTTAATTTCTCTCTCTCCTCTTTTTCTCCCTCCCCCTCCCTCTTTCTTTCTCCCTTTCCTTTCTATTTTTCTCTTTTCCTCTATTTCTCCCTCTTTCTCTCCATTTCCTCCCTTTCTTTCTCCTTCTTTCTCTCTCCCTCTTTCTCTCCCTCTCTATTTTTCTCTTTCCCTCTATTTCTTCCTCTCTCCCTTTCTCTCCCTCTCTTTTTCCCCTCTTTCTCTCCCTCCCTATTTCTTTTTCCTTCTCTCCCTATCTTTCTTTCTCTCTCTCTTTCTCTCTCTTTCTCTCTCCCTCCCTCTCCCATTGTCCCTTCCTTCCTTCCTTCTCTCCCTCTTTGTCCTTCCCTGTCTGTGTTAGAGCAGTACCCACGGAGGCGGCCCTGCAGCCCGGCTTTCTCTTGCAGAAAGCAAGCTGAAACGGAGCGAGGGAGATTGCCAGGAACGCGATCTTGCGCGGTTTCAGTTTCCCTTGCTACAAGAGAAAGCAAGCTGAAACAGAACGCGTTCTGATTGCGTTCCTGGCAATCTCCCTCGTTCCGTTTCAGCCTGCTTTCTCTTGTAGCAAGGGAAGCTGAAAGCAAGCGAGGGAGATTGCAGGAGCATGAGATCGACGTTTCTCAGCACGTGCCGATTTGTGCTCCTGGCAATCTCCCTTGCTTTCCACTTGCGGAGGTTGGGGCTGGCCATACGGATCACCTTCGGACCATAAGACGCACCCTCGTTTTTCCCTTCACTTTTGGGGGGGAAAGTGCGTCTTGTGGCCCGAAAAATACGGTATATGGGAAGAAGACTGAAATTATGGACAAAGTGAGAGTCATAGATAACACATAAGAAGAAACTAAACATACATATTGCACACATCCATGCATAGATTATCATGGGATACTTCTTTCTGCCTCAGTGCAGTAGAGTTAGTCCAAACTCATAGTTCATGGGATTTATTGGCTAAATCTTTTTTTCATACTTATTTTTCCCTTCCAGATATTAAGTGATTTTCTGTGAAGAATTTGAAATGGCAACAGGGAGTAGTAATGTTCATATACTAAATAATTGTGATTCAGCTTCATGGTCTGAAGTAGATCAGCCACTTTTAGACCAAATGACAGAACAGTCACGGGATACTTCCTGCTTGAATGCTGTAGAGTGGCCGCTGCGGCGTTATGGCCGATTTATGCCTGGAACTTTGGGCACTGCTTCAGGATCTTGGAAGGTAAACTGAATTCATTGTGTCTTGAGGCAGAAATTACATGTTACTGAATTAATATAAGAGCTGTGCCAGAAGCAAATCTTTCTTTGAAGAAGGATTCATTAGGTCTCAGAATTATATATTGTTCCTTAGAATATATACCGTAAATGTTTGTGAGTACATCATAATATGTGCCATTTTCATATTTTTCAGGAACTCATAGTTTCCCACATCTTACACTATATTAGACAGCACATCTTCTAGATCAGGAGGTGCAATGCTAGGACCTGCTATGTATTTGATCTGCCATCATCTAGACATTCATTTTGTTTCAGCTCCTAAAAATTAAAATTTCATGAATGATATTCAAATTTTGTTTGTGTGTTTCTTCTGAGACATACGTTGTGAGTTTCTTCTGAGACGTACTCCGTATTTAGCTATGTTTGCTAGATGGAAAAAAAGAGATAATATTTGTCATCTAGTAATCATCCAGAGTTTTGCATCCCTAATCTGGCATCTCTAGTTTTGTCTGAAGTGCAAAAATGAATGCTGAATTCAATTATTTCTTTGTCTCAGTATAATATTTCCTATGTTCTTAAGCTTAGTTGTCTTTTCTCTGTGTTTGACTAAATATCTAGAATTGCAGAATACTAGCAGCATTCTTTTGTAAAAAAAAAATCATAATACCTCTTTTAGTCCAAACAAGAGATCCAAAGTGACTTATAAAAAATAATGTATTAAAATATAGAGGAAATTTCAGAGAAAATAATCCTAGCTGAAAACAGAACAGAACAAATTCTCTACACCCTGATAAAACTAAGTATGTTAAATAATTACATTATTATTCCTTATTTCCTTGTTTATAATCATGAATACAGGGCGTTCTCTGTGGGCGCACCTGACCTATGGAACCGTTTACCGGTTGAGCTCCGGATGGCTCCCGACCTTCACTCCTTCCGACGCGACCTAAAAACCTATCTGTTTGAGCAATCCGGTCTGGTCTGACGGGTTCTGTTGTAATTATTGTTTTAATGTAACTTATCTTCTGCATTTGGGCATTAGGGTTTAATTTGTTTTCAATTTCTGTATTTGTGCATTTTGATATTTATGTCACTGTTCACCGCCCTGAGTCCTTAGGGAGAAGGGCGGTATACAAATCAAATAAATAAATAAATAAATATTTATTTCTTGTAAATAGATATCCAACATAAACATATCTTGTATACAATTTTTAAAGAAAAAAAATAATGCGTTTATTTTATGGAAACCACTTCCTTTATATTTTCATCATGTTAAGAGACAGATTCTCTTTCTTAAAAGGTTTTGGAGTCAAATGAAGAATCTGGCTTTCTTGTTCTCAGTATAGTTATTTCAGGCCATTTCTTCATTTCCAGAGGAAAAGAAGTACTGGTAACTATTGTCATATTAACTTTTATATATTTTTGTTTCTTCAACATATCCTCTCTGATTGGTATAATGTTTTTCATTAAAGTAATATTAAAACAGTCTCCGCTAATAAGTGAATTAAGTCAGCATAGTTCGTAGGCACTGTTAGCAGCTATGTGAAAAAACTTATATGAATAGAATTTATATACAAACCATAATCCAAAAACCAGTCAACAAAATATTGCACAATTGTTCATCCAGTGATGAGGTAGAATTTACCTCAAAGTTCTGTCATAATTTTATAACAAAATTTCACAAACAACGGGGTGGCCAAACAGTTAAAATGCTGAGCTTGTTGACTGGAAGGTTGGCAGTTTGAGACCTAATTACTCTGTGATGGAGTAAGATTCCATTACTTGCCCCAGTTCCTGCCAACCTAGCAGTTTGAAAGCATGTATTCTAAATGCAAATAGGTATCACTTTGGTGGGAAGGTAACAATGTTCTGTGTGCCTTCAGTGCATAATCATGCCAGCCACATAATCACGGAAACATCTTCAGACAATGCTGACTCTTTGGGTGTAAATCATAGATGAGCACCACACTCTAGAGTCACAACTCACAGTGGAAACCTTTAACTTTAGCTTTAAAAGGAGAGAAAAATGAGGAAAAGGAAGAGAAGTACCTTATCAAGGGTTGCTAAGATTAACAATCTATATCTGAGTATTTTCGTTTTATCTAGTTAAGCATTACCATTAACACAAATTCATTATATTTGGATGGTGTTACAAAAAAAGATGAAACTAGTAAACCAAATGATAAATATAAACAATTTTAAAAATCTCCTGTAAATATATTATTACTTGTCACTAATTCCCTGAAACTAAGCATGAAAATTGACCATTTATACATTGATGTACAAGGCAATTGCCAAAGTTTTATTATTCAAGCAGAGTCATTATGCATCCTGAGAATATGAACTTTCATTAAAATGTTTTGAAGCATATAGTTTTCAGTGTAAGGAATAGAAAATTGAAATAGCCTTGTGAAATAGGCAACTTGTCCATTGTCATCATCATTACTATCATCATCTTCAGCCCTTTTTTGAAAAACTATAAATAATAATAAAATATATTAAAATTGTGGCACATAATTTTGGTTTATGATAGAAAATATCATTTCACCAGGTTTTATAATTTATTCTTTTAAAGTTCATTCCTAATTTTCCTAAATTTATTACTAAATTATATATTAATAATTCCAAGGATTGCAACAGTATTATTTCGCTTAACTTATTCCTGATTTTCAGAGCTTCCCCATCTGTGTATAAATTTTGCAATTTATTTCAGGAAGGATTTTCATTAATTGGTGCTTCTCAGTGGTTAAAGGTAGTACGAAAAGCAGATTGCATGTTAGTTGGTTCAAAACTAAAGGTATGCTTATTCATATGTCAATGTTTTACTTAAAATATTTTTTCATTTATGTTTTTCATTGAATTATTCTTCTGAAAGTTGGTCTGGTTATTTTTTTCCTCCTCATTCTATTATTAGACTTGTTTTCAGATACTAAAATTAGTCAAGGCATATGTATGATGTAAGTACCTTAAAATTCTGAACAAGATTCTTGTATCATTGTATTGTATAGTAATAGCAAAGTTGCAATGTAGGTTTGGAGCAGAATAAGGATGTCTGGTGAGGAGAGCTTCTGTAAAAGCTTGAGATGTCCATACTATGCAGGTATATTTGGATGTACTAGAGCTTTTCTTTCTGTTTGTGTTAGTTTGCTATCTTTGGATGTAAAACCTATATTTCATACAGGTAGTCCTCAGTTAAGAATTCTAATTTGGACCAGCAACTACACCAATATGCAAAGTGGTAAATCTCATGACATGACTGTGCTTTCCAATTGGAAAGAAACAAGACTACTTAATTTCACACCTTCAACTTTTGTTTGTCTTCTAAAAGCTCTGCAGCCATTTGAAATGCTTGGGTTTCTGCTTACTGCTTTGTACATGTGGAAAGCAATGCATTTTTTGCTTTTGATGTGTAGAACAAACAATTTTCTTTCTTGCAATCCCTTTCCAATCTGTCTGCTCTAGGGCAGATTGTAAAAGGGTGAGGCAAAAGAGAGATTACAGAAATTGCTTGCCTTCCCCCCCCATCACACTCCACAAGTGGAAAAATTGGAGAAGAGATTTCAAAAGAGTGCTGTAACTGTTTGCATAGCATAGCTCCTAGCCCCAGCTGTTGGTGCAGCCATATTGCTTCTGATGTGTAGAAGACCAAACAGCTTACTTTCTTGCAATCGCTTCCTGTTCAATCCTTCTGCTCTCCAAGAAGGGAGGAGAAAAAGAAACAGGTCAGGTACAGAGCAATGTGTACTGACTATATTGGCATGACTGTGGAATGTTGTGAACATTATAAAGGGTGGTAAATTGGCCCTAAAGTGATTTTTTCAATACCACTGTAACTTCAAATGCTCATTAAATGAGTGGTGGGTAAGACTAACGTTCAGGCTTTGAAATTTGAAGTTTCCAGTTGCTCAATGTTTCCAAAAGACCATTGCAAAGTTTATTCTGAACAGAACCTAAAAGAAGGTAACCTTGTATTTAAGAGATCAGGGCATACCAAACTGAAATTTTTATTTTCCAGTTGTAATGTATGGTAATATATAGTAAACCTCACAGTAGAGCTATCAGTCTACACCACAATGAATGAACTTTTGTTGTTGTTGTTAGCTGGGAAGTCGTGTCCGACCCATCGCGCCCCATGGACAATGTTCCTCCAGGCCTTCCTGTCCTCTACCATCTTCTGGAGTCCATTTAGGCTCACACCTACTGCTTCAGTGACTCCATCCACCCACCTCCTTCTCTGTTGTCCTCTTCTTCTATTGCCCTCAATCTTTCCCAGCATTAGGCTCTTCTCCAGTGAGTCCTTTCTTCTCATTAGGTGGCCAAAGTATTTGAGTTTCAACTTCAGGATCTGGCCTTCTAAAGAGCAGTCAGGGTTGATCTCCTCTAGGACTGACCGGTTTGATTGCCATGCAGTCCAAGGGACTCGTAGGAGTCTTCTCCAGCACCATAGTTCAAAGGCCTCAATTCTTTGGCGCTCAGCCTTTCTTATGGTCCAACTTTCGCTGCCATACATTGCAACTGGGAAGACCATAGCCTTGACTATATGCACTTTGAATGACCTTTAGACAGTAACAAAGAAATCCATGAAACACTGTTATTCTGGATTTTTGAAGTTCATATCTGATAGCCTTCCCTTTCAGGCATTATAGATCAATGATTCACTCTTGGATGCTCACAAGTATCTGAAATTAAATTAATTAATATGGTGAGAACTTTCAACCTTGGCATAATTCTTTCCCAATTATGAACTATTTAGTTGTCTTACATTCTTTTTTCCCTGTTGTTTTTGGTCATTATAAAAATTCTTCTATACATAAATGAATCATATTTTTAATAGTTGTCCTTAGTTTTATGCAGTGAATACAGTAAAAAGCTTTTATGTAATTAATTACTTTTTAAAAATTCCCTTGCTTTTCTTTTAAATACTAGGATTTTTTTTCCCAGTGGGCATTACCTTTCCTGAATCCTATTTATACCCTTTGCAACATTTGCATGTTTATCGTTCCATTTATTAAGTCTGGCTTGCAAAATCCTGAGCATTAATGAGTATGTGAAATAATTTCAACAGTTTTGTAATTGAAACAATTAGCAGTGTTAACACTTAACACTGTTCTTTGATTATATTGGAATATCTTTTCTTTTCAACTTTCTTGGCCTTTGGTATGTTTTTTATATCCACTTATAAGGTATAAAAAATCTCTCTAATTACATCATCTTGTAAGATTTAAATTTATCTGACATATGTCACCAATTCCTGAAGCATTGTCATTAGTAATGTTTTCAAGAGCCCTTTTAACTTCACTTTTCAGACTATCAGACAAATAGTTCATTGATTCATTCTTTGGTTTTGCAATCTTTTTGTATAGTAGGACCTACAGATTCGCCTGACTTCTCCGCATCCACTATCTGTCAGTAAAAGTTCTTTTGATCAACCTTAATGGAGTCAAGAGTTTTACATTCCTGAGGGACCTGCTGGGGCAGGTCCTTACAAATTTGTTTTTAGATGTAATTTTACAAGGCCAGATTTTCCCACAATTCTAGATGCTATGTTACTTTCATTTTTAACATTTCTGTCTTCTATTCTTAGTTTCATGCCTTTTTTAGTGTTCGGGGGGGAGTTGTATGGACCAGATTTTTATAATACTTTATATCATATATAGGCCATCATGAGATGCAGACATCTCATGAAGATGGAAATATTTGTTTGAACAAAATGCTACTCTAGCTATAATAGCTAAAATGTAATAAAAGCATTATGAGTAAAATCAAGGAATTACAAAATCAACAAGAAAACATTAAAAAGATAATATCTAAAAAGTGAACTATTGGTTAGAAATTCAAGTGGTTTTTTAGATTACATAGAAAAGGTTAGTTGAATAAAGCTGAAATATGTAATAGGCATTAATTTAACAAATGTTTAAGTACTAATATGCAGCAATAATGAAATTTAGTTTTTATTTTCAACGTAGAGCAAACATCGTATGTTTCGTATACAATTTACTGGAGACTCCAAAACCAAGGCAGAAGAGCATTGCCATAACTGTATGCAGAAACTAGCTGAGTATATTCCAGTTCAAGTGACAGATGCAATAAGGCAGGAACTACACCAAAGCCACTGTCTGCTTCTCACTGATGAAAGTCAAATGAAAGATACAGAACAAAATGTCCCATTACAAGATACTGTAAGCTGGTGAATGTACTCTATCTTGAAGTGATTGGGCAAAGAAATGAAAAAAAATATGTGCTGCAATGTTGACACAGTCTAATAGTTTAGTATTAAAACAGCAAAATTATTTAACCAAAATGTTTTGTTCTGAAATTATTTGTTCTCAGCCAGTCTAGGAATGAACATTTCTTGAATGCATTTTAAAATTATATTATATTTCATGTACAGTAGATACGTGTGCATGTGTCTACACACACACAAACACACACACAATTTAACAGCATGAGGTCCAAATTTCAATGAATGCCAACCTACATAATGTGTTTATTGAAAACTTTTGATAAAATTCTCTATAGTTTCTTTTAAATTCCAAGTATATTTTTTTTGCTATATTATGGAATACAACTATTATCTCTTATTTTATTTAGTAGATATATGCATTTTATAGAAAATAAAATAAAGTAGAAATATTCCAATTGTTTAATGGCTTATGGTAGCATTTTGTATCTTTTATGAATTTATTTTGAACCCTTTCTAGGTTGCAAATATATCTCCAACACAAGGAACAATGTCTATAGCAGAGCTAGCCCAGGTATTCCTAATATTTATCTAGTAGAAATGAAAGGCTAATCTGTTACTGTAGAAAAGTATATGTTTTTAGAAGCCAAAGGTTTCTTACTTTAAGGTATTTCATATTTGTAAGAGAAAACATTTAAAGATGGAACCAAAATTTGTAAATGAAAATCTATACAGAAATGCCCCTTTTTATTTATAGAGGTTCTATTCCAGCCAGTTAATAATGGTTAATAAAATGGTGGGTAATGAGATATTTTAACACACACTTTTAAAAATCCATCCTCCATTTTGTACAGGCCCCGTAGCCTTCAGATATTGAAAGAGAATCTCTGCAGCATCACTCAGACAGCCTGGAGTGAAGAAATAAAGCTGTGTTATCATCAGCATGTAACATACTCACCCCAAGCCATTGGATGTCCTTACCCAGTGGCTTTATATAGATTTAAATAAAAGGGAAAAGATTCCTGAACCCTGAGGCACCACATGAAGGAGAAGCCACTGGCTGAATATTTCCTTTCATTAACACCAAATGGAAGTCATCAGGAAGGATGGAAGGAAGGAAGGAGAAGCAGCTCAATATCATGCTTCCCACCCCCCAACTCCCAGAGACAGTTCAGAAAGATACTATGATTGATGTTTTCAAAAGCCACCGCAAGGTCAAGAACCAAGTAAGAATGGATGAATCACCTCCATTCTGCTTCTGCTATGAGTGCAATCAATGCCTTCTCAGTCCCATATCCAGGCCCAAACCTTGACTAAAAGGGGTCCAGTTAATTTGGTTCTTCCAGGGTCCTCTGAACAAGCCACACACACTTTCTACCGTTAGAAACAGGATGAATATTGTCCAGAATGGTAAATTAAATATCAAGAAAAAGAAACCTTAGTGGGATTGAACACCTTAAAAATTCTTACTAATAAAAACAAGTAAATTTAGCTACAATTTATGTCTCCTAGAGAGGTAGCAAAACCATATTGATTAAATAAAATCAGTAAAATATATTTTATTTTAAATTGTTAGGAATTTTAAAAGAAAATTGACTATTCTGTTCTCTTTGGCAGTGTATGCTGATACCAGATAATCAACTTCCTCTTGCATATCAAAAATCCACATGGAAGGCTGAAGATTTAAGCAGCTTTATTCGCTTGTGCTTATTGGATCAACACTTCCCAGCATTTGTGGAAGACGTAGAGAAACAGCTAAAAAAAATTGTAGATGGCTAGAAAGCAAAATATTTAAAATGTAATTGTTAAAAAGAGCAACCATAGTATTGCTGTCAGTTTCTACTTCTTACTTCTTTAATTAGCCTTAAGATTTGAATATGTACTTATCCTATCTCCTATAAGCCAAAGGGCTACATTATGCTCTGTTTTCAGTTGTAATATATATATTAGTGTCTAAGGTACACCAAATTATTTTATATAAAATTAATATATTAATAATAAAACTATTTAATGTATTATATATGATTAGTCATTCCATTTGTGATTGTGTGTGTGTGTGTGAGTGTGTGTGTACAACAATGTGCAACAGCAACTCTATTTTTCCAATCATGAATTCAATTCTACCATTATAATGGATTTAAAGTACTTCATGAAATGTGTTTGGAATTGTTCAACATAAGATTTATATTAAAAATACTTCCTATGAAAACAGGTGCATTAATTTTCCCATCGAAAAATTCTAATTCCTCCATAGTCAATTGAATTTAATGAAACCTTGTTTATTTGTTGTAAATTAGAATACTGTAACTCAGATCAGTTGAATGTCCCATTTAGAGTCATTACAGGAAAATAAATAACTGAGTACAAAGGATAGAAAAATGATCAATAGCAGGTAGGAAATGTTGCATGGGTTGCAAAACCAGTTTTCATCCCATACAGAAAATGACAAAGGCAGCCAGAAATAGCTGCTTTACCTTAGCCCTGTTTTGATGTAATAAATGATGGAATCTTCTAAGTCATAAGTTACAGCCTTTCCCAATTCTTAATCATTCTAGTGGCCCAAGTAAAGATTTGGTCTTCTGCTTAGAGTATAATTGTCTGCAGTGGTAAGTTAGCATTGCATGTGATCATTTCCATGTGAGCTGCAACATAATAGAGCAAGGCTTTTCACTGCAGACACTTACATGGTAAACAAGTATATATTCATTTATATAATTGACAGACAGTTGCTAATTGGTGATATTGGATAGAACATGCAATAAATGTTTTCTATTGAAGATGTCTCTGGCAATAGGACACAATAACTTCTTATCTGTGGGAAAAATAAAGTTCTGCTGGTCTCCACACAAAATGTGACAAATAATGAAAAAGCAAATAATACTAAGAAATTCCTCTCACAATTTGCATTGCACTTCCCAATTAAAACTTATAAAAAATGCAAATTGGCACTATTTTTTGAATTAGTAACAGTTTAAAATTGCTACTAAATAAATGGGTCTTTGCAATATTCTGTTGTATAGGCTTACAATCAAAATTGTAATATACAACAAGATAACAATCTTACAAATGTACAGTTAACTGAAATTAATTTTATAAATTAATATTTTTATAAAAAGAATGTTTCATAGATCAGAGCTCACCTGACAGCTTCAGACTGAGATTTTTTTCTCCTCACTGGTAATTGCAACCAAATCCCCCATATAAAAATAGAGGCTTCTATAACAAACCATGGATTTTAGACCTCTCATTGTAGAAGTGCAAGCAATTAATATTTCTCCAAGGTTACTAGAAAGACTCAGGAGCCAAGCTACAAAGTTATCCTATGAAACACACATCTATAATTGTGATTTGCTCCATTTTAGATGACCCTGACTGTTAACTCCAAATGTTTTGGAGGGAAACTTTGAACATTCATATTTGGGTGCGTTTTTCAAGTATTGTGATTGGTTAAGGCTCTGTGGGTTCAGAGTATAAATTACAGGCAATTGCCTGCAGTTCTCCAGTTCTAGTTTGAGTCAATAAAAAATGTTGTAACTATGCTGGTCTGCTCCTTGCCTACCGAAGCCCACTACTCAATAATTATATAGTAATTATTGAGTAGTGGGCTTCGGTAGGCAAGGAGCAGACCAGCATAGTTACAACATTTTTTATCAAATCTACAAGAATAGAAGTAAAAAGTCTAAAGAATAAAAGGCAAAGGATGAATCCTTTCATGAATGTGGAAACCCAAAATAGTTTCCAAGAAAGCATGGAAACATATAATGAATTATAATGGTAAACTATTTTAGCAATGCTTCCTTTTCTTTCTGTTTTTTTAATTGTTTTTTCCCCTCTACATACATATGTTAGTTTTTCAAACAGTGTGTGATCTGGGTTCATAAAACACTAATACATAACAAGTCCTACTCTTTGGTTCTCTCTTCTAGCCATTTGTAGAATAGATTCCAGCTTTGGTAGTATTCTGTTTCTTCTTTATCTTTCAGCCTCATAGTTAATCTGTCCATCTCTGCACATTCCAGTATCTTTTTTATTACTTCTTCTTCTGAAGGTATTCGTTCATTCTTCCAGCATTGTGCATAACTTATTCTTGCTAATATGTAATGCCAAATATAAGTTTTGCTTATTAATCTTTTCTGGTACTATACCTAATAAAAAAATTCAGGATTAAATACTACATGTTCTCCTAATATTTTTTCTAGCCAAGCATGTATTTTTTCCCAATAGGCCTTTACTTTGGCACATGTCCACCAGATATGATAATATGTACCTAAATTATGTTTACATTTCCAACATTTACCTGATACATTTTTAAACATTTTTGCTAATCTTGCTGGAGGCAAGTGCCATCTATAAAACATTTTATACAAATTTTCTTTATACTCAGTTGACATTGTCAATTTATAATTTCTGTCCCATAATTTTTGCTATTTTTCTAATTCTATATTATAACCAAAGTTTTTCACCCACCTTATCATTGTCTCTTTAGTTTGTTCACTTTCCATCTCTAAAATTAACAAAAAATTATACATTTTCTTAATTAATTTCTCATCAGAAGTTAATAATATCTTATCAAATACAGTTTGTTCTTTATAGAATCCATAAAGTTTCATATCTTTTTCATATCTATTTTGTATTTGTAAGCGTATCCACCATGACATGTTGATACCCTGATTTTCCAGCTCTTGTTTCGATTTTAATGTCCCGTCAATATTTAAAATATCTCTATATGTCCAGGTTTTTTCAAAATCTAACAAATTTGTGTGTGAAAAAGCTTCAATTGTTGATAACCACCCTGGAATTTTTACATATATTTTCATTTTAATTTTTTCCCCATACTGTTATCAAAGCACTTCTAATACAGTGATTTTGAAAATACTTACGGATTTTGTTTTTCCCATACCACAAAAAAGTGTGCCACCCCAACTGTAAGTCATGTCCCTCCAAGTATAACAACCTTTTGTTCCTAAGCATTAGCCATTCTTTCACCCATGTTAATACAGATGCTTGATAATACAAAGCCCACTCAGGTAGGCCAAAGCCTCCATTTTCCTTAGTATCTTGCAAGGATTTCATCTTTATTCTAGCTTTCTTTCCTTGCCATACAAACTTCAAAATTAATGAATTCAATTCTTGGAAAAAAAATTCCCCAAGTTTTATAGGAATAAACCAGCCAGGAAGGACACGGGTCCAATAAACATGTGGTGGAGCTCAGCCTCCCCATAATCCTGTCCACTTCCTCCGGAGTCACAGGATCGAACTCCTCCCAGATAATATCGACAAGACAACCCGTGTCCTGATCATCAGACTCTGCCCAGTCGGAGTGCAAACCGGTCCGAATCCGAGCAATTTTGTCCAACAGATGTTGACTAAACTCCTCGGCACGGCACTGCAAGGGTTCCTCCCTCACTTCCTGATTAAGGAGGGAGCGGGTCACCCTAAACAGGGTGGCCGGGCGATTATCTGCGGACGCGATAAGGGTAGCGAAGTGATTAGACCTCACCACCCTTATCGCTGCGAGATAAGACCTAATACAGGTTCTTAGTCGCAATCGGTCGGATTCAGATCGGCTGGACCTCCAACGGCTCTCTAGGCCCCGTCTCCGACGCTTCATCTCCCGGAGCTCCACGGAGAACCATGGAGCCCGCTGGGATCTGCACCGGGTCAGGGGCCGCAAGGGTACAACTCAGTCAAGTGCCTCCGTGGCTGCCCTTTCCCAGGCTTCCACTAAGGCATCTGCCGAGCTGTGAGCAAAGGAGGCAGGTGGGGACCCCAGCGCTGCCTGGAACCTCTCAGGGTCCATTAAGCGCCTGGGGCGGAACCATCTAGTTGGCTCAACACACCCACGGCGGGGAGTGGCAAAACGGAAGACCAGCCGCAGGAGATGATGATCGGTCCATGACAGGGGCATAACAATTGGGGAGCCCCCACCAAGATCATCTAACCACCATCCAGATAGAAAAACCAAATCAAGGGTGTGGCCTCCCACATGAGTCGGTCCATAAATTACTTGCATCAGGTCCATGGCCATCATGGAAGCCATGAACTCCCGAGCTAACTCAGATGATCCTCCCAGGGATGGTAGATTGAAGTCACCCAAAACCATCAATTTGGGGAACTTAATGGCATTCTCTAATTTTTCATTTTCTTGTAGTAACATTTGTATCTTTTTATCATTGTCATCTGTTTTTTCTTCAATTTTGTGTATCTTCTGTTGATTTTTTATTATCATTTGATTCTGAGTTTCAAATTTTCCCTTTATGTCCAAAATTTCTTTATTTAATTTCTACAGTTTACAGTTCTGTGATTTTCTCGCATTTCTAAATGATTCCTCTCCAAAGTCTCTTGATTCTTTAAAATAAGATCTTGAAGAAATTTTAATGAAATCTGTTTTACTTTGAGTAGTACTTATTTTTTCACGATGCAACATTGCTTCAATAGATCCCTGTGTTGTAGGACTGGATTGTCCTACTGAGGGATGCAGAAAAGTTTTCTTCATGAGTCTAGTAATATTCGATGAAGTCATTTTACAGCTTACAATCTAAAACCAAAACAATGTCTGTTTAAATTTAGCCAAAGTCAATAAAAGTAGCTTTGAATCTCAATCTCACAACAAGGCAGTCTTATCATTGCACATGTCTTTTGTCAAGATTAACTTCAGTCAACAGCAGTATATCAGAAATTTTGTTCTTCTTTCATCACTAGATGTCCTCCTTGGCTTATCAATATCCGATATTTTTAACAAAGAGTCTTTCACCCCTTTATATAATTACTCGCTGCTCTTAAATCTTCTGGGGGTCTTTACTTTCCAGCCCTTTCCAATCATGGGTTCAACATTTATAATCCTCGAGGAGAAGAAAAGACAAAATCTTGCTCACCCAGCTTCAGCACGCAGTTGAAATTCCGCTGATTTATAGTCCTTTTCCTGTTGGAGACGGCTATGGCTGATAGATTTAAACAGCATTTTCCTTCGTTTTTCCAGAGGGTCCTACAGTTCGCTCTGATCAGGTGCCCCCTGATCTGAGCTCCTGCAGTATCCCCCCTCCTTCATTGCCCCTCCAGGGCAACTTTCCAACCCTTTAAGGGTCGCTAGACAAAGAAAAACCAAGCTGGAAAGCCGAGCACTGGCTTTTCCCAGTTGTCCCAACGGCTGCCAAACAGGAAGTCTCCTTTTCTTTCTGTTATATGAGGTCTTTTAAATCTAAAACATTTATCACTCTTTTTCTATTCATGTAACACTGCTTTCTACAAAAACAGGAAACATGTTGGGTACATACCTAGGGTAGCTATTAATGATGGAAACAAAAAGGATAAGGTGTTATAATTGAAACATTACATTGATTAATCTAAAGTAAATGATTTCTATAGATTCAGTTTGATTTGGAATTAAGGCATCAGGCTAGAAACCAGGAAACAGTGAGTTCTAATACCATTTTAGGCAAAAATCAGCTGTGCCAGTCATAATCAGCTCAAGGAAGAAGGCAATGGCAAACCACTTCCAAAATCTTGCCAGGAAAACTGCTGGGACTGGTCCAGATGGTCATCAGGAGTCAATGCTGGCTCAAAGGAATTAAATAAATCAATGAGATATATAACGACAATAATACAGTTTAGAATTTCATTTACATCTTCATATATACATACTAAAAATCTGGAAATATATTCTACTGTACTTCTGGATTTACGAGTCATTATTTAAAAGTAAATGCATAATTTTATGATAATTATATATTTTTTAGGAAAATGAACAAAGACATGAAACATATTCTATCATGATAAAAAGTATTATAAGATAAGAGGTTTATACTTGACAAATATTGTTACTGTAAAATAAAGTAAGAGGTTTATTCTTTACCATGTTTCTAAATGTGTTGAAAAGTTAAATTTTCAAATGTTTTCTTTTCCCTTCAGTTTGCATATGGAGAGATTAATGGGAATTTTCCATTCAAGGATCTTGGACATATTTAAGCCAGTGGAAATATATTAATATAAACAAAGAGATTCAGCCATTTACTAAGGAAATATATAGGTTAGGTCTTGATCAATGATTGGATTTGAGCATATTTTAGAGCTATTTAAGATTCTAAAACCTAGAATTTGATTGCACTATCTACTATAATTTATGATATATATTCGAGTAATATTTCTTCCATGATAGGTTTCAATGAATTACCACTTGTTTTATTGCACCCATGGAACTAGATCAGTGATAAATTACAAGGAATTGTGATTTCTACAAAGAATAAGATTTTACTTTCTAAAACAGTGTTGATGGGTATAGTGTATTTATTGGCCTGATATACATAAATTCAAGGAGAACCTCAGTTCAAATCTTTTTGTTATATATGACAGACACATTAATTGTGTGAATCACTATGTAATACAACACAGAAAATTCAATGTAATTTGAGAATGGTAAACAGAACTGCAAATTCAGTCTATATATATACAGACACATTCAATAAAATCTGCAATCCACCTGAATAATTATAACAATCTGAACAACCCAGACTTTAAAATTACAATGAAGTCTTCCATATACCTTGCATTTTCGCCCAAGTAATGACTATTTGCCTCCTGCACATTGCCCTTAGGATTTGTTAAGTCCAGATCAATGATTGGCTATGACATTTTGGCTGAGCTGAATATTCATCAGGTTGCTTTCTGGAATATCCATGCTGTTCCTGTTGTTTCTAAGTCATAAAACAGGGTTCAAGTTTAATTTTGTCTTGACAGCCCATTTACATTTGGACTTCTGGGATTACATTTGACTTCTATGTCTGACTGCCATTACACCCTGTATTAGATGTTATCTGTACTTGTCTATTTACAGATAATTTCTAGATGTCAGCAGTTGAAATAAGCTCTAATCTAAGAGCCTTGGTGGAGCAGTGGGCTAATGCCTCCTTAAGTAACACCAGCTGCCTGCAATTAGTGCAGGTTCGAGTCCCACCAGGCTCAAGGTTGACTCAGCCTTTCATCCTTCCGAGGTAGGTAAAATGAGGACCCAGATTGTTGGGGGCAATTAAGCTGACTTTGTAATAATGCCGCTTGGGGGTGTGTGAAAGCCCTAATAAGCAGGCATATACATAGAATGAAGGCTACTGCTAAGCTTGTAAGCCGCCCTGAGTCTTCGGAGAAGGGCGGGATATAAATGGAATTAAAATAAATACATAAATAAATAATCTTCCTGACATTTCTAGTGAATATTCTAGCAATTTGCCATATCTGCCCAATTTTCTGTATACCAGTTTTCAAAACTTTGTTTTCATTCATCATAACTCACTAAACACTAAGTTTCTTTTTCTTAAATTTTGTAATGTTCCTCTCATGTATGGAGTTTTAATAATTATACTTTTTGCTGTTTTATAACTTTATTTTTTAGAAGTATTTCAAACATTTTTATTGTTATATGCATCAAAATATTTACCGGTATTTAATATTAATCACATTTCCTTGTTATGAACTGAAGTTACCAGAAATAAAGAGACTGATCTATACCTAAGAAATGTTGTGCTTTGTTTTAGATATCTATTTGTATGTAGCTAAGATTAGGAAATTTTCGTTTTCAGCTTTGAAAATAATGGCTTGGGTAGATAATTTCTAGGCAAAAGAGTTTATTAAAAATTGTCCAGTAGATGGTAGTAGCATAACATACTGTAGTATGCCCTTTTTTAAAAAAAAAAAGGATTTTGAATGTAGCAACTGCTATTACACTGTAGGTACATATGAGTAAGTGAGAAAATGATGCACCAGAAATATTTATTTCACACTTTGTAAGTAGAAGAAATGTATATAGGTTCCCAATTCTCTTTATCATTTTAACTAAATAATGAGTGGAATTAAAAATTTTAAGACTATATAGATAATACAACTTTTTTTAATTCTATAAGGCTATCATTCAATTTCTAGCTACTTGATTGCCCTGATACTGTTTTTCAGAAAAGCACATATGTACAGTACACAATATGTATGAGTTCTCTCTTAATACTGTCTTGAATTCATGTTCAGAAAGAAATAGTAAAGTTTTTTTATTGTACTTTCTTAAAATTATATAATATTCCTTCTTGAAAGGAAAAGCAAAAGAAACATTTTTAGATAATTGTATTGGTACACTCCACTTTTCTGGTAAAATAAACTGAAAATGACACAAGTAAATGGCATCTACTATTCTTTATTTCATAGTCCATAAAACAGAACTGGAATTCTTTAGAAAAAGTGAAGGGGTACATTTTTGGGGGCTCCATTTGTACTGATATTGTATTTTGAATGATAGATGACTGTTTTTTTTTCTTTTATTTAAAATAAAAATATGTCCTCAAATAGTAGTCTTTGACTAAATATAGCGACTTAGCTGGGCTGATCTTTTCAAAAATGTGACTGGTATGTTTCCTGATTCTGACAGTGTGAAGCAATTTTTAGATCACTTTGGAGGTTATTGACCAACCTGTAGTAGTGATTTTGCAATAGTCTATTTGCATAATATTTCAATTTAGTAAATTTGACTAACCCTATTTCCAAATGTTTGTGTGACTTCACTGTTATTAAATGTCTTTTACTTAATATTATTAAATGTCTTTTACTTAATAGCATTTATGTTGTTATTAAGTAAATGTCTTTTCTTTGTCTTTTTCTTTAAAAACCCCTTTTTAATGTTTCCTTAAGTACAAACACAAAAAACTGTGATTCTCAATTTGCTGTAATATACAGGTAGAAAAACTGAGTAATACCTGAAGAACATTCTATGGATTGGGAAGTTCCTCACTTGATGGTATTTAAAAATGACTTGTTCTAAATCTTAAGTACTGTACCTGAAAAATGGAGGCTAAAACTACTGACTTAATCATACTAGGTTGATTTAATGCAACTTATAATCGAGAAAAAACAGGTCAAGCAACTGAAAGTATTTCATGGATATTAAGAAAAATAGTAACATGGCTTCTGGTTTTGCACAATAGCGCAAAAATACTATCAAAATACTAAGAAATGTACTGATTTAAGGTTAATAAAAGAGAATATTATTGGAAGAAGAAAAAAATCAAGGAAAGCTACTATGTGGATTATGGAATTATAGAAATTAATTGTTATTCATTGTTTGTAAATATAAACCCAGACAACATGCTGTTTACCAAATATTAAGGTGATTATGTTAAAAAATTAATAAAATATATTTTTAAAAAGAAAAATAGTAATATTAATGGATCAGTTTCCAATCTGAAGAGTCACAATGGCAGTGGCGTGAACAGTAAGATTTTTCTTCACAATTCCCTTCACAATTAGTTTGATGAGTTTTGTCGTGTATTCAGATGAACAAAGTGGTAATTGTTAGAGTATTTCAAAAACCTGTTGTCGTGCTGGTAAGCTTTTGAAAAGTCTGTCCAAAGAACAGAATGAAAGTAGAAATAACTCCTTCATTTTTCTGGATCATTTTTGCAACAATTGCTCTCCCAATAACTTGGTAATTTAAAAAAAGGAAACAAGACTGGAATGAGAGATTCTTCATTTCCCCAATCTTCTAAAGTTGTTTAGAACAGCATCCCCCAAACCTTTCCACTTGGCAGCCAAGGTCAGGGGGGGAGGGGGGAAGAGGAATGATTTTGTGTGAGGCACAGGTGCATGCACACCATCATTTGTGTGAGTTGCAGGCTCTTATGCCCACTGCCCATGTACAGTAAATGAATTTGCAAGTGCCGGCACCTCTGCTCATGAGAGTAGGTCTGTGTGCGTGCATGCACTGGCCCACCACTCATGTGGCCTGGTTGTGTATAGGCCATGGCCTGCTGGTTTAGAAACTTAGTCTAGGGAAAGTTATTTTATCTCTCTTCCCAGTCCATAAATTCTCTGGAAAAGCAGGCTGATTTCCAAGCAAAAGTTAAATTTTGCTCTTCTGTCTGCAATATCAGGTTGATGTACTGAGTACATTGAACTATGGATTATGAAAATCTATTGTTCCCCTGCTATACAAATAAAATAAATTACCAACATCTCCTGCCCATGTTTCACAGAGCAGGTATTTGTAGGCATTTTTCTTGTGGTTTAAAGAAAAATCTGAGCAGTTCTTGTGATGAGAAATTATTCAAGGAAAGATATCCCTCAACTTCTTCCTAGCCATCTTGCCACAATTTCTACAAAAAGGCAGAAATGATATTTTAAAAAGCAAAAATGAAAACATATTTTCCTTATATAGGTTAAGAGTAACTGTAATGAGAGGAGAGTTCCAATTTATTGCAGCCATAGTTTAGTTATCAACTAAGTAAAGGAACAGTTCTCCCAGTGACAGATGCACATACAACACTATACTATAATAACTCACTGATGTTTGCTATCAAGTCAAGTCTCCCTGTGTTCCAATTTAAGTTGAAAAGATTATAGTATCAGATTTTAGCTTTCAACTACATTACTCCCCAGTGAAAAAATGGAGAATCCTCAGCAGAAGGCTAAGAGACTAAATCAATGCTGCCAGATGTGAAATAAAATGTTACTGGTTATGATCCAGTTGTTACTGTCTGAGGTTGTTTTACTCTATCATGTTTGGATATTGCATATGATGTTGAACACCACTAGATGTCTATGGAGATTTTCAGTTATCCAGGTCATGGAGTCCCAAAGATGCTTTTTCAGGAGGCAACTGGACTTTCTTGTTTTTCTTTGAAAACATTTCACTTGCAATCCAAGAAGCTTCTTTAGCTCTGAATTGATGGTGAGGAATGGCAGGATTTATATTCCTTGCAGACAGCTGGTCATTTGCATTTTTAGAGAGTTGTTGAGGCTATTTGGAGGTTTACTTGTGTTCTCAGGGTCACTTGAAAAGTGCAAATGTGTGCGGTGCCTTGTGCGAAATGTCTTTGGGACTGAACAATGCTGGTTTTAATTTACCGGTACCTGTTGAAAGCTGAGAAAAGGGGGATAAACTTAAAGAGAGTGTCTAAAAGAATGCAAATGACCAGCTGTCTGCAAGGAATATAAATGCTTCCATTCCCCACCATCAAGTCAGAGTTGAAGAAGCTTCTTGGATGAGAAGCAAAATGTCTTCAAAGAAAATCCAGTTGCCTCCTGAAAAATCATCTTTGGGAGTGAAAACCACTAGATTAATGCTGGTTTTAATTTACCTGTTGAAAGCTGAGAAAAAGGGGATAAAACGTAAAGAAAGTGTTAATTTCTGAGCATCTCACTTTTGCCTTTCTTTATATCTTGTTTAAGCCATTAAACTATATAAGAAGTGATCATAGTGTATTTTTTTGTTTCAGATTGCTCAGTACATCAATAGATTCTGCAATGCAGACTTGACTATTTTGCCATGTCTGCAACTAAATTAAGTTAAAATTGCATATACTAATATTACATCCATTAACTTTATGACAATTATAAAGTTCAGGACACTCTCACTGAAAATGAAGCCTTCTTCAAGTTAACTTCTACATGGATATGTTTTCATGTGTAGTTTTCTTGGCAATAATACAGACACAGTTTGCCACTACTTTTTATGATTTTTTTTTAAATTTCCCAGTCTAGTCTCTACCCTTGGTATTTCCTGGTGCTTTCCTTTCCAAGAATAACTAGATTTGACTCTGTTTAGCTTTTTGAAATCAACTAAAATCAGATAGGTTCTGCTTCTTGCTAATCCTTCCATGTAGTCCTGCCATATTGTTTAACAACAGAAATAAACATAGTATATTCTGTTTTTCATAATTACTTACTTAATTAATTACTCTTAATTTTCTTATACAAAAATGGTAAAACCTATTGCAAAAATCTAAAAATAAAATATTGTTTCTGTAGTATTTATTCTTTTGCTCTTGAAGAGCTGTGTACTACAAATAAGCAGGAGCAGATTTCTCTCTCCTTATGATACAGTCTTTTACTGCCTGCTGAGAATAAGTTTTATTGAATTCAGTGGGACTATACTACATGCATAGGATTTCCTTGCTAAAAACTGTTGTGACTTTATTATAATACAGACATTAATATGATACAAATAAAATTTCCTCTAAACATATACATTGGTACAGTTTATGAGAGAGATAATGATGTATTTAATATTTGAAAAATGTGTCATCATCAATTATGTCAAGCTTTTTATTGCTCTAATTCCACCAATCACATGAATTACCTCCCCAAACTGACCAAAAAGAGTCATTGGAGCATGATTTATCTAAGGACAAATTGAAGGAAACAATATTTTAATGTGACACTAATTAGTGCCTTTTGAGTTTATGGATTCTTAAAAATAAAAGCTGTTCTAGGAACAAAGAAAGTTTACCATTTTACATCTTATTTATTCATTTATTTTTAAAATTAAATTTCAAAGCTTCTGACTTCTTAATGACTGTGGGCAACTTTTCTATTATAATTTATGTTATAATAGATAAATATTTAGATATTATACTTAGAAAAAAATAATAAGAGTCCCAAAGACTACATAATGCTAGTAGAAAACCAAAAACTATAGGGACTATGCAGCCACCCTATTTAAGGCCTTTCTTCTGCCTAGGTCAGCAATACATTATGGGCTACAATTATATACATTAGAGTTGGTTTAACAAGGTATTTTTAGCTTTTTCTTAGATGATTGGAAAAATCAGTTTCTTTATACACAAGTAGAAAGAAAAATATAAATTATTTTCAAATACATTACATCACTGATAAGTGCAATTGACTGCTTCAGGTATTAAAACATGATTCTTTTCTTTTTTAAATCTAATGTGAAATGATGTTACAACAGAAAAAATAATAAACTCAGTAGATAAAGAAAAAAAGAATGATTATTCTACTGATTATAGAAGATATTTTTCAGCAATAAGCCAAATTGAAAAGTTCTTAGAAAAATATCATGTATGATAAATATAAAGTGTGGATCAAAACTGAAAATAGAAGAAGTACGAAATAACATTTTTATTATTTGGCATGCATGATAATATATGTTTATTTCATAAAACTTTGGTTCACCGGTATACTAAAAAAAACAACTAAAATATTCATTTTCAGTGTAGGCTAAAATCAGACTATTATGCTTCAATATATTAAATTGCCTTCCAGAAAAAAAATCTAACTATGCAGTTGCTAAGTGTCAACACTGATTTTAAGGTCATAATTATTCAATCGAAAATATTAAGTTGCTAAGCTCTGTTATCAGGAAGAGAAAGTATTAGACAGTCAGTTAAGGGAATCACTTAATTTTGTTAAAAGGAATATCTACCAACAGTGTAGGCTGAAAATATACAGTTCCATATTAAACTTTTTTTGCATTGGAAACAAATATCAAAGAATTTCAAGTTATATTTGTGTATAATGACTTTTCCCATCTGAGTACTTTGTGCTGCAGGAAGCTAATTGACTTTGTATTTGCTAGTCCTAGTCCCAGTGGGATTGCATAAATGATCATTTTTGTATTGATTTATTTAAGAGCAATTAGGAGAAAATAAATCTCCCCTAATGTAGTTCTATTACCACATTATAGATTTAAAATGTAATTTGTAGTCTAGCTGAAATACAACCCCCCCCACCACCATCCACATTTGTTCAGTTCATGATAAGAAGCCAGAAATATTACATCATCAATTTCACTGGTAATTTTCATTCCAGCACTCTGTGATCAGCGCTGACCATTGGCAGTCTATCTGCCATTTAAAATGCCAATTCAGCTTGTATCTACCTTTGCCAGCATTATTATATATTATATTATACCTTTGCGACTCTGAAAAGTGTAAACAGCAGTTGAATGGTATCAGTTTAACATGCTTTCTTTACTGATGTCCTTGGAAAATACATAAGACTTCAGGGTATGATCTAATAATTGGATCACCTGTAGTAGGCAGAGAATGTCATTCCCAATTAATCAAGTTCTTGGTGGGTATAAAATGTCTTTTGTTCTTGTTCCCTTCAAGGTTTGAACTTAGAATGGCTTAGAGACATTAGAATGTGTTATCTCACATTCTAGCAGCATCACAATAGGTTTAGATAACAATAGATAAACTCTGACATAGTCCTTGGGGATATTAATAGAATAGCATACTTAGAGTAAATGTAACATAGCAGATAAGGACTTTCTCATTTTATCTATCTATATATCTATATATCAAAAGACAGATTCTATGTTCTCCTTCTACATACACATATACAATATTTCCTTAATCCAAAAATAATAAACATTTTTATTTATTAATACATTTAATATGACATTTATTAATTATTAATAAATTAACAAAATGTTATTATTTATTTATTATCACCCAGAGTTACCCTGTGGCAAGATGGGCAACAAATTTAATAATAAAAATAAAATAAATATTAATACATGAAAACTATCTGTTCTTTTTTCTGTAGAAATATCTGAGAAACACAAATGAATGAAAATTATACTATCCCATTTGGTACTGTTTAACATATCAAAAACAGAAAAAAAGGGGAAAGGATGCAAAATGAATTTTTGAAAGGAGACTTTTTTCAACTTAAAAGAAATTGTGAAAGAGTCATGATGGACTCTAGAATACACAGTATCAGCAAGGCTAACATACTGTACATCTATGCTGAAAAATATGAAGCCACATATGACTAATTTGAATTTAGTATACAAATCTACTATGTTATCTGAATTCAATAACAATAATAGTTTAGCTGCACTCTGTTTTTATCACCCTTAGATGATAAACCATTTTATTTCTTCTGAAAACAAGATATCAATAATTTAGGTAGGAAATGGGCTAGAAGCAAAAATATTAAGCAGAAAGCTAGAAGAATGAACTACACAAATTTTAAACTGGTACATTTTTCTTTGTTTAAAGTTACGTTTAACTGAGCAGCAATATGAGATATCACTGCAAACTAAAATTATCACACAGTTTTTGTAAAGGTTCTCCCATTGTTATGGTTGCTATAAGTATGTAATTGAGCATTTTACGCATGTGCCTCACCCCAAAACTAGAGCTTATTTTAAATATTAGGCAAATGCATAAAAATCAAGCTAGGGCCTATTTTTGGGGTTGGTCTTATTTTGGGGGAACACAGTATTTCCTGCATTTTATTAATTCTAGTAAAGTTTTAGTTACTGATAAGATTAGTAACTAATCCCTTACCAATCATTTATTCAAAATCAAATTATACCACATATGCATTTATGGAAACAGTCCTTTGGGACTCATGACTTGGTGTTTTCTAGATGAACGAGAATGCTGAGTAGAGACTCATTCAAATTTAAGCCTAACTTTTCTAGAATGCACTCAAAAGAACAAAATTAAATTGGAAGATGACAAATATGGGTGTATTTCTCATTAACAATCTTATGGATAGTTAAACAGTCACACCCCTCAAAAAATAATGACTGAAGATACAAGGATATTATTAAAATATCTTCTGCTGAATGCAGGACTATATGTAAACTAGTACATATTTTATTCTATATAGGAGTTTATGCTCATGCCAAGAAGCAAACACGTTAACTGATTAACTGGGATCTACTGAACAACTGTTTTAATTAGGTCAAGCTTCTAGGAAAATATATTGAAGATCTACTTATTTCCACTGAAGTAGTATCAAAGCTTAAGTTACTAATGTATATCAAATTTTTGAGGTCTCAAATTAGGGATATTTGATCCCTTTTCAATATATCTTGAGAAGCAGTCCACTAAAGCAATTCTCTCTATATTTTACATTTGCATAAAAATCTGCTATATATTAGACAACAATATTTGCAGATGGCTGGTGATCACTGAAGCAAGAAACTGAAATTAAATTAAGAATTTATTTTACATTCTCTTACTAAGTGCATAATACTCAAAAGGTCTACTGCCTGAGTTTAAATTAAATTTACATTTTAACATAAATCAGTACCAGAAAAGTTAAGTAATAAAAACATTACTTTCAGCAACAATGATTTTCAAATGAAACTGTCAAACCACCTGGGAGATGACATGGTTCTGCAATGGGCAGCTGTCCAAACTCAGCTCATATATAATAATTATTTCCAAAGTAAAGCTGAATAGTTTTTCATAACCTATCTGTATCTTAGTGGAAGACTCTGACATCATTGTCCCTCTCATACTGTTAGCAATATTAAAAGGACAGATTAGAACCACAGAAGAAAGGTTAAAACTACATTCATGCAAGACATTTTTAATTATTATAAAAGAGTCTAAAGGCATACAATTAGAGTTTAATCCAGAATGAAAACATGCTTAGCAATAGTCACTCAAATTAAAAGATTTAACTAAGGAGAAATCATTTAGTTTATCAATAGCTGTTTACAAATTAAGAGCATTAAGCTGTCAAAGTGAAAACCACAAGAAACCTCTTCTTTCACCTGGGGGCATGTTTATGTATCCTATCAGGTTAATTTATGTGTCACCTAATCTCTGGGTAGATTACAAAAATATTGTGGTCATTATCAATTCCGAAGGGTCCATGGGGCTATCAATTGTTGCTGTTGTTGTTATTAATCATAGTTTTACTAGTTAAAAGTATTTATTTATTTTCATGTAAATGTTTGAGGATCAGTGAACAATCTGAAAATTCATATAATTTTTATTTTAAAAAATTAGAAGATAAAAATCTGTCTTGTCTAATATCAAAACCATAAATCATGTCCATTTTTTCTGTTTGATACAAAAATTTGATAAGAGGTTTCTTGTGAGCAATAAATGTAGAAATTGTTTTTCTTTCTCTAATCGAAAAGTTAATTTAGCCATCTCAGCAAGTTCCATCATCTTCACCAACCATTCATTCTTTGTGCATAGTGCCAAATCTTTCCATCCTTGTGCATGCAATAATCTTGTTGCAGTTACCGTGCAAAAAACAATCCTCTATTATGAACTATTTGTTCATCAATGCCAAATCTGATCACAATTATATATTAATCTTTTAAATCCTCTGTATCAGTATATTTGAATCCAAATTTTTTTAGCTGTTTTGAACCTCCATCAAACCTCCATAAAATATCCCTTCTTGATGTTCACATTTTCAACATACATTTGAAGAGTCTACATACAGTACATTCTAGACATGATAACATTATTTTATAAAAATTCTCTTTAAGATTATAACATGGTGCAAATTTCAATTATTTTAACCATATATATTCCCATTGCTCCAGCTGTATATTTTAACCAAAATCTTAGCCCACTTAATGATACATACATTTGTTCTTCTGTTTCAAATTTCAGTAAAAGTGTATACATGTTAGCTGGTATACAATATATAAGGTTAGATCATTTAACAAGTTAAAAACTTACATTCTAAAATGCTCAGTGATATAGTTTAAAAAATATATCTATCTTAACCTCCTTCTTAACTGTAATAAAGAAAGCCCTCTTCAGTTCCAATGGTAATTTGTTTCCAGTCTGGAGTTTCTTGAAATGCACAAACCAAGCTCCTTATAGCAGTTCACAACGAAGAAAACAAGATTATTACACAAGTTATGATTAGATTGATTTTTTTCAAAGAAAAAAAGGACTTTAGTTTCAGAATCTTAGAAAATGGATATTTATATGTTGTCCCTCATCAGTAACTAGATTAAAATGGAACCTCTTATGTCTGATTCTCTTTATAACCAAGTCTTGGTTTAATGTGGAAGGTGGTAATTGCTTCCTTCGTACCACGGAAATAGCCATCTGTTCTTATTTGCAATATTTTTTGAAATGTTCACCTTTTTCTAGACTTGGAAAATCATATACTTTCTCAAAACGTATTGAATGGCGAACACTAATATTTTATGTGAGAAGCACATTTTTACCTATCAAAAACATAGACAAACTAAATGCTTTTGATACTATATTTCCTTTGAGGGGAAACCTACAATTTTATTCCAAATTTGTATTAAGTAAAATAAAGTAAAATTAGAAACACTGTTGAGTCCCCCCCCCTCCTTTTTTGCTTTGCTGCTGAGTTTATGTATCCAGCTAAGTTGTCTTCTTATTGTTTTCTCAGCTTGCTTAGCAGGGAAGATTGACCTTCCTTTCCTTACATTACATCTTTGTGTGTGGTGGTTGAATGTACTGAATATTTTCCCCATCTGTGTTTTAATAATAGAACAATGGGCATTTTACGTATTATGAAATACCACAAAAGGTATTATTTGGATATTGTATTAAAAAGTAACATTCAGAGAATAAATGCATTAAAATTAGCCCTGATAATTTAATATGGTTGCTGAAAAATACTTTTTTGAATTTGTAAAATAACAAATGTGAAAATTCACATCATAGGAGAAATTCAGGCATGTTATTTCCACTTATGGACTTTTGAGATGTAAATGAGGATACCCCCTTGTGTCCATATTAAAACAAGAAATGTCTCTAAGACATTTTTCTTTTTGAAAAACATTCATTCTTAGGTTTGTCCCCTCAAACAAATCCCAGCAACAAACTAAAACAAAACACATGATGTAGGTAAATAAGCAAAGCTACAGTATAATTACAAGAATACAAGGGGGGGGGGAAGCAAACGTCTGCTTTTTACAATTTTTTGTTGTTTTTCAGAAGCTTAATACTACAAAAAGTCCATTAATATGCATTAGACATCAATTTGGTCCCAGCAGCAGACAGTTCTTTTACAATCCTGGAATGAAGCATCCTCTGTTTCATGGAAATTCATTACTTTCACCATGACTGAGTTCACACCACTGGTTGGGTTCATCACTGTGTGAAATGACAGTGCAGTTTGGTTTGACTTCAGTGTTTTATATAAACCCCTTATTATGATTATGAAACCATGCTGAATACAAACTCAGTTTGATAACAGTATGTTGCAGAACAGCTAGTATATCCTGCCTGAATAAAACTGCTTTAAAACAACGTAGGTGTCAGGTTAACCAAACCTGATAAAATGTTCCTATTATTGTATCAGTTTGAGGGATAGAAAGAAATATGGGTGCAAATACACTTGCATGTAACATTGCATTCCCACTTTCTCTGTAAAAGCAGAAGAACCCTGGACATCTCCTTGGAATTACAATCCTTAATAATTACTATCCTTAATAATGAGCAGTACTCTCTTCTCTGAATGCAGTTTTAATGTCATTGATAGTATTTAGAGGATCCATACTTTTAACTGAAAGATGTCACAAAAAAAGATCTGGGTTTCATGAGCAGATTGATAAGACACAAATCCAAACCTCCCAATAAGCTGTCAGAGCAATTTAATGTAGATATTTAAAAGCATGAATTGTCACTGGGTGTGACAAATTTAATTTGATCCAATGTTGTAAGATAAATTATTAGGCAATCCCAGAGTTGACTCTGCACTAAGAGTGGCATCCCCAACCCCCCCACCACCACCCAAAAAATTAATTGAAATCATTAAGGTTCTTTAATAGATCCACAAAGAGTCCTTATCAAAAAGACTGGCCAAATCCTCTCAGGTAGCATCCAAATATTTGCTTTGTTATCATTTCCCAGCACTCCATACTTCACCAGAGAGCTTAAATGCCATCCTCCCACCTTCTACTGGGTCACTCTGGAACATCCTCAATCACTGTTCTTTGTCACTGCATATTATAAGTCTCAACCTAAGTACAAGATTAGTAAATGTGTTTCTTAATTCAAGCCCTGATTTAGAGAGTAAGGGAGAAATTCTTTTTTTAACTTTTGTATTATTGTATTTTTATTGTTGTTAGCTCCCCTGAGTCCTTCGGGAGATAGGGCGGCATATAAGTCCCAAAAATAAATAAATAATAAATAAATAAACATATTTCAAGTTCAAATGTGGTTTTAGAGGGAGACAAGGTATGGAGTATGGAAGATTGGCCACAAAAGAAATAAAGATTAAAGTATTGCACACTCCAAGTTCCATTTAGGCACACCTAGTGTGAATCAATTCTGACTGCAGCTGCTGGGCTACCTGAGACCAATACCCTATTACAAATAGACCATCCTCATCATCATAAATCTTCTTCTTCCCTTGAGAATTTTTTGCTATAGCAATTGCATTTGTACCAGCTGAGTGGTCAAAAGTCTAGGCCAGGGGTAGGCAACCCTGGCTCTTTTATGACTCGTGGACTTCAACTCCCAGAATTCCTGAGCCAGCCAGGAATTCTGGGAATTGAAGTCCACGAGTCATAAAAGAGCCAAGGTTGCCTACCCCTGGTCTAGGCTATGGTCTGAATTGTCAGTAGGGCCTAACTCTTCCTCAGCTGTAAAACTAGGGCCAGTCTCAAATTTGTATGATGTCCTTTCTTGATTGTCCTCTTTCTCCAATGAGTATTCAAATGGCAGAGAGATAATTACAATTCTTGTTAGTCCTCATTCATTCTCCTGGTCTAGCATCATTCCCTCATCTTTCCATGTACTTGCCCAGTGTGTTGTTTCTCAATTATGGCAACTTTAATATGTATGGATTTCAGTTCCCAGAATTTCCCAGCCAACAAGGCTGGCTGTGGAATTCTGGGAGTCCAAGTCACATCTTAAAGTTGCCAAGATTGAGAAACACTGGCCCAGTACTCTCTTATAACTACCAGCACTAAAAGTATGTAGTGACCAATTTTAATTAATTGAAGCCTGGGCTAAGATAATGGTTGAGAATGTGTCATTATAGAAGAATCATTTGGAAGAATTCCATCAATTGGCAAAGCGCTGCAATATAAACTGAATAGAGCCCTTCCCTAATTTGTTTATTATGAGCAAATTGCATCAAAGCATCAAAGAAAAAGAGTGGTCCCTTGACCTATAATTATGTGAATTGATAAGGACTATGTAATACTTTCTTTCAAAAATAGTATCAATTTAAGCAGCTCTAAAATCTGAAAGTCTAACAAGCATGCATGCTTTGTAAACTGTTATTTTCCTAGAAGTCTTGTTTTCTTTCTGGCTCCAAGACAAAAGGTTGCTACTTCATGGAAACTACTAATGGCCTTTCAACTTAGAAATGTATGTGCTGTTTTGGAAAAAGTCAAGTAAATGTTCAGAAATTGCAAATGAAAAACACATTTTAGGAGGGCGATAGGTGGGAAGCAGACCTGTAAAATAATATTTTTTTTAGATAAAAGTGTACCAAAAGGTCAAATGAGGGTGTGATGTAGTTTTTCCATCCTTTACCTATGTGTTCTGGTACAGACTGCTCTTATTAGTTTTGTAACTAGGGTGGGAATAGAAAGATTAAAAAAAACCTGAACAGAGAGATTAATTTACAAACTAGCAAAGAATTAGTCACAAGAGACCAACCTCTGAGGGTCTGGCAGCCACCAGCATTCTCTTTGAAGTATGCAAAATATTTCACATGGATTTATGTTTTTCCTTTTTGTTAGTCTGCCTTTTAAGCTTCTTGGTTTGCTCTTCCTTGTAATCCTGCAATGGGTCAGAATTAGTTGATGTAATTTCCCTTCTGATAGCCTCATATTTAAAAAGACAGACCTAGAGTAAGGATTATTGATTTTAAAAACTCTATATAAAATGCCATTTTAAAAATCTTTTTAAATAGGACCATTTAAGCAAAAAATGTTCTCAGTCTTATCTGCTCTGAATTTTGGAATAAAGATAAGAAACATAAGCATTTGATCTTCTGTATAGTTTTCCTTGCTCCAGTATTTAGCATCTTGTTTAGATTATTGTAACACATTTTATGCAGAACCCCTTGAAGTTGGTTTATAATTATAATTAACTGAAACAGCAGCTGGTAGAAAATAAACTGGAAGCAACACAAAAATTATGTAATCAATCTAACCAGTTACAGATTGGTCTTTAGCCTGTTTATGAATACATTTCTAAAATGTAGAGCCCTAAAGTGGGACTTATTCTCCCATAAATTAAAACATTTAGGAAGATGTCTTCATTTAGTATCTGTTGATTTCCCATTTCCTTTACATCACATCACAATTTTGCAGAATAGCCCAATTCTAGTCTTTGAAAGACTAGAGTGAAGAGATAATTTGTACACACTTAAATCTGAAGCTAAGCTATAAATATGTTCGTGCTAATAGCGGTGGTAATTACTTATTATTTTATTTGTATCCCACATTTATTATTTTTACAAATAACTCAAGGTGGCCAACATATCCAACACACTTTCCTCATCTTATTTTCCCCCACAACAAAAATCCTGTAAGTTTGGTTGAGTGAGTGCCTGAGCCAAGGACATCCGGCTGGCTTTCATAGCTAAGGTGGACTAAAACTCACATTCTTTCACTTTTTAGTCTGGTGCCTTAACCACTAGACCGAACTTAGTGATGATAACAATGTCATATCTATATATATATATATATATAATCCTCAATTTACAACAGTCCATTTGGTGACCATTTGAAGTTACAACAGCCCTAAAAAAGTGACTTATGACCACTTTTCACACTTATGAACCTTGCAGCATCCCTGTGGTCACATGATCAAAACTCAGACATTTGGCAACTGACTCATATTTATGACGGCTGCAGTGTCCAGGGGTCATGTGATCAGCTTTGTGACCTTTTGACAAGCAAAGTCAATGGGGAAGCCAGATTCACTTAACAACTGAATTACTAACTTAACAAATGCATTGATTCACTTAACAACTGTAGCAGGAAAAGTCATAAAATGAGGCAAGCTCACTTAACAAATGTTTCACATAGCAACATACATTTTGGATTCAATTGTGGTCGCAACTCAAGGACTACCTGTACCATCTATTTCTATTTCAAATCCTTATTTTTAATTTGTTTTAATTCTACATTTTATTCATTTATTTACTTGGGTGAAGTTCTTTATCGTTTCTCCTAATTTATAAGTTCTTTATTAGGCACTTTAACTTTTGCATACTCTTTGTATTGTGTAGCTTGTTCTGTGTATGTTTACTCAGAAGTAAATCTCAAGTATGTGCAATGTAATTATGTGATTACAACCTTTGGTTGCTCATATATTCTGTGATTGAAATTAAAGTATAACCTAATTGGTTTGAAATAGTATAATATTTTATTTTTATACAATATAGCTTAGAATAAGAGAGCAATATAAATACTGTTGTTTTTTTTAAAAGGATCACTTTATTCATTGTTATCAATAAATAGCTAACTGCCATAGGAATTTGTACATTGAACATACACCCTGTCTCTGTGTTATATATTTGGGATGTTGATAAAGTGAAGAAAGATTTATTGTAATTATACAATGACTAAGGGACGTGGTGGCTCAGTGGATTAGGACGCTGAGCTTAGGACAACCATGGCTGGATGACTGAGAATCTCCATAAAAAAATGATCTAATTTTTCTTTTGTCAATATTATAAAATTGATTAAAAACTCTTGTAATTTAAAAATAAGCTCCTTCAAGGAAGTTTCCAAGATTAATATTAATGCATATTAATATTAATATGCAAGGCAATGCATATTAATAAAGAATAAAAACATGATGATAGTGAATCATTAATGATCCAATTGTAAACAACTCAAGAAAAAGGCTTTTAGGACCATAATGCGTATTAGGCATGTATAAAGCTGTCTTTCTCTTCCTACTACATAAATATGTGTCTCCAACTGTTTTGGAGGGAAACTAAAGTTTGTATTTGAGAGGGAAACCAGCTTTCAATTTGATTGGTCGCTGCCTAGTGGCAGCGTGTATAAATAGCTGTCAGTCTGTCGGTTGAGTTCAGTTCTGTTATTCTTGCAAATAAACCTGTTGCATTAGATCGGTCTGGTCAATATCTCCAAGAACCCACTACGCAACAGAAATTCTATAAGATTTTTCAAGGGCAGATGAACAGCACTTAATACCATATGTCACTTAAAATGGACATTATAAATTATATTATGGATCACACTTTTTCAGTTTCTTCTCATTGTAATATCTTTTATTTATATAGTAAACATAAAGCTTAGTTAACAGCTGAAATTTATATGTATCTCATCTGAAGGATAATCATTCCGGAAAAAGAGCTTAAAGCTATGTGCTACTTAGGTGATTAATAATCAAACACTGATCCTACTGTAAGTCTTGAACTCTAGATGAGATAGATATTAGATAGATATTGGAGGAGATTTGTTTAACTGAGGCTAAACAAAGAATGTGGATTTTTTTTATATCAGGAAGACTGACTAAATAGAATGAAACAGAAGGAAGGAATTTTGTAATAAATGCTGTTGAGTCAGGCTAAACTTGGGTTATCTGGTAAAAATAGCAAACAATTCAGGTGGGCAAAATGTCTTAGTAGGTTAGTTAGAGCAATCCAACAAATATGCCTAATTAATTCTTTAACTCATTATTTCTACTCTACACATATTAGAATTATGATTGATTTGGATTTTAGGCAAACATTTATTTAGCATATGCAAGATTGCACATGTAAAACATGGCTACACCATAAAGAGGTTCTATATATTTTCCAACCTTGGCTGGTGATTTAAGATGTTAGGTGTATAGTCATACAAATCAGCTTTCCCCCTTCAATTCCACACCTTCTCCCTCTCCCTCAAAATCCACTTTGAAGCAAACCTTCAAATATTTTACTCCTGCCAGCCTCAAAATACTGAGAATACCACCACTCATTTTCCTTCCTCTTGATTAATCAGAAGTTTGAAAAAAAGAGTCCTGTCACCTCATATTGTTGCATTCCACTGATATTTATTGTATTCTATAAATGGTACGTATGGATGTATACTGTTTTCTAGCTATCTGCAAAAAAAAAAGTATCCATAGTTATGGGATTTAACCCACCTTGTTTAGGCCTGCCATTCTTCCTGTTGTTTCTATTAATAGACTCAGTTTGGTGAGAGCTGGAAGCTTTAACTTTTTACTACTGGTGATATACATAGATTTCAAACCGGCTATTAAAAATCTCTATTAAATGAAAAATGAAGGATTTTACAGGAATTCTGAAAGTACCTAGTAATGAACTAGAAGGGTTAAGACTGAGTTTTATAACAAGTTTGCCAAATTCTTTCTCTGTAAGACATGGCAAATCAAATCAACAGAAAGACATACTGCCCACAAAGTGACTGCAAATCCAAAACTCCAATGTAGCTTTCCATATTTTTTGATGTCATGGTGATAGGCATGTTGGAACCAATCTGGGTATGTGCATAAAGGACAGAGTGAAATATGGAATTATTACTTGGAAAAATATATAACTGTCATGCACAACTGTTCAGCTGGCCTCTCCAGATGTTCCTCTGTTTCAATGAGATATCAAATATTTCAAGTTTACTTCTTTGAAGACAACTGTAATCCCAAAGTAATAGACTATTAATGGCAAATGGCAGATTTATAGACTACTTCTTGAAAGTCATAGCCCTGTTTTAATAATTTTATAGAGCAAACATAACACATATAACAATTGTTTCCATTTTCTCTTCCTATCAATTGTGTGTGTGCAGATATGTGTGTGCCTATGTATATGTATATATGTGTATTGGCATGTGTGTCTTTGTGTGTGTGTGTGTGTGTGTGTGTGTGTGTGTGAGAGAGAGAGAGAGAGAGAGAGAGAGAGAGAGAGAGAGAGAGAGAGAGAGAGAGAGATATCAGGGCTTTACAACCAGTGGTATGGGTACCACCTGTAGTACATTGGCACCTGGCAGGTGGTACGCAACCATCCTAGAAAAATGGTAGCAGGGGAGGGGAATGAGCTGAACCAGTGGCAGCACCACACAAGCCTGAGCGAGAGATGGCTGGAGCTGCAGGGCTGTCAGGGCTCAATGGAAGCGCCAGGGTCAGTGCCAGGCTCCAGCTGGAGCTCAGCGCTGATCCCGGTGCATCTGCTGAGCCCAGAAGAAGCGCTGATCAGCTGGAATGTTGCAGCATCTCCAGGGTCTTGTGATTTACATTCAGATGCTTGGCAACTGATTCATATTTATGATGGTCACAGTGTCCCAGGGTCATATGAAGTGACCAAAACCTTCTGCAACCATCCAGCAGATGGAGGGAATAAAAACCAAACACCCCCTCCCCACCCCTGCTGCCAATCCTCAACAGAAATGCTCACAACGATGAAAAACCCGGACAGGAAGAAGGGTGGGCAGGCAGGTATCTTGCTCGGCTGTGGCTTGGGGGGCACTTTTGTCACTGCCATTGTAACTTCAAACAGTCACTAAGCTAACTGTTGTAAGTTGAGGACTACCTGTACTTCAGCACTTTTTTCCTTTTTTCCCTTTTTTTGGTCATCAAGTTTTTGACACCTTGCTAGGTGACTGGTGCTACTCAGATGTTGTCATATCTTAAAAGTGGTTGTTGTTGTTAGTTGCGAAGTCGTGTCCGACCCATCGCGACCCTATGGACAATGTTCCTCCAGGCCTTCCTGTCCTCTACCATCTTCTGGAGTCCATCTAAGCTCACGCCTACTGCTTCAATGACTCCATCCAGCCACCTCATTCTCTGTCGTCCCCTTCTTCTATTGCCCTCAATCTTTCCCAGCATTAGGCTCTTCTCCAGTGAATCCTTCCTTCTCATTAGGTGGCCAAAGTATTTGAGCTTTAGCTTCAGGATCTGGCCTTCTAAAGAGCAGTCAGGGTTGATCTCCTCTAGGACTGACCGGTTTGATCGCCTTGCAGTCCAAGGAACTTGCAGGAGTCTTCTCCAGCACCATAGTTCAAAGGCTTCAATTCTTTGGCGCTCAGCCTTTCTTATGGTCCAGCTTTCACTGCCATACATTGCAACTGGGAAGACCATAGCCTTGACTATACGCACTTTTGTTGACAGGGTGATGTCTCTGCTTTTTAGTGTGCTGTCTCCTTCTTCACCCGCAACAAGAGGCTCTTTAGTTCTTCTTCACTTTCTGCCATTAGAGTGGTATCATCTGCATATCTTAGGTTGTTGATGTTTCTTCCGGCAATCTTAATTCCAACTTTTGATTCATCTAGCCCTGCCTTTCTCATGATGTGCTCTGCATATAAGTTAAATAGGCAAGGCGACAGTATACCGCCTTGCCGGACTCCTTTCCCAATTTTGAACCAATCAGTGGTTCCGTGTCCAGTTCTCACTGTTGCTTCTTGGCCCACACATAGATTTCTCAAGAGACAAATAAGATGGTCTGGTATGCCCATCTCTTTAAGGACTTGCCAGAGTTTGTTATGATCCACACAATCAAAGGCTTTAGCATAATCAATGAAGCAGAAGTAGATGTTTTTCTGGAACTCTCTAGCTTTCTCCATGATCCAGCGTATGTTAGCAATTTGATCTCTAGTTCCTCTGCCTCTTCGAAATCCTGCCTGTACTTCTGGTAGTTCTCGATCCACATACTGCTGGAGTCTAGCTTGTAGAATTTTAAGCATAACTTTACTAGCATGAGAAATGAGTGCAATGGTGCGATAATTTGAACATTCTTTGGCACTGCCTTTCTTTGGAATTGGAATGTAAACTGATCTTTTCCAATCCTGTGGCCACTGTTGAGTTTTCCAAATTTGCTGGCAAATTGAGTGTAGCACTTTTACTGCATCATCTTTTAAGATTTTGAATAGCTCAGCTGGAATACTGTCACCTCCACTAGCTTTGTTGTTGCTCAGCTTTTCTAAGGCCCACTTCACTTCACATTCTAGGATGTCTGGCTCGAGGTCAGTGACCACTTCACTGTGATTATCAGGAACATTAAGCTCATTCTTGTATAGTTCTTCTGTGTAATTTTGCCACCTCTTCTTAATCTCTTCTGCCTCTGTTAGGTCCCTGCCATTTTGGTCCTTTATCATGCCCATTTTTGCATGAGACGTTCCTTTCATCTCTCCAATTTTCTTGAAAAGATCTCTGGTCCTCCCTATTCTATTGTTTTCTTCTATTTCTTTGCATTGTTCATTTAAGAAGGCATTCTTATCTCTTCTAGCTATTCTTTGGAATTCTGCATTTAATTGGGCATATCTTTCTTTTTCTCCCTTGCCTTTCGCTTCCCTCCTTTCCTCAGCTATTTGCAAAGCTTCCTCAGACAGCCATTTTGCTTTCTTGCATTTCTTTTTCTTTGGGATGGTTTTGGTTGCTACCTGTTGTACAATGTTGCGAACCTCTGTCCATAGTTCTTCAGGCACTCTGTCTATCAGATCTAATTCCTTAAATCTATTTGTCACCTCTACTGTATATTCAACAGGGATATGATTTAATTCATACCTGACTGGCCTAGCGCTTTTCCCTACTTTCTTTAATTTAAGCCTAAACTTTGCAACAAGAAGCTCATGGTCTGAGCCACAGTCAGCTCCTGGTCTTGTTTTTACTGACTGTATAGAGCTTCTCCATCTTTGGCCGCAGAGCATATAGTCAATCTGATTTCTGTGTTGACCGTCTGGTGATGTCCATGTGTAAAGCCGTCTCTTGGGTTGTTGGAAAAGAGTGTTTGCTATGACCATCGTATTCTCTTGACAAAATTCTATCAGCCTGTGCCCTGCTTCATTTTGTACTCCAAGGCCAAACTTGCCTGTTATTCCAGTTATCTTTTGGCTTCCTACTTTAGCATTCCAATCCCCCATGATGATAAGGACATCATTTCTGGGTGTTAGTTCTATAAGGTGCTGTAGGGCTTCATAGAACTGGTCAATTTCATCCTCTTCAGCACTGGTGGTTGGGGCATAGACTTGGACTACTGTGATATTGAATGGTTTGCCTTGGATTCGAACTGAGATCATTCTGTCATTTTGAGGATTGTATCCCAGTATTGCTTTTCCTATTTTTTTATTGACTATGAAGGCTACTCCATTTCTTCTGAGGGATTCTTGCCCGCAGTAGTATACCTGATGGTCATCTGAATTAAATTCACCCATTCCTGTCCATTTTAGTTCGCTGATACCTAAGATGTCAATGTTTAGTCTTGTCATCTCTTGTTTGACCACGTCCAGCTTTCCTTGATTCATGGATCTTACATTCCAGGTTCCTATGGAGAAAAAATCTTTACAGCATCGGACTTTCCTTTCACCACCAGACATATCCACAGCTGAGCGTCCTTTCGGCTTTGGCCCAGTCGCTTCATTCTTTCTGGCGCTACTAGTACTAGCCCTCTGCTCTTCCCCAGTAGCATATTGGACGCCTTCCGACCTGAGGGGCTCATCTTCCAGCGTCATATCGTTTTGCCTTTTGGTACTGTCCATAGGGTTTTCATGGCAAAGATACTGGAGTGGGTTGCCATTTCCTTCTCCAGTGGATCACGTTTTGTCAGAACTCTCTGCTATGACCTGTCCGTCTTGGGTGGCCCTGCACGGCATAGCTCATAGCTTCATTGAATTACGCAAGCCCCTTCGCCACGACAAGGCAGTAATCCATGAAGGGGTTAAAAGTGGTACAATGGGTGAAAAGGTTGAAAAGCCCTGCTTTAGATGAACAAATGAATCTCCTAGCTTCCCCTATGTGACTTCAGGTAAAAGTAAAAAATATATACAATTATTTCTCATCATGAAGCTGAACAAGAAGATATCTATTTCTGTTGTTCAAATATTAACCATGACCCTTGTCACGAATCTGCTTGTACAGACAAAAATCAAATTTATGTTTGTTCAGACAGAATGCTGTAACATTTCCCAAGTTTTGGGAAGTCTTGAATTCATAAACCCAACAATATCGCACTTTTCTATTTATAAGCAACAGGCCAAAGATTCAAATGCCATTTTTTTTAAATAGTGAAATGCCAAACAACTATAATAATAATAATAATAGAAAACCCAGGCTTCCGGTTTGCGCACGTGGCGCTTTCGGACGTGCAGGAAAAGCTCTAGAGACTCTAGAAAGAGTACAGAGAAGAGCAACAAAGA
Source organism: Vipera berus (assembly GCF_964194415.1). Lineage (NCBI taxonomy): Eukaryota > Metazoa > Chordata > Lepidosauria > Squamata > Viperidae > Vipera > Vipera berus. The sequence goes on along the minus strand of NC_138209.1, from coordinate 40,410,831 downwards.
TGATTGGGGGACTGGAAGCTAAAACATATAGGGAATGGTTGCTGGAATTGGGTATGTGTAGTTTAATGAAGAGAAGGGTGAGGGGTGACATGATAGCAGTGTTCCAATATCTCACGGGCTGCCACAAAGAAGAGGGAGTCAACCCATTCCCCAAAGCACCTGAAAGCAAGACAAGAAGCAATGGATGGAAACTAGTCAAGGAGAGAAGAAACCTAGAACTAAGGAGAAACTTCCTGACAGTGAGAACAATTAACCAGTGGAACAACCTGCCTCCAGAAGTGGTGAATGCTCCAGCACTGGAAGTTTTTAAGAAGAGACTGGACAGCCATTTGTATGAAATGGTATAGGGTTACCTGCCTGAGCAGGGGGTTGGACTAGATTACCTCCAAGGTCCTTTCCAACTACTACTACTACTACTACTACTAATTATTATTATTATTATTATTATTATTATTATTATTATTATTATTATTATTATTATTATTATTATTATTATTATTAATTATTGCCAGGAATACTTGCATCGCATTTTTTTGTACCAAAATGGGTCTTAAAAAGTGCCATGCATTGTACAGATGGCTCAGAGTTAAAGTTTCACTGCTCAATCCCCAACAACAATATAAATCAAATCAAAATTAAAAAAAATAAAAGGAAGTTTTATTAATGAAGCTACAATATTAATGTTGTCTTAACAAGAAGTACAAGGAAAGAGATATTTAATTTAAAATTTGAAAATATTAAAAAGTAAGCAAGGAAATAAATGCATAAATAATATTTAGGTATATGAAAATTGCTATAGTATTAGGAATCATATATGAGAAAAAATAAATAAACAATCCCAACAATATTTGATTGGGAAGTTAAACTGCAACAACAGCAAAACTAATAGTTTACATATACAACAGAAGTTTAATGAAATTTAAACAAGAATGGTTCCAATACATACAACAAGGCAAATGTAATCACTTATTTAGGATTCTTAAATGTCTATAATAATTGTGTGTATGTGTGTGTATGTAAGTGCATGTGCATGCATGTATACACACACATTACATACAAGACTGAAACATTTATTATTTGGATGAAATTTTATGCTTGCAATACAATATCCTAAAATGAAATTACTATTGATTTAATCAGTGCTTTTTTGTAAAAGAAAAAGGTGCCAGAACTCACACATGTCATACAACCTGCCTTGCCTACCCTACAAGGTTTCATCCAAAAAAGGTGCCGGAACTCCGTTCTGAGCATGCTATGAGAAAAAAAGCCCTGAAATTAATATTTCTTTCTCTTTACTTATTTTCTTTTATCTTTATCAGGTCATTTTTTCATGCAATTCTGCACAAAGATATTTAACAACACTTTTTAAAAAGGAGCCGCAACATGTGGCATATGAAGACCTTCATGACTATTTCCAGTAACATCAAGAGTTTTCCAGCTGCAGAAGCTCAAGAATTGTTATGGTTATCTCTAGACCAGTGTTCCCATATCTGGCCCCTCTAGATGCATTGGATCACAAATCCTCTAATTATCAATCATGTGAGAAACCAAATCTTTTCTGTATAAACAGAGCTTGAATTGTATATGTTTTCTTTAAATTCGTATTAGCCTTTGTTAGCCTACTTAAAATATAAATAACTCAGCCTCATATATGTTTTGTTAATTCATATAATCTGTGGTTTTCCAGGATGCTCATAATGTGGAATAAAATAATGCTTGGTATCTAACTGAGCCAATTTATTAACATTAGCTAAAACAGCCAGTTTGGTATAGTGATTAAGGCAGGGGTGTCAAACTCAATTTCATTGAGGGCCGCATCAGCATTGCGGTTGCCCTCAAGGGGCTGGGTGGGTGTGGCCAGGGTGGGCATGGCCTACTGGGTGGGCGTGGCTAGAGTGCGTATGGCCTACTGGGTGGGCATGGCCAGCTCTACATCGTTCGCATCAAGGGTGCCTGTGGGGGCCTGGGCAGGAGTGGGACAGATCTGAGGGTCTCTGGCAGGAGGAGGGTCTCTGGGTCAGGGCCAAGGCAGTGGGGGCCGTTCCCTCACTGTTTCCAGGATGGCTTCGCGGGCCGCATGAAACCACTTCGCGGGCCGAATCCGGCCCCCGGGCCTTGTGTTTGACATGTCTGGATTAAGGGGTTGGGGAGAAACTAGGACTTTTAAGTTTTAGTCTCCCCTTCGGCTTGAAAACTGGCTGGGTGACTTTGGGCTAGTCACTCTCTCTCAGTCCAGCCCACCTCAAAGGATTGTTAATGTGACAAAAATAGGAAGAGGAAGGAGTATTATATTCATTCACCACCTTGAATTACTTATAAAATAATAAAGGCAGAATAAATAAATAAATATGAGAAATATACTTGGTGTGGTGGTTAAGACATCAGGCTGGAAATCAGGAGACTGTGAGTCCTGTCTTGGGGATGAAGCCAGCTAAGTGCCCTCAGGTCAGTCATTTTCTCTCAGCCCTGGGAAAGAGAAAATGGCAAGCTACTTCTGAAAACTTGTCCAAAAAACGTGCAGGGACTAATGCAAGCAGTTGGCAAGAGCAAAAATTTGGAACCGGGGGAAAAAAAAGGAACGTACTGTATCTCAGAAGTGGGCAACTCTCAGGCCTTATGTAACCCTAAATTCTATATTAGTTGCAGCCAGAATCCTTATGTCATTAATATTTGGACACAAAATGAGAATATTGGGTTAATTTTCATTTTTTGTCAAGGGGACAAATGAGGCTACAGAATAGCTTCTATTATTCATACCCAACAGCAATAGTGAGTAGTGGTTATCTTTTCATTGTTACTAAAGTAAATGAAAAAGAAAATGACAACAATTTAGCAAGAAGAAAGTTGTTCTATATTAACAGTTAGACACCTATGGAAACTTTTCTTTTGTTAAATACTATTCATAATATAATTGTGTTTATTTTATTTTAATAAATGGAAGAAAAAAACAAACTTTTTTTAAAAAGCAATCTTATTTGGAACCTTATGACTGTTAGGACTCACCCCAATCCACATCTTAGGAAAGAAGAACTCTTGGAGTTCTTGGTTGTCCAAGCAGGAACTTTTACTAAAACATGATCGACAGTGGTTAATCTAGGGAGGCTCAGCCAATCTCAATGTATACATGGTTGTACTTTGACAATAAAGGTTCATTCATTCATTCATTCATTCATTCATTCATTCATTCATTCATTCATACTGTTTATTAAAAAAAGACACACTCCATGAACTATATCTTATAAATGTACTTACTTTTGAATTTCTTCATATAATACTAGTAATCCTTGACCTAGGACTGTTTCTTTAGTGATGATTTAAGTTATGATGACCTTGGAAAAATTAATTTATTACTTGTACTCAAAATTATGACCATTACATCACCTTGTGTCATATTATTGCAATTTGAGGGCTTGGCAACCTGCTTGAATTTACAGTCACATGTGCTTGATGTCGCAGCACCATGGATGCAGGAAGATGGGTCTCTGTCTTTCACATTTGAATTTCCTCTGCTGGGGGACCCTGGAAAGGGTCGAAAGTCGCCCTGTAGAGGTGATGAGCAAGGAGGGGGGCCCTGTTTGATCATGGGAGGGAGGCAGCCCTTCCATTTGATCTGGGGAAGCCCTCCAAACTAGTGGGGGAATGACCAGCTATATTAATATGGCCGGTCACTAAGCTGCTGACAGCCAAAGCAAAAGCACCACCAAGCAACTTTCAAGCAACGCGGATGAAACTGGGTGAGACCTGATCATCTCCTTAAGATTCTAAGTTTTGTTTCCTGAAAAAGCTGTCTAAAGCATTTTTTCCCCTGTGAGAAGAGAGGGAAGGAAGTTTTTACACCACCCTCTAAGAATAGCAGTGACTAGGGGAAACAGAGCAACCATAAGATTAATTTTAACCTAATTGGATATATATTCTTTTGAAACTTGGGGACTAAAAGTGTTCCTTTTTCTTATTGGAGACTTTTTTAAAAAAAAAAAGACTTGAAAAACCACCATATAAGTTTTGGACTTAAAAAGCTATAAAATGACATTGGTGACATCTTGTGGTGAATTATGGTATTACAATTTGTTATTGCCTAAAAGAAACCTGACTTGAAGCCCAGATTTCAGATAAATTTGTTTGGCCTTGACAGCTACCACCTTTGAAAAACCCAGCTGCAAAGAAGGGATTACTGTGTGGCAGGGATGATGTACTGTTTTGGAAGCTGGCCTGCTTGAACTATGAATGTAAACTTTTACTGACTCTCAGAGTTGTGCTTGGGATACTGCTTTCCTATTTCCCTGCATGAGAAGCATATATTATCCACAAGATGATGGAACACCTTAATTATAAACTTTTACTTGATAAACAATTTCTATTATAAAGACCACCTATAAAACATGAAATAGATGTCCCATACCCAGCTACAAAAGGCAAAAAATATTTTTAACATTTGATTCTAAAGTCTTCAACTTAACATATTATCAAGAAAATATGGATGAAGATCAGGAAAAAATCCTTTCCATGTTGAAATAAATACATGAAACTATTCTTTCAGCTTGTGATAAAATAAGAAGCAACGCAAAGGAACAATGTTTTAGCTTAAATATACAAACCCAGATCTTGATTACAAGCAAAGAATTAACAGTACAGAAAACAAAAGGAAAATTGGAACAACTAAATGCTAAGAAAGAGGACCCAAGTGACCAATAGATCTAGCCAACTGAAAAAATCAGAAAATGGAGTGACAACATTGAAAATGGAAAAGACTTTTCACAAATCAAGAAATCAGAATATATTTAAAGAAAAGGAAGAAGAACAGATTGAATGGAAGATAAAGAACAATTGCAGGAAATTGGAGTAGCAGGGAGGTGGCTTAATGTTGAAGTAGTACAACTTTGTAGACATTGCCTCAAGGATACATTGATAGTGCTCTCAAGTCAACACATGATGACATATATCTGGAGTGGTTTTCTTATTGACCACACATGACATGGACATAGAAATTGTGGTCAGTTAAAAATTCAACCATCCCTTGAAAAGCCTGCATGTAATGAGGTTGTATTCCTGCTGATTCAAGGTAATTGAATGACATCGCATGCTTAATTACCCTGTAAGGACTCACAGTCTCTTTGTGCATTCATAATAAATAATTGAAGAGACCTAACAAGTAGAATAAGAAAAATTTATAACGACTGGACTGGGAAAATACAGGCAGTCCTTAACTTACAATCATTTGTTTGCTGACTGTTCAAAGTTACAATGACATTGAAAAAAGTGGTTTACAACTGGTGCTCACAATTATGACCATTGCAACATACCCACAGTCATGTGATCAAAGTTCACTTGGCAACCATTTTGTATTTACAATAGTTGCAGCATACCAGTTCTTTCATTGCCATTTGTGTTGTGACTTTTCCAGCTGAATTCTGACAAATGGGGGAAGTGGATTTGCTTAATGACCCCATGATTTACTTAACAACTGCAGTGATTCACTTAACAGCTATGGTAAAAAGGGTCATAAAATTGGGTCTGATCACTTAACAACCATCTTGCTTAAATTGATCGCTTAAGCACCACCTTCCTTAGCAGTGGAAATTCTGGTCTTGATTGTGGTACAAGTCCAGGACAACATATAGTAAATTTGCCTAATTTGTTCCATTTTAATATTTCTGATCTTCAGGGAATTATTTGGAAAAGTAATACATAACATTACCATGTTTGAAAGAATCAAGAGATTTTTTTTCTTAGTAAAGTTTCTTGAACGATATAACTGTAATTTGGCAGAGAATACTATTCTACATTTCAAAATCTTTTTTGTAATATGCATGTTTTATATATTAAACAACAGATGTTTCCTTGACAAGTTTCAAGATGATGATAGTGAAATAAAAGTAAGAAAAATGTGAATGACAAATACAAAATTTCCTTTTGGTTTTGTTTATTAATACATACCCTTCAATCATACAAAGGAGTTTTAATATTTTCATACTGTTGTCACATCCTGAACAGAACATCTTATAACACTTTCAGGCATGATGAGATAACATAAAAAGCTTAACTTTCAGCAGAGTTTTCTGTTTTCAAGCATATAATCTCCTCAAAGTCTAGACTGGCAAAGATCCAACAGAAACATATTTCAGTTTAAGGTGAGACAGTAACAAAGAAGACAGATGTAGTCAAAATTCTAAAATCATACATAGACATCCAATTTGTAGTTATGTTAAAGCTGTTAGCAAGCTCTGGATATTAAATGGACTATATTTGTGGGTGGAGGAAGAACCCATGCTACGCTAGTTAGTCAAACATGATATGTAGCTATCAAATGTCCCCTGCTTGTCCACACACGAGCAGGATTAAGTGTGTTTATTTCACACAACCAACCCCATAATCATTCCTTAGGTCCAAATTCTTCACGTGCAGTCCTTAGAGTCAGTTTTAAGTGACTCTGAAAAATGCTGACCAGACATAGTGAAAGCAATGGGAACAAAACAAACCACCATCTCTTCTGTGCCTAAGGCACAGGGACAATGCCATCAAGGTGAACTAAAAATCCTGGGCAGGATGACAGCAAGAAGAATCAATGAACTTCAGGCAGGATGACAGCAAGGTGAACTAGTGAACTCTGAGCAGAATGGCAGCAACTGCCAATTTCAAGACTCAATTCTCTGTCTCCCAGGCATCATGAAGGCAACATGGTTTTAATGGGGTCAAGAATTCCAAAGCATGACAAAAGCAATACGATTTCCACAAGTTCAAGGCAAGGAGTCGAGTGACTCATTAGACAAATTAAATGGTTTACTGATGGTTGATCATGTTCAAAACATCGAGGTAAATAGGCACCAACCAGTGTGCTTCATTAGGAGGACAAAGCTGTCTCCTCACAAGTAGCCTAACTGACCTACATTGCATCTTTTTCCACTCATTTATGTGCAACCTTGGATTGGGTGGCTGACCAACTGCAGCTGTGCCTCTTCTCCAGACCACAACCGGCTGATCACCTGTGCTGACTGACTACAGTTGAGCACCTACTCCATACTGCAGTCAGTTATTCATCCAGCCCCTCTCTTATGGATTCCCCCGACGTTCCTGGGACTGCTTCGCCTCATCCATCTGACTCTGCCACAGAGACTTCCATGGCTCCTGGCTTCCCATAGTCCTTCTCAAATGTCGCTGGAACTGGCTCTTCCTCATCATCCAAGCTGGCATCTGAGGGAGGCACTACATCAAAACAATGTACCAGTTGGTCAGTTTTGCTGAAACTTCTAAGTATCAGAATAGGATAACTTTCTGGTTAACACACATATAACCCTTCCTGTCACATAGGCAGAAGCCCCTGTAATTAAAGCTAATTAATTCTGACTCAGGGCTTCAGTTAGAAGCATTGGGAGGGAACAACACAACTTTATGAGGTAAAATACTACATCCTGGACATTGCACCCAAGCTTAATAGATATGATCCAAATTAGTGTGTATCTGTATGTATGGTTAGCAACCCTTACAGTCTGCATATAACTAATACCATGTGTTTGAGGTGCCAAATATTTGGAGGATCCCAAGTTGCCTGCCTTTGGTACCTTCCAACTGGTATCAGTTCTCTAGGTTTACAAACAGTAATATTTTCTGGGCTTGTCCAGAGATGCCACAAGTGACTGAACCTGGGATTTGCCACACAACAAACACTTGTTTTCCCATCAAATAACATTACAGTCCAAGTTATAAAAGTAACTGGCAGAGTTCCAGGTCACCTGAAAATGACTACTTGTACTCCACAATTACATTCTCAATTGAGTTATCTATGGTTAAAGGATTTCTGATACCAGTGAGTCTAGCAAGCCATTAACTTACGTATTGACAGTCTATTTTTAAGTGGCTTGTGTCAAGGGTCTGTATATTTCATAAATGTACTTTCTTCTATCATGCAGAAAATAATTTGTCTTAACAGTTATCCTACTTCATCATTGCTAGTTATACCCTCCCTGCCTGTTATAAATCACCTCTTTTCTATCTTTGGTATTTAAAAGTTCACTTCTTTTAAGCTCTTGTTGGAGACAGTAATCACCTGGAGTCTCATGTTATTGCCTTATTAGTTGGAACTAATCTCTAAAAGGTATAAGTAATTATGTGCTACATGCAGGGGTCCGTTAAGACCTTCTGTCTGATTAAATTTCCCTGTGGGAAAGATAATTACTATTGTACATTGACTTACAAAAACTGTGTAGAGCCATTATCTCTTCAGCCAGTCCTGAGGCAATATTGATAAACCATTTAAAGTGACCTGCTTGGTAAAACACTGGACTCTGTATAATATTTAACATGGGTTTAGCCTCAAGTAATACAGTTTGTGGATGGCTATGGTGGTCTTTTGCATACCAATTTATGACAAACATGCAGATCTAGGTCATTTTTCTCAGATATCCTGAAACTGGAAGAAGATTCATTTTCCTTCACATTTTAATTCAAGAGAAAAGTAAATTCAGAACACTCAGTATATCAGAGGTAATGTAGAAGAATTTTTTTAAAAAATGAGGGCATTATTTTTTTTAAAAAAGAAGACAAACCTGTGACAATCTGTGTCTAATCTTTAAACCACTGTTTATGGGTGCAAATGCTCTACTGATATCAACAAAAGGCTTGCACTGGAAGATAAAAAAGTAAATATATTTTTTAAGCTGATGCCAAGCTATAAAAACATGGAAAGGTGGTCTTTGACTTATGACCATAATTGAGCCACAATTAAGGTAGTAAGTTGTGATGGTTATTAAGCAGGTAATCAAATAATCATACCCAATTTTACAACCTTTTTTGCAGTGGTTATTACACAAACAAGCAAATGTGATACAGCAAATGTGGCAGTCATTAAGTGGTGGTCACTGAGCAATCCCATTGTTCCAAAAGAGGCACTTTATGCTTGAAACCAGAAGTAAATGCCAGTTTCCAGCAAAACCATTGCAAATTACAGTGACATGATGGTGGGATGCTGCAAGTGGTTGCAAAGGTGGGCTGGTGCCAAGTGCCCAACATGCAATCACATGACTGCAGGGGGTGCTGGGGGAGGGGCTGTTGGAACTTTGAATCTGAGTCATAAATAACTTTTTAAGGATCTCTTGTAAGTTGAACAGTCACTAAAAGACCAGTCTTAAATCCAGGACTACCTATATATAATGGGTAGTTATAATATATTTAAATAAATAAATAAATTAAATACATGTATACATAAATATTGTGAGGGGACCTTGGCTAATGATATTAACTGTAGTTTTCTCGTGTTTTTAAAAGATCTTTCTTTAGATGGGTGTGGGGGCCAACATATTCTAGGTAAATGCATTCTTGCCAAGCATTATTGAAGACACTGCTCCCTTCCATTTATTAGCTTCACTCATTTCCCCACTCAATCTTTTCTTAGTAGAAGGGACAACTAACAGTTAACAATCTGAGATCAGCTAGTGAGCCTAGTGACTTCAAGGTTTTTAAGAGTTAGTCACCTTATTCAATCTCTGGGATTATTTAAATCATTAGACTGTTTATATTCTACTACAAAACCTGTAACCCATCTTCAGGCCATCATTTCAGAGATATTTCCTTACCTAAACAGATGATCACATGTCTGCAGCTGACCATGGCAGTGTTGTAGCACAGTAGTGCAGCAGCGTTGAAATGGCCACAACTTTGCCAAATTCAAACCCATGACAGTCAAAACCCATGAGAGTCAAAGATCCATGGATGTATTAAGTTAGCCCAGGGTAGGCAACCTTGGCTCTTTTATGACTCGTGGACTTCAACTCCCAGAATTCCTGAGCCAGACATGCTGGCTCAGGAATTCTGGGAGTTGAAGTCCATGAGTCATAAAAGAGCCAAGACTGCCTACCCCTGAGTAGTCTATTTGTGGTATGCTGATTTAAAAACTGTTGCTCTGTGATGTACAATTTCATTCAGCTGAAGCTTACAAACAATCAGACACAAGAATTTTAATAGTGCATAGATTATATAGTGTGATAGAGTCAGCACATTCAATGTAATGGTAGTTAGAGAAGATGGATCACCTTTGCTAAGAGCATTATGAATGTTATGATTTTTAAGACAATTTTTATATTTGTTATTTTTAATTGTATTTTTTGTTTTAGGAATTGGAATAATGAATTAAAAGAAGTAAGTTTTTTCTTTTCCTTTAGGGAGAAATTAAACGTTCAACAAGACTTATTATGTTGAAAACGATGTCAGCATCTTTGGCATCTTGTCGCAAATCATCAACATTAAAGCATCCAAGTGTGATAACTGTCACTGACTGAATTACTATAATTATTTCTCAAAAATTAACAATTTATTTTCTTATAGTAAATAAATTTATTTTCTACAGTAAGGAGTTTTTACTGTAGAACTGCCTTCCCTGCTGGACTCATAATTTCCCAAATTCCAGCCAGACACAGCTGTGGCTAACAATCCAGGGAGTTGTAATAGAGGCACATTTGGGGTGGGGGAAGGCTGCTTAAAATGTTCTAAGCATATTTAGTGGTAAAATATTAACATAAATTTAATCCACACACATAAACTCTCATCCTTCTCTAGTAAGACTGGGAAAGTCAAATGACAACATGAAGCAGTCTTTTCTAACATTGTGCCCTGTACATATGTTACAGTGATGGGAACAGGACAAGGCTGGTGTAAACAATGTTGAGTATTGTAAAGTGAAATAAAAACAGGCTACTGCATTAGAAACAAATGTTCAACTATTTTGAAAATAAAACCATTATTTTCTCTAAACAGATTGAAAGTTAATGTAAAGGATGTTTGCACAATAACATAACTGAGAATGCAAATATGTGGTGGGCAAATAAAATGAAAGAGATTTTTTCATTCTTCAAATTGCAAAAAAAGAAAGCTATTTCAAATTTAGAAATTTAGATAGGAATCTTACAACAGTAAAAAATGTCTTCTTGTGTTAAGTATTATAGTTTATCACCCTATCAAGGAATTGGAATGCTGTTATGAGTTTCCATTTATCTTGCCCTATCTGTTTTATGGTAGTTCCTATTTCTTAAATCAAAGAGGTAGCATGCTTATAATTAACCTGTGAGAAACAATATAGTCCTGTAATGAAGCAAAGACCATACCTTTATTTTTGTGTTTCTATGTTGCCAGAAAAGTTGTATGTGAAACAATCTAGAATGGAAGCATAGTGTGGCCTACTAAATGGTAATTTAGCTTCAGAAAATGTAGTCTTACAACATTACCTTTTGTAATAATTTGGCTTTAATTTTGTTTAATTTAACTTAACTAAAATTCAGATATAAGATCAAGATTGTATGAACAGGAATGGCATATGTAAATGAAAACACTCAGTCTCACTTTTAATTATTGTTCTGGAATGTCATGACCAACATGACTGAACTTCACACAAATATATTAAAAGTATTGTTGGATATTACTTTTAGGCCCTTTATGGCATGAGATCAGGTTATCTGAGGAACCATCTTGTACTATTTCAGTGACTTCTACCTGGTCTAGCAGAGAGGGACAGATCCCACGGTTAAACTGCTTTGACTGGTAAGGTCGAGGGAGAGAGCCTTTTCTGCCATTGCCCCCGCTCTATAGAACAAATTGCCCCAGAGGCAAGGGAAGCCATCAATCTCCGGTCTTTGGAACAACATCAAAATCTGGCTTTCCTGACTGGCCTGGGAGGATCTAAGAATATCCTGCAACTCTAAGGGCAGTTGGTGCCTTTTCATTTTGCAATTGCCCTTATTATTTGTCTTTTAAGCTTGTTTTTAACTTTGTTTTAACTAGGGCTTTTGTATGATTTATTTATAAACCATAATAGTGTTATGAATGGTGTAGAAATTTGATAAAAAAATGTAGGACATAAAGATAAAAAATTTATTATATAACCTTAGTTATTAACTAATATATTGCTGATTGCTTAACTGTCTAGGTGCTTGTCCCCTAAAGAGAAACACGGGAAGCTGCTGGATGAAAAGAGTTAGAAAGCAACTTAAAATAGATTTCATACAAAGACCCTTGTTAAATAAACAGCAATATAAAAGGACATATCCAATGGTTTTGACTGCCCAACCTACAGGGAAAGAATGTTCAATATATGAGATGTTAGTGAACTTGTCTTTTAGCAGAGCTGATGGAAGGACATTAGTTCAGACCTTAAAGAAAACTCTTCATTATTTATAGCCAAGGTCATAAAATAGCAGGCTGGTTAGCTGCACTGGTTTCTATTTCTGATTATCTAAGGAATCACTTGCTAGACTGATTTACATTCCACATCTGTGATGCATTATATAAAGAGTTATTAGTCTTTTCATAGCACATGGATACCAGAAATTCTGGTAAGATACTAGGGTGACCTTGAGGTAAAATGGCAAACTGGAAACCATCAGCATGAACAAAAAGACTCCGTGTAAAGGATAACAGTTCAGTTAGTATACTCTTCAAGACTATATTTCCATCTGAAATATCCCATTGGCTATACATCACAGCGATTGTAATAGGACTGATAGAAATTTGAATTGGTCATGATCTATTGAAGTGAAGCATTTTAGCTGCAAATCATCTAAAGCCATTGTGGCAATCTTATTTCACTTCTTTTAGAACAATCTCTCATTAACTGTCTTATACTTTAGTCAATAAAACTTGTCTTATCAACAAAAGATTTTTTAATTACTATGGTTATTTGCAGTCAGCCACATGTTCAAACTGGATTTGGCATTTTTGTCTACCTATCGAGTCCTTCCCAAGAACCTGGGATAGACAGATGTGGATGTCTTCTACAGGTACAGTGGTACTCTTTGTTAATTGGTTCCGGAAGGTGTGACAAGTACTAAAAACAATGAGTGCCAAACAAACTACATGACTTGTCACTTGACCCCTTGTTTCAGTTGGGAAGGACATCCTGCCTGTTCTTTTCCTATCTCAGCAAACTTCCAGCATGGCCAATTTCCACTCTCTGCGGTCACTCCCCTCTTCCTTTTTCAGGGACCTGACTTCTTGCCCATTCTCCTCAACCACCCATTTTTCCTATTGCAGCACAATGAGTACCAAACAAACAACAAGTACCAGGACAACATTTTTGCGTCAAAATACAGTGAGTACCAAATTCGACGAGTTTTGAAGCAGTCAAGTACTGTACAGTACCACTGTATTTAATAATAATAATAATAATAATAATAATTTTATTTATATACCGCCCTTCTCCCGAAGGACTCAGGGTGGTGAACAGGGCAAACATATAAAAATACAAAAATACCAAAGTTAAAAAAGAATTAAATACAATGCCCATGCTAAAACAATAGATAGATATATTAAAAAACAACAGTAAAAACCCAACCCATCCCCCATCAGGCCAGGCCGGCTTGTTTGAATAAGTGAGTCTTCAGATCGCGTCGGAAGGAGCGAAGGTCGGGCGCCATCCGGAGCTCGACCGGCAACCGATTCCATAAATCCGGAGCAATTATTAATTGTCCACATGTATATTCTTATTATGATTAATGACAAGTTGGGAATCAAAATGGCTTTGATCAAGGGCCTTCACCACTTTTTGGGCCAACTGGCATATGTGATACTATCATATCACCTTCTGTGTACGTAAAAGTCATTCTCCAAATCCTTCCTATATATTTCATCAGTGAGTTAACATGAAGTAGAAATCACATTTGATATACTATTTTGGGGGATTAGAACAGGGCTAGAAACTTGAAATTTAACTATCTGGGAATCTGAAAAAATATTTCTCTCTCTCTTTGTTTGTGTGTGTGTTTGTGTGTGTGTTTGTGTGTGTGTGTGTGAGAGAGAGAGAGAGAGAGAAAGAGAGAGAGAGAGAGAGACAGAGAGACAGAGAGAGACAGAGAGACAGAGAGAGAGAGACAGAGGTCTTAATTTAATCCCAAATTTTACTAGATGTCTAAAATAACATGCAAACTTAAAATCAATAAAGTGATTGAAAAAAATATGTTCTGGATTGGGTGATATATTTTTCACTCAATGCTACAAGACACAGATGTACAGTAACAATTCAAATTACAGCTTCATCTTCTAAAATTTCATCAGCATTATCCAAAATAATAGCTTCCAAATAGTAATATCATTTATTGTTCACATATTTTATTTAAATAGCCTTTTACAGCTACAATATCAGTGTTCCATATAATATTTTTTATAAATGGGGATGCCAGCTGCTGTACCCAGAATAGTTGGCCATTAAGTCAATAAAGGTAAAAAGCAGAAGGAATAAGTAAATTTTCCTAGTGTGAAAAATTACAGGAATATGCATTGAGCTAAATCTCAGAGTTTCCATTTCCTTGGCTAACAACAACCATGAATGGGGGAACTCATCCATAAATAACTGGACTAGCTCTGGTTTTATACTGTATGACTCAATTTACCCTTACATCTGGCTTCAATATGTTTTCGGAATCAGCATTAAGTTGACTGAGGGTAAATTGGGCATTCCTACAATATTTTCTCTCCTTCAGTGAGTTTAGTCTGAATTACAGGGAGTTCACCTCTGCAGCTATTTCTAAATGTTTAAAAGCAAAATTCTATGGTGCTTAATAAAAATTATTTTCCTATTAACAATACATGATTTGTAAAAGCAGTTTCCATTCTACAAAACTGATACTTAATTGTATAGAATACTTAAATGCATGTACTGGAATAAAATAAGTCCAAACATCTCTATCACCCTCACCATAGTGCTAATGGACTGCAAAATCCGTTTTTTCAATTAAAGTTAGTGACCATGCTACATCCTAGCTTATAGATTGCAAATAACATCATAAATCCAAATACATTGATTTTTTTAAATAAAATTATTTCCATTATTCCCCACAAATCCTCACCCATTAGCAAAGCTTAACAGCAATCAAGAATACATTACAATGGAATGCAGAAAATGTAACTTTCACAACTGTAAAATAAAGTACAAGTAAAAACAATAAACTGATGCCATCATTCTCCATAAGCTCTCTAAATAATTCAGCTTTTAAAAGCTTACAGAAAGTCAAATATGTGGAGTTAATCTGATTTCCGGGCAGAAGCTGTTCTGCAAGAGGCTGTTATCCATAATGATTTTTCAAATATTTTACTCGATAAAATACTTTATTTAATAAAAAATAAAATAGAAAATAAAATAATAAGTAAAAGAATAACACTGAGCCATGCTATTCTATGTGAGAACAGAAGATGTAGGGACCACAAGAACAGGGAAGCTTTTTTTGTGTGTGTGAGGTCCATTTCATTTCCTGTTCAATCCTTCAACATTTTCCATAGCAAAAAGTTTTGCTTCATGACTGGAGTGGGGAGGGCAAGTGAGAAAAGATGCATCAGGATGCACACAGTGTCCCTAACCTACTTTTGGGTGATATCATAGAATAAATACAAGAAAGGTGAAGTTGTACCCTGGCATTGTTTTGATGTCATTGTGGCTTGTTAATTGTTTTGATGTCATTGTGGCTTGTTAATTGTTTTGATGTCATTGTGGCTTGTTAATCTGTCATTGTTACTTCCCACCCAGTCCCTCCAGATCCAGTCTCTTATAGTTTCCACACCAAAATAGTCTGCCCCAGTCTAAATTCACAGTGTATCACTAAATATCACTAGTGTAGTATAATAATTCCCAAGTGATTTTATATAAATATACAGATCATGGATAAGAGGACAAGTCCTCTTATGCTCCATACTGAAGCAATAACAGGCTTGTTCTTCCCCTATAACTACCAACCTAAGTTAAACCAGTGTGACTTCCAACCCTTGCAGGGAAACTTGAAAGTTCCAGAAAATTAATAGAATGGGACTTTCACTGTATCCAAATTTGGTCACCACAATATAAAAAGGATGTTGAGACTCTGGAAAGAGTGCAGAGAAAAGCAACAAAAATGATTAGGGGGCTGAGACTAAAACATATGAAGGATGGTTGCAGGAATTGGGTATGTCTAGTCTAGTGAAAAAAGGACTAGGAGCAGTGGTGGGATTCAGCTGGTTTGCACCACTTCAGCAGAACCGGTAGCTCATTTTTTGTTGCCCAGGCCCAGAGTGGACTTCCGGAAGCGGCATCCACACAGAGAACCGGTTATTCACATATTTGAATCCCACCACTGACTAGGATTGACATGATAGTAGTGTCCAAATATTTGAGGGGCTGCCACAAAGAAGAGGAGGTTAACCTATTTTCCAAAGCAGCAGAAGGCAAGACAATAAGCAATGGATGGAAGCTAACTAAGGAGATAAGCCACCTAGAACTAAGGAGAAATTTCCTGACAGTCAGAACAATCAACCTATGGAAGAGCTTGGCTTCAGAAGTTGTAGGTGCTCTATCACTGAAAGCCTTTAAGAAGAAACTGGATGGCCATTTGTCTAAAATGATATAGGGTCTCCTGCTTGAGCATGGGTTGGACTAGAAGACCTCCAACTCTGTTATTTTGTTATTCATATTTTCCCAGAGATAATTCATGAAGCAACTTTGGAATCCAGTTGAACAAATCCTGCTTGGCAAGTGCAAAGCAATCAGAAGAAGTATGGTTTCAACCTACTGGTTATGGTCATACTACAGAAAACGTCTCAGTCTACACAAGGTCAAAATCCCAGCTGACATTGCGACATACCATCTTCCATTTGACTTGGCTGTACCAAATTGGCATCAGTACCTGAATGAATATGAATGACTTCAAAGAAACCATGAAAACATATGGACAGAATGCAGGATTATTACCTCTCGTGGCTAATCATTTTAAATGCTATTTGTCAGTTCTTACTCCCTTTCTTGGATCTTATGGTAGGCTCCATATTATACATAGAGTGCACATTAAATATCAGGAAATCTGGCAACTTTGCAATTTGTTTGAAATTCTTCCTTTTAAAAGGTAGAAATGCATTTTTTAAAAAGCCAAGGATTTCAGTTGGCTGAACAACCAGAACAAAAAAGTAGGGAAGTTTTTACATTTTCACTTTTGAAAGATCAATATCAAGAACAACTTGATATTTTAAAGCATATTTTGCAGAAAACTGGTGCCAAAAATTAGCATAAATTATTTCCAGGGTTAATAGATGAAAAGGCATAACTGGCAAAGAAACAGAATTAAGTATAAAATGGTAGAAACATATGAGCTGTACAACCATTTTCATGAATTAGACAATTAGAGTGAAGCTATTTCACATATCTGTCAAAATAAACTTGCAGAGCCATCAAGACCTTTCAAATGTAAGCAGGCTTTTCCCAGCTATCTATAAGGGTCAGGTGCCTTATTTTATATTCAAAGTGCAAAGAAATACACAGTGTTTAGTTAAAGTGGAATTAAATACTTGTGCTATTACACAACTATTAGTGTAATAGCACAAGTATCCTTAACAAGGAGATAATGACCAATTTATATGCTTTTAAAGGAAGGACCAAATTCATAGAGAATATGGGTACTAAGTTGGATGACTGCACTTCCTGTATCACACGTTACAAACTTAAATATTAATTTTTGGAAAGTAACAGTGGAAGGGAATTATTATCCTTTATCCTATTTCTGTGCCTGAATACATCTGGTTGACCACAATGTGTTCTTAATTACAGCATTCAGTTGAAATCTGCACATCATTAAAAGCAAAAGAAGTTGTTACCTTCTTCCCTTATCTGATCTGTTTTTTACCAGTAGTTTACTGGAGTTTTAAGGTCAATATGAGCCTGACTTTGATGGAGTGAAAGAATCCTATGAACTGTTGAAATAGGGGTTTTTTATGGATATTAAAACAGCAGATCTTACTGTAAAGGCATGATTTTCTAATACAGTTTGTTATTGTACAATATTAAGCTTCCATTCTACTTTAAAATTATTTTTATTATGATCGTTTTTATATTTCATTACCAGCAGTTGTGATTCATCTACTGTGGGTAATAAGTGTTCAAAGGACATGACCAAAAACATTTAACAAGTACAACAGAATCACCAAAATAACAAAAGTGACTCAGTGCAAAATAACACGATCAGCCAAACTGTAAATGATCCATCTGCTTAATAATATCCAAATGTAATACAGGAAATGATACTCTAAGTGCCTTGCTCCAATTTTATAAAATACTGTACATTTCGTATGATTGTTGAATTTAATTTGAGTTTCTGAATAGTCAACCAATTGGGGTATTTATCAATTGCTTCCTATCCTACTTAATCAAATTTCCGGTCAGATGTTCACAGGGTGCAGTAGACATCAATATTTTTAACACCTTAATAGTCAAATTTAGAAAAAGCTGTGTTAATAATTTGCCTATCTTTGTTCTTTCTGGCACTTAAAGTTTTACTCAAAATAACAGAAATTGAATAGTTGATCATTGAATATGAAAATCAATATCATTTCACACATAGAATTTTGTCTTAAAGTTAATATGTCTTTTGAACTAACAAATCTATTAATCTTGTCCATAATGGAATATATCACTATTCTTCAACGACTACTAGCGAGGTTATATGGTGATCATATTTAAAATCGCTTGAATGAATTCTCACACAATCCATCCATACAAGTAACTTCCATTAAACAAATATAACATTAACTAGACATTTTAATCTATTGTACAGTGAGGTTAATATTTAAGCATCATTATATCTCTATTATTTCTGGTAGGCCTACTTACCCTATTTAGGCTGCAAAAATATAAATTGTCACTAGATGGCAGCAAATAGTTATTGTTACTGTATGTCTTTGTTCTCTGTTGGCATCTCTGTTGGCTGCCCTTGAGGACCACTCGGAGGCTTCAACTGGTGCAGAATGCGGCCGCGCGAGTTGTGATGGGGGCTTCCCGATACTCCCATGTAACACCTCTACTCCGCAAGCTGCATTGGCTTCCGGTTGCCCTTCGGGTGAGATTCAAGGTGCTGGTGATGACCTATAAAGCCCTAAATGGCTTGGGTCCGGGTTATCTGAGGGAACACCTGCTGCCGGCATCAAGCTCCCTTCGTCCCGTGCGCTCCCACAGGGAGGGCCTTCTCAGGATACCGCCGGTTAAGGAATGCCGGCGGGTTATTCCCAGGGGAAGAGCGTTCTCTGTGGGCACGCCGGCCCTATGGAACCAACTTCCCATGGAACTTAGGACTGCCCCCGACCTTCGCTCATTCCGCAGGGACCTGAAAACTTGGCTCTTTGAGCTGTCTGGCCCAGGCTGAGGGGTTTTAATTTTTATTGGGTTTTAGTTTTAAATTTCGGGGACTTCATTTAATTAATTGTTTTAATCTGATTTTAATTTTTGTATGTTTGTTTTAATCCTCCCTGTACACCGCCCTGAGTCCTCCGGGAATAGGGCGGTATATAAATTTAATAAAATAAATAAATAAAATAAAATAAATCTCATGGCCCTTTGGATTTTTGCTTCCCAGAAGAAGTTGGACAGCAAAGAAATTCTAATAATAAAATAATAATAACTGGACAAAAATACAAAATCAAGTGTAAACATCTGGCTGACTATGTCACTATCTATAATAATAAAAGGTCTGGATAGTGGACATTGTAATACCTGGAGACTGCATAATAGAAGGGAATTGGAGAATAATCATAAAATGCAAAGACATGCAAATAGAAGTAGAGCAATTGTGGGGGGGGGGAAGAAAAAATAGTACCAGCAGTAATAGATTCTTTGGGTGCAATCCAAAATCATCTGAAGCAGGATTTTTCAACCTTTTCACCCATTGTACCACTTTTAGGATATGGCAACATCCGAGTACCACCAGTCGCCTAGAAAAGTGTCAAAACCTTGACCAAAAAAATAAAGGGAAAAAAGAGATGAAGTACAGATAGTCCTCGACTTACAACAGTTTGCTTAGTGACTGTTCGAAGTTACAATGGAACTGAAAAAAGTGCCCCCCCAAGCCACAGCAAGACACCTGCCTGCCTGTCTGGCGGCACTCTTCCTCCTGTCCGAGGTTTTCATTGTTGTGAGCATTTCTGTCGAGGATTGGCAGTGGGGGTGGTGTGGGGGGTGAATTTGGTTTTTATTTCCCCCACCCTCTTGCTAGGTGGTTGCAGCAGGTTTTGGTCACTTCATATGACCCTGGGATAATGTGACCGTTATAAATATGAATCAGTTGCCAAGCATCTGAATGTAAATCACAAGTTCCTGGATATGCTGCAACATTCCAGCTGATCGGTGCTTCTTTTGGGCTCAGCAAAAGTGCCAGGATCAACGCCAAGCTCCAGCTGGAGCCTGGCGCTGATCCTGGTGCTTCTGCTGAGCCCTGACAGCCCCGAAGAAGCACCAATCAGCTGGAAAACAGCCCTGATCCTGGCACTTCTGCTGAGCCCTGACAGCCCTGCAGCTCCAGCCATCTCTCGCTCAGGCTTGTGCGGTGCTGCCACCGGTTCAGCTCATTCCCCTCTCCCACTACCACTTTTCTACTATGGTTGTGTACCACCTGCCAGGTGCCAATGTACCACAGGTGGTACCCATACCACTGGTTGAAAAGCCCTGATCTGAAGCACCAGTTGAACACCCTTAACATTTGCAAAATCCCTATCAGTCAATTGCAAAAGACAGCTTTAGCTAAACTAGTTTACATCCTCTGAATACCATCAAACAACATCTGCCTATCCCAGGTCCTTGGGAAGGACTCAATGAGTGGATAAAATTATAAATCTAGTCTAAACATCTGGACTACTGTGACCAACCACAATATACAATTTCAGTAGTAACTGAAAATATTAGGAATCAATCTAATATTTCTTATATTTTATTCTCAGGAGTCATTATTTTACTATTTAATAAGAATAGAATTACTGTGCTGTCAATTTGAGAAGGAAGGACTCACTGTAGAAGAGCCTAATGCTGGGGAAGATTGAGGGCAATAAAAGAAGGGGACGACAGAGAATGAGGTGGCTGGATGGAGTCACTGAAGCAGTAGGCGTGAGCTTAAATGGACTCCAGAAGATGGTAGAGGACAGGAAGGCCTGGAGGAACGTTGTCCATAGGGTCGCGATCAGTCGGACACAACTTCGCAGCTAACAACAACAACAATTTGCAGAGTAGGAAAAGAAAAAGTTTGTATGGCATTATTTCACCTCATTTCTTCTCTGGTATTTACAATTTTAAGTGCAAAAATCTCAGAGATGTCAGTGAAGATGGTCAAAAAAGCCAAGTTGGCAGCCCAGGCATGTGACAGCCCATTTTTAATGTTTGCCATCGTAACTTTACTTACTACCTCCATGATAGACACCACCCAAAAGCCTTTCGTTGCCAATAAACCAAATATAATTGTTTAATTTATTGCAAGAAATAGTATACTACTATTTCACAGTACTTAAGAAAGTTGTATGTTTTATACCCTAAGTCATCTAATATTGGCATTTAATATTCACCAAGTTTTGAACTTTCTTAATATCTATTTGCGTTTTGCACAGTAATCTTAGTTTTGGCTGGAAGCTATCATTTTGTTTCTGAAATATGCTTTTGCTTTAGACTTATTGTACCTCCAGTTTCATCTTTATCAATAAGTGATATACGTCTATAATTTACAGTTTAAATTTGCAGTATTTTAAGTTAAAAGTGAGGCTAATTAAAAGAAGCACATTGTCTTTTTTTTTGTGTGTGAGCCTGGATGCCAGCTACTCCTTTTGTGAACTGACCGTGAGAAATTTAGTAGTACAGTAAGGAAGTATACTTCAGGATAATGTCCATGCCATGTTTGATTGTATGTGCTGACATTCAAATGTGCACTCAAATGCAAAGCTAACTTTTGTTACCATATATTAAAGTGAGAACAACCATCATCTCAGATAAGACTCTGGTATTGTTGCAAAATCTAGCTCTCTCCATGAAAAACATTTAAAATGGAATGTTTAAGAATCACTCACTATCCTTTCTTAGCAAAAGCCAGCTACAGTAGCATCCAATATCAATTGGCCCAGTACCTTGGCTAAACCTGTTCTTGAACTGTTTTCCTACCAAAAATTGCTATAGAAATAGAGATATGGCTTGAAATTTTATGTGTGCTTGCGTGTCTATCTATCTACCTACCTGTCTAGCTGTCTATCTTCCATTCAATTGTGTCTGATTCTTGGAGACTACCCAGACCTGTTTCTGCAGTTTGCCATTGCCTTTTTCCTAGGGCTGAGAGAAAGTAACTGGCCCAAGGTCACTTAGCTGATTTTGTGCCTAAAGCAGGACTAGAATTCATGATCTTCTAATTTCTACCCTGTTGCCTTAACCGCTACACCAAATGGCTTTCACGTTACATGTCATTAAATGATACAGTATGTGTTAATACAGTAGTATATTCAGACTGAAAAACACTGTGAAAATAGGACCCAAATGTAAGTTTGGGATTAATTCTGTCTGTCTGTCTGTCTGTCTGTCTGTCTGTCTGTCTGTCTGTCTGTCTGTCTGTCTGTCTGTCTGTCTATCTATCTATCTATCTATCTATCTATCTATCTATCTATCTATCTATCTATCTATCTATCTATCTATCTATCTATCTATCTATCTATCTATCTATCTATCTCTATCTGTCACTGGCTTGAACCTTGCCCACCTAGTGCAGCTGTCAAAACCCATTCCTATTTTATTTCATTTCATTTCTATTTCATCCCACTTTTCCTGGGTTTTGCCATGCTTCCAAGGGGGAGGGGGGGCTATGCCTGCAGGGCTATTGCTTTCACTTCCTCCTTTCACTACAATGTAATCCTTTATTTTGTTTATTGGGTCTGTATCCTGTTTCCTGCATTATCTCTCTCTCTGAACTCTATCTTTTAAACTGTCAGTTAAGAACAAAAGAGGAAATAAGGAATGTAACCTCAATGCCTGGTTTATGTCTACGCTCTCAGAGAAAGGTGTGAAGAAGCCGCTGACCCTCACTGTGTGATCTGGAGACGGGCTGATGTTATTTCCTCAGTTCCCACAATGGATGTAACACATGGGGATTGGCTATCCCACATCGGGCGGTCGATCTATGGGGTGGGGTCCTGCTTGGGGACACTATAATCTACTGCGCTGTTTGGGAAAATCTCAGATCCTGTCTATTATGCCTGCTATCACCTACTCTTAATAAAAGTTCCTGCTTGGAAGAAATTGTTTCCAAGAGTTCTGCTTTCTTAAGAAGGGCTTGAAGTGGGTCCTAACACCAGCAGTCTGTTCTCCAAGTGATCAACTAACTGCATAAGGAAGCCCACTAGTTCTTTACCACTATGGTTCAGGGATACATTTTAATTCTATGAAGACAGAAGCAAAGAATTCATTCAGCTTCTCTGCAATTTCCTTTTGTCCTCTCAATACAGCCTTAACTCTTCCAAAGGATCAGTGATCTCCTTGGCTGGCTTCCTGCTTCTAACATCTTTGAAAAATCTTTATTATCCGTCTTTTCACTATGGCAATCTGCTCCTCAAGTCTTTTTGCCTCACTTTTTTTGAATCACTAACTCATCTTCTAGGATATTTATGTATTCTTCACAGTTAGCTTCCTTAAGACTTTTCCTATTTATCATCACTTTCACTTGTGTGTTACAGCTGAATATTCTCTTGATACTTGTTGGAGAAACAATACTTTTGCCTAATAAATCTCATGTTGTTTTCTCAGCCCCAAGTTGGCAGCTTTTTTTTCTTTTTCAGCCAGTTAATTAAACTATTTATCAAATCGTTTTATTTATTCTTAAATGGGGGTAGTGATAAATTAGACCAAGATTATATCAAGCCCTGATGGATGAGAAGATAAAGATGTGGAGGCTGTTGTTTTAGCTGGAAACTCTTGACTATAGGTGTTACTGGGCACTGGCCCAAAATATCTAACAAGATTACAGCAATTAATGATGGATTTAAAAACAGTAAACTGTATGGGGACTGACAGCCAAGAATCTGCCCTTATTACCAAATTCTCCTTGAAAATTTATTGTCATTTGCATTCTGACATTTTCATCTTTATGTTTGTGATTATAGTAAAGCAAAAGAGAGCTGGTAATTCACCAGAATACAAACTGGAAAACTATGAGTTCTAATCCTGCTTTTGGATTAAATTCAGCAGGATGGCTTTGAGCCAGCACTGTCACTCAGCTCACAGGGTTGTGGTGAAAAGGAAGATGGCATATTAGATATGTTTGCCACCTTCCGTGTTATTTATAAAAATAATAAAAGAGGGATTAAATAAAGTATTGAACATATGAGTATAACATTATCCCTTTCTCTATATTTATGTGAGTATCTCTCTTTTCATATTGTATAATTACATAATAACGTTAATTTTCATGGAAGGATTTTTATTAGGGTTGATCATTAGGTTTGAATTATGGTCCAAATATTATATACTGTACATACTTCAATCACAAATTCCTCCCACAACAGGTGTCATATTGAACTATCTGCAATCCACCTCTTACTCTACAGATAATGGGACTCTGTTTCACAAGTCACACCAATGATGAAAAGAGAGAACATTTGTTGTTTCTATGACTTTATTGGAGTAGAGGTTTTACATTTATATCTGGCCTGGTTGCAGAAGTCATTTTGCAGAAAATTTAAAAGGTTTGTATTTCCACAAATAAAACCAAGCTACGGGTACATTAAGTGGAAGACACCTTCGTGATAATCAAGCACAACCAGGTCGGCTAAACCTATCAAAGAATCAACAACATCTTCGCAGACATCCAATTTACAATTGAAACCAAGAACAACGAACTGCCATTCCTGGATATACTTGTACCCAAAACCACCAATGGCCAACTTCTAACATCTGTGTACAGGAAGGCAACACATACAGATCAAATCCTCAACTTCCACAGCAACCACCCCAAATGCCACAAGCAAAGCTGCATCAGAACACTGTTCGGGAGTGCAACACCAAGGAAGCCAAATCATCAGAGCAAAAACACATACAAAGTCTTCGAGAGAAATGGATACCCACGAAACTTCATTTGGAGATCCCTACACACAAACAATGCAAACACCCAAAGCAACACAACACTGCAACAGGAACAACAATGACCAGGTGAATCACAATTCCCTATGTTCCATGCGCCTTTGGCATCTAGTCATGCCAGCCACATGACCACAGAGACGTCCTCGGACAAACGCTGGCTCTTCGGCTTTGAAACGGAGATGTTGTGATTCAGGGTCAGCCTGTGGGTTCGGCAGTTGGGTCGGATGACTCAGAGGAGGAGTGGGGTGTTGAAGAGCTTGCTGAGGGGGTTGGACAGCTTGATGAGAGCCCTCAGCCAGGCCCCTCTCATCTGGTCACGACGCAGACCCAGCTGTGTGAGCCTGACAGCGTGATGAAGATGACCCACAGCTGGCCCTGTTCAAGGACGCCCGACGCAGGAGGCAGTCAATCAGGAGTAAACAGAGGAAGGCAATGGGGCACCTCGGAAGGAGGCAGAGAGAAGCCACGCCCTGAACTGTATAAAAGGGGAATGCGTGGGAGGGCTGGTTTGCTGAAGGCAACCGCTTGAATGGTTCCTGTTTCATAGCTCCTGTTTCATGGTTCATGTCTTGTTTTGCTCTGTTTTATGTTAATAAATTTGGCAGGCTTAATTCCATCCTCTTGCCATTTGTAAAGGGGTTGTCCCTGCCTTTTCTGCAGGGCTGGTAGCAGGCTGGTACAGAACAGGAGATGAGTACCGGCCCCTAGATTTGGAAACGACTAGCATGCATGTGCAGGGGAACCTTTACCTTTACCTATTATGTACAGAATGTTTCAGAGATGACAGCAAGACTACTACACCAACATGACCTCACAGAAGCCCACAAACCAGCCTCAACCCACAGACAGACCCTGTCAAAACCTAAGGAGCAGACAGAAACAAACCAAAGATCAGGCGTCATATACCAAATCCAGTGCAGCAACTGTGAAAAGAAATATATGGGCCAAACAGGAAGAAAACTGTCTATCATACTGCACAAGCACTCTCTGGCTATCAAAAAATATGAGCCACTATCCCTCATGTCTGTCCACGAAGACTCAGGACAAAAGTTTGATCTAACTGGGACCACAGTTGTAACCCATGCAAAATCAAGGGGAGAAAGAGAATTCCTCGAAACAGACACAATGACATCGACCCAGTCTACCAACTGCTGAGAACCAAAGACCTACTTCAATTGCAATCCCAAAGGCAGTATTTAAAACAATCAGGCACCCCACCACACAGCAAAAATCACAACCCCCCCCTCCAACAAGAAACCAGACTACATCTCAACAACAAGAGCCATCCATCCAAACAACCCGAAACCAGACCGTGACTTTGAGGCAACCAAATTAAAAAACACCATTTGCATCACACAGATGATACTTAAACACCAAGGACTATGGCCTAGCAACAACAACCAGCCAATCAAACAGCCCAAAACCAAACCATGACTCAGCAACATCCAGACAAATAACACCTACACCAATTTACATCACACAAAAAGGTATTTAAAAGGCCAGTGCTCTGACAGATGAGCACACTTCAAAGCGCACTGAAGATATTTCCCCAAATGGAGAAGAAATGTTTGCAGCCAAATTGCCAAGCTTGGAGATGAAACCAACAGCCCAGCTACCAACCCGAGCTACTAATATTCAAACACATCTCAACGAACTTTACAGTTGGGTTCTCTTGGCATCAGGATTAACACTGAGACATTAATAAGATGTTCTGCAGTTATTTCACTCCACGTCTCCAGAGAGGCTTCCTCATTGCAAAGGTTCAGAAGGAGGGGGTTACCTTGTGATATTTGTATTCTGCATAGGATTTAAACTCAGAGGGGTTGGAAACTGGAGATTTCCTGGGTCTTGGGAATGCTGATGTCTCTGTTCTGTACCAGCCTGCTACCGGCCCTGCAGAAAAGGCAGGGACAACCCCTTTTACAAGAAGGCAACAGGCTGAAATTACGCCTGCCAAATTTATTGCTACAAAAACAAATAGAACAAGACACGAACCAAGAAACAGGAGCTTTTCAAGCGGTTGCCTTCAGCAAACCAGCCCTCCCACGCATTCCCCCTTAAATACAGTTCAGGGCGTGGCTTCTCTCTGCCTCCTTCCAAGGAGCCCCATTGCCTTCCTCTGTTTACTCCTGATTGACTGCCTCCTGCGTCGGGCGTCCTTGAACAGGGCCAGCTGTGGGTCATCTTCATCCACACTGTCAGGCTCACACAGCTGGGTCTGCGTCGTGACCAGATGAGAGGGGCCTGGCTGGGGGCTCTCATCAAGCTGTCCAACCCCCTCAGCAAGCTCTTCAACACCCCCCTCCTCCTCCTCCTCTGAGTCATCCGACCCAACTGCCGAACCCACAGGCTGACCCTGAATCACAACAGTCTCCATTTTGATTGATCTACCTCGTTTCTTTGTTCTGGCTGTTTTGGATTTGGTACCTGCCTGGGTTGTAGTTGATACCCATCTCAGTGAATCAGTTAATGGCTGTTTTGTTGGAGTACCAGACTTTAGCATTCTCTGACTTTCAGCTGTTTGCCTAATCTATAATTCCAATATTCTCCAAGCAAAATATGTAATTAGTTTAAATTGTTGGGTATTTGCAGTCTTGCTCCTTTCTTGCAATTTAGTGTTCTTTAATTCATTGATATATTTGGCATCTTGTTTTTCCTATATAAAACTGTGTACTATCCAAGCAGTTAACTATATATGTGATATTGATTCCATCTTGGTGGGGTGTGGAGTTTTTAGATTTGCACAAATTTTAGATTTGCTCTTTTTGGGGACCCACTGAGATATCACATGCCTGGAGTAGCCTACTAATGTGTTATGATGAATTTTTTAACGTATGGAAGCATTTTGTTTTCTATTTTGTTTCTAGGTTTTTTAAAAAAATGAAAATAGGAAACCAGGAAGGTGATAGTTTGTAATGTGCACAGCAGATGTTCCAGAAACGTTTTTTTGTGACCGCAGAATATAATATAATAACAGAATCTTGAAGATTTCTACCTACTTCATTTTCTCCTAAACAAAATAAGGTATGTAGGTTATTATGAGCTTATTTCTCATATTTTGTGGGTGCTCCAACACTGGAAGGTTTTAAGAAAACTTGTCTGAAATGGTGTAGAGTTTTCTGCTTGAACAAGGAATTGGACTAGAAGAACTCCAAGGTCCTGTCCAACTCTGTTATTTTGTTTTTCTATTATTCTGTTAAGTTCGCAGTAAAATGGTCATTTTTTATATTTTATGATTTGAAGCAATTGGGCAATTATGGGTTCCCTAATCTTGCTATAGACAATGCTCTCAAGAATATCTTCTTTAAAACAAGCATGACATGACTCTCCTTCAGTTCACGGATTCTCTAATGAAATAACATTATTTTTTGAAGTCTCAACAAATTAAGGACAGTAATGTTCAAATATATTTTTACCTGTGAATATGCAAGAAATAGTGACAAATCTTACGTTATTATGCTTACTTAGCTAAGTGGTTCTTAATATGTAGGATGTCAGATTTGAGAAATTCTAGTTTTCTCATTTTGTAAATGTTTTATTAACCAACTCTGAATGTTATGTATACAGTAAGAATGGATCATGAAATAAATGGAACTGCAATGTTATATGTGGCAAGATTATATAGAGTTTTTGGAATTGGTGGTATTTTTTTTCTTACACCTGACACCTTGATTTCCACCTTCATATGTAAGAAAGAACTTCTCATCAAAAAACAGCTTTGAAAATGATATGTACATTAGCCCATTTGAGATACCTTGGTTCAAAAATTGTTGTCCTACAATGCACCATTTCACCTAGTTAATGATAAAGACAATGAAAGTTTTAGTAGTATATAGATGAAGAAAAATCTGAGTGTTCATTTCTGATTTACCTTTCAGAACAATTATTTGTCTTTCTCTATCCCTGTGTGCAGGCATATGTGTGCATTTGTATGTGTAATATTCTTTTTGTATCAATAATATCCATGACCCAGTAGGAAGAAGGATGAAGTGTGTTTATATTGGCAACTGCTTATCCTTTTAATGTATTCCTAACACACCTGCCAATCTGGTTGCAATATTGAATCTGCTTTATAGTTCCAAATAAAGCAGGAGACAAGTTGTTTCTTTGGTGCTGCACATATGTGGAAAACCTTTATGTGAACTGATCTTTTATCTGGCTACCAAAGACTAACACTGCTTTGCATTTTCACAAAGTGGAAAATATTAAAAGCCTAAAAATAAATAAGATGAAATATTGCTCTGCAGAGTCTTCTTTAGAAGAATAAATATGTATTATTTTGTAGACAGTTGGGTTACAAAACAATAGTGGGATAAATAAGCAAGAATTGCTTCTTTCTCTTGGTCTTCTGAAGAAGTTTATTTTTTTCTTGATAGACTGTTTTTAGGATATTGCTTAAAGTGACTCACACTTAGCCCCTGATCCTATAATCAGCTCCGTGTGACTGAAATCTTTGAGTTGTTTGTTTTCATTGAGCCATGAAAGGTATTCTGTTTTATCTGCATCCCACATGCTGACACAGTGTTATGTTATAGTTTGCCTCTTTACAGAATAACAAGGAAAGCTATATTAAGAAAATATATAGTGACAAATCTTAAGAGTGAGTTAGAGCAAAAGCATGTAAATAAAGAAAAAGGAGGTAAAGAGCAATTAATACCTTGTTCTCTAATGAAACTTAACACTTGGAAGTGTTTGAAGATTTATTTATGTTGGTCCACATGATGTTGCATTTATAACGTTCACAGGAGAACTCTTCTATAAAGGGCAGATTTGCTTTAATAAGATGCCATTGAGTAGGATGGTCAGTTTGAACATTTTGAAATTGAATATTTCTTTTACTATTTTGGATTAATCTTTCAGTGAGTTTCTTACATGAAATCCAAGTGGTAAAGTAGACTTCCACTTATTGAACAAGAGATCCTTGTCATCAGCAACCCTCATGCCACCCTAATATTACTTTAGACTGAGGAAGTTGTGGAAGCCAGAAAGCTGATCAATTCTCTACATTCTCTTGAATTGATGGAAATTATTTTTTTGTTGAGCAGCCGGATCTTGTGACATTAAAGAGTCCCTCTTTGAGGAATATGGGCAGTTCAGAACTGAAAAATAAATCTGATTAATGACTATATTAGGGATTTCATTTGACTGTTTATTGAATATCATTTTTAAGCATAAGGAAATAAATATGTTTATATGCCTACTCTTCCAAACAATAAGAAGAAAAGCATTAATTTATACACATGTGCACACATGCACACAACTTAAAAGAAAAATGAAAACAGCTATTCATCTCCCATGACTTTGTGTGAATGTGTCCACCGATCTAAGGGGACTTGAAGGTTACAGTACCTGATAACACAGATGCCAGGTCCGTGGTTAACAAAGCTCCCCTTGTTAGGGATTTAGTTGAGGGTGAGCATGCGGACCTGGCTTGCATCACGGAGACTTGGTTGGGCCCAGAGGGTGGGGTCCCTTTGGTTGACCTTTGCCCACCAGGCTTCCGGGTGCTACACCAGCCTCGAGCTCAGGGTAGGGGTGGGGGTGTGGCGGTGATCATTAGGGAGACCTTATGTCCGCGGGAGACCACCGTTCCTCAGATAGTCGGGTGTGAGTCTCTCTTTGTGAGATTTGGTTCTGGGGCGCAGTTGGGCTTGCTGCTCGTGTACATTTCGCCTAGTCGCGTAGCGGCAGCCCTGCCCGAGCTGCTCGATATCCTCTCAGGGTTGGTGGTTGAGTTCCCCAAACTTATAGTTTTGGGAGACTTCAATCTACCATCCCTGGGAGGCTCATCTGAGCCCGCTCGGGAGTTCATGGCTTCCATGACGGCCATGGACCTGACGCAGGTAATTTCTGAACCAACTCATGAGGGAGGCCACACCCTTGACCTGATTTTCTTATCTGGACGGTGGTTGGATGATCTTGGTGGGGGCTTTCCATTTATTATGCCCCTGTCATGGACCGATCATCACCTCCTGCGGCTGGTCTTCCATTTTGCCACCCCCCGCCGTGGGGGTACGGAGCCAATTAGATGGTACCGCCCCAGATGCCTAATGGATCCTGATAGATTCCAAGCGGCGCTGGGGTCCCCACCTGCCTCCATTGCTCACAACTCGGCGGATGCCTTAGTGGAAGCCTGGGAAAGGGCAGCCACTGAGGCACTCGACCGGGTTGTACCCTTGCGGCCCCTGACCCGGTGCAGATCCCAGCGAGCTCCATGGTTCTCCGCGGAGCTCCGGGAGATGAAGCGTCGGAAACGGGGCCTAGAGAGCTGCTGGAGGTCCAGCCGATCTGAACCCGACCGATTGCGGTTAAGAACCTATATTAGGTCTTATCTCGCTGCGATGAGGGAGGCGAGGTGTAACTACTTCTCCACCCTCATCGCGTCCGCAGATAATCGCCCGGCCGCCTTGTTTAGGGTGACTCGCTCCCTTCTTAATCAGGAGGTGAGGGAGGATCCCTTGCAGGGTCGTGCCGAGGAGTTTAGTCAACATCTGTCGGATAAAATCGCTTGGATTCGGACCGGTTTGGACTCCAGCTGGGCAGAGTCTGGCGATCAGGACACGGGCGGTCCTGTCAATGTTATCTGGGAGGAGTTTGATTCTGTGACCCCTGATGAAGTGGACAGGATTATGGGGAAGCTGAGTTCCACCACATGTTTATTGGATCCGTGCCCTTCTTGGCTGGTTTATGCAGCTAGGGAGAGGACACGAGGCTGGCTCCAGGCGGTTATATCTGCTTCTTTGAGCGAGGGTTATTTCCCCACCGTCTTGAAGGAGGCGGTGGTGAGACCTCTCCTCAAGAAGCCTGCCTTGGACCCAGCTGTATTGAACAACTTTCGTCCAGTCTCCAACCTTCGCTTTCTTGCGAAGGTTGTCGAGAGTGTGGTGGCGCATCAGCTCCCTCTGGTCCTGGATGAAGCGGATTATCTGGACCCTTACCAATCGGGTTTCAGGCCTGGGCACAGCACGGAGGCGGCATTGGTCGCTCTGGTGAATGATCTCTGGAGGGCTCAGGATAGGGGATATTCCTCTGTCCTAGTCCTATTAGACCTCTCGGCGGCTTTCGATACCATCGACCATGGTATCCTGCTGCGGCGTCTCAGGGGACTGGGAGTGGGAGGCACGGTTTTTCAGTGGTTCTCCTCCTATCTCCTGGGACGCTCGCAGTCGGTGTTGGCAGGGGGGCAGAGGTCGACCCCTAGGACTCTCGCTTGTGGAGTTCCTCAGGGGTCGGTCCTCTCGCCTCTCCTGTTCAACATCTATATGAAACCGCTGGGTGAGATCATTCGTGGTTTTGGAGTTGGGTATCATCAATATGCTGATGATACCCAACTTTTTATTTCGACCCCAAACCACCCCAGTGATGCCCTCGATGTGATGTCCCGTTGCCTGGAGGCGGTTCGGGTCTGGATGGGGAGGAACAGACTTCAACTCAACCCTGACAAGACTGAGTGGCTGTACATTCCGGCTTCCCGGGACACCTGGGATGTTCCATCTCTTTCTATGGGGGGTGAGCTTTTACCCCCTGTGGATAGGGCTTGCAACTTGGGAGTCCTCCTAGATTCACGACTCACTTTGGAGGATCATATAGTGGCCGTGACTAGGGGGGCTTCTGCCCAGGTTCGCCTGGTGTGCCAGTTGCAGCCCTATCTGGACCGGGAGGCCTTATGTACGGTCACTCATGTGCTCGTGACCTCTCGCCTAGACTACTGTAATGCTCTCTACATGGGGCTTCCCTTGAAGACTACTCGGAGGCTCCAACTGGTACAGAATGCGGCCGCGAGAGTTGTCTTGGGAGTTTCCCGGTACTCCCATGTTACACCTTTGCTCCGTGAGCTGCATTGGTTACCAGTTGTCTTCCGGGTAAGGTTCAAGGTTTTGGTTATGATCTTTAAGTCCCTACATGGCATGGGTCCGCGATACCTCGAGGACCACCTGCTGCCGGCGTCGACTCCCCTCCGCCCTGTGCGCGCCCACAGAGAGGGCCTCCTCAGGGTGCCTCCTGTCAAGGAATGTCGACTGGTGGCCCCCAGGGGGAGGGCCTTCTCTGTGGGTGCTCCGGCATTATGGAACCAACTGCCGGTTGAGCTCCGGATGGCATCAGACCTCCGATCCTTCCGTCGTGGGTTGAAGACCCATTTATTTGAACTAGCGGGTCTGGCCTGATGGGGGTATATGGGTTTTTATAGGCTTGTTTTATCATTCTTGTTTTAACTTGGGCATTGATTTAATTGTTTTTTAATTTTTGTATTGTTATTTATATTTATGCCCTGTGAACCGCCCTGAGTCCCTTAGGGAGAAGGGCGGTATAGAAATCTCAATAAATTAAAATTAAAATTAAATGTTGTAAGCATATCCAAAGAGTTGTCTGCACAAATCACCTTTCTTGGTAAAGTTTAATCATTTTGTTATAAAATGGTTGTTCAAATTAATTTGAATTTCCCAATACTGTATGGAATATAAATATTGTAGAACAAAATCTGAGTAGTGTAAACAGAGAGCTTTGTTAATATGGATTGTATACACACATGCCATAGACATCCAGGAAAAATGAGAATAAAGGCATGCTTCATCACATCAATCACCAAATATCTCCTTTTTTCCAGCCCATGGATGTCCATGATACAAACACATTTTAATAATATCCAAAGGAAATCTTCTTAGTTTAACCTTAAGAAACTGCCTGTTGCCAGTTATTCTTGAAAGAATATTGGCACTTGGGTTAAAATTTACAGATTTATTTACCTGCAGGATATTTTCCAGTGTCATAAAGATTGCTTTGTTCTCCACCCACATTAAACACTATCTGAGATTGGGTGTCATCCAAATATGACTTACAGCTGCAACTATTTTGGGACTGGTCTAGGAACAGTGACATTTGATAAATGAAGATAAACAGTGAACATATTTCAGCCTTTTTCAAACACAGAAAAGAAAATGACAGAAGATATCTTTTCAAAGAGATTAATGATTCTGGCTAGGTATATTGCTTGCTGTTAGCGTAGAGATCTGAACATTTTTGTGATTATTGAATTTGTTACTAATGTCACATACCATAATTAGATTAGAATATTTAAATTTTAGCTCATTTCTACCTCATTTTCAAGGGAATGTATGTAATTTTAAGCCTATTTCTATGGGGTACACAACTCCATGCAGAACCAAAGATGAGTTCATTTGTTTTAGAACCAGAAAACTTTTGAATCAAAATTCACTCTGTTGGAATTAAACTTAGACTGGTTCCAATAACAAATTCCAAGCAACAAGACAGAACTTCAGCTGTAGCCCTTGGTAAACATGGGATGGAAATATAAAACTATCATTAGCATGTTTAAATATGTGTTATGTATGGGTACACTTTGAGATCAAGCTACTAAATTTCATTTTTAATGTGTGCCATTTTGACCACAATAAAAATAGACAATAAAGGTTTTCTTTCTTTCTTTCTTTCTTTCTTTCTTTCTTTCTTTCTTTCTTTCTTTCTTTCTTTCTTTCTTTCTTTCTTTCTTTCTTTCTTTCTTTCTTTCTTTCTTTCTTTCTTATGGCAGACATCATCATTCCATCCCAACTGTTAAGGTAAAGGTAAAGGTTCCCCCGCACATGCGTGCTAGTCGTTTCCAACTCTAGGGGTCAGTGCTCATCTCCGTTTTAAAGCTGAAGAGCCAGCTCTTCAGCGCTTGTCCGAGGACGTCTCCGTGGTCATGTGGCCGGCATGACTAGATGCCAAAGGCGCACGGAACGCTGTTACCTTCCCACCATAGTGGTCCCTATTTTTCTACTTGCATTTTTACGTGCTTTCGAACTGCTAGGTTGACAGAAGCTAGGACGAGTAACAGGCACTCACTCTGTTACGCAGCACTCGGGATTCGGGGTTTTTCCTGCATAGAATTGAAGGTGTAGGAGCTCCTACACCTTCAATTCTACGCGGGGAAAAACCCGAATGACCAAAGATCCACATACAAACACCCGCGAAAACCTCAAAACACACACACACACACACACACACACACACACACACACACACACACACACATATATATATATATATATATATATATATATATATATATATATATATATATATATATATATATATATATATATATATATATATATATATATATATATATATATATATATATAAATTTTAGATTGCTAACAAAGAATTAAAGGGAGACTGATATGCATTTCAAACTTATTTGTTTTCATCAGTCAGCCATACCCTTCTGAGATTCGAACCTGGGCTGATTGCACATTAGGCAGTTGTTTTAACCTCTAAATAGTTAACAAGCATTTAACATATATATATATGTTATATATATATGCAATAAAGAAGATTTTTTTTCTTATATCTCGGAGTTCATTGTTTTTATTTTTACTGATTTCATATATATATATTGTTAGCAATCCCAAAAAAATTTACACAAATATGAGCTGTCACTGCTGTGACTACTGCCTGTGGATGGCCTTGGGTTAGGCTGAAACAGGAAATAAGATTTGTCCCGTGTTTGGGGCCTAGCAAGGTATTCTAAAAATTTAACAAACACTTAATGTATGTATAATATAGTCTATGACTCTTATCATCCCTTGTGTTAATCTCTAGAAGTTGTAACAATCCATCTTCTTTCAGTTAATCTTCAGCCTCCTGCCAATCAACCAATGGTATTTTTTCTCCCTCCATCTTCTGTATCACTCATTTTCATATTTTCAAATTCTTCCTCCTGTATCTCCTCTTTCATTTCTACCTTGTGGTTTCAGCAGCATTAATTTCTTTTTCTATCACTTTGCCTTCCTATTTAAATGTTTCCCCTTTCAGGGGCATATTTTAAAAATATATTAATGACTATGAATATATTTCTATCCATATTTTAAGAATGCTTGTGGAACACTTGTTAAGCTTGTCATTTTTTTTTGTTCTGCACTGAAGATAAAGTTTTTTATTTTTTATTTATTTATTTTAATTCCATTTATATCCCGCCCTTCTCCGAAGACTCAGGGCGGCTTACAAACTTAGCAGTAGCTTTCATTTTATGTATATGCCTGCTTATTAGGGCTTTCACACACACACCAAGCGGCATTATTACAAAGTCAGCTTAATTGCCCCCAACAATCTGGGTCCTCATATTACCATTAAATTCTTAATTGTTTTAACAATATATTTAATCACTTGACCTATAAGGATCTTATGCCACAATTAGCATCTGAAAGCAGTTTCTTAGACTTCACAGTATAAACTGCATATTTAGGCTAGGGTTCCTCAGCCTTGTCTCATATGTTGAAATTGTCATTCCCAAAATTCCACTGCAATGAAGAGTAACAGATTAAGGCTGATATACAATCTATTGTTCTTTGATGTTATGGACTTTAGCAAAAGTAATTTTATAAAATTTTATCTCAAGCCAAGATGGCTTTAGGTCATCTTTGAAAAAGGATTTTCATCCACATAAACAAGAAGGGTATGAATGAATATAGTGCCAACCAAATTATGTGATAAATTGTCATTACCTCAAAAGTAAAATTGAAAGGATAAAAATAAAAAAGTTGTATGGCAACTGAAAAAAAAATGGAATGAAGTGCCTGAAGTTAAAAAACTCATCTATTACTTTTCTATTTCCTACTGTTCCTTTGACCTAAATTTTAGAAAGGCTCCATCTTAGCACACCTCCCCAGAGAACACACTTTTTAAAAAATAAGATGGCTCAAATTGCTCATTTTCTCATAATATAAATCACTTTTCAGCTGTGGACAAGCTCATAAATCTAGTTGACATGTGAGTAGCCAAGGGTTGATCACTCTAGGCTTATTAGGATCATCTGACAGATATACAACCCAATCCAAACAAGTTTAAAATAAAATATCATTTTTAACCTGTTATTTTAGACAGTGCTATCATAAGGCTTAGTTTCTTGCAATAATAAGCATTGAAATAAATGATATTGTAAATGTTTTTATGACCATAAAAGTTAACTTAGGTATACTTTTTAACTGCAGTCATTTATGGAACACCATGCTAAGTTAAATACTTTTGTCCTTTCCTATATTAAATAATGCCAGTCTAGTCCATTATTTTGTATATCAAATGGGTTAATAAGCTGCATCATGACATCTACAGTATACAAACAGAACAGGACAATGAATGGTCTTCTTCCTCTGATGGTTGCCACAGCATTTATGCAAGGCATACTGCAGTGATTCAGGATGTAATATTCAGATGCCAAATTGTCATTTTCAGTCCATTTTTCCATGACTTTGTCAATACCATAGAAATTAGCATGCATATTGCTGAGGCTGATACATTCATATAATTCTACCACATATTTCTGATATTAAGAATAGGTTATTCTGTGTAAGTACCTTGGGTGTACTTGCGTTCTTGTATAGTATCTACAGAGAGCTACCATTCATTTAGAACCATATATTTCAGAAGATTATTTTTAAAAAGACATTCTCATGAAGCAATTTGCTCCTTACTCAAGCAAAATCAGTGTTGAAATTATCTCAGATTACCTGATATCTGCATCCTATTAGAAGTGACACATGAAAACATATTAAACATGCCAAATCTGGTTCTCTGTCAACAGCTGAACAGCTTTCACAGGAAAATGGTTAAATTGCTGCTTTCCTCTGAGCATTTGCAGATGAAAGAACTTGTATTCTCCACAAAGGATTCATGTAGGAAGCTCTTAGATACTCTATTCTGTGAGAAATTAGGTTTGAATTTGGTATACCCCCAAAAATGAATTTAGGAAGATAGTATACAAATAACCAATTTAGGGTTCTAAATGTATAAATGCATGTGTCACATATGCAATTGCATATTGTTTATTTATTTTTACTACATTGTTTGGAAAACAAATTATCTTAAATGTGCTAAGACCTTTACATCCCTTTTTATGTATCTCATAAATGTATCTAGTTTGTCACTTGAAATTATTAGGTCTGCCCCCCCCAAACTTCCAAATTTTGCTTTCACTCTGATTTTTTTCAATATAACAAAAGAAGAAAATGGTTGATTATTAAATTCAGGACTGGACAGCAATTGTACTAACTTAAGAAAATTAAATGTATGAATAAATTAAATAAAACATTCATTCACTCGTTCCATCTATATATTGATGAGGGCAGCAGCAGAAGTTTTCAACACGAAAATATCCCAGTAAATAATGGTCAACAAATTTAAAGAATCCACAGAAGTAACAAAAATAACCAATTTCCTATTATTGCCACTAATAACAAAACATCAACAATAATAAATTAGATAAACTGTCCTTCTAAAAGGAGATTATGGATTTAGCCTTGCATAAAAGCAGTGTATTATTTCCTACAGATCTTTTTTACATTTTCAATAACAAATATAGCTAATTGTTTTAAGTATTTCTGTTCTATTTTTTTCCCTATCTTTATTTTTGGTGAAAAATAATTCTACTACTGTATATAATATCTACAAAAATATACATATTTCCAGACATTTGGACTCAGTGCTTTGCAAAAGTTATGGAATATTGGCAAAACGCACTAAAAATTAAGAGCGATCATAGTAAGACAAAAAGATATTAGTTTGATTTACAAATCATAAGGGACATGAAGCAGGCAATGCCTGTGCATTTTTTCCTAAAGGGAAAAGTCAATTGTCCCAGTATTTTAAAAACTAATACTAATAACTAAATCTCTTCCATTAAATCATTGAGTAGGAGGACTATGATCACCTGTTTCAAAATTAAGTAATATTAATTAGTGTTTCATATCAAGACAAAAAAGGAAGCTGTGTTTGAGATAGGAAGTATCTTATAAGCAAAATAATTTCTTGAGACAGAATAACATGATAAGAAAATAATTTAAGGAACCCACTGTTTCTATAGGAAACTGCATGAAATATGTTAAATACTGGTGACTGTGTTAATATAAACCTCAAATTATGTATTCAGTCACAGAAACATACTTTCTCCATGTTTTAAAAATGCATATTAGCCCCATTCAGTCATTTCAATTCATTTTGCAAACAAAGACAAAAAGTCTTACCCCTCTAGAAGTTATGTTCAGACATGAGGAATGTCCATAAGTACTAAGGGCAATCAAGTAGCTGATCTGTTCTTTTAGTGTTTACCATAAAGGAAAACTGGGAGGTTTTTGCCTATTCTTGCCCATCATTGTTTATTAGTGATGAGGCTCAAGGGACATATCAACACACTTTCCAACAGTTTACACTAGAAAATAACCTTCCAATATCATTGTTGAAATTAGTAGGTGAAAAATCTGGTTCCAGTGCAAATCAGGGCAGTGCACAACATTTGCACTCCAATTATAAGTGAAGTACTAATACCACTTTACAATGCTTTGGTAAGGCCACACCTGGAATACTGCATCCAGTTTTGGTCACCACGATGTAAAAAAGATGTCGAGACTCTAGAAAGGGTACAGAGAAGAGCAACAAAGATGATTAGGGGGCTGGAGGGTAAAACATATAGGGAACGGTTGCTGGAATTGGGTATGTGTAGTTTAACGAAGAGAAGAGTGAGGGGTGACATGATAGCAGTGTTCCAATATCTAAGGGGCTGCCACAAAGAAGAGGGAGTCAAGCTATTCTCCAAAGCACCTGAAAGCAGGACAAGAAGCAATGGATGGAAACTAGTCAAGGAGAGAAGCAACCTAGAACTAAGGAGAAACTTCCTGACAGTTAGAACAATTAACCAGTGGAACAACCTGCCTCCAGAGGTGGTGAATGCTCCAACACTGGAGGTTTTTAAGAAGAGACTGGACAGCCATTTGCCTGAAATGGTATAAGGTTTCCTGCCTGAACAGGGGGTTGGACTAGATGACCTCCAAGGTCCCTTCCAACTACTACTTCTTCTTCTTCTTCTTCTTCTTATTATTATTATTATTATTATTATTATTATTATTATTATTATTATTATTATTATTATTATTATTATTATTATTATTGACAAGCTAATCTCATACTTTACAAAAGGAAGGAAGATCGCTTTCTTTTTTCTGGACAGTCCTTATTTCCCAGCAGAGTTCTTAGTATCTTGTGTTTCCCTATAACCAATGAAACAGAGAGATAATATTATCCTTTTGGAAAACAGAAGCAACAACTGGGTTTAAATTCAAGTTTTTAAAGGCACATCAATCCATTAATAATGTGATAATTTATGACATTGTTTGGGGCCATAAGCAGAATTTTCCTCCCACCAGTGTTAATTATAGCTCTCCTTTTCTTTGAAGACAATTACTAGCCAAAGGAGTTAAATTCCAATTACAAAATGGTTTTTTTCCCCTGCTCACTTGTCAGACCTTCTTGGGAGATAATGAATTGACATCATTAATGTGTGAGGCTGGTAGTGTTGAGAGAATATTCAAGGTTATCATGACTTCTAGTGGTGTCAATTGGGTTGATGTTCTTGTACTGTTGGTGTGCATTGTTCCCATAAAGTAAGTGACCAATGCTAAATAGCTGCTGTAGAATGTTTTTACCTTAATGGGAATACACTTATAGGTAAATAATGCCGTTGAAAATAGTTACAGATATAAATGTTACAGTAAGTAATTCAACATACAAGAATCAGTGAGCACCCATCCTTTTCTTAAATTGCATCACAAAGACAATGATGCTGTTTGTCATAAGTTCAGAAAACCTATTGGCAACAGGGATTTTTTACATACATGTAAAGGATTTTATTTGAAGTGGAATCATATTCTAGAAAGCAGGGCTTTTCAACTTTTTCACCCATTGTACCACTTTTTGGATATGGCAATTTCCAAGTACCACCAGTCACCTAGCAAGGTGACAAAAACTTGATGACCTGACCAAAATAAAAAAAAAAGGAATAAAGTGATGAAGTACAGGTAATTCTCGATTTACAACAGTTCACTAAGTCACTGTTTGAAGTTACAATGGCACTGAAAAAAGTGCCCCCCCAAGCCACAGCCAAGCAAGACACCTGCCTGCCTGCCTGGCAGCGCTCTTCCTCCTGTCCGAGGTTTTCATTGTTGTGAGCATTTCTGTGGAGGATTGGCAGTGGGGGTGGGGTGGGAGGTGTTTGGTTTTTATTCCCCCCCCACCATCTGCTGGGTGGTTTCAGCAGGTTTTGATCACTCCACATGACCCTGGGACACTGTGACCATCATAAATATGAATCAGTTGCCAAGCATCTGAATGTAAATCACAAGACCCTGGAGATGCTGCAACATTCCAACTGATCGGTGCTTCTTCTGGGCTCAGTGCCGAGCTCCAGCTGGAGCCTGGTGCTGAGCCTGGTGCTTCCGCTGAGCCCTGACAGCCCTGCAGCTCCAGCCATCTCTCGCTCAGGCTTGTGCAGTGCTGCCACCGGTTCAGCTCATTCTCCTCCCCCACTACCACTTTTCTAGGATGGTCACATACCACCTGCCAGGTGCCAATGTACCACAGGTGGTACCCATACCACTGGTTGAAAAGCCCTGCTATAAAGTTCCAACTCATGCTGAAGTCTTCATTTGTATGTGATGATGTAAACATATCACCTGTACAGAATTACAACAGAAGCAAGTCAGATGTCCAGGAACCTTACTTATTTCTTTTATTTCAAAAATCATGAACTCAGGATAACTTAAGCCTAAAGAATTATAGCCATGTCTATGGAAATAGCACTACTGATACTAGTATTATTTACTTTTGAGTAGACTTATGTATGATTTAGATTTATAGTATGCATCTATATTTATATACATTATATATAAAGGTAAAGGTAAAGGTTCCCCCGCACATGTGTGCTAGTCGTTTCCGACTCTAGGGGCCGGTGCTCATCTCCGTTTCAAAGCCAAAGAGCCAGCGCTTGTCCGAGGACGTCTCCGTGGTCATGTGGCCGGCATGACTGGACGCCAAAGGCGCACGGAACGCTGTTACCTTCCCACCGGAGTGGTCCCTATTTTTCTACTTGCATTTTTACGTGCTTTCGAACTGCTAGGTTGGCAGAAGCTGGGACGAGTAACAGGCGCTCACTCTGTTACGTGGCACTCGGGATTCGACCCGCCAAACTGCCGACCTTCTGATCGACAAGCTCAGCGTCCTATATGCAAATGATACAACAGTCATTCATCTCATTCAAGAGGGTGATGAGTACAGATGGGTGATGCATATAGATGGGAGGTCGAACAACTGGCCCTGTGGTGCAGCTGGAACAATCTGGAGCTGAACTTGCTTAAAACTGTAGAGATGAGAGTGGGTTTTAGAAAGAGCCCTCCTATTCTACCACCTCTTACTACTGTATATTCGACAGCATAGTATCAGCAGTAGAATCCTTCAAATTTTTGGGTTCTATAATCTTCCAGGATATGAAATGGACACCTACAGTAACATTAGAACCATCATCAAAAAGGCACAAAGAATGTTCTTTCTCTGGCAACTTAGGAAGTTCAGACTGCCCCAGTTGCTGTTGATAAAGTTCTACAGGGAAATTATTGAATCTGTTATTTGTACTTCTATAATATTTCTAGTTTGGTTCAGGAAACCAGGACAGACTCCAGAGGATAGTTAGAGCTGCAAAAAAAAAAACTGTTGCAACAAGCCTGCCTTCCATAGAAGACCTGTATATTGCACAAGTCAGATAGTGAGCCGGAAAATAACTACAGACCTCTCATATCCTGGATATAAACTCTTTCAACTCTTCCCCTCAGGACATCCCTATAGAACATGACATGCCAAAGCAACTAGACACAGGGACATTTTTTCCCCTCATGCAACACTCTGCTGAACACCGAATTCTCACAGTACAGTCTGAGGTCTAAGGATATTCATCCATGTTGTATGGCTGTAATATTATTATTATCCTTCTCATCTTCTCTACTATCCCTATTATGATTATTATTACTCTGTTACTTTGTAAGTACACTGAGAACTTCTACACTGGAGACAAATTCCTTGTGTGTCTAATCACACTTGGCCAAATAAAGTATTCTATTCTATTCTATTCTATTCTATTCTATTCTATTCTATTCTATTCTATTCTATTCTATTCTATTCTATTCTATTCTATTCTATTCTATTCTATTCTATTCTTTAGACCCACCAACATTAAAGAATGCTTATCATATTTTATATAAAAGAACAAGGTTAGATATCAATATGTGGATTTTCTTTTTTTCCTTTTTTGACTATATTAAAAAAGAATAAACTGCAAAAAGAAAGAAGGGAAATTCAGTGGGTAAAAGAATAAAGAAATAAAATATCAGTAAATAAACAAAATGTTTACAATTGTCATGAAATTTGAAGTTCATTCACTTAATAAATTATATGGAACTAAGTTTACTGCATCATTTTTTAAAAACAACAAGAAATTTAATGTCAGAACACAATATTAATATCATTATTATTTATTTATCATTATTTCAAGGATAAATGTGAGGGGAAAAAGAAGAAAAAATGGAAAGAAAAAGAATTAAAAACAGTAATGGAAACTATTTTAAAATTTCTTCCCATTTTACCTTGACCCAGATTTACGTCAAAATGTATTAGATGTATTCTAAGGGCACGATTTTTCTTTGTTTTTTGACACATAATCTATAGGACAGCTGTTCTTGCTCAGTTTTGGTCAGACTTCTGTTTGAGATGCATATTGTTAATTTTGCAATTACATTAATTTTGCATGTTCCCCATTTTGATATCCTTGGCAAAGTGACTCCTTTCCAGTTTTGAGCTAGATTTGTCCTCATATCCATCAGCATAAATATTAACACTGTGATTTTTATG
Organism: Vipera berus; assembly: GCF_964194415.1. Classification (NCBI taxonomy): domain Eukaryota; kingdom Metazoa; phylum Chordata; class Lepidosauria; order Squamata; family Viperidae; genus Vipera; species Vipera berus. The sequence goes on along the minus strand of NC_138209.1, from coordinate 40,367,255 downwards.
TGTTTTTCAACAATTTTTGATTTTTTTAAAAAAAATAAGTTGTAAATTGAACTTTGTTTTTAAGACTTAAAAATATTATCCTTCCCCCCCAGTATTTTTTTATGACCACCACATATGACATTTATAGTATTTTTATTATATGATTTATCTATGTTTGCAACACTTGGACTTAAGTACCATTTGTAAAGCATTTTGTATCAGTTTTCTCTTAGTAATAGAATGGGATAAATTCATCCCAGTGCTGAATTGTAGTTGCTACTTTAAAATTATGTATTCAGTTTATCATATGATTTTTTTACTGTTTCTTTCTCCATGTCATATTTTAATAGCAATTTGCATATGCATCTTAGGTGGTCTTGTTTCTGCAAAAGTGTTTCAAATTATTTCATTTGTTTTAAAGATAAATCTTTTAATTCTTTTCAATGTAATATGACCCTGGTGGAATATATTATGGTAAGTTCTTTTAGACTACTACTAATTGAACTGAAATAAATATTTTATTCCTTGTAGAAAAATGACTCCTTGCTGGCAAGATCAATTCTATGTGCTATCAACTACCAGTTCAGAGGAAGCTGGTCATAAAATTGTACCAGGACTGAGCAGTGTAGATATATAGTGCTAACCGACTCATTAAATAATAATTATAATTCTTACATCATCAACTTACACTTAAAAGTTTATATGATTAGTTTGTTGTTTTTACCATTTAGTTGTGTCCAACTCTTGGTGACTTTATAGCCTAGTGCTCTCCATTGTATCTTGTCAAGCACATCTTCTTTCAACTGTTGGATGTTCAACAATTAATGCCAACTTGTTTTTGCTTGCTCCTTCTTTGTCCACTAACCATCCCTAACATCACTGACTTTTCCAATGAATTTGCATGCATAACATGGCCAAACTAAATCAGACATAGTCTTATGATTTTAGTTTCCAGTGATATGTCTGGTTTTACATGATTTAACACCTCTCTGTTAGTTACTCTGGCTGTCTGTGGTATACACTGTAATTTATGCCAGCACAATTTAAAGGCATAAATTCTTCTTTGATCAGCCTGAGTAGTTTAATTAATTATTAATATCAACAGTTATTAAACGTTTCAACTATTTAGTTATTAAAGTTTAGTTTTTTCAAGGAATTATATATTCAGTTAGTGTCACTTCATTAAGCAGTGATATGATTGGCTTTTACATCATTATGAACAATATGACCAGAACAATAAATGAGTTCAGCATCTAATTACATGACTATTGGATCAATATGTTATGAGTAAAAAATATATTAATCTTGTTATAAAAGAAAAACTACTAATTTATCACTTTTCAGAAGAAAGGAAGAAAATTAAATAAACAATTAAAAGAAATTGTATGTAAATGAGACTGGGGAAGAAAAATTCTATTTACTGAAGCCAGCATTTGCAATAATTTACTGTAAAATTTCTAATTGTCTTCCAATTTCACTGCATAATCATTATAGTAGTTCTAATAGATATGATCCTGTTATTTATTAGACTTAAAGGTAAAGGTAAAGGTTCCCCCGCACATGCGTGCTAGTTGTTTCCGACTCTAGGGGCCGGTGCTCATCTCCGTTTCAAAGCCGAAGAGCCAGCGCTTGTACGAGGATGTCTCTGTGGTCATGTGGCTGGCATGACTAGACGCCAAAGGCGCACGGAACGCTGTTACCTTCCCACCGTAGTGGTCCCTATTTTTCTACTTGCATTTTTACTTGCTTTCGAACTGCTAGGTTGGCAGAAGCTAGGATGAGTAACAGTCGCTCACTCTGCTACGCAGCACTCGGGATTCGACCTGCCAAACTGCCGACCTTCTGATCGACAAGCTCAGCGTCCTAACCCACTGAGCCACCGCGTCCCTTTATTAGACTTACCTGAATACATATTTAGCTATATTCATTTTGAGCATTTCTACTCACCTAATTGTATTTTTTCCTGAATTGTTTATCATATAATCATCTTCTTTATTCCCTGTGGGTCAACCTATCAAGGTTCATATTGAAGAACTTAACTTATTTATAAAAATGAAATTTAACAATTTAATTTCTGCTTTGAGAATTTAAGTTTGCTTTCCTTTTGATTACTTCCAATCACAAATCTTTTTTCAAAAAATGTGAAGCTAATCACTTTTTCCATGTTCCCCCAACTACAGCATTATGTGGTTGAGAAAATGAAATAATTCTCTTTCAGACAAATCCATAGTTAAGATAGAAGTTGCTGTCATCAGATGTGATCATGCTCACTAATTTATATGGCTTTAAAAACAATATATCCTACCTCTCTAATCACAGTGTGCTTTGAATGCCAACTTCAAAAGAAGAATGTCATGTTATATCCATCTTGGTGAGTTTCCCAAATATATTTGGTTATCCAATTTGTGATGCTGAATACAGACCTGATCTAGTAAGTTCTTATGTTGGTTGATCTCTCAGAGGGACAAGGATGCACCACAATGCTAGGAATCTCTGTGCTGTAGTTTCAGAGTTCTGTCTTGGTATTAACAATCCTCTGCTTGAAAGTCCTTAGTTATGAAGCTGATAGAATACTTGGGATTATTCAAACTTTTAGTCTCAAATACATCACAGCTTGTGGGAATAAAGAGGGAATGAAAATGTTTTTTATGAGGATAACTGAGAAGTTCTTTCAAATAGTTTCACATCTAATTGCTTTTTGTTTTGTTTTTTGTATTTAAATAATTGTTATCCTGTAGTTATTCATTGTATTGGTTTTAGCTGATCTTTGTTCTGCCAACTGAATATTATAATTGTACATAAATATATTTCTTGTATTTATTATTATGAGTGGCTAGCCTTAAGTTTAAGGTTTACATTATTGTACTATGGATGGTAAGGAGCTGTATATATTCTAGATAGACTCCTCTCAGTTAGGGAACTTTGTCTCTCCAGGCAAAATATACTCTCAATACTAATAGTAATGACAGTAATTCAAGATATATATAAACAATTTTTTAAAGGTGGATGCTTGTTAATGTATAATAATCTAGTAGTGGATAAGATTTCATTTAAGCTGTTTCTGCTCAAGAACGTTTTAAAAATTAAAGGGCTGTATAGTGGAGAAGGGGAGATCAAAGTAATGTACTTTCTTTTTTTTCTTTGTATAATTGTCTGTGTCCTTTTGCAATTTACACATCGAATGATTTATTGCGTTAAAATATATACTAAGGTCAATTGTGAAAGATTATACTACAGAAAAGGATGCTGTTGCTTAAAGATTAAATCTTTTCTTAAGTCATGAGTGGAACAAGAGGAAATATAAACTTTTTAGCGATGATGCCTTAATAAACAAACCTGAAGATGAAAAAATATTTACATAACCAGTAAGGATGCAATTTTAAATCTATTCCATTGTGGCATCAGCATTACCATCTGAACGCATCCTAAAATACTTGATGTACTTCAATAATAGTCCCTCTGTGAGGAAAGTGGATGGAAGCAAAATTTGATAGATAGATAGATAGATAGATAGATAGATAGATAGATAGATAGATAGATAGATAGATAGATAGATAAAATAATATTGACAGTGAGAATTACAAAATGTGATCCCCAGGAAAAAAAAGAACATTACCCAACCTATGCATTTTTTCATGGAGCAGCAGTGAATCATCAACTTTTCTTCAGTTGAAACTAAATTGGAACTCGGACTACATAAGCAAGTAAGAACTTATATTGGTAAAGAATATAACTGGAAATTTGTATTCCTGACAGCTGAGTCTCAAACTGGACTGGTGTATATTCTACACTAGTATTACCATGTGTTGCCAGTGTGTGCCAAAAATCACAACTCTTTCTTCAAAAAGAGCCACCCAGTCAGTCAGAGGAGACCCAAATCTTCTGTTTATTTGTAGTATGGAGGTCTACTGACTGCTTCCTTCTTAGCTGATGAAACCAAGGCTGAATGCCAAGCGGTTCTTCCCATCATTACCATTTCAGTTTTGCATGACTTTTTATGACCTAAATGGCACAATCATATACTTAACAAGTTTCAAAAGAAGATGATTGTTTCCCCACAGTGAAGGAAGATAGAGAAAATCCAGCTGAGTGAATCAAATATTCTAGTTTTCTGGTCTTTTAACTTCAGAGGCCAGCAAGAATTGATTGCTGTGCTGCAGAGTATTTACAGTACTTACATATCTCTAACACAGCCCTGGCAAATCTCATATAACAAAATATACAAATTTACTTTTTCCCATAGAAATTGTATAGTTGTGCATGAACTACACAAAGAATTTTATAATATATCTGTCTTATACTTTCTTTTATTGATTATATTTTTAATGTGCCCAATTATTAGGTTTTGTGAAAAGATATAGAGTAGTTCTGTTCATCTTTCAAATTATTCAGGAGGCGTGTTTAAAAGTATGCTGATAAACAAGAACTACACCATTTTAAAGCATCCACATCTTTTTATACATGATTGTTGTGATTGTTTAAGTGTCATACATTAAAATATAAAACAATTAAAACAACAGAATACATTAGAGTGAGGAAATTGTGGGTGAGGTGTGCTATTTTTTGGACAAGTAAGGAAAACAATTAACAGCTTGTATTATCAGATTATATTACTCAAGGTATGGGGAAGGATTTGGGGCCCATTATTAAAATGAGTTTTGGAAGATAATTTGCTTCCTCCAACAAATTAGTAAAAAGTTATTCTTCTGTAGAAAATCACAATCAAATTTGCACCAAAGTATAGAAGTAAATTATACTGAATGTAGAGGGAAATATGAAGCCCTTTTCCTTTGTTCTAGATACCCATTTATTTTGAGTTTTCCATCTTCTGACTAAATATGTATTATTAAACATTCTCCCTGAAATGATGGTGTATTCTAGGATAGCTGAAGACAACAAAAATTCAATAATGATTCACTATCTCAGAATGTAGATGAGGCACAATTGTTCTGGAGCTGAAAAAGTTAAAAGTTTTATTGCAGAAATAAAATCTACAGAGAAACATGTTGACTGAGCATATTCTTGAATGTAGAAATTCTGATTTAAATCCAGTTAAAGAATCTGGAGGAATGAGATGGAAGAACATGTCTATCTGGGATAAATGACAAAATATGATTTGACATAAGTCAGCGTCCCTTAATGCTGTGTTCAAATATTAAGGCATATATATTTAACATGTTATTGGTGAGAGGGTTGACATATACCTTTAATAAATAATAATACTGTAATAAGCATCACTGATTTCTTCAGAGTGTATGTATAGAAATGTGTAGAATGCTGGTAGAATGTATTATTTCATTTGTATGTTCATAAGATCATTAGAATTAGATTTCAATAAAAATGAATTGAAAAACTTATACCTTACAGTTTATGCAACTGAAGCAATCACTATTAATCAATGGATGTAAAGCAATTGTGAAATAGCTGCAGACAAGGGGTGCTCCACTCACATAAACAAGCTAAAGCTTTCTAATTTCTCAACTCCAATACATTTAGCTGAAATACATACCAAGTATTTGTTATATAAATATATTATGTGCAGTGCCATTTGCGTTGCATTGTGTTATATTACTGTTGGCTTGGCAGTAATGTCAACATTCAAATACCAAATAAGTGTCACATTTGGTAAAGTTCAAGACAGAATTATTTCTTTTCGACATCCCATGAGAACTATAAAAGACTACATTGCAATCATGTCCAAGAAAATGAGCCAATCAACAACATACATTGAAAGAGTGCTATAAAACATCCTAAGTATTTCTGTTCTTCTGTTTATAGTTAAAACTGTTCTTCTGAAAGCTCAATAAATGTATATCCATAGCAGTGGAAATATCAACCTTTTGAGTTAGGCATCATTATATGTTCCTGGATACCTAACAGGATTCCTTCCCAGTAAGTTACAAAGCGAACTTCCAGTCTATGACATCACTATCTACCCTGATGCTTCTGTGCCTGAAAATGGGTTTCTTGTGAGATAGAAATTATGCCTGACCTCAGTTTCAGACTTTGAAATTATACTTATCTGCTCTCTTGAAAGAAACAATAAACTGGAAAAGTACAGAACATTCTATGAACACTATGGCAAAATGAACATTACCATTGTGAGTTCTTGTCAACAGATTATTGTGAAAGTCATGTCTACCACCAATTCCATTTGATAAGGTCTATACTGTGGACATGTAAATATTTCACTGACACACAGGGCTTTTATCTTTGTTAAATTTCTAACTTGCTTTTTGTCACATCTCACAGCAGACACGACTCCACCTTCCAGTGCTTAACTCCCTTTTCAGATTTGGTTTGGCATAAGGCCCACTAGATTGATTCTGCAAGATCAGACTCTTCATTGCAGATCAAAATAAAGTTATATAGATACCGAATATCTATATAATGTTCTTAGGTTTAAATTCTATTCTATTTTTCCCATCTTTCCAAGTCAAGATATTTGGCCAATATCTTGAAACAACAGATCATGTTTATGCAACACTTCTCTAGCACAGTAGTCACTGATTCTTGTTTCACTCTTTATATTTCTCCTTTCCATTTTAATCCAAAATTTAGCTAATTCATTAGTGTCTTAGAATCAAAATTAGAAAAGCTGTTTTACAACCACTGTAGAAAGTTTACTTTAGGATTGACTTCCTTATGTAAAAGAGCATTCTTGATCAAGTTGACCCAAAATCTAAATTTCTACAACTTCTATACATTTAATTTTTATCACACCTCGGTGTTAAGATTGAATTGCTAAGATACTTGCTAACCTCTGTTGCTACTCAATTTGCCATAAAAACGGGGGGGAGGGGAAGCTTGGGAGAAATTTTTAAGAAGCCGTCTACAGAGCCATCTACTATTTCTCAGTGTGTTCTTCCTTAATGAGTTTTATACAGAACTTTTAGTCCACAGAAGTTATATAATTTCTTTTACTATTTATCACTGGTTACAGGCAGGGCTCAAGCTACTCTAAGATTTTTCCATAAGCAGGGCTTTTTTCCTCATAAAACGCTCAGAACGGAGTTCCAGCACATTTTTTGATGGATTTTTTCAACTTTTGCACAAGGTGTGCTACTCCCTCTATTGGCTTTCAAAAGCCAATAGGAATTGCTGCTGAGCGTGCCAAAAGACCCGGCCAGCAAACGTTGCACATACAAGTTGTCTCCAGCAAAGGAGACTTGGCAGGAACTTTGCACCCCTCCCTGTTGCCCAACTACACCATCTCCTAGTTGTAAGTAAGAGAGGACCAGGAGTGGGAGGTGGGGAGCAGCACTTAATTCTGCCCTGGCAAAAAAGCAGAGTCCATGTGCACTGCTGCCTCGTGCTCACCCGTGTCAGCCAGGCTGACCACAAGTCAGAAGGAGAAAATGCAGTGGCAAAGAAAACCTCTCCTCAAATAACTCACATTTGTCAAGTCCACCCTGCCCTCTGGAGACCCTTGGCCCAATGGGGAGGTGAGGCCTGGCGGACACGATTTCCCTCTCCACCTCTTATTAACTGTAATCCTGAAGATACCTGGAGGAGACAGGAGCGGCAATGCCACAGTGCTGTGGGAGCCGTGGGGCCCACTCTACATGGCAGGGTTGTGGGGGGGGGGCAGAGGCGGTGCTGGCGGGGCAGCTGCGGATGTTGGGTGCGGAGGTTGCATGCATGGGGCTGACCTTCCATGGGGCAGGCCAGCTGATGACCTACCCAGTGCTGGACCTGCACTGCCGCCGCCTCATCCTGTGTATATATGTGGCTGCCCTGGAGCGCCTGGCCTGCAATGCCTGCTGCTGCCTTGGCCTTCCTGCCACCCATGCCCTCCCACCACCCCGCACTAGCGTCTGGCTCGGCAACTTCAAGCTCTGCACCATCAGTGTGCATTGCGGGAGACACATCACCTCGCACGGATTGGCCCTGAACTGCTGCACTGATTTAACCTGGTTTGACCACATCATCCTGTGTGGCCTGGAGGGGTTGGGGGTCACCTCTGTCAGCCAGGAACTGTGTCTCATGGCTACTATTTTAGTGGTTATATGGATTCTTGCAGATTTTGTACGTCTATCTGAAGTGGTAATCTTAAGCATTTTTTTCATAAATTACTTAAGGATATGTAATTATATTTTCTCATATTTATCTAATATTACTTTTTCATCTACCTTTTTCAATCCATTTTCTTTCTGTCATTAATTCCCCAAGAATAAGAAATGTAAATTGTAAGCTCCTCATAGCACAGTTCTATATCATTGTTAAAATACACTGGGCAATTATGGACATATCCATTCATATTCATAAATAGATTGAATTGTAACACTTTCCCCCTCACCTAAGCCTGTTCTCTTCTGTGTATAATTTGAACATAACCAGGCCATTTTTTATCAGCAGTTGTAAAGAAATAGAAACAAAATGTGTAACTTATATATTAATAACAATTTCTTTGCAATTCATTATCTTGTCAGTAACATGACTCCATCAATTAAACATATATGTTGAAGGCAGCATATGCACTTGTATTAGATATCTATTATCTCCCACTGCTTAGTCCTTCCAAAAGGAACTCAATATATGTCATACTATATATGCAAAAGTTGTCTTCTCTATTAAAGTGCAACACATCATTTTCCAAGTAGACAAAAAAATAATATTCCATCTTTACTATACCCACCTGCAGTATATAAACATGGGGGAGCTACCCCACAATTTTTCACCCCTATGGCAGCCTACTATGCTGTCTTCATGATAAATTTGATAAAACAGAACTTAGTGTTCTAAGTTCATCATGAACTAAGTCTGATGAAAATAACTATTTTGGCAGGGATGAATTAATAGCATGCATTTTGGGTTATAGGAGCATCTCATTCACTTGAACCAATGTGATCATATCTTTAAAATGGTATGTACAAGCCACCAATAATGTGGTTGCTACTATAGGTAGGTCTGGGTTATGAGCTGTTTGCATTTAAGGAGATGTTCACAACAAATTCTAGTTTATTTGGTGAATGCCTGAAAGATGTATTATTTCATCTAAGCCAAAAACAGATGAAAAAAATAAAGGCAATTAAGAATTAAACTTGGCTCAAATCTCAAAGATTTGCCGGATGAGAATTGGACAAAACTTTGGAATTTACTACGAACATTTGCCTTAAATACAATAAATTAAATTTATGTTAAGAATTGAATATATAATTTTTTAATTATATAAATAAATATATAAATAAAAGATTAACAAGATGAGAGTTCCGGCACTTTTTTTTTTTTTGAAAAAAAGCACTGTCCATAAGTAAAGAAAGTTCCTCGCTTCAGAGTTTGCTCAACAATTATTGTAAAAATGTAAAAGTAAAAAGAAGGATTTTCTGGAATTGTTTCCCAGTATTCTACTCCAATCCATCACAGTGGAGGTAATTAAAAAAAAAGTTTGTAGAGGCTCATTAGTTCAAAAGAATTTTTGTTTCCTCACCTTACTTCATCCTTGCATTGACAGACTCAGAGATCTATTCTGTTTTCATGATAGTATACTTTAAGTTAAATGGAATCAAAATACAATTGATATAATATGATTTAACTCAGACATGTCAAACTCGCAATGTCATGTGACGTCGCGCGACATATCAGAGCTTTTTCCCCATTGCTGGCAATGTAGTGGGCGCGGTTTCTTTGTGACATGTCCGGCCCATGGGTCGGCAGTTTGACACCCCTGATTTAACTGATCATAAGTTCAAGGGAATATATGCTGAGTTAGTTCTGGGTTATTTTTAATAAAAATCTATGCAGATATGCATGTATCAGAAGCCTTGCCAGCTTCCTAATTTTTATCCACAAGCATGCATATAAAGCATGTATGAAAATAAAATACTTTAATATATTGAAGAGAACCAGCTGAAACTTTGTAAGATCTTGGCACTGGAAATAATTATGCCTGTTGCTCAGTTGCAAGATCTGCAATCAGTTCAGAAACAATCACTGAGAAAACATATTATCTCTTTATATCATTTTCTCTGTCATAAAGCCAAAGCTTACTCAGATGTAAATCAACAAAGACCTCCATAAATATAACTGATTCTAAATGTAACATGTAGCTTTCTTATTATTTGGTTCTGATTTTCTTCAATAATTTTTGGGGCTATATCAAAATTTGTTGAAGCCTTTCGGGTTTATAGGCATGTCCCAGGGAATTTGGAAAAGCTCAAAAACCCCATGTCATATTTAAAGTATTGCTGTAGCATTCTAAGCTTTCTGCTTCAACTGTTGGTTTAACCTTATAATGTATGGTGCCATGCAACTCTGTCAGCTCAAGCTGTGAAGTGTGGAATCGAACATTAGGACGCTGAGCTTGTCGATCAGAAGATCGACAGTTTGGCGGGTCAAATCCCGAGTGCCACGTAACAGAGTGAGCGCCTATTACTCGTCTCAGCTTCTGCCAACCTAGCAGTTCGAAAGCACGTAAAAATGCAAGTAGAAAAATAGGGACCACTGCGGTGGGAAGGTAACAGCGTTCCGTGCACTCACTCTGTTATGCGGCACTCGGGATTCGACCCGCCAAACTGCCGACTTTCTGATCGACAAGCTCACTGAGCCACTAACCCATTGAGCCACCGCGTCCCTTTCATAAGTAGCATATTATTGGGAGTGCAATTGTTACAAGCATGCTAAGATGAATCTACTCCACTTGTCTTACACAGGATATTTAGTTCTTACTATATCTACTACACACAGAGACACTTTTTTTGAATGGGTATAATGTTTAATGTTGTCAAAAATTAAATTCTATGTCTTATAATTATTTTTGATGAAAGCAGACTAGTATGGCTATTATCCCTGGAAACTATTATTAAAGGAACAAAGATAAGCTACTCAGTCTGCAATAGTAAGATGTAATTTTCATTTAGATGTTCAGATATCATATTTTTTAATTTATTACATCATTTTGCTGGCCATCTCACTTAGAGGCAACTGCATGCCAAGTTTTAAGGACTTGCTTTAATAAAGGGACTAAACAGCTAAATCAGATTCAGAAGCCCTTCCAAGGAAAGTGAATCTCTGGGTTATTCCATAAGATTAAGCATTCTTTGTTTATAGAAAAGTGATACAATACACTTTCATGGACACGCTTGCTAATGAAAATCACTTGTTAACAAGAGCGCACCACACACATGGGTACTGTCATGACAGAGAGAAGTTTCATACTTAAGTTCTGGCACCATATAAAATTATACAAGTTTTCTATTAATAGATAATACATTGTAACTGTCTTAAATCCAGTGGGTTCCTGTGTGTAATTGTTATAACCTGAACAACATAGCCTGCAAAGTGGTATCTAACATGAGCAATTTCTCTTAGGGACAGATCTTTTGTCAGTTTTTATCTATAGATTGGCATGAAATTATTTAACACAGATGTTCTGCAATCTACATGCATTAGCTTAGCAAGTTACATTTTGAGTATTAATGTAAAACATACAGGATAGAGGCCATATGTGAAAATTATTATAAAGTCTTTCTTGCATTTTCTTAAATACCTACATTTCTGCAAGAGCTGCATTTATGGTTATATTGTTAATCAGGGCTTTTTTTCTCATAGAACGCTCAGAACGGAGTTCCGGCACCTTTTTTGGAGGGAAACTTGTAGGGTAGGCAAGGTGGGTTGTATGACATGTGTGAGTTCCGGCACCTTTTTCTTTTACAAAAAAAGCACTGTTGTTAATGCAGCCAAAGTTAGAAATGGATATTTTTGGACACTTAGAATTTATCTCTAGAAGACTTAACAACACTGTTCTTGAACATTGAGACTAGAATAAAATGAGAGGGTTTGCATTGTGGGTCTGGCTATCTACAGATGGGTACCACATGAGCAGATAGAAAACGTGTCTGTGAAAATTTGCTGACAATTTTGTATGCTTAATACTGTTCTTAAAGTTAGAAGGTTAACCAGAGCAGCTGGTCTGCATCTGACCATTTTAAAATAGTAGTTATAAGGAAATTTTAGTGGGTACAAGATGTTACATTTTACATTAAGATATCAAAGGTCCCCAACTTGTTTCTCAATACTTTTATTTCAAACTTTGTGTTTGACTTGCTCAACTTTTTCCTCCCTTCTATCATTCTCTTTCCGTTTTTTTGGTGCCATTTATGGATTGATTGTTAATGGAGGTGCTTATGATATAAATAGCTACCATAAAAAATCTTCCAAATGTTTTTGCATGTTACAGTTTGAAACGTGTCTTACTAGATATTGACTGTAGCAGTTTGGAGTTTGGTCTAATGGCTAAAGCACCAGACTAGAGAACCAAAGTCCTGCCTTATCCACAAAAGCCAGCTGGGTAACTGTGGGCCAGTTACTCTTTTTCAGCCCAACGCAAGTTGTAGTGTTGTTGTGGGAAAATTAATAGAGGTGTGAAAGGAGAAGGTGTGTTGGATATATTCACCTTTAGTCAGGGCTTTTTTTCTCATAGAACGCTCAGAACGGAGCTCCGGCACCTTTTTTGGATGGAACTTTGTAGGATAAACAAGGCGAGTTGTATGACATGTGTGAGTTCCGGCACCTTTTTCTTTTACAAAAAAAGCACTGCCTTTAGTCATAATAAAGGCAGGATACACATGAACGAATAATAATAAATAATATTAATAATAAATAATCAATGAAAGAATCAGTGAATGAATCTTCTGATGTCCTGTTTTTATAAGGAATTTTAGTGCATTTTTTGTAGTAACTTGTGATTTTTAAAAGTCATAGGCTTGCTTTTCAATATGGCAAGATTATTCTTTGTGGGAAGATTGGTATGATTGGTGTTCATCCTGTTTTGGCAACAGAACATTTCCAAAGAACAAAGTTATAATTTGAAAGTGCTCTTTGTACTGTGTCTATCATTGATGACCCAGGCTTCCTTGTTCTATGACATGGGAATATTCTTTTGTTTTAAATTGCAACCTTTATTTATTTTTTATTGGAAAGAGAAAAAAGGAAGGAAGGAAGGAAGGAAGGAAGGAAGGAAGGAAGGAAGGAAGGAAGGGAGGGAGGGAGGGAGGGAGGAAGGAAGGAAGAAGGAAGGATAGGAAGGATAGGAAGGAAGGAAGGAAGGAAGGAAGGAAGGAAGGAAGGAAGGAAGGAAGAAGGAAGGAAGGAAGGAAGGAAGGAAGGAAGGAAGGAAGGAAGGAAGGAGGAAGGAGGAAGGAGGAAGGAAGGAAGGAAGGAAGGAAGGAAGGAAGGAAGGAAGGAAGGAAGGAAGGAAAAAATGTCTTATACACTAAACAAAAATGCTTAATTACAAAACTTGCAGAGAAGGCATGTAATAATGAATTATTAAGATAATTTATTTAATTATAGTAAACAAAATTTCTTATTCACTGCTGTCATTATTATTTTTGGCAGTTACTATGGTGGTAATTCATCAGTATTCCTCAATACATATAGGCCATCAGTCTAACACTGACCCAGGAACTGCAACCTAATTTAAACAGAAATAGTCTTGTAGTGTGGATATTCTTTTTGGCAACTTTTTCTACATGACCCTTTATATATGCATGAGAAAAGTGGAAGGATGTACTGAAAAGCAAAGCATTTACCTCAAGCTTCATGGCTACTTCAGTAACTGCTCTCTGGGCCATACATGATTTCTCTTATACTTTCTTAGAAAACATAACAATAATGCTCCAGCAAAAAACTTTGTGCTCGCTTTCCAAAAGAAAGGGAAAAATATGCAGGTGCAGCAGGGAGTACCATGTTGTGCTTCAGGAAGGCATAAGATTTGATAAACCAGTGATATACAACTCATTATATCCCTATATTGGTCATTTTCTGAATTGGTAAGTCCTCCTTTCCCCTCCCAATAACCTGTTGGCAAAAGTACTTATAACATATGGTGCATAATACAAAGTTGAAACGTGTTCACCGGTTCCAAAGATTAAGAACTCCTAGGACCATTGTATTGTTTTAATATATGAAACTATTTTTAAAACAATGTAAATACTGCCATTAAACTCAATTGTGCTGACTCATAACATGTTTCCAGGCCGATTTTGAACAGAGACCATATGAAGAATCTTACAGAAGCAGAACGCAAACCAGAGGATTTCAACTTTCTTTCCTCAGAATATCCAATCAGATGTTTGTAGGAAGCACACAAGCAGAACCATGAGTAGAAGAGCTACTATTGTACCCCAGTTCCTAATCTTCATAGATATGACATTTCACCTAGTTCTGTTTTTCATGTCAAATCTTTCTCAGATGGGTGAAACTTTGGGGGTGAGAGATCAGAAATACATATGCACTCAGACACACACACACACACACACACACACACACACAGAGAGAGAGACATGAATGCCAGTTTATATTTCAATATTAATATATGTGCATAAAAATACCATGTGTGATGCAGACTCACACAGGGATCTTAAAAATGCATTGTATTGTTTATGTGGAACCAATTTACAAAGCTGTGTTGGCACTAGTAAATTTCAGTATTTGCCTGTTATGAATTTGAATGTCATGGTATATGTTATCTTATTATTATTATTATTATTATTATTATTATTATTATTATTATTATTATTATTATTATTATTATTAATTAGTAATAATTACTTTAATGGCTAGATATTTTCTTTATGAATTGGCTCCATATTCTACCAGTACTGCATGGAAAGTATCTATTTACTTATTTGTTTTATTATTATCCTCGCATATCAATCAGTTATACATCTATTTTATTCCTGTTACATTTATATGATTTATTTCTGTTTTCTCCTCCCATTTTAAGGCTGGCCATATTACAGAATAATAATGAAGAGATAGAATATAAATTTGGATTAAAAGTACAATGGATCTTGTGGTTTTAAAAACATTCATTTTTATATACTACAAATATAATGACATTTATAAATTACACATCAACCAATTTTGAGAAGTTAATATTATATTCACATTTCAACTTACAGGCATAATGTCCTTTATGTTACTACTGGAAAAACATGTAAGAAACCTCCATAGACTTGAGAGAAACTTGAGAAACTGATATGGGAAAACAGAAATTATACTTAAAAATGTAGAAATATCCCATATTTATCCAGCAAACTGTTAGAAAGATTGTAAGCAGAAAGGAACATTGGTCTGTCTTTGATGGACATGCGAAAAGTTAATATAACTTTTGGAAAGGAAATTTGAAAAATTGTCATATCTAAGAAATAATTAAATCAGAACTACTACATATACAGTATTTGATGAAGATAAGTGCTAATATTTCAGGAAATGTATTATATATTTATAACAGCATTTGGAGGGACGGTATTTGTTTTATAAATAAAATAATAATAATGTCTGTCAACTTATAGGAAAGTGGAAATTAAATTATGACCTGTAATGTGAGTAGAAAATGGTGATACTAAACTGGTAAAATACCAAGCATTGTTATTGCTTAAAGTAAAAACAACTTTAAAAAAAGACACTAGAACTGAATGTGTATGTGATGATAATGTAATAGATTTAAAAATAGGAAAAATTGAGGAAAGTGAAACCTCTCATATACTGTATATTGTTACCAAAGTTGGTAATTTAACCCTGCCAAGGATAATTTGCATTTGTAAAATGTTGCATATTTGGCTGTACAACCAGGGTATACTTTATTTATGCAAATTACATTTTAAAGTGCTAATAGATAAGCAAACTCCATTTCACTAACTAAATCTAATCTGTGGCATCCAATGAATGTAGCCAGGAGGCCAGTTGATCAAATTAGTGATACATAATCTTCATGCTACACTTATTTAAATGAATATTCTCTATTTACTAGAGATAACAGCTATAGAACCAAAACTATGCTCCTTTTGTCAAAATAATAATAATAACCACATTCTCATTTATATGTGTACTTTGCATTAAGCAACTGCATGTTTTACCCTAAGGACCTTTCTTTGCTGATGGTTATACTTTCTGAACCTTGATTTTATTTTACAGATTGAATTCCCATTCTTCTCACTACAGAAAAAATAAGGTGTATTTTGTGTATAAATCATTACAATGAACCTCATTAGACATTCCATTAGCTACATAGTTTATTGTTAGATATTTATGGAGTTTAAAAATGTCACAATCATTCTATGACCTTTAAAGAGAATTGGTTCTAGGTAAAATAGCATAATTATGGATACTACTGAAATGTATTATTTCAGGAGAAAGGCAATCTTCCATGTCTGATAGTGACCTGTCTAGTGATATTCTGGCTAACAAACTACTGCTGTATTTCTGAGAGCAAAAATTAAGACCCTAAAACCCATAAAAATGGCTGTTTATAATTTCTTTCACCCAGCCAGCATTCAGTGGTCCAAAGTTATTCATAAACTTCTGACTGCTCAAGGAGGATTTGCAAATCCAAAGCATAGCAGGAAAAAATGAGATTTATTCAAATAAAAACAGTTCTCGTATCTCAGATGCAGTATATATAACTATGTTCTTGGTTGAGGGTCATCGCTGGATATTTTATAATTATATGTTGGGAACAGCAGACCAAACTAGTGGGTAGATGGGTCGTGGGTAGATGGATAATTTCTATTTCACTTTATTTATATACAAGCTAAAAGAAAAGATACATTATTTTATTATTATATATTTAATGCTTAGTCATATTAAAAATGACAATTTATGCTCTTGGATTCTAAACTTTTCAGGGCTTGCATATGGCCTGAAGTCTCTAGAGGTACGTCTATAACCCAATGTTAAAAGTTGTTTAGAAGAGGAAGGAAGGAAGGAAGGAAGGAAGGAAGGAAGGAAGGAAGGAAGGAAGGAAGGAAAGAATAGGGTAGGATAGGAAAGGAAAGGATAGGATAGGATAGGATAGGATAGGATAGGATAGGATAGGATAGGATAGGATAGGATAGGATAGGATAGGATAGGATAGGATAGGATAGGATAGGATATTTATGTTTCTTTTGTTACTTCTTATATATTATGTATTTCTTGTAAATTACTTGACTATGTATTCATATCCAACAACCATTAATGCAAATGCTGTGGTTTCACCAGACATTTTTTAAATAATTGATTGCTGCACTATTGACTGCTGAACTATCTGGAGACACTCATGCTCCCACAATAAAGCAGAATATAAACTGTTAACCAGCAGACAATTGAATGTTTCTCACCTTGCCTTTTATTAATGTGATCATCTTGCAAATTCTCTCTTGACAAATGTATTACCATTATGACTTTTCCCACTAATTTTGCTGTTATATAAAGTGTAACTAGCATTCTAAAGATTTTGGCAGAATATTAACGAGACTGAATCAAAAGAA
Organism: Vipera berus; assembly: GCF_964194415.1. NCBI lineage: Eukaryota > Metazoa > Chordata > Lepidosauria > Squamata > Viperidae > Vipera > Vipera berus. The sequence goes on along the minus strand of NC_138209.1, from coordinate 40,350,021 downwards.
ATTCTTGCAGGGGAATTCTATTCATGCGAAAGTCATATCTGATGTAAGGAACATATGCCAGAAATAATGAATAGATGTGCATCTGTAAACATCACCAAAACTATTCTAAATCAATTATATTTCATATTATCTAATTACATATTGAAAACATACCTGCTTTTATAGTGTGCTAAGGGGATGACATAAGTATGTGTATAAGTATGTATGCATGGGTGTATAACTTGCATTTGGTGGGTCCCAGGAGACATGTATTTTTTTGCCATGGAGTGTACCTAATGGAACATTCTTTTCCCCAAATTAGATTAGTTCCATCTCTTTTGACAGTCTGAAAGGCCCTCAAAACCTAGAAAATGAGAAAAAGAAAATGATCTCTATCTTTATTCCAACTTGCTGAAATCTTAATAGCTACTAACCACTTTGTTTTATAGCAAGACTCCATTCCCCAGTTTGTTTATTTATTAAATTTGTTTGCCATCCATCTCACTGCAAGGCAATTGATAGTTCTTAGGACCAAAACAGAGAGTTCAACCTGAGGCACTCCTGTCTCTATTCATAAGCAAATGGCAATTAGAGCTTTGGAGAACAGAATAGTGGCAGTAGACAGTTGAAGAAATTGGGAGATTTGGATGACCATTCTAAGACCATTCTTAACTAGCAATAGCAAGAGCACTTAGACTTACTGTATATAGCTCTTTATAGTGCTTTACAGCTCTCTCTAAACAGTTTGCAGAGTCAGCATATTGCCCCCAACAATCTGGGTCCTCATTTTACTGACCTCAGAAGGATGAAAGGCTGAGTCAACCTTGAGCCGATGAGGATCGAAGGAATTGAACTCATGGCGATATGACAATTGTCTGCAATACTGCATTCCAACCACTGCACCACCAAACCTCTTGAATTATGTATTTCTTTTCTCTTGATAATATATATATTCATTTCACTTTCACTTAGCTTTTAATTATCTTTATTTTCGTCATGGCTTGTGGCTATTACAATTTGAAAATTAGAGAATGGAAGTGAAAGGATGATTTTCCCCCCAATCTATGTTCTGAGCAGAGAACTATAGGCAATGAGCCTTGGTGGAGCAGTGGGCTAATGCCTCCTTAAGTAACACCAGCTGCCTGCAATTAGTGCAGGTTCGCATCCCACCAGGCTCAAGGTTGACTCAGCCTTCCATCCTTCCGAGGTAGGTAAAATGAGGACCCAGATTGTTGGGGGCAATTAAGCTGACTTTGTAATAATGCCGCTTGGGGGGGGGGTGAAAGCCCTAACTATAGAATGAAGGCTACTGCTAAGCTTGTAAGCCGCCCTGAGTCTTCGGAGAAGGGCGAGATATAAATGGAATTAAAAAAAAAACTTCTTTTCTCCATATATGAGCTATTATGGCTTACCTTGCTTCAAAAAACAGAGCTTGGTGCCATCAGTCAAAATACCTCATGCAGATATTTAAACTGTCATCTTTCCATTGATGTGAGTGTATGTGTGTGTTTTGTCCGTAAATGTGTTAAGAATGAAAAATGGGAGAAAATTGGATTAACGTGGAAAGCTTGCAAATTAACATGTCTGGAAATGCCTACAATTCCCAGCAGAAGGAAAACAAGTGAAGCATCTCAACTGTATGGTGAAGCTGAACACCCCTACTCCTTCTTAATCTCTTAAGATTGCAATTATCCCAGAGCTTTCTCATGCATATACAGTACATGTCAGATTATTAATTTAAAAAAGATAATTTAAAGTTAGGGTTTATATGCTGTTCAATACATTCTACAAATCCAAATAGGACTACTTTCTTTTGCTTGTTAAATCCTAAGCATGTAATCTACAAGAGTTCATTCCTAAATATATTAAGTGGCAATTACATGTTAATTCCATGTAAGCCTTACAATGTTCTCAGATTAACAAGAGAAGAAGTTTATAAAATTCACAATATTGAAAAACCTGGAGGGAGGGGGTTAGATACAATAAAGTCATATATTAGAGTTTCCTAAAAACGGTGCAAAATATCTGGGCTCATACCATGTGAGAAAAACAAAGCTGTGAGTCTAGAAAAGAATTGCTTTTTTCTGTGATAGTTATGGACCTAAAAACCAATTTCCAACTATGTGAAGCTCTATAATTTCATAAATTTGGGGAACTTGAATGCTGAATCTCAGCAGGTTGTTATAAAGAGTGGCCTTATTTTTCCTCAACATTTGTATCCATTTTCTATTCTTTCACTTTATTATGATATCCATAATCCAATTGCCAGATTTTTTTTTCAGGTGAAGAAAATTCAAACCTATAAAAGTCAACCATCACACTATTAAACAAAAAAGAAGAATGTATATTACCTACGGTTGACTATAGAGTTTACATAAAAGTTATTTATACCAACTGTTTCTAGTTAATGGAAATCCAGACCTTACATATAATGTATGGTGCTTCAATTTTGCTGGAAGTAGGGGAAAGATAATTGATGCTGCATGCTCTTTTATTGTTTCCCACATGTCAGAATCAAGCTGTTCACTGGATCATTGAAGTGTGCTCAGGCTTTGTGCCAGATCATCAGGAACCAAGGTCATATGTGATGAAAATGCAGTGCTTGAAATAGGAAGAGCATGGATCAGGTCTTTGAAAGGAGCTTTCATTCCACTTCCCTCAGATTAAATCCAGAAATGGGATTTTCAGAGTGAGGAGAAGGGGGTTATCCCAACCTTCAAAATGTGTACAAATCTTTCTAAAATTGAAAAGAAACAAGATTTATGAATATGCATCATTAGATTACATGCTTACAACCTGGTATGGTTTCAAAGAGCTTTCCACACCAGCATAAACCAGAAATTATTTCAAGGACTGTTTGAATTAGTTCAAGCACTATTATACATGTGTAAGTTTTCAATGAATTAGTTAAACATTACAGGAGAAATAATATCTTTTGCTCCTTAACTCCAAATATATGTGGTGTTATTTTTGCTCAAGAAATCCAGGCCCTTCCTTTATTTTTCAGTTTTCAGAGACATCTCCTTTTCAAAACTAATGTTGAAAGATTTTGAAAAGGAGAAAATGCAATAGACTAGACAAAAGAAAAAAAATACCTCCATGCTTTTCTTCCCAGTTCTCCCTTAATATATATGAATAAGGTCAAACATGTGAAACCATATGGTTTTAACATTTGAGATTTACTCTTTATTTGTCTATGACTGCATGATATTTCAGAGGATATATAAGTTGTTGAATGCCTGCAGTTATTCAGTTCCTGCTATCTAAAACATTACAAAATGACCACCTATAGGTTAACAAACTATAACTTTTACCTTAAGACTTTAGGGATGTTGATTCTGAAAATAATTTAGGTATGCAGTTTGTTTACTCACCAACATGTAAGGGTGCATATTTCAATTTAGGAAATTGAAATTTCTTAAACATATAGAAATATAGTGAGATAAGGATTCTATATTATAAAATTGTGTTAACATTTTATACACACACACACACACACACACACACACACACATACACATTTATGTGTGTGTGGTGTGTCCATTAAACAGTTCCTCCACTCTGGAGTCCAAACTCATAGAAATAAGAAACAATTTACCAACCCAGTAATCCACAAAATGATTCATAGGGCCCAGCTCAGAAAACTAAGTTGATTATCATCCAGTAAAAGAAAACATACATTTTATATCAAATGATAGGAAAAAGCTTTTAAAATTTTAAAATATACTCCCCCATCTATATTAATCTAAGTATTTCTTCTAATTCAATAAGATATTATATCTTACTCATACTTATTCTTATATCATTTAGATAAATTGGGGTTACAGTTCATATAAACAAATAGTATAAAGTTCATATATACAATAAAGAGCTGTGGTGGCACAGTGGTTAGACTCCATCATTCTGAGGTCAGTAAAATGAGGACTCAGATTGTTGGAGGCAATATGCTGCCTCTGTAAACTGCTTAGAGAGCTGTAAAGCACTATGAAGCACTATATGAGTCCAACTGCTATTGCTATAATTCCTCTTCAGTATGGTCAAGAAGTTAGGGTATTAGGGAATCTGTAGTCTTTTGACATTTAGAGGATAACAGTTATGGAGGACTGCTATAACTCCAAAAACACTAGATCAGTTTTCTCCAACTTAAAAGCTTTAAGATGAGTGGACTTTGTAATGTATTGGGATTTTTACTTGAACTGTTCATGTCTCTGTTTGAATGCTGCTTAAGGTTGCTCAATGGTGTGCCTGTGTAACGGTCACTGACTAAGCCAGACTTGTTGTCTCCAAGAAGATCATTGGATGATTTGGGGTGGGAATGGGTTCCTTTAAACCTATTGGCCGCCGCCTAGTGGCCAACCATATAAGTAGCTGCGCAGCAGCCTCTGTTTCTGTTCTGTTCCTGTTTGCCTCAATACAGCAATGTCCCTGTTTGCAACCTTCCGTCTCGCTTATTGCCCTCAAAGAACCAGCTACACAACACTGGTGATGAAGGTGGGATGCTTCTTTGAAAGAGCTTGAAGTCACTAGGAGTGAGGCCAGCACAGCACCTGGCATGGACTGCATTCCCCCCCCCTTGGTCTGCCTAGCAAGCCATACTAGAGACCACTCCATCCTGCGGACCAGTCACAGGGCCTACAAGGAAGAAGCAGCATGAGGCAATGCGAGGCACAAGCTGCGAAGACTTCTCACCATGTTGAAGATCAGAAAGCTCAAGGAATTCGACATCACACACCTGGAAAGATGGTTGTTCTACATTTCAAGAGTAGAGAACTACCTCCACACAAACCAAGTCACCAAAGATGGCCTGAAGGCTGCAACACTTCTCTGTGTCTGTGAGTCTGCAACATTCGACATCGCAGAGAACTTAATTGCACCGGCACAGCTGGAGTCCGTTACTTACGCGGACCTGAAGAAACAGCTTGGTGACCATTTACAACCAAAGCTGTCAGTGATAGCGTGGAGGCATGCCTTCGAACAGCAAGTACAACAACCTGGCAAGATGGCCACAGAGTTCATCGTGGCATTGAGACAAGCTTCACGCCTCTGCCAATTCTCAGACTTGGAAGAAAGGCTTCGAGTTCATCTCATTTGTGGACTAAGGAGTAGAGAACTCCAACAAAAACTTTTCGCGAAGGAGACTCTCTCGCTCCAAGAAGCCTTAAAGGAAGTTATGGCGAACAAGGCCACCGATAGGGCCGTGAAGGTGTTATGGCCCATCAAAGGCATTCCACATGAAAAAGCCGTCCACCACAAGGACGCTGATCATCAAGAAGAAATTGACTCTGACCACGAAGTAGACAAGATCCAACGGCACCATGACAAGGAACTGAAGCCCCCTTACAAGGCAGTTCCCTTCCTTTCAATGTTTGGGCTGTGGCGGCTGCCACCGACGAGCGGACTGCCAGTTCAGGACAGCCACCTGTTGGGCCTACGGAAAATCCGGCCACATCACAGCCGTCTGTAGAGATCGCCACAAGGACCGTCAACTGGATGAGCCATACAGGAAAGGTACCAGGGCACCAGGACAGCATAGAGTAGGGTTCTGCTCCAGTTGCAGGAGTGTCTTCCACATGGGAGCTCGCTGCCCCCTTAAACCAAAACTTCAGCTTCAAGTCGAGCTGCAAGGTGTTCCTTGCAGGATGGAACTGGACACTGGTTCAGCTGTATCCATTATTTCCCTTGAGACTTTCAGGTTTGTGTGCAACTGCAGCAAAAGGTGGGCCAAGCTTAGGCCATCTGACATCATTTTAACTGACTTCCAGAGTTCCCAGGTAGCCATCAATGGTGAGGCCACATTGGCCATCAAATTCAAGGGGTATTCAGGGCTCCTAAATATAATTGTGATGGAGGGCCAGAGAATGAGTTTAATTGGGCTTGATTGGTTTGATGCAATGGGTATTCAAGTAACCGGGATCCACCGGACACAAGCGGCGAACTTGGTGTGAATATGCGAGGAATTCGCAGATGTTTTTGACACAAGCCTGGGAGAGTACAAAGGCCCTCCGATAGCATTTAAGCTTGATCCTTCCATAAATCCCATTAGGATCAAGCCCCATCGAGTGCCATTTGCACTAAAACACAAAATCTATGCAGAGCTGGACAAGCTAGTCAGTCAGGGGGCCCATAGATGGGGGTGAATGGGAGACTCCCATTGTCATGCCATTTAAGGCCAACATAGAGGTTAGGATTTGTGCTGATTACAAGTGCACCATTAACCAGGCACAACAACAGCACGTGTGCCCAGTGCCAGTCATTAGCCAGATTTTGGCATCGCTGCAAGGGGATACCATGTTTGCTAAGTTAGATTTGGCACAGGCCTATCAGCAGTTACCTGTGGATGAGGCCACAGTGGCTGCACAAACAATTGTGACACACAGGGGGGCTTTTAGAGTCAAACGCCTCCAATTCAAGGTTAGCGTAGCCCCAGGGATCTTCCAGGGAGTTATGGAGCGTACGCTCAAGGGTATTCCGGAGGTCTGCCTCTATTTGGATGATGTGCTCATTGCCGGTGAGTCCACTGAGGTGCTAGCAAGGCAGCTCAAAGCCATCCTTCAATGGTTCCACACAGCGGGACTCAAGCTGAAGAGGGACAAGTGTAAAATTGGGGTCTCTTCCACTGAATTCCTGGGGTTCCCTATTGATGCTGAGGGCATCCATCCTGCAGAGTCCAAGCTGAAGGCAATTCACCTGGCACCAAGCCCCAGATCCAAAGGAGAGCTCCAGGCATTCCTGGGTCTCCTGAATTTTTACCATGCGTTCCTTCCTAACAAGGCGTCAGTGGAAGAGTCATTACACTGGCTCTTAGAGAAAAACACCCCGTGGAAGTGGACCAAGGTTCACGAAAGTACTTTAAGGCAGTAAAGTCATTACCGTCCTCCAATTCAGTGCTTACGCACTTTAATGAAACCTTGCCTGTATGCATTGCATGTGATGCATCCCCTTATGGGGTGGGGGCTGTACTAAGCCATTTGTCAAATGATGAGACTCATGTCCCCTTTGCCTATTATTCAAGGACATTGTCCTCAGCTGAGCGCAATTATGCTCAGATTGACAAAGAGGCTCTGGCCATCGTGGCCAGGGTGAAGAAATTCCATGATTACTTTTATGGCAGGAAATTCACGGTCTTCACTGACCACAAGCCATTGTTGGGGTTTACCACACACAGGCAGATGCCTCAAATACTGTCCCCTAGAATGTTAAGATGGTCCGTTTTTATGTCAGCCTAGAGCTACAGACTGGTTCACAAACCTGGCAAAGACATGGGCCATGCAGATGGCCTTAGCAGGTTGCATTGCCACAGGTGGAGCCAGATCTGGCTCCAGTAGCTCGCATCTTGTCAATTCAAAATTTGCCTGAATGTTCCCTCCATGCTGGGGATGTGGCTGCGGAAACTGCTGCAGACAGAATTTTAAGCAGAGTGTTGTCATGGACTCACACTGGGTGGCTTGAAAATAGCCCTGGACCAGAGTTCCAGAGCTATTTCACACATAGAAATGAGCTTTCAGCTCACAAAGGCTGCATTTTATGAGGGAGCAGGGTTATTATCCCCAGTTCATTAAGGCACCATGTGCTTTAGTTTCTGCATGAGGGTCATCTGGGCATAGTCCAGATGAAGACATTGGCATGGAGCTACCTATGGTGGCGGAGTTAAATAAGGCTATTGAAGCCCAAGTACATGGGTGTTGCATGTGTCAACAGTCCAGACCAAAGATGCCACAGGCCCCTGTCCACTGATGGGAGGAGACTCATACACCGTGGTAAAGGATTCACACTGAATTCGCTGGGCCCTTTCAGGGACAGCTGTCTTTGATAGTGGTTGACAACCACTCTAAATGGTTGGAAGTAATTCCTATATCAACTATGACTACTGTTAGGACCATCCAGGTGCTTAGGAAGCTTTTTGCCACACACTGGCTGCCGGATATTGTAGTCTCGGACAATGGGGCCCAGTTCACAATGGCAGAATTTCAGGCCTTCTTGAGGGCTAACCTCATAAGGCATGCAACGTTGGCTCCCTTTCACCCCTCAACTAACCAGCAGGCCGAACACATGGTGCGTATGAGAAAAGAGTCACTCAAGTGCATTGTGTCTAGGGATTGGAACCATAGGCTGGCTGATTTCTTGCTTTGCCAGCATACTACGCCTTGCACAGCAATGGGCAAGAGCCCAGCAGAGCTTCGCTGGGGAAGAAGGTTAATCATGAAACTGGACAGGTTGCACCCTGACGGGGTATCAGCAGACACATGCCCAAAGGCACCAAGAGGGTTGCATGTGGGTGATGAGGTGTGGGCCCGGAACTATGGGCATGGGAACTTGTGGGTGCCAGGTAAAATTGTCAAAATCTTGGGACCTCTTTCCTACAAGGTGGCTCTGGATGGGAGGGGCGAGTCGTTCACCACCATATTGATCAGCTGTGGAAGCGTTTTGCAGAATAGCCACTAAGTGAGGACCTCACAGGAGGTCTGCAAATAGAGCTGACAACCGGCAGCTTAACAGAGCAGTTCACACACTCTGGGCACTCATTCAGTCAGTACAACGGGGAGGTGGCCATAGATAGACACAGTCCAGGAGTGCAACATGGGTCTCCAGACGGGGAAAGTCAACCTGAATGCGGTGGCAGCTTTGTTGACATAGCTACCTCATTGGACTTTGGTTTGGCCCGACCAGCAAAGGCCAGCCAAAAGAACTCGAGTCAATCCGACTCATGTGAACCCAAGTCCTGGTCTACCCAGCCCGGCAGGCAAGCTGGTAGACCAGGAGTTGCCTGGATCCCCCAGGCGTTCTGAATGGTCATGTAGACCACCACCATATTTACAAGATTATATCCTTAAATAATGTGTGTACATTCTAGGGGGGAGGGGTGTAATGTATTGGGATTTTTACTTGAACTGTTCACGTGTCTGTTTGAATGCTGCTTAAGGTTGCTCAATGGTGTGCCTGTGTAACGGTCACTGACTAAGCCAGACTTGTTGTCTCCAAGAAGATCATTGGATGATTTGGGGCAGGAATGGGTTCCTTTAAACCTATTGGCCACTGCCTAGTGGCCAACCGTATAAGTAGCTGTGCAGCAGCCTCTGTTTCTGTACTGTTCCTGTTTGCCTCAATAAAGCAATGTTCCTGTTTGCAACCTTCCATCTCGCTTATTGCCTGCAAAGAAACGGCTACACAACAGACTTCATCTCCCCAAATTCCCAGATTGAACCATATGAAGAAGCTGGCAACCCCGAAATGCGAGGATACTATTTCAAAATATATTATAATAGACCTAGTAAAGCTATCCAGCCAGAAGGAGGAGGAGGAAGAGGGAGGAGGGGGAGGAGGATCATTGCAAACACCTGAATCTTTTATTGAATTAAGTTTGAAAATCAGATCAGTTTTATTGCTTTTAAATTATATTTTCTAATCCTATAATGTTACTTTCAAATCCTGAATTAAAAGGAAATCTTAGCATACATGCCCCTTCTTGCAAATACAGCACTAAATATTCCTACACATTCTGATTCTATTCAGCTTTGGCTGTTGAAAAGTTCTGTACACAGGGATATAGGATATTTACACAGGTGCAAGTTTTACAAGTATATGCCTTCTTCACTACAGAAGGAAGTCATTAGTAGGTAGAGTCAAAAAGAATCCAGTCTTCCAAGCTATCTTCCCAATAAATTAGTATTTATATTTTTTAAAAAACTGCAGCAGGCAGTTAGTAATGACTTACAAAGCCCTACATGGCATGGGTCCGGATTACCTACGGCAACACCTGCGGCCGGCGTCAACTTCCCTCCGTCCAGTGCACTCCCACAGAGAGGGCCTCCTTAGGGTGCCTCCGATCAAAGAATGCCGATTGGTGGCCCCCAGGGGGAGAGCGTTCTCTGTGGGTGCGCCATACCTATGGAACCACTTGCCGGTTGAGCTCCGGACGGCCCCCGACCTTCGCTCCTTCCGGCGCGACTTAAAAACATATCTATTCGAGCAGTCAGACCTGGTCTGATGGGTTAGGGTAGGGGTTTTAATATGTTTTAATACTGTTTTAAACTGGGCTAAATACTTAATCGTTTTTTTAACTTTTGTATTCCGCTTTTTTATATTTATTGCCCTGTACACCGCCCTGAGTCCTTCGGGAGAAGGGCGGTATAAAAATATTGATAAATAAATAAATAAATAAAATAATCCAGACAAAGTTAAGCAAATCTACATTCTTCAGTTTCTATGAGAAAGTAAAGAAAGCAATGCTGTCTTCCACTGGAATCAATGGTAATATCTTTGGTAGTTTATATTTTATGACTAAAAAGAGAAATGTGCAAAACAATCTTTTGTTCTTCAGAGTTTAAAATAAATGTAGATCACTAGCATAAATAAGAATAGTCCTAAAATACTTCAAATGGGTATTAGTAGTGCTACTTATAACAATAACAGTAACAATAATAGAGTTGGGAGGGACCTTTGAAGTCTTCTAGTCCAACCCCCTGCTCAGGCAGGAAACCCTATACTTTCATAAGTCTTTTTAAAATTTTGATGTTCACTCTGTTTAATTTTACATTTCAATTACGAAACATATCATTAACTTAACGATAATTAAATAAGTGAATAAGGAAGTTGAAAAGCATTATTTAAATCATTAGATAAGACAAGACTAGCCAAACAATCACTCTTAACTATTAATGGAAAAAAAATCTGCACTTTAGGAATGGCTGGCTATTAATATTTTCAAGATAGAATACCGTTCAGAAAGTCTATATTATTAGGATTAATTATTTATTATTAAATTTAAAAAAATCAAACTATTAAAAATATTTTAATTAATAAAATATTAATTAAACTTGTTTGTCTCCCATCTCACTGCAAGATGATTCTTGTGTCATTTTCTTGTGTGACTTCCAAGCAGAAAAAAAAAATAGGGCAGGAAGTGCTTTTAATTCCTGGTAGAATGTTAAATTACTGTTTAGACCATTTGTTTCACTGTTTTAACAATTCAGAATGGCATTACTCTTGAGTTAATCTCACTTTGTATAGTGCTGATTTAGCAGATAATGAAGAAAGTGATGCTATCTTAATTGTCTTGCCATCTTGATTGACAATTATAGGTTAAGAGTCTAGGGAGAAGTTCCCTGAAGATGGGGGCTCCAACACGAGTCTGACAGCTTGGAAGACTAAACCTCGGGTCCTGGTGACCGACCCAGATTGGATCCTAAAATTCACTAGTAATACAAATGATACATTTTTGTTGCTGTTCAATAATGGGAAAAATGGTGAACAGTCCACAATACGGAACTCTATTAAGCAATCTGATGTATTATTTCACGTCTCTGAATGGACCCACATTAATAAAAAAAATACCATGAATAATTGCACTAGTTCTGAAAGCCTTGACATTAATTTGTACTTCATTGTAAATCTGGATAAAATTACCATATTCTCACGCAACCCTTTTTCATAAGCTTTTGACATCTTGACTTGTGGTTTCTTCACAGATGAAATCAAGTGCCTAAAAGCTTCATCATTATTATCAAACAATAGCAGAAGTTCCTTTGGGTAATTTTATACATGTTGAAACTGTCATGTGAAAAAGCTCTAAAATTTTCAAATTCATTTACCCTAATCAGGTGCATGTAGAATCACTATGGGAGACTATAAGTCACTCATGCTAGAAAAATATGATAAGCCAGGGTTACTGAAAAAAGAAAAAAGAAAAAAAGAAAAAATTTTCTCTAGCATCTGGCTTGCCTCTTCTGCTACATTTATTGATATTTTATCTTCTTACAGATTATTTTTACATAAGGGCTATAAGCTAAATAAATAAATAAATTTACCTAATGATTTCACAGTCATTATACAGAAACATTCTATTCTTGACTACAAGTATAGTATAGAGTTCAAAATAGACAGTTACTAATCATCTTGCAAATTTTTAGTTTTCACGTGTTATATAAAATTGTATAAATAAATACCATGGCCTTACCATTGACTATAGGATTGTTTTTCCATCAGTCTTTTCATAAAATACATCATTTTATTGGTTTATTGAAAATTCATCTTTTATGTGTGCATAGTATTAATATTCATATTCTCCACTTCTGATTTACATGTTGTTACATCTTTATTTAATTGCATTGCATCCACGTTTACTCTCCAAACATGTTGCAGTCTTCTTGATTTCATGTTATTATTGCAGAATAGGCAATACCACAATCCATTTCACATTCTGGCCGATAATTTCATAGTAATAATTTATGTGTGCTTTTTAAAAATAAGTACTTTAATACTTTATGGGTATTAACCTGTTGTTTTATGACTGCCAGAGTATACAAAACTAAAAAAATATTATTTTTAATTTGGGAAGTTTGGAGGGATTTTAAGAAGTAATATTATTTACCTTTTCAAGGCTGAAGGCAACAAATTTGCTCCTAAAAAACTCTAGACTTCTCACAACTTCCATTGGTTCTGATCTTACTCATTTTGATGTACAGTCCTCAACATGCCTCAAAAAAACCACAAGTGTGTATTGAACTAAAGGAAATGGGCCTTCCCACTTTATACTAATGTAGTTTAGCTCTCGTAATATTTATTTCCACTCCATGTGGATGCCCCCTTGTCATGCAGGAGAAACGTGTGTTCTATTGAGGTTGAGAGCTATGCTGGAGATATACCACCAGAGAGTATACCAGAAGGGTCACCCAAGCCAGACAGGTCTCAATGGAGGAGCCAGACTAAGAGTATCCATGAAACACAAAACAGGACAGAACAGAAAAAACAGAGTTGAAAGGCAACCCCCTGCTCAGGCAGGAGACCCTATACCATTTCAGACAAATGGATTTCCAGTCTCTTCTTAAAAGCCTCCAGTAATGGAGCACTCACAACTTCTGAAGGCAAGCTCTTCCAATGGTTAATTGTTCTCACTGGAACAGTTTGCCTTCAGAAGTTGTAGGTGCTCCATTACTGGAGGGTTTTAATCATTAATCGTGATCAGAGAATGGGAAAAAAAATCCCATAATCATGATGAGAACAGAAAAAGAATCCTGTACTGGCTTGGTTATTGCCTGGGTTAACAAGGACCACAGCAGTTACTGTCCCTGGGCAGCTGTCAAAAAGTGAGTTACAGGGGTTGGAGAAAGACCTGGCAACCTATTCTGCAAAAAACTCCCCAGTATTATTCTATGGAAAGAGTTGCAAACATGTCAGATAGGGGTACCCAATAATAGGATAATAGGAATTCCAGTTGTTGAGGCAGCCACTGGTGAAAACAAATGTCTACATTGTACAGAGATACTTTGGATAGCCATATGGAATGTCAGAGGAACGAGTCAAGGTAAATTAGATATTGTCAAGTGTAAAACAATCAAGTTGGAAATTGATCTCCTTTGTGTCAGTGAACTACACTGGACAGACAATGGCTTTTTCTTAAACTTCACTGTCTATTACTCAGGACATGAATGGAATGATGTTTATTGTAAGCAAGAAACTTACTAGAGCAGTGGAAAACTTCTCAATAGTTAGAACCAAAATTATGACATCAGAATTCATGCCACGCCCATCAACATCAAAATTTTCCAGGTTTATGCCCCAACGATGGCTGCAATAGAGCTTTTATGCCATGGTCCAAGAAATTATGAAACAAGTGCCCCCAAAAGACACTGTTTCCATCCTGGGCGACCTTAATGCAAAGGTTAGCAAAGAAGAGGAGACAGGCATCACTGCTCATTTTGGACTAGGTGAGAGGAATAATGCGGGTTATTATATGGTTCAATTTTGCCAAGAAAGCTGATTTAGGATCATGAACATACGGTTCAAATGGCACAAGCTCCACTTATATACTTGGGCCTCACCAAATGGACTTTACCATAAAGAGATTGACTATGTCCTGTGCAGTCATCAATGGACCAGATCAGTCCTTGCTGTTAAGGCACATCCAAGTGCTGATTGCAGTTCAGATTATGAATTGTTTGTGGCAAATATTAAAGTAAAATTACGCACCATCAAAAAGGCAGTGCCTCCAAAAAGTTTGATATCATCAAAATCCCTATTACATATCTAACATATACAAAATAAGTTTGACCTACTGGACGCTGCTGAGAAGACGCCTGGCGAACTGTGGTAGGAAATTCAATCGACCATTATTGAAATTGCAGAAGAACACATACCACACAAGAAGCCAAAGAAAAGTGCAAGAGGCTCTCAAACGAAACCATCAAAATGGTTGAGCAAAGAAAAGTAGCCAAAGCAGCAGGCGAATGAAAAAAGCAAGAAAACTGAATGCAGCTTTCCAGAGGGCAGCAAGGAAGGATAATGACGTTTACTAGGACGAATATTGTAAACAGCTTGAAACAGACTACATAAAGGGTCACGCCAGGAATGCATTTATGCAAGTCAAAAAGATCCAAGCACCATTTATTAAGGCATCATTAAAAGCAACCAAAGGAAATAAATGTCCGACCAATAAGGCATAAGGAGGGCAAGAATATACAGAAATGCTATTTGCAGATAGCAAAAGGGCCCAGCCTCAGAATGATGAAGAAAAAGAAGTAGAAATAGAACTGGCCATCTTTGAGGAGGAGACCATATGGGCAATGAACCAACTGCCAAACAACAAGACTCCAGGTGTTGACACTGTCCCTGCAGAATTACTGAGACCTGCACCACCCAGAGTCATTAGAGATCTGTGCCATAAAATCTGGGAAATCAATATATGATCACATTATTGGAAATGCTCAGTATTCATTTCACTGTCAAAAAAGGGTGACTCTAAAGATTGCTCCAGTTATTACACAATTGCTTTCATCCCTAACATAAGCAGGATTCTGTTTAAAATTATACAACAACTTCTAGCACCATCAAAAGGGAATTACTAGATATCCAGGCTGGCTGGCTAAGGGGTCATGACATCTGAAACTATATTGCAGATCGGCGCTGGATCATGGAAAACCCTTGTGAATATAAAAACATAAAAAGATCACAAAATGTGGTTCATTGACTACAAGAAAGCCTTCAATTCTGTTGATCATGAGAAGCTATGGAGAGCCCTACAAGACCTGGGGGTACCAGCACATCTGGTCAAGCTGGTGCAATCACTGTACACAAATCAGGAAGCTACTGTGCTAAAACCATATATGACAACACCGAATGGTTTAAGATAGAGAAAGGAATGCAACAAGGTTGTATTCTCTCTTTTCTTATTCAACCTGTATGCCAAAATGATCACGATGAAGCTACATTTTGAAGAATCAAAAATTGGTGGAAGAAACATCAACAGTCTACGATATACTGACAATATAACACTCCTTTTAGAAACGAAAGAAGGCCAGGAACATTTGGTCAAGAAAAATAAAGAAGAAAGTGAGAATTTTGGTCTATTTCTATACAAAGACCAAGCTCATGATCACTGCAAGTTTCTGACACTGTTTATTCTCCCTCCATCTCTTCCTTTAGTAAACCTTTAGTAATTTGATCCTAATGTTTCACAATGATCTCCATAACAACACTATCTGTGTTTCTATATAGAAATATTGTCTGAATTTGCTTGGTATGATAACCAACGCAACACAGTAAGAAAACTATCTGCCATGATGAAACTACAACCTTATATTCAGGTTCTATGGAGTAAGCTATATTGAGCTCAAGGACCCAAATGCTAAGTGGGTATTTTTGAACTGTATTGTCATGCTTCATTAAAGGGCAGAAGCACAATGAGAATCGTCTGAGGCAGATAAGATGACCACTGTGCTGAATCAGATGATGAGCCATCAGTCCAGCATCAAGTTACCACAACTGTTTCTGGAAAGCCTGCAAGCTTTGTTCTTATATCTAGAAACAATTTATATTGCCTATACAGTGGGTCCTGTCATTTGTTTACTACTTACACCATTAAGTAGTACTCAATAACTAATTAAATAGTTTGGGTAGCAATAAAGCAGGTAACAGCCAAATACATATAACTAATTCAGATACAGACTTGTCTCTATCATTCCTTAAAACAGTATAGTTGGGAATGAATTAAACAAGGAATTTATCCATTAATAACTCAGCAATGAATGTATCTCTTCTGGATTCAACACTTCCAGATTGCATCTCAAGAGGCCTATCAATTACTGTCATTTCTTTGTCAGCTGTTTCACATGATAAATTGACAAGATCCACATTTCTATACATCTTACATCATGCACAGTCTTCTCCCATCTGTTTTTATTGGTGCTACAGAACAAACTGTTCCACTTCAGGTATCTTGACAAGAGGGTTATATTAATATCTCACAAGAAAACTCTCTTCACATAATAGCAAAATCCGTTAGATTATATCAATGTGATGAAAATGAAAACATAAAAAGAAGTTGCTGTAGGAATGATTTAGTGGAAATGCAAAAAGAAACACACCACATGTGAAGAATGCTGCAGTTATGGAAGTCTTTTGGCATTGATGGTGCATGTACTGAAAATCTGCCACCCTGTCTTCATACATAGGGATCATAAATTTCTACCTCCATGGACTAGGGTGCATAAGGTGTGAAATGAGTCTAGAGAACCATTGGGAAAATCTGGTGTTTTGAACTTTTATAAAATAAAAAGGTAAAGGTTACCCCGCACATGCGTGCTAGTCGTTTCCAACTCTAGGGGCCGATGCTCATCTCTGTTTCAAAGCCGAAGAGCCAGCGCTTGTCCGAGGACGTCTCCATGGTCATGTGGCCGGCATGACTAGACGCCAAAGGTGCACGGAATGCTGTTACCTTCCCACCGTAGTGGTCCCTATTTTTCTACTTGCATTTTTACTTGCTTTCGAACTGCTAGGTTGGCAGAAGCTGGGACGAGTAACAGGCGCTCACTCTGTTACGCGGCACTCGGGATTCGACCCACCAAACTGCCAACCTTCTGATCGACAAAGTCAGCGTCCTAACCCACTGAGCCACCGCGTCCCTTTTTTTAATAAAATAGTTTGAAGTAAATTGAATTTTACTATAATTCAGTAGTCAAGAAATGTCCTCCTTGAAAAATCTTATAATATAGTTACTTCACTCTATGCACCCATTCTATATATCCTGGTTGTTTTTACTTTCACATCACTCAACTTCATTTCCACAAGTTATTTCTGTATCATATAGGTTATTTTTCTTATCTCATTCCTTTCTCAGTTGATAGACATATCCATCTTTCACGTTTTCCTCTTTTTTTCCTCCTAACACACTGATTGTAACCACATTTTCATTGGGAATGAGTCCCTTTGAACTCAGTGGAAGTTACTTAAGTCTTTCAGCAGTCACACACTCTTTGACTGATATAAATGAATTAAGCTGTATGGCTAACTGACTATAATAGGATTAATAAACAAAAGGCAGTAGAAATATAGTGATTTGCAGATTCTCGCTCTTCCATCCTTACTTTACTTGGATTATGTTAAGTTTTTGATAGTCTTACAGATTTGATAATATGTACAACAATAGAAAGTGGAATTTGTCTAGAAGACAAATTGTCTAGAAACACTCTTTTTTTAAAAAAAGCACACCTTGATGATGGGTGCTATGAGCAAATCAAAATAAAGTTGAGAACCTTGAGAGACAAAAATGATTTTTTTTAATTTTGCAAGCTATAATGGTAATTAATTTCCAGACTATTTTTTTTAATACTATGGATGAAATCCCTACATAGTTGGCCTAAATAGTTGGGAAATGCAAGAATATATTTCTGATAAAATAAGAACAATTTTGATGTCCTAGTTAAGGCACTGAGCTAAAAGCCAGGAAGCTGTGAGTTCTTCTTGTTGTTGTTAGTTGCGAAGTAGTGTCTAACCCATCGTGACCCCATGGACAACATTCCTCCAAGCCTTCCTGTCCTCTACCGTCTTCTGGAGTCCATTTAGGCTCACACCTACTGCTTCAGTGATTACATCCAGCCACCTCATTCTCTGTCGTCCCCTTCTTCTCTTGCCTTCAACCTTTCCCAGGATTAGGCTCTTCTCCAGTGAGTCCTTCCTTCTCATTAGGTGGCCAAAGTATTTGAGTTTCAACTTCAGGATCTGGCCTTCTAAAGAGCAGTCAGGGTTGATCTCCTCTAGGACTGACCGGTTTGATCGCCTTGCAGTCCAAGGGACTTGCAGGAGTCTTCTCCAGCACCATAGTTCAAAGGCTTCAATTCTTTGTTGCTCAGCCTTTCTTATGGTCCAACTTTCACAGCCATACATTGCAACTGAGAAGACCATAGCCTTGACTATACACATTTTTGTTGGCAGGGTGATGTCTCTGCGTTTTAGTGTGCTGTCTAGATTTGCCATGGCTTTCCTCCCAAGGAGCAAGCGTCTTTTAATTTCTTGGCTACAGTCCCCATTTGCAGTAATCTTGGAGCCCAGGAAAATAAAATCTGTCACTACCTCCATTTCTTCCCCATCTATTTGCCAGGAATTGAGAGAGCCGGATGCCATGATCTTGGTTTTCTTAATGTTTAGTTTCAACCCAACTTTTGCACTCTCCTACTTCACTCGCAACAAGAGGCTCTTTAGTTCCTTTTCACTTTCTGCCATTAGAGTGGTATCATCTGCATATCTTAGGTTGTTGATATTTCTCCCGGCAATCTTAATTCCAACTTTTGATTCATCTGGCCCTGCCTTTCTCATGATGTGCTCTGCATATAAGTTAAATAGGCAGGGTGACAGTATACAGCCTTGCTGGACTCCTTTCCCAATTTTGAACTATTCTGTGGTTCCGTGTCCAGTTCTCACTGTTGCTTCTTGACCAGCATATAGGTTTCTCAAGAGACAAATAAGATGGTCTGGTACTCCCATCTCTTTAAGAACTTGCCACAGTTTGTTGTGATCCACACAATCAAATGCTTTAGCATAGTCAATGAAGCAGAAGTAGATGTTTTTCTGGAACTCCCTAGCTTTCTCCATGATCCAGCGTATGTTGGCAATTTGATCTCTAGTTCTTCTGCCTCTTCGAAATCCTGCCTGTACTTCTGGTACTTCTCGATCCACATACTGCTGTAGTCTAGCTTGTAGGATTTTAAGCATAACTTTACTAGCATGAGAAATGAGTGCAATGGTGCGATAGTTTGAACATTCTTTGGTGCTGCCTTTCTTTATAATTGGAATATAAACTGATCTTTTCCAATCCTGTGGCCACTGTTGAGTTTTCCAAATTTGCTGGCAAATTGAGTGTAGCACTTTTACTGCATCGTCTTTTAAGATTTTGAATAGCTCAGCTGGAATACTGTCACCTCCACTGGCTTTGTTGTTGCTCAGCTTTCCTAAGGCCCACTTCACTTCACATTTTAGGATGTCTGGCTCGAGGTCAGTGACCACCTCATTGTGATTATCAGGGACGTTAAGCTCATTCTTGTATAGTTTTTCTGTGTAATTTTGCCACCTCTTCTTAATCTCTTCTGCCTCTGTTAGGTCCCTGCCATTTTAGTTCTTTATAATGCCCATTTTTGCATTAAACGTTCCCTTCATCTCTCCAATTTTCTTGAAGAGATCTCTGGTCCTCCCTATTCTATTGTTTTCTTCTATTTCTTTGCACTGTTCATTTAAGAAGGCCTTCTTATCTCTTCTAGCTATTCTCTGGAATTCTGCATTCAATTGGGTGTATCTTTCTTTTTCTCCCTTGCCTTTCGCTTCCCTCCTTTCCTCAGCTATTTGCAAAGCTTCCTCAGACAGCCATTTTGCTTTCTTGCATTTCTTTTTCTTTGGGATGGTTTTAGTTGCTACCTCTTGTACAATGTTGCAAACCTCCGTCCATAGTTCTTCAGGCACTCTGTCTATCAGATCTAATTCCTTAAATCTATTTGTCACCTCTACTGTATATTTGTCAGGGATATAATTAGTTCATACCTGAGTGGCCTAGTGCTTTTCCCTGTGTGAGTGTGAATTGTAGTTCCACTTTAAGCCAATGATGACCTTGGGGCAGTCACTCTCCCTCAGTTCTAGGAAAGAAGCAATGGCAAATAATTATGAAAACTAACCAAGAAAACTGCAGACAGTCCATGCAGTCACTGTGAGTCAACAGTGACTCAAAGGCACAGAAAGACATGGTGAAAACAGCAAACAAGAACAAAAAGAGTTTGCATAAATTTAGCAAAGAAGTTTTGTATGGAGAGTCAATTTTCATGTTTTTATTTTCCACATTTGAAGATAAAGATTAGTTGCCTAAAACTACATAGAAACTTAGTAGATGGATACAGAATGGAATGAAACAACTCCCTTCACAAATGGATTTATTGGAAGTTCAGTATTAGGTATTAACTTGGAGAAACAAGGGCATTTTCCTTTAAAAATAAAGTTTGTTAAAAAAATAGTACGACTATGTAGATACCGTATTTATCGGCGTATAACACGCACCGGCGTATAACACGCACCTCATTTTAAAAAGGAAATTTCAGGGGAAAAAACTTAAATTTCGCGCTGCTATGCGGTATTTACTATGGGTCATTAACATTATATCGGCGTATAACACGCACACATCATTTGCCCCCTATTTTCATGAAGAAAAAGTGCGTGTTATACGCCGATAAATACGGCGTATAATATTTATATTCTGCTGTCTCTAATAGCACTGAAGCCATGCTTATCAATTTAGTTCCAAAATCAAGTGCAGCTGTGGATTTACCTACAACAAATCAGAAAGAGAATACAGAAATCGTAAGAGCCATCTGTAATCAATTTTTATTTGGCTTTAAGGAAAAAAATGTGTATTTTTGTGACTCTGTTTCTCCTCAAATTGATACAAGGGAGGGCTTCTGGGTGGAGAAAGAATAGCCAAGGCCAGTCACACTAGCTAGCTAGAAATGTTCAGCTTTTGGCAGTAAACAAAGTCTGTTCTTGTAGGCCACTTGGAGCAAGCAAAAAACTCCAGGGCCTGTTCTGAATTTTTCAGGAAAGCATACCCAACTGAAGGGGCTGTTTACCCTTTTCCAATTATTTAACAGAAAGCTTTTGAAGCACTGACATTCTGATGACAACATGAATGACAGCCTTGAAGTCCTGACTGTTGCCCTCATCTTGTCTGGCTAGAATAAATGTCTAATTCAAAACAATGAAAAAGGTGAAAAAACACAGCAGGTCTTGGCCTTGTTGTTATTGAAAAGGACTCTTTTTCATACATCTCTGGATCTTATTGCTGAAGGTATCACTTGGGATTGTGAGGAAAACAAAAATGTGAGCGTTCCTTTTTTTTTAACCTGAAATCCAGATGAGATACTCATTCAAGTATGAATTGTATTAACCTTTCAGCTAGCTTTCACACACTTCAAATCATCAAGAGTAGTTTGTCTTGAACCTTTATTCTTGTTTCACTCCAATACATTGAACTGTTCTCTGCCCCTGGCAGCAATTCAAGTGGAGAAATAATAGGCAATTTCCATCTTGTTCTGTTACTTTAATCTTAGCAAAAAGCCTGATGTGTTCAGGACAAATCTAATATAATAAAATATTACTTTAACGATAAATGCTTTATTTCTGAAACCATGTGGCTCCTTCATTATGGCAGAATCATTTAAAATCTGTGAGCTTTACCATTAAAATCCTTTTATAAAGAGTTAGCAGTTTGCATTAGTTTTATATGTATGACTGTTGTGGGAAATAAATAGAAGACAGATCTATGAGCAATAGAACTACATATTGAACTACAGTGCTACCATCTTCCACTATTTTACTTTTTACTCTAAGTTTTTTTATCTCATTAAAAGAATGGGCTCACTTAGTTCAACTTTGACCCCATTCTCTACTCAGCCTTTAATTAGAAACCTTCCTGCTTAGAAGAGATAACTGTATCTTGAGCTCTTAAAAGTATCCAAGATTATCTACAACTTCTTCCTAGTTGTCAACTTTACTTTATGGCTCTCTGAAGCTTGACCTCAAGTTTCTATACCATCTGGAAGAATCAAATATTTCTGAAAAGAAATATTATGATTACGCTTACTGACTTCATTGGATTTGTGAAGACAAGAACACCATGTGTTGGAAATTGCCATATATTGAATAATTGGTCTGTTTTGTTCAGCAGTGGCTGCTGATTGTTCTTCAGGTTTTCTCAGCATTTTAGATAGGAACCTTCCACTTCTTTATACACTTATTTCATCTCCAGTCCCTCATATTTTGCATCTTCCTAAAAGACCAGGGAACTAGAAAAGTATGGAACTACTCTTTATGGTTGCCATTTTAAAACTTCACTTACAATTTCAATCCACCATTTTTATTAGCATTTACTAATTCATATATCAGTTCAGTATTTCAAAGTTTATCAGACTTGCTTTGTACAAGTTAACTATCATATCATATATGTTTCTTACTTGAAAGGCTGTTTTATTCCTTCCTCAGAAGAATGGTTAAACAAGTTACAGAAGTATACTTTAATACCCAGAATAACTTCATATTTTACAATTATATACAATTCATTATAACTTTAACTTAATATATTGATTTGTACCTTATCTAGAATTTGAATTTTTCTATGTATAGTCTATATTTTATGGGATTGCCTAGTTGTAATAAATTCTTTTTTTAAAAAAAAGAAAAGCTAGAAGAAGTAATAACTTCTTTTTTAAGAAAAGAAGAAAATCTAGACAGAGCAAAAAATTGTAGTATAATCCTGTGTAAACATAAACTTCCTTAAGACTAAAAATGTTTAGAATTTAATAGTAAACAGCAAAAGACCAAAAAAAAAATTCAAGTCCATAAAAGGGTTATAAAATAGGTCAGAACTCAACTAGTCATAAATCAAGAGACTGTAAAGCTTCAAAAAGTGCAATTAAAACCCAGGTGTGTTTAAGAAAAATGAGCAGCTGAAGGGAAAAGTTGGCATAATTAGATCTCCCGACAACGCCTTATCAAGAATTGCAGGTATCCAGACCCCCTCTTCTCCCTCATCGGTGCAAGATTGTCTGAAGGTCATCTTAAGTCCCTTCCTAAACTACCCTTCAAAAAACAGGGAGAAAAGCCACCAAATAACCAGCTTTGGTAGCAAAAGCAGCTGTGCGTCAGCAGGATCATTCGTCCATTCAATACACCATCATGGGGAAGGATTTCAGTTCTGACATAGTTAGATTTCTTCTTGATGTCCATATTTTAAGATATTATCTATGATGATGTACCACCAGTTAACTCTTGAATAAATCTTTTCCAAAGTATATATGATTAAAGTCGTTTACTTGGTTTTTTCCATTTATGTTAGCCATTTCTTCAAAAATTCAGTAGCTAATCTATTTTATGCTACCTTAATAGAGAAACTCTAGGTAAAATTCTAGGATTAAAACATAAACCACAGAAGTAATAAAATTCAAAACAGATATAGCTGTCCATTGAGGAACAAAACAATTGGGGGGAAAACCCAGAAATAAATTATAAGGAAGTAAATCACTTCAGGGTGAGAGCCAAATTTTTACAGCTTTGTGAAAGCCCAACAGAATTTGGGCCATACAAACTTTTGTATTCTGCAGTCCTTTTCTCCAGCCTGGCTTGTTGGTCTAAACTAATTAATCTCCTGCCAGATTGAGATCAGGAAGTGTAAGAATGCTTTCTCATCTAGTTGAGAGAGAACTCATGGCAGAACAGGGAGCACCTGGCTGGCCTCTATCATTTTGGATTGCTGGGTTTTCTGCCCAATTTCTTTTGTCACTGGAGGGTGATGATAGAATGCATGTTATGCAAAGGCTGTAATCTTACTGTTGTAACCTAAGTAGTGGCCAGGGGTTAAGCATCACCTTAACTGCCTGAAAGATAGATGTCAAACAAGCAGAACTAACAAGACACAGAGAAAGTGACATTTTATGTCAATTATCATTCAGTACCGCTTGACTTACTTGTTTCAGTTTTGCTTTTCTCTGCATGTGAATTCTGAAACATATAATAACTTAGTATTATTAACAGTAATCCTTAGTGTTCCTGGTACAAGACAGATTAAATGTTTTTTATGCCAAAGCATCCTTGGCTTCTCAGACAAATCTGACTGGGTGCAATATTATTAATATCCAGTATTATTTTAAAAAGACAGAGAATGATTAGTGGAATACATAGTTCCTAACAGTTTAGATAATGATAGACTCTGACATTATGAGATCAATCCAAAATGTATTCACTTAAGTTTGTGATTTGAGTTTTTAGTATTTTCAAATTCATAAATCTATGGGAAGATCAACTTTTAAAAACTTTTAAAAAGGAGCAAAGTTCAAGTTGCATTAAAACATCACCTATTGTTTGGTACATGGCTGGCATCCAATTTCAGTTTTGGACTGGCCAATCAGAACCAGATCTGCACTGGCTGCGTTGGCTGGGGTCCCGTTCATGGCCATGATGCCAACCCTAACCCTAACCCTAACCCTAACCCCACCTCCCAATGCAGCCATGAGGGGCGATCCTAGAACCCAGCCTCTCCAAACCTCTCCCGCAAAATGTCCATTATATGCCGCCCTGGCACCGTAGAATAGCTCCACTCCCCTTCATCGTTGTCCATTAGGCGCCTCTCCCTCCACTTCATCAATGGGTGGCCTGAAGCACCCAGTGTGTGTATTTGGCCAGCTGCCAGGCCGGTGACAGCCGAACTATGCCACCACTCTCCTGAAGCTCCTGCCTCCTGTGCCATCCCCAGAACTGCCTGTGTGTCGCTCGCTGGTTCTGCGGGTCGGACCTAGCCACACCACCAGCTCCCAGGCATCTGGAGTTGGCGCTGCCACCCCAGCCTCAGCTGGCTCTCTCCCTTCACCCACAGGCACTATCTGTGAGGGAGGTGAAGGAGATGTTGATTGGTGGGAGGCCTGGCTGCAACGGTAAGTGGGTGCAGGGTGCATGGGGAAACTCCACCCCCCACTCCCAAACTTGATTTTTAGGAGTACGCCTAGCTCCAAAACTAGAGTTTATTTTTGGGATAGCTTATATTAGGCCCACCCTTAAAAATCAAGCTAGGTTTTACTTTTAGGAAAACATGGCACAACTATTTCCAAACCACATTATTTATATATATATATTTATAAGCAAGCTTTTGTATTTGCACAGAAAGTCTGCTTAAGAGGCAATCACAGTCCTTTATGCAGTTTAACACTGAGCCAAACCCTGAACTTCATCTAAAATACAAGTATGTCATCAGTAGATGCAAAGGTGGCAACAGAAAACTCTTGTATACTACAAATTATCTGTAATTTGCCTTCAAAATGCCATGAGCATTTCACCATTGACTTCAAAATGGGTTAATTCCTTGAGAGTGTTCTAAGCAATTCATTGAGGATCAAAGCCATGAACTGTAGCTGGAAAGAACAATTCATCCCAGAGTTTTACAAAGTTTTGAATAGTAAAAACATGATTGAGAAAATTAATAGTTTGGAATAGGAAAGTAAATGTTAAGGTGGGGATGGGGCTTAAAAAAATGAGGTTTTGGTTTATGTTTTCTTTTTTATTCTCTAAACAAGATACCATATTGTCTCTGGAAATAGCATGACTTCATTGTCTGTTACTTTTCACTGGGTTATTTTAAAATATTTGCTGATGCTCACTCAAAACAACGTGAATTCACCCAGTGTTCTTTGGGGGTATGTTTTTTTGTTTTTGTTTTTTTAAAAAAATCTGTTACAGACTATAATTCCTTCCTTGCTGTTGCTTTATAATTTGAACAGTCCAATTGGCTTTGTTTATTTCAAAGCCAGAGTCAAGTAATTGACTTATTACTGACATAGTGACAGGTGATATCTGCTAAATTCAAATGAATTATTCAATGAAGTCAGTTGCTATCAGTTTTTCAAAGTAGTAATCCCATGTGTGCTGGTAAAAGCAATTACCAATTAAATGTTCATTCCTGAATATCTCAAAGCTGGGCTGAAAAAGTAGGGAATCTCAAATTATTTCTATGTATAAACAGTAGCTTTAATATATCTTTGGTCCAATTTTATATTGGTGTACTTCACTTACACAAAAAGGTCAAACATTCCATATAATTGTTTGAATAATTACTACAATTCATTGATAAACTCCTCCATCATACACAAAGATGAATAAATAGTACACTTCAGTAAGAAGTTATTATGGATAACAGCATTAAGGTCTATATTCTAGAGCCAGAAGCTTTACTGAAAGGGATTGTCCTGAAATAATGCCTTATAACATTTTATCAAGATTATGATGGAGTCAGGAAAGAGGAGACAATAGTGGGTCCTCTATTCAAGAACTAGTACTGTTCATACATATGTATCTATATGCATATGTAAAGCACACTTATTAATTACAGATTTCAGTATGAAGGTTCTGCACAGAGATTCTTCAATAAAAATATCAGCTAATAACATAAAATCTTTAGGACACACAATTGGTACAAGAGGAAATGAAAGAACCAAGCAGGAAAAGCAGTACAGAAAGTTTTGTCACACTTTTTCACTAATACAACATACTTCAGTTCACATCTTATACATTATTGTCTTGGGTTCTCCTCATAATTAAGATAAACTTAAAACTCTTGAAAATTCTGAGAAATTTAGAATATATGCAATATATTTATATATTTTGTTTGAAATTATCATATCTGTCTCTCTTTATTCTTTGTTAGCAAGCCAAAAAAATTTTACACAAATATGAGCTGCCACTGCTTATGGCTACTGCCTGTAGATGGCCTTGGGTTAGGCTGAAACAGGAAGTAAGATTTGTCCCATGTTTGGGACCTAAGCAAGTGCATTCTAAATACTTAACAAACATTTCACACACACACACACACACACACACACACAAGTCTATGTAAATTACTCATCTTTAAACAGCCCCATTTTCCTTTCTTTCTCCCTCCAAAAAAAAACCCCAAAGTACAGTTCATTTTCCAAATCAAATATTTTCCCAAAACAGGCCAGATAACACATCAATGCACATTTATGTAAAGCAAATACCAATTACAACAATAACAGCAAAACAAGACTGAATGCTACAACCAATGCATCTATTGGTTATATTATTATGGAAAATTTTTCCATAATGGAGAATTGTTCAGTTTTGATTAGAGTCTGGTTCTGGAAAAGTTTATAGGTATTAGAAGATATGCATCAGAATTTGTGGGCAAATTGCCATATTTCACTGCTCTGGAATATTTCATATTAGGTTTTGAAGTAAGCCTTCTAGAAATGAGTAAATATCTCTGTTGCAAAGAAAGCTTGGAGTATCATTTCCATTCTGAAATAATTATTTAGAGTCAGGGACAGCTAAGTGTTTCAGAACAAGCATAGTAGAAATATTTATCCTGCATCAATTTAAATATGGATGTTAATAGAGATTTTTTCCTGTATCTATGGATACAGAAGATTTGCTATAGCCAAGCACTAATATCGTTAAGACATTAAATATAGGTATGAAAGAAAACACATGGGTTATATTGTATATTACTTAAAGAATTTAATTTTCCAAAAACAGATTTGTTTTCTTTAGAGAATATACAGTAGGTTGGTATCTTTTATTTTCAGTCATGAATCATGTTTTCTACATTCTTATCCACACATGAGAATTCAAGGAATTACTCTGCTAATTAAGAGGAACTAACGTTAAGAGGTAATAATGTTAACAAATTATTCTTAACTCACTTTTAGTCTTCATAATAGTAGGGGTTTTTTTACAGTTATGAGAAATTTATTTCACAAGTCTTATTCAAAATTGCACAAATTTATTTAGGCTAAAAAATCCTAGCAATATAATTATATATTCCTTTGTTTAATCAAATGTTGGATAATATTCTGAGATTAAGTTTCCATTTAACATTTACAAATATTGTATTAGCACTAATGCTGTATGTTAACACAGATCTTTCTTAGGACTGCTTTTGTTTTGCCTTGTTCAGTAACAACCAATATTATAATTCCAATCACATTCGAACAGTGAAGATTGTAAATCTCCCTTAGAATGCTATGATAAGAGAGCACTGTTTGAAATATATTCTAATTTTGATATAAATTCTGAGTTCATTAACATATAATAGCAAGTGTTGCTTGAAAAATCATGCTGACTAATTGAATAAAAGTCAATTAATCCTAGTCACAATTTTATTAAGAATTTCTTGCATTGTGAAACCAACCTATCAGATGCAAACACAGAATACAATATATCCTCTGTCAGAACTATGCAGTGCTTCAGCATCAGTACCAAAAAACTGCTTCACAGTGTTTGGTGGCACAAATGTTGTCTTCAACTATTTAAAACAGCTGCATCTTTTTCCAGGATTGTATATCTGTCCTTTTCCTGAAACATATGTGTCTGCTCTTAAGAATTTCATACAGTTAGTACTTTTGCACCCAATGCCCAAAGTAAAAAATCTGAAATCAAATTTAAGTGCCTCATAGTTCCAGTTTTATATTTCTGAAATGTCTGCAGAGTCAATCAATCCAGCCCATTTAAAAAACCTTGCTAACAGGAATAGTTGTAATGGGAAAATGTTTAGACAAGTCATTCTTAATCTGAATTTTCTGATGTATTAGGCTACAATTCCCAGAATTCATAGTTAACAACATTCCCTACTTTAATCCAACAAATTTGAGAGTGCCAAATTGAGAAAAGCTAGTTTAGGATTTTCCATTGAATTTATACCAGAATCAGGACAAAGAACTGTTATCTATGCCCCGGTTCCCTTAAGCAGACTAAAACAAGAGCAAATAAACAAGAACACTTTGTAGCAGCCAAGAGATACCCTGGAGATACTGCATCTCGGTCTGTTGATCATAATCATCGTGTGATTTTAATCTTTGGTATGGATACTATGTGGCCAAAAAGAGAAGGGCTTGCAGAGGTTTCAAATGGGGCATCTGTAAACATAGGTTTGACTTTTGTCCATCACAGCCTTCCCCTTCAAAGAAAGCAGATGCCCAAACAGAGCAGTGCTAACAAATTTTCTAACAGGTATGCATTTGACCAGATCTGTCCTAACCTTAAGTTGTTTGTCTTTTTCCAAAACCATGTCATGCTGAAAATCCTGTGCTTTCAATAAAAGCCTGTTGCTTATTCTACAGAATGAATGTGGAATGGATGAAATAATGGGATATAAGCTTTGCTTTTCTCAAAATAAGAATCAAAGCTATTCCTTCCCTGATGTATAGCTAAAAAATACATTCTACTGAGAAATGTAGCTAAATGCTACATATTGAAAGTAATTGACCTTACCCTAAGCCGTGTGCCTATGACTGAATTAAAGTTTTACTATATTGAAATAAAAATATTAATTATGATAGAATTATAACATATTTTACTAATAATTTTCCCAATTAAAAATAAAGTTTTGATTCACCATGACATTAATTATTTTTATTCCCACCTCAGCTGAACATATAGTACTTTTACTTTGCATAGAAAGAAGTGTCTACATGAGCACTTTTTTAAATATACAGTCTATATAGTGTATTTACTGATCTGATTGAACTTTGGAGTTAGAAGCATCCAATGAAAACACTACACACTGTCTTGTTTAAGCCAGAATTAGCTGTCAGTTTCCCCATGGACATTTTCCATGTGGACTTTGAGGTAGTCATTTCTTGTAAACTTTTTGTGGCATAGCTGGCATTCAGCCATGGGCCGATTCGGATTGTGAGTCAACTTGTGCCGGATTAGCATTTTCTTGAGGCTGAATGACAAATCGCAAACCTAAAATGCAGAGGTAAAAAAAAGGAGCAAAAATCAAAACAAAGTCATTAATTGCTAAAGACCTTTTTAAACAATTCATATATAGGTCTCCCAGTACCTAACATTATGAATAATGTTGAATAAACCAAATGACCATCTTCTATGTCATTTCTGAAATTGAGACATTTTAAATTGTTTTCTTTCCCATAATCATCTAAGGATTGCTAACTAGACTGATGTAAACTGCAACTTTTACATATGCATTTGATTTAATTTATTACGTTATACAAGACAGTCCATTACCAAACAAATACACATAAAATAAAAATGAACAATTCACCATTCAAAAAAAATGGAAAAAAAAACAAAACTGGAACACAACAAATGAAAACACAGAAAAACAAAGAGTCTGTAATTACAAACATACTCCAAGTTCATTTGATTTTATAAATCTCTGAAAAAGAAAGCCTGTTTCACTAAAATCTTACAGCTAGTAATTCAAGTTCATTTACAGTATATTAACCAAAAAATTCATGCAAGGAACTGAAGATAGATGACTTCTCCCATTGCTAAAAAGGAAGGAAATCTTTTTCCTTGAAAATATAGAAAATATAAACATCACTTGATTTTGGGGGTGCCATCAAAATCTTGTCCTTCTGTCTGAAGGCTTTCAGAGGCTGGATGAAAAAAAAACCAAGCTTTGGTTTCACCCCTAAAGATTGCGGGGGGGGGGGCTCCTGGTATAGGATTTTCTATTTTTTTAGTTCTGGATGGGAGAGCACTTCTTAGGGGGTCTTCTTGGACTCTCAGTTCCTGCTTAAATGAGCAGGCAGCAGCCGTGCCGAAGGACCTTCACACAAATCCATCCTGTGTGCCATTTGTGATCATTCTGGATGAGGAAGCCCCCATTCATGATCAAGAACTGATCTGGGAAACTTTCAAGCATGAAAATAATTAGTTCAGTTAATCGCAGTGATTCTATGATTTAATGTTTAATTCCCTACTTTATCCTGCTATCTTTTGAGATTAAAAAGATTTTCACATGGTACTTCTGCAGTGAGGTAGAAGTACTATTAAACATATTGACTGAACCTAAAATTAAGAACTTGATTTTTAAAAAATTAAAAAGTTGTACCTAACACTAGATGCCAAGATATAGATTCTTAAAAATTGTTCCCCTAAAGCCATAAAAGAGAGGCACTTGTTTCCAGCACACAGGTATTCCTCAACGTAACGACTGTTCAAAATTATGATGGTGCTGAATGAAAGAAGTTATGGCCTGCATCTAAAGTTAATAGTTGTTGCTGTACTCCCACAGTCACAAGATCACAATTCAAATGCTTGGCAATCAGCCTGTCCTTATGATTGACCAGAGACATGGTAACTGTCCTTCCTTGCCTATCTTTCCTGTCCAACCTGCCCCTCAGAGTCCCTAGGGCCTGATTTCTGCCTGGCTGGGTCCACAGGACTTGGTCCTTCTTCAGCCCACCGAAGGCACAGACCCTTGGGCCTCCTCTCTGCCCTGTCATGCCTTTCTTCACTTACCTCTTCCAAAGATTGTTTTTCTGAAAGAGAATCAGCCAAAGTGCTGCACAGCCTTCCTATATAAAATGGTGCCCACTTCCAGGAAGGAAAGGAACAACTTCTGTATAAAAAGGCTACATGGTGCATTAGCTGATTCTTGTTCAAAAAGGCAATTTTCAGAAATCGCCTTTCAAAAAGAAAATCAACCAATATGATGCTTGGCCTTTTATAGAGGCCACCTTGGGCCATTGTGGAGGTGGATATCATTTCCACAATCTCTCAGAATCTCTTTTTTAGGAGATGGTGAGAGTGGTGCCCACTTCCCGGATAGCTCGAGGTGACTTCTGCAGAAAGGCTGCATGTTGCATTGGCTGGGTGTTCTTTTGAAAAGGGAATCTTCAAAAGAGGCAAGTAGAGCAAGACCTGATGGTGTGGGGAGGAGACCCAAAACGTGGGAACCAGCAAGGAATAAGCTATGCAAGGGATACCTCAGAGATGTTGCCTGAGCCTGCACCAGGCTTCCCAGGGCCTCCCTCAAGCTCTGAGGCATCCTATGCTCAGCTTAATGATGCACATGTTCATTTAACAATCACAACAAACAGAGCCAGGACTGTGGTCATTAAGTAAGGCAATCATGTGAATGCCTCGCTTAATGAGCACAATGACTTACAACCATAATTATGGGCCCAATTGTGGCTGTAAATAAAGGACTGCCTATATAAAAGAGCCTTGGTAGAGCAGTGGGCTAATGCCTCCTTAAGTAACACCAGCTGCCTGCAATTAGTGCAGGTTCGCATCCCACCAGGCTCAAGCTTGACTCAGCCTTCCATCCTTCCGAGGTAGGTAAAATGAGGACCCAGATTGTTGGGGGCAATTAAGCTGACTTTGTAATAATGCCGCTTGGGGTGTGTGTGTGAAAGCCCTAATAAGCAGGCATATACATAGAATGAAGGCTACTGCTAAGCTTGTAATCCGTCCTGAGTCTTCGGAGAAGGGCGGGATATAAATAGAATTAAAATAAAAAATAAATAAAAATAAACATAGATGTATGAACATTAAGGCAATTTTACATAATGTAATTTGCTGTTCTATATATGAAACATAAATACAAATACAGATCTGATTTCATTAGCCAAACCTCAAAAGCAATTATTGTGTTCTTTAATTCAATGAGATTTTTCTTGATGATTCTTTTTTTTAAAATTGATGATTCTGTAGCACAGGGGTCCCCACGGCCCACTACCAGGCCTTTCAGAACTGGGCAGCGGAAGTGTGCACGAGATCCATTTGTCCGAGTGGTGTGCGCATGTGCTTGCTGCTCATGCAAATGGAGCTGTGCACACATACACACATGCAGAACCATCCCCTCTTCCCCCCTGCCAGTCTGCAAAGCCAAAAGGTTGAGGAACTCTGCTGTAGTGCTTATAATTTTTAAAGGGACAGATTGTTAGCCCTGAATAAAATCTGATCCTCATCATCTATATCACTGAATCTTAAATTCCCATTTGCTTGCCTCTATAGTGATCCTGACAGCTATTTATGCCAGCAAAACGTGGAAGGCATAAGCAGTATTAACAAGAGACATGACATCTTTCAACAAAGATACCTTTGCCGAATCCTAAATTTCACTATTTTGACCATATTGTGAACAAAAAGTGCTCCAAAAGAATGTCTGTTGTAAATTGTCACATGTAGAAGAGTCCAACTCACACATCATAATGTCTGCATGGAGAACAGTTGAATTCCCAAGATGGCAATGAATGGACCCCCCCAGATGCCAAAGGACCAAGAAGTTGCCCTTGAAATACATGGCAAAGAAAATTAATGGAAGACTTAAAGACTCTAAACATCACATGTGAAGAGGCTGAAATACCCACTCAAAACCAAAATTGTTGGAGATCCCTTGCTGCCCGATATTCTACATGTGGTATGGGAGGATCTAATGCTAAAAAAATAATTCAGTGATGGATGGCTATTATCTAAACAAATACAGACCAATATATATCATCTTCAGCCACGTATAGGTTCAGAAACTGGGTATATATTAATCTGTCAAATATTAAGAATGTGTCATCTTCCCAATGTTGATATTCTCAATGTACCATGTACCAATGTACCATGTAGTCGAATGTACCATGTGAACGATTAGACCATACTGATTTCCATACCTAAATGGAAACTCTTAAATTTCCCTTTTATTAAAATCATGAAGCTATAACTCCTACAAATAAATATACAAAATTCAGTAAATATTATAGGCAATCATATTTGCATATTTGAATCAGAAAGTGATACTGATAGAAGAGAATATTTGTAGCTCAGTGTTGAACTGTAAGGTCTTTGGTGCTCTCTTAATTAATTAACTCCTTAATTTTTTTAACACATGGACAAAATCCACCATAGTGTCAACTGGAAACAGTGAGCATCCCAAATTAAGCCAACTCCAAAAACACCAAAGAATTCCTGGAGGCCTGGCATTCAGACAAAGCAGCCAGACACATAGAGGTAAACAACATCTACATACCATGGAAAAAAGACAATCAAAGGGTTCAAAAGGCCAAAACATCTCCTCACCAACAACACCCAAGTAAGCAGAGATTAACACTAGACCAACAATCAAGAAGCAAACAAAATCCTAATCAAGGAGATATAAACAAAGACAAAAAGCTAGCAATTAAAAAACCCTAATCAAGGAGCCACCAAGAACATTCCCATTAATACTGACAGGGAAGCTATTGGTATATAAAAATAAGAGCAAACCCTACCCACTTCTAGCACTGATCATGTTACCTGGTTTGGCAATGAAATGTCTGCAAGAAAACCACCAAAATCCGAGAACACCAAGGACTCTTCAGAAAATTGATATTGTCCTTGAAATTAGTGCATATATCCTTAAGATTATATTGCAAAAAAATGGTTTGCTTTCTATTTGGGCTTGAGGTGAACTTGAAACCTGAACATGAACAGTCTGTGATCTGTTCCACAGTCAGTCTGTACGGAGCTATACAGAGAGGTCAGCAAAGACCTCAAAGAAGATATCCTTAAGCCAGTAGGAAAAAACAGATGCTGAATATGTATTGAAGTCAAAGTGAAAAAGGATGAGAAAAGGACTGCCTTCCCCCGACTCCATGTGATATAAGAGGGTGGAAGAGAAGCCATGGATAAGCTTGCAAGATTCTGCCACTATAGCCTCTTAATAAAATATAGTTCTTATCTTCCTGTGAAACTAGTTTCCTGATTTGGTCTATTTTGCAGGGTTGACACAGCCTTTAGCCATGTCTTTGTTGTCATGACTGAACTCTTCCACCTCATTGTATCAATATTAAAGTCAGTTTGATATCTATGTACTCTTGTCGGGTAGTGTATATATATAGAGAGATATTGTTTTGGTCACTGAAAGACTGTTTAGCAATGAGGTAATCTTGGATTAGCAAAAAAATAATTAGCAAAAAAATGATTACTTCATTTTGGTTCCCTAGACTAGGGGTCCCCAACCCCCAGTCCCTGGACCAGTACCGGCCACGGCATGCCAGCAACCAGTCTGCAAAGCCCCATGAGCAGGATGCAGGCAATACACAAAACCACGCATCCTCCGGTCCATGGAAAAACCTCACTCCACAGAATTGGTCCCTGTGCCCAAAAGGTTGGGGACCTTTATCCTAGACCATCCAATCCAACTATGCTTTCCTCTTTAATATTTCCAACTTCAGCATTCTAGTCTCCAAAACTAAGTAGCTCATTTTCTTTACATGTTGACTTTATTTGAACTTGATCATAAAAGTGCATCATTTTCAGTACATTTCAACTCATCAATAACTAAGATGTCGGTTCATTTACTCATTCACTGTATTGAGCTTTCCTACACTCATGCTTTGTATGTTCTATCATTATCATTCTGACTTTGCAGCTATGTATTTTATTTTCATGCAAGGCCACAATCAGCAAATATATACCCCTAAGGCTTTAATCTAGTCATGTCATTAGAACTCAAAAAAATTCCTCAGCTATTCCTAAGTAGCATGTTGAGTGTCAGCCAATAATTGAGCACCATTATCATCAGTTATTTAGTATTGTCTAGTCATGTGGTTTTCTTAATAAAATACAGGTGAGGGTTATTGTTGCCTTTTCCTGGACAATATGAAATATGCCTTTGCCAATGTCAATAAAGTGGTCATCCACTTGCAATATCTTCCTATATTGCTACTGGTATAACAAAGAATAGAGGCCACATACTTTCTTTCTTTCCTATTTTTATTCTACTTTTTGTTTTTCTGTGTGTTTCTTTTTGCTTTATTTTAGTTTGTATTAACTTTTACTCTCCTTTTTAAAATGTTCAGTAAAATTATATATTTTTAAAAGCTAAGGCATTTATAACCTGTCTCACGTGTAACTTGTATATGCATAATAAGCCTATCCACCCCCTTTTAAAAAAATAGTTTTTCTTCACTTTGGGTTTCTGTGTGAGACAACAGTTACTTTGTCACTATTATTATGTTCGATACAAAGTGCAATCTGTTTCAAATAATCTAAAATATCCAAATTCCATTTACTGTGGTGCAAGCAACATTTTAGGGAAGATTGCCATAAAATAAATATATGTAGCAGATTGGCCATAGCGTAACAAAAACAAACAAACCTTGAGCTAACATAATTACCTCTTAATGCTGAATGAGTTGATCTTAAAGGACTGCAAATCATGAAAGTTTATGGAACAATATCAAATGCTGTAGTTGCAGTGAAATATTTAGCAGAAGAAAATCCTAATGCTTTACAACTAAGAAGTCAATACGTTTGGGATCCCAATTTAAAGGGAAATCTCTCTGGGATTCATTTGTAAATTAAACATAAGTAGATCAAAAGGAAACTTAACCCACATCACATTGGAATGGCTTCTCTCCTGTGTGTGTCCTCATGTGTTCATCCAGGCCACGTTTCTGACTGAAAGCCTTGTTGCACTCAGAACACTGGTAAGGCTTTTCCTGTAACACAGGAAGAAGAGATGGAGTGGAGGTGAGCCAATGCAGAACACAAGCTGTTAACAGAGCAGAATTCCACACAGGATCATGTATCTTTATATCTCAGCTCCAAGAGACATATGTCAGAACAAAGCTAGTTAAAATAATTCTTGAAAGATGAACTAAAAGTGGGTGGGGAAATTGTGGGCTGGCACCTTCTGCTTTAACATAGAGGTATTATTTTTCCCAGCCTTTTAGAAGCAATGTTTTAGCAGTGTTTTGAGGGGAAGGATCTGTGTCTGTTTTTCACAACCCCTGCTACAAACAACTAAATAAAATGACATCTTTGGAAGCTTGATTTACAACATATTACATTTTGATCAAAGCCATTTTTAATCTTCTTAGCCATAAGACTAAGTATCACAAATACAATACCTTCCCCAAATACATATTTAAAAGGCAAATATCAGTGCTTGCACAGTGAAAAAGGCATTGTGGAAAGTCTTTCAGATTGCAGATATCCTTATGCAAATAATAATTGAAATATCATGGAGAAAAATCACTCCAAGATGTCTAATGCTGGTTTTAAATTTATCAGGTACACTATAAAAAGGGCTATGGATACACAGAGCATCAAAATTATACCTTGTGATCTCCAATGAATCTAGCGAGTGGAGCTCTTTCTCATGGTCAGTTTTCCTGTGAAATGTTTATCCCCTTTTGTGCATTTAAAATATTTATTTTATTTTAAGGAACAAACACAATAGAGCTTTTAATCAGAAAACGTGCGGATCCTGCCTTTTAAATATTCACATCAGTGAGTTCTTTTGTGTATGACTTTGAATTGAAAAAAATATTCCACGTCAGCCCCCTGTAATTTTTACAGAAGTATAGATCTCAGCATATGAAAAACAGGAAATCATCCTTAATTTGTTTTGCATTGTTCTTTATGAAAACCACATTTTGTGAGCCCTCTGAAAATGCATTTTACTATGTGCATGTGATGTTCAGTGGAAAGTTGAAAATAAATCAAAATAGTTCCATATCATAAATACTGTAAAGGAAATCACAGCTATGTAATTGCTGATCATTACAAATATTTAATTTAGGGATCTTGGGCTGGTAAATCATTAAACACTTATCATAAAATTTCTGTGCTGCACAAAATTATTTATTTATTATTTATTACTATTATTTATTGATCTTAGTAGCTCTGAATTTCTACCTTGTGTTTCAATAGAGCATTTGCTCCCAGTCATAATGTTCTTTAAAATGTTTGATCAAAAACCTGCAACTGCTCTAGAGTCCAGATTGTCCATTTTCTTAACTATTCCTTGTTTTATTATTTGTAGTTACTGATCTGTGAATATACCAATTAGTCTCACAAAAATGACAAAGATTCATCTTAGGTAGCTAGCTGTGTCTAGTGGTTAAGGCTCCAGGCTAAAAAGCAGGAGACCTTAAGATCAAGTCCTGCCTTAGTCATGAAAGCTGGCTGGGGATTTTGGGCCTGTCACTCTCTCTCAGCCCAACCCACTTCACAGGGTGGTTGTTGTGGGGAAAATAGGAGGAGGAAGTTGCATTGTTTGCCACCTTAAGATATTTTTATAAATAATAAAGATGGGATAAAAAACAAATAAATCTTAGTTTCTTGTGCTCATACCTAGCACTGTGTTCAAATATGCAAACTAAATTCAGTAACCTTGAACCAATTATTGTCCCTTTGTGAGAAACAGAAACCATTTCATTATATAACCTATTGTGCAGAAACCATTTCATTAAAATAATCTTCTATTGTACAAATAAAATAATTGGAAGATTTTTGACAAATAAAATATACAATCAAAATGTGCAATATCAGTAGGTTACAATCAATTCAAGATGTTTAAAGCCCTTCATGGCATGGGACTAGGTTACTGGAGGATCCAATGACATTGACCTGTCCCATTTGGTCAAGCAGTGAAGATAATTCAGCTGTCTAAGCACTAAGAAGAAAGCCTTTTTCATGATCCACCATGCCCTATGGCAGGGCTTTTCAACCAGTGGTACGGGTACCACCTGTGGTACATTGGCACCTGGCAGGTGGTACATGACCATCCTAGAAAAGTGGTAGTGGGGGAGGGGAAATGAGCTAATCCAGTGGCAGCACCGCAAAAGCCTGAGCGAGAGATGGCTGGAGCTGCAGGTCTGTCAGGGCTCAGCGGAAGCGCCAGGATCAGTACCGCTTTCCAGCTGATCAGCGCTTCTTCGGGGCTGTCAGGGCTGAGTGGAAGCACTGGAGCTTGGCGCTGATCCTGGCCCTTTTGCTAAGCCCAGAAGAAGCACCGATCAGCTGGAATGTTGCAGCATCTTCAGGATCTTGTGATTTACATTCAGATGCTTGGCAACTTATTCATATTTATGATGGTCACATTGTCCCAGGGTCATATGAAGTGACCAAAACCTGCTGCAACCACCTAGTGGAGGGGGAATAAAAACCAAATACACCCCCCACCCCACCCCCACTGCCAATCCTCAACAAAAATGCTCACAACAATGAAAACCTCAGACAGGAGGAAGAGCACTGCCGGGCAGGCAGGCAGGTGTCTTGCTTGGCTGTGGCTTGGGGGGCACTTTTTCAGTGCCACTGTAACTTCAAACAGTCACTAAGCAAACTGTTGTAAGTCGAGGACTATCTGTAGTTCATCCCCTTTTTTCCTTCTTTTTTTGTCAAGTTTTTGGCACCTTCCTAGGTGACTGGTGGTACTCGGATGTTACCATATTCTAAAAGTGGTACAATGGGTGAAAAGGTTGAAAAGTCCTGCCCTATGGAACATCTTGCTCCCAAAGAGCATCAAGAAATGGGGTCTAAGAGTGATATGCAACCCTACAGGTGTTTGGTGACTTAAGAAGACTTCCTGTTCCTCTTTAAGTTTTTAATCTTTAAATTTCTCCCCTCTAATTTTAGGTTCTACCTCTGTTTTTAACTGTGTTTTGAATTTTTTTTTACATTGCCATATTTTTTTAATTGCATACCTCCCAGAGTCACTAAGCTGAGATAGACAGTGTATAAATTTGATAAATATATTGACAAGGACAACTACCCATAACCCAACCTCTTTTATGTCTGCATTCAATAAATGTAATTATTATTTTACTTTGGAAGACTGCTACTTATTTAATTTTATAGATATACCATAAACAAGTTGTCATTTACAAACCCAGGAGCCCTCCAATGCCTGTGAAATATTTTTCCTTAATTTTCCAAGTGACTGTTGATAATTAAACCATTTCCTCCCTTGTATTTATTTTTTCATATTTATTTTGATTCCTTCAGTGTAT
This sequence comes from Vipera berus, assembly GCF_964194415.1. Lineage (NCBI taxonomy): Eukaryota > Metazoa > Chordata > Lepidosauria > Squamata > Viperidae > Vipera > Vipera berus. Next base: position 40,310,713 of record NC_138209.1, on the reverse strand, counting down.
TTCCCATCAAAATGGCTTTAGTTGATTCTCAAACTGTTCCTACAGCTTATATGTATCTTTGGTGTATATTTACAATAGCAAGGAACATATAACAACATTTTTATATTATGAATGTTCATTTTCCTGACAGTATCTCCTATTAAACATAGAAGTAGCACTGCTTAATTTTTTTATTTCCCTGCTTCTGTTTTTCTTCTGTGGAATAGTTTAAGAAAAACCAAACCTGTGCTTACTATGAGAAACTTAATTTCTATTTTGCATAGTGTATAATCTTCTCAAGGAATCATTACAAATTTCACTCTTCATGGGTTTACTTGTAAGTATCCCACATCAAAACTGTCCTGTATGGGGAAAATAAAGTTGACATGCTTATAATAAATGAACTGTTCCTGAAGGAAGAGGGAAAGCTGGATAAAGCAGTAGGCAGAACTGACTTTGAAGAATTAAGCTCTAGAATCAGAACATGATAGGATCATACCCCACTGCTCCTACTCATGCATTTGTAGGTTTTCTCTCTGAACTAGATCTTGACTGCTCATCCTCATAGAACATGTATGCTGTTGAGTTGAAAGCAAAAGGCAGAGAAGTGGTCAAGTACCAAGTTGTGTGGTAAAGTGCTTCACATAGCCAGTCAGCTTAGGTAATATTGGTTTGAAACAGGCTAGTATCTGCAAACAACGCTAAGGTGCTAACGCTATGAGCTTTCAGCTATGAAACTCCACCAGAATACTCTTAGCACTGAAACAATTACTCTAATGCCCAGCATACAGTTTCTATGACCTTGTACCACGTGCCAATTTGGGGATAAACCTCAATACAACATAATTTCAGAAAAATATCCCAGGTTTAATCCTAGAATTTCAAATTAGGATTGCAGGATATATACATACCTAGCTAGATTGATAATATATGATTTGCTGTAAAGGCTGCATTTTATTTCTATTTACCATCACAGGAAAGAAGTCACTACATATATCACATATGACTTTCTTTACAATATGAAGATTATATTATGAGGTCACTATTTTTCCCAATGTCAGTTAAAAATGAGCTATAAAAATGATCAAAATATACTGAAATTCTTCCTTGAACTTTAACATTTAGTGGCAATAAAAGATCCAGAAAAAATCCTGGTGAGAGACTGTTTTACTTTTAGTTGGAAAACTGGAAAGTTTAATGATTATTTTAGTAGATGGGAAAAAAGACCAAACTTTTAATCTGTAAAATTAGACTTCAAAATATATATCTTACAAACCCACAGCATTTCTAAAAGCAGTCACCATAATCTTCCTTTCAGTCAGAAGATATTATAAAATGTTCTCTTTCTTGTCCATGGATTGCTATTTAGCTATTAAACTAATGCATTCTGGATGACAAATTTAATCTAACATCATTTGTCTGGTGGTAGTGGGTGGTCTGATCATGTTGATTTCTTCTGTCCAGCAGGGAAAGCAACAGTTTGTTCATTAGAAAACAAAATTCATGCTCTACATAACTTTGGCAATGGCTGTTATGTGATAAATCACTGTGTGCTTCTTGACTCAATATTGGAGAAGCATCATATCATCAGAAGCTCAATAACATTCTGTGTTTTAACTTGGATAGTGTAAAAAAGGGTTTTCTGGGGGATGTGGCCATAATTCCTTTTTTAAGCTGCTGCTCCAATTTTCAGTGAAGATCCAAATTCGATGTAGAAATGTAACCCATGGCAAATGGTGCTAACAGACACTATCCACCATAAAACATCCTGGTATTATTGGCACTATACATAGTAGAAAATACTATATGTTGTATCTAAGGACAAAATAATGTACATTGCATGGTAATTATATTGTGTAGGATACCAGGCCAAATTGTTACTCATTTACAGTTTGCATATTGATATGAATTTGATGACCTAAGTTGATACTTCTTGATGGTTTATTTAAATGTTCTCATTTTAAAAGAATGTAGCAGTAGTAATTTCTACAGACATCAGTTCTGAAGACTGTTACCACGACAGAAAAAGGCCTATATTTAATCTGGATAAAGGTAAAGGTTCCCCCGCACATGTGTGCTAGTCGTTTCCAACTCTAGGGGCCGGTCCTCATCTCCGTTTCAAAGCCAAAGAGCCAGCGCTTGTCCAAGGATGTCTCCGTGGTCATGTGGCCGGCATGACTAGATGCCAAAGGTGCACGGAACGCTGTTACCTTCCCACCATAGTGGTCCCTATTTTTCTACTTGCATTTTTATGTGCTTTCGAACTGCTAGGTTGGCAGAAGCTGGGACGAGTAACAGGCGCTCACACTGCTACGCGGCACTCGGGATTCAACCCGCCAAACTGACGACCTTCTGATTGACAAGCTCAGCGTCCTAACCCACTGAGCCACCGTGTCCCTTCTTAATCTGGATAATATTAGTTATTATAGCAGTTCTTGTAACTGAAATCATCAGATGTTTTCCAGTCATTATTGTTTGCACAAGTTGTTTCAAGGAAAAAATGAATCTCCCATTAATGGGGATTGATGGCTAGCACAACAAGATATATAGCACAAGCAGACTGCGTTAAAGCCAGACATTTCAAAGCAGTAATATTCAAACTTGAAATAGGTAGATTTAAAAGGATGACAACTCTTCAAAGGATTTATAAACAAATTATACTATCAGGAATTGTTGTTGTTGTTGTTGTTTTTAAAAAAACTTGTTTCTTTTTTAAAAGGACTCCCATGAATCAACTGATTGACATTCCACAGGAAACTTCCCATCACCAATCAAGGCTACCACCATTGCCACTCCATTCAGATGTGATGCAGGCGACAGTAGAAGAAGGCAACTTCTCCTTCTGAACTGTTGCACTGAGGAAGCCTTGTAGAGGCAGATGGTGAAACAACTGCATAAGTTGTAGGTATTAGTGCTTAGGTATTAATCTCCCCAAACCTAGAGGACCCAATAGTAAGGTATTAGGGTTCTCTCTATTCCAAGAAATCCATAAAAACTATCTGCTTGTTCCTGCTTGGCCAAAGGGAAAAAAATCCTTTTGTTTTCCCAATGATTGGGAAATAGAAACAATAAACCAGTGAAAATATTGGGCAAAATAGATCACTTGTTCAGATGGAGGACCAAATTACACGTATACGTGAACAAAGTGAAACATCTAATTGGTACATTTCACTTACAATACAAGCTCAACAATACAATATTATAGTTATTCTACATCCAGGATAACAAAACTGAATTAAAATATACATGCTGGTAGGCCAACAGTTTCATATTTACCTAAAAAAAGGATCTCACATTTGCTCAACTAGAGCAGTTTTATGAATTTATCCTCAGCTTAGATGTTTCAGTTCTGCCTAGAAACGTTATTTTCTTTTTCTTTCCACCAGTTTTTTTTTAATTTGGCAGATCATAGCAAAATCATTAAGTGACCCTACTTACTCTTGTATGGGTACGGATGTGCATTTTTAATCCATCATTCTTGCTGAAAGCTTTGTCACAGTAGGGACACTGATAAGGTCGTTCACCTGAAAACAAGACCAGTGAAATCACTCTGTTAATATCTTATGGCATACACAGGACTTTTCAAATGATTGCCCAAATAGGCAGTGATGAAGCCCAAAATTGCTTAGCTACAGCATTATTGTTATATGTTTTCAAATCCTTACTTGGGTCTAATGTTGCCTGAAGAAAAAGAACATCAAAGTAGAACAGCATGTGTATTTTCCAAGAGACAGATCCTTCTGTGGGCCACTATTCACACAAAGAAGGTCTTGTTACCGGCACACTGCCAAATGCATGGGAAAGATCCAGCTGACTGGCACTATTTACACATGCACCTTGCATTTCATAACTACATCATATTGAAATGATTTTCATGGGAGAGCTTTTGTATTGCGGGAGACCAGAGACCGAAGAATCACAAGCTTTAAAGAAACTATCCATGTAATCATAAGCAGCACTAAATGTGTTAAGTTGCCCAGAATTATGTTTGCTGCAATATTATTTATTATTTATCTATTAATTCGGTTTATATACCGCCCTACTCCCAAAGGACTCAGGGCGGTTTAGAAGGCAAAATTTAAAAACAATACAATATAAAATTAAAATAAAATTAAATTAAGTCTAGCCGCAAAAAATTAAAATCACAATTTAAAAACATTAAACTGCTCAGTCCAGACCAGATAGCTCAAAGAGCCAGGTTTTTAGGTCCCGGCAAAATGAACGAAGGTCAGGGGCAGTCCGGAGTTCTGTTGGCAGTTGATTCCATAGGGCAGGCGCACTCACAGAGAATGCCCTCCCCCTGGGGATAGACCGACGCAATTACTTCCGTGGAAAAATAAAACAATATCAAAAGGACAACAATGCTGTCTTAACAAATTTTGAATAATATACTCCCTATTCTAGCAACAAATTCTCAATTTGTAGCTATTTTTTACACATGCTATTGCTTTTTGATATGCAGTGTTTGCTGGGATGGTATATGGAGTACCATAAAAAATATATAAAAGGATACACAGATCTTAACTAAAAGCATGCTTATTTTTGGTGAATATTCAGTGCATTACTAATGATTCGTTTAATGAAAAATCATGCAAGAAACATAACAAATAAAAAGTCATACAACAATTAATAAGATGATACTCCTTCTCAGGCTAGCACTATTGTGTCAAAGATGGGAGTAGAATGGTTGGAAGAATGTGACAAATAAGACACATATCACAGTAGCTAAACTACTGATATGTTAGATGATGGTATTATGGAAGGCCAGAATCTGACGATAATGTTCTTGTAAAAATAAAAAAATAACTAGTTCCAATATTTGTCTTCCCCAAAGTGTACAATATTTTAATAATGCTGATTTTAACCAACTTAAAAAGTCTGGTCTAAATATATTGCTCTGCTTAATATTACAAAACTTTTCTCCAAAACTGGGATAAACTGGTAAAGCATCTTATAAATTCTATTTTAATTATTTTTAGTAGAAAGAATTAGGCAGCTTATAAATTTGATTTTTTCTTTATGTGTATAATAACTGAACAATTGTTAAGCAAGTGAAAGTAACTACTATACGTTGGGTCCTGTGTATGTGGTGATGAGTGAGATGCATAAGTCAGAGACTGGAATGAGAGTGAATTACAGCCTACAAAGATGAATGAACTATATGAACAAACAAACAAACACACCTCTAGATGGTGGGATCCAAAGAGTCATTTGTCTTAATAAATTAAGTTGGGCTGATGTGAAGATGTGTTTCATGCCAGAAGATATATCGCAACTTATGTTCAGGTATCAGTAAGGGTTTGGTTGACTCTGCAGTATAATGATTCAAAGATAGGAACGGATATTTTGGCCATTTGTCCAGTGGCAAATTAAATCAACTCAAATATTCTGGGAGTAGCAAAATCTGTGAAGAGTTGTTGGCCACTATGCCACAAGCACAGGCTTTACCCAGGGGGGCTTATGTCAGTGTTTCTTCAACTGTGGTCTTAGGAACCCTGGAATCTCCCAAGGACTTCCCAGTGATCTGCAAAATCAAAACCATTTACCAGCCTATGTTGAAAAACAATATAGTATTAAAACCTATCGAACAATCATGAGGAGCAGTACGGTAGTGAATGTGTCAATTTTATTTTTTAATGTGGTAAATATCTATAAATATCCCATATAAGCAAAGGTCTTTTGGTGCAAGTTAGTATACTCTAGTGTACTCTTGTCCAGCTCAAATGTAGCCCTGGACAGCTAGTAATGTGGCCCCACAATACAATAAAAATATAAATAAAGAAAGAACATTTGCTATTTATTTATATGCATTAACTATATATATTTTATATGTGCTCCAACATAATTCCTCTTCATTCAGTTCTCCCCAGGCAAGCCAAAATGTTAGACAACCATAGTCTAGAGTCTAACATGATAGTCAGCATTCTGTTTTCCTATCTCAAACCAGCTCATAGCTACATGTATTCAGGATATGCCATGCTTATGGACAGCCATTAAGTGTTCCCAAAATACATTGTGTACTTCTGGATGCACAGTTCAAGATAATTGCAATTGATGCCCTTATAAAATTTAATTACTTCAATCAATTGTATCCATGTATCTCACTTAACTAAAATAAATCAACCGAATTCTACCACTACTGAATGACATCTAAAAATTCTTTATTGGGCTCTCCCAGATAAATGGAGTCAATCTTACTATATCAAAGCCACAGAAATGTAGATGACCACAAGATGGGAACATCAGTTACAAAAAAAAACTTGAAATGATGGAATATTTGCATTGTACTAAGCTAAGGAGTTTTATAAAGAGAAATAGAGTTAAGAATAGAAGAGAGAAATTGAGGAGGAAGGCCATAAAAAGAAACAAAGCCTACCCTTCTAAAGAGTAAATTATCACCTATAAATAAGCATAGACCTTTGTTGATGTATTTGTAACTTGTCATATTGTGCATGAGATGTGATTGTTAATAAATGTTTTAACTGATTAAAAACAACTGGTTCTCTAAGTAAATAAGTTAGAATTTAATACTCCTTCTCCTGCCAGCCACCTAAAATGCTATGCTGTAAAGCAGAGGTGTCAAACTGCTGGCCCGCAGTCCAGATACATCATAGCAAAACATCCCATTGCCAGCAATGGCAAAAAAAATCATGATACATTGCGACATGTCACGTGACGTTGCGAGTTTGATACCCCTGCTGTAAAGGAAAGAACTAGAGAGAAAACAATTACAAAATGGAAGCAGTAAGATTTTAAAATGTATCTGTTTATCTCCAAAATAAATTTACAGTAGAAGAAATTATTTCATCTGTGGCCAAATAAAATAAGGTTTGTAACAGTCTCTACCATAAAAAGAAGAAGAAAGTAAAAAAAAACACTTCTCCAAAATTCACATTACTGTATACACAGGTGAAGAAGATCTCAGGGCCTGAAATTCTTTGACCTCTAGAATTCCTCTGTAAGTTCTTACCCAAGAAAAATTGTATGAGAGGATAATTATGCTAAATATTTTTTTAAATTACTTTAATAACAGCAAATTTAGGGTTCTTTTTCTAGTGAGTTGAAGGCAAATAACTCCTAACACATACTCCATTTAGATTTTGAACTAAAAAGAGAGTTGCTCTCCTGATCTAATATGTTATAAAGCATTTAATTCACTCAGAAGTGACAGATGGGGCATAAGCTTCACAAAAATGGAGGGCCATGGTGGCGCAGTACTGCTTTCTAACCAGTATTGAACTACAGCCAGTAGTTTGATCCTGCCCAGGTGAAGGTTGACTCAGCCTTCCATCCTTCCAAGGTGGGTAAATTGAGGACCCAGATTGTTGAAGGCAATATGCTGACTCTGTAAACTGCTTAGAGAGGGCTGTAAAGCACTATGAAGTGGTATTGCTATTGCTATTTGGTAAAATGACTTGAAGAACTCTGCCCTAAACCCATTCTTTCTTCTCAGATGTTTTGCTTTGTTTTTCTTCAAGATAGCTTGACACAAGTACAATCAAGTCAGGAATAGTATGGCCACATATAGGGTAAGACAAAACCAGTGGTTTTTTTTGTAAAAGAAAAAGGTGTCGGAACTCACACATGTCATACAACCCGCCTTGCCTACCCTACAAGGTTCCATCCAAAAAAGGTGCCGGAACTCCGTTCTGAGCATTCTATGAGGAAAAAAGCTCTGGACAAAACAAATAAAAATACAATTAACCAATAAAGTAAGAGCCTACACTAAAGTTAGCAAAGGAAATATTTTCTATTAAGTCCCTAAATGAATTCAGTTACCAGTTTCATGTTGGTTCTATTCAGCACTTTGGTTTCAAGCGAGTTACTTTGGAGTTTACACTGCCTGTTGGTAACACCTTCACCAAAGACTCTTTATCCAGAATTCTAAGTCCAAGTTTCAGCACAGCTACTTTACAGAGCTACTGACTCTGAGCATGTTTCGCCTCGTTTTCTTCACATTCAAACTGCTACAGGGATCTGTTCTATCTCTCACTTGGAAAAAAAGGTGTCTTGTTATCTTGTTAAATCTTCTGACAATGGTATTCGTCTGGCTTATTTGACAATGTTTCAGCAGTTTATCAAATTTCCCCGCTTATGTTTTCATTCCTCCTTCTCCTTTTCCTCCTCCTTCTCTGTCAATAGACTTTGACCTGTCATCTTGGGCTTTATCATCTATAGATTGAAATACTGAAAGCGACAAGACTTCATGCTGACATGTTTATTTCGTTTTAAGTATTCTTTTGCATACCCATTTTCTTTAGTACTTCTCTAGGGGTTCTTAAAACTCAATGTTCAGGTTATGTGTCAAACATCTTTCTGAGGAAGATGGCATTAAAATCATTTTACTACATAATTTACATACAGTATATTTGTTACATCAGTTACTTATTATGTACCTAGACATAAATATACTGTAAACATGCTATATGGAACTTCTCAGAAACATTTTAATACTTTGGGAATAGAACAAACAGGATGGTGGAGGGAGGGCAAACTGCAGTATCCTTTGCCAAATGAATTGTTCCTTTCCCCTTACTGATTTAACTCATTAACTCTAAATGTAAAGGTTTAGGCAAGCATTTTAACAAGGTCTGCAAGTTGTTCTAAATGCTCTGATTTATTAATTCCACATCTGTTTGAAATGTGACACTATCTCTCATGACCCCCAATGTCACCAAACCATGCTGTCATCCTTTGGACACTGCAGGAACTATTTGGACTCAAACATTTAATTAATCCAGTTGACATTTTTATGTTGTTTGGTTTTTGCACTTCAAGAAAAATGTTTAGAAATGTTTGGAAACAATGGAGTGCTGACAGCCTAATTCTGAGACCTTCCCCATTCTTTTATTCTTTGTTGATAGATAAAAGCCTTGTTTTAAAGAACTCACTTAGGCCCTTATTAGCTATTAAAGAATATGGTCTGGATCACAAGCTACTTCTCTGTTTATTTAAGGAAGGACACTTTATTACATTCCCAACTCTACTTTTGTCTCTCTGAATCAGTCATATACAATTGGAAATAGCTTTTCCATTTCCCAGCAGTAAATTTCCATAGGCTTAAAGAAAAGCAAGAAAGTCCCATCCCCACTGATTTTGTTTTATTCACAGAAGGGAAGTTTGTACCCACACCTATATAGCTCTGTAGTTAAGAGATGGTTTGGTAGCTAATTATAAAGTGAGACTTGCTTTAGATTATGAAACAGAAAGCTTCAACTATCACAGTAGGTGGATTTAATTAAATTTTAGTTCTTTTGTCTGAGCAAAAAACTAATTTTTAATTGATGTATGGCTTGCATTTCAAGATTGCTATCTGATATTCTTATACATTTTCCAGAATTGTGAGCCTAGGGCAATACAGAAATTATATTCTAAAGTTAATTAATTAATCATATGGTGGGTGCCATCTATGTTTGTGTTTATTTATATATTTGTTGAGTCATAATTGTTTATTTTTAATCAATGTTATTATTTTTTAAAAAATATGAAATATAAAAAGGGAAAAATTGGTGGGGAAGAGATGAAAAAGGGAGAAAAACATATGCATAAAAATATGGTATACATGTTGTACTACTTGAGGACTATGTTTAAAAGGCCCAGAAAATAGCCACATGTGAAGCATTTTAATGAATTAGCATGATAAGACCAGGAGACTCCATAGGACTGGTTCACCTTTGACAATAAACAGAGCTGTTTCCATTTCATGAATATGTTTGCTACAATTCTGTGACAGTACATTCAAGCCATTGATCTTACAAATACTGCTTCCATATGGCAATGATTCTTCAATTAGTACAATGTTAATTAGCTATGAATTTGTTGATGGCCATTTGTACCCAAAAATATCCATTTTGAGACAAAGAATAATCTATCATTCTGTTGACTTCTAGAATTAGGAACAGGGATTCAGTTCTTTACCTCATTACTTGGGCTAAACTTTATGGCTAGACCTTATATAGTTTATGAAGGTTACAGTAAAAAGCTTTTTCTAAGTTAAAATATGTAATATTTCAGTTGTTTCAAGCACATTGGATAAAAAGATAGAGCTGCTTTAAAAGATTGATTTACGTTATTTTAGTTTTTAAAAACTTTTAAAATTAATTCACAGGTGTTAAACATTTTTGCAGCTTAATTTATGGTTTTACAACCAGATTGTGTATTTAAATATTTGTCCACACTTTGAAAAACATACAAGTACACAGACATTAATTTAAATCGATTGTCTTTCCTAGTCAACATTTTGGATAATAACTTGAAGCTCATTTCCATCATTAACACCAAGGTGGACCAAAGTGCTTTGCAAGTCTTCTAAACTTTTAAAATTAATATGTGCTTAGCTGTTTCATTTCATCTGAGATGATCCATATTATAATTTTGATATATAATTAAATAATAGAGACAGTTAAATATATTTTCTATAGGGATTGTTAAACATGGTCTGATATTGCTTCATTTCATCACTCCCAACATTGCTGAGAGAAACCACATAATAAAAATCCTCAAATGTCCTAAATCAGATTAAGGCAAAAAGAAACTCTTCAGTACTCTAGTACTACAAAAAGTCAACAATTCCAACTAGAGTTTGCAAAATCCACCTTATTTGCAAGATCAAGATAATTTTATTGGGCGTGAGGTCAGGAGGGGTGAGGCTGTCAAGAAGCCATCTGGATTGCACATTCAATGCTTCCTGCCAGATGATCAATGCAGCAGCTTACAAAAGAAGTTATAAGAGGATTTTTCTAAGCAGAGATAGTGTGATCAATTTACAACAGTGAGTAGCAATCACAACAGGCAGCATGATTACAGGAAAAGCAAATAACATTGTAAACTATGAAGATATATTCAAAGAGATTAGAAAAGTCAATTAAGCTAATGGAGCTTCTGTGACAATCATGAAGAAATCTGCTAAATAACATATGGTATATTTTTTAAAGAGAAAGATAGAAGAAAAATAACAAACAGCTATTGCCATAGTTAAGTTTTTTAAAAACATAAAATTGTAAGGTAAACAAATGATTATAATCTACTACTGTAGTCAGTGTTATGTGCATTTTAATCATAGTATTGCTTAGCCCAGCTATCTAATAATTTCCTTGTTTCCTTGTTTATCGTACAAATATCAAGAGTATAGGTGATGTGGAAATCAAAAGATGAGACATAAAATTTGCTATTATAAAACAGGTCAGTGGAATAACATTCAGATAAGGAATTTGTACCCATTATACAAACAGTGATTATAAAAAGATCAGTGGAAATTATAATAAAATTCAATTAAGACCATTTTTACGAGCCAAATATAAATAATCTAAATCAATTCCAGCTAACTAATGAGTCTTAAATGAATTTTTGCCTTAGAACAGGTTTAAGAAGTGCAGGTATTACAGCTCAAGAATTTGCAGAGTATTGGTATTTTAGATACATTAAAAATAGGCATGTAGTGTGTGGTGTAATTCTGAACACTGGGAATTCAGCAATAAATGATGTAATAAAATCATCTGTAAGGCAATCATGGCCCAATGCAAGACTCACTATTTACTATGGTATAAATCATACCACTTATTGAGAAAGATTTTAAAGAAATATAAAGAGTAACAAAACTTGAAGGAGCTAGGAATACACTTGGCACCTCAGTCAAATGCATATTTGTTTAGATTAAGAGCCAAAGTTGTATTTTGGGGTTTAATCTATACTCAAAACTATTAACTTTAATGGACATAAGCATATTTCTATGATGGTTTGTGCCCTTGTACGTATATTTAAAAGAAAGAAATCAGTTGCACACAGAAAGCTTTAGAATATTTGACCCATATGGAGTGCTAGTTGTTTTTATACTTCCTCCCAATCATCAACCTACTAGGTGTTGTTATTCACTGATCTAAAGAAATCACAGGTAATCAGGCAAGATATTCTTTGAAATTATGAATCTCTCCCATCCACTAGTTGCAAACTAACGGGAGGCTGACAGTTTCCTGAAACTTTACAGGTACTTTTGAAAATTTAACTGTCATGGAGAGAGAAGTTAGACAGTGATAAACAACCTGAATAGATTAGGAATGCAGAAGTCATAAAGTGGTCTGGTTTATTACAATGACAGCATTTTTATAGACAACAGATAAATTCTTCAAAAAAATGGAGGAAATATTACCTTTGGGTTTCTTACTAAAGTAATAAGATCAGGAAAATCTATTTTACAGTATATAAAATTGCACTGTGACTAGCTGAACTCAGTAATCAGAATAAATCATGAAAAGAATTTAACATTTTAATATCAACTGATTTTTTTACAATTTTACAATATGAACATAGATTACTATCTGAAATTACCTTCAGAAAAATGCTACCCAGAATTGAAAGCATTAGCTGTAAGCTATATTGAATATATGACAATTGACAAAGTTTGGTTCTAATTAAGTTAAAGATTAACCAAAAGATTTTTGCTTATTTTAATTTTTGTTGCTGAAGTTCATTACTTTCTGACAATATAACTGTGTCTATGTATAATTATTAATTAGATTATTCCACCTTTAAAAGGTAAAGGTTCCACCGCACATGCATGCTAGTCGTTTCCAACTCTAGGGGCCAGTGCTCATCTTCGTTTCAAAGCTGAAGAGCCAGCGCTTGTCCGAGGACGTCTCCGTGGTCATGACTAGATGCCAAGGGCGCACGGAACGCTGTTACCTTCCCACCGGAGTGCTTTCTAACTGCTAGGTTGGCAGAAGCTGGGACGAGTAACAGGCGCTCACTCTGTTATGCAGCACTCAGGATTCGATCCACCAAACTGCCGACCTTCTGATCGACAAGCTCAGCATCTTAACCCACTGAGCCACCGCGTCCCTTTATTCCACCTTTATTACTTTATAATTAACTCAAGGCAGCGAACATACATAATACTTCCCTTCCTATTTTCCTGTGCGGTAGTTGGTCTCAGAATGACTGGCCTAAGGTCATCCAGCCTGATTTTCATACCTAAGATGGGACTAATTTGTTCTACTTTCTGACTGTTTCATCTGTTAATTCATCAATAGCATTGTGGAGTCCCTTTATTGAATCAGATATCATATATAGCTGATATTGTAGCTAATATTTTCTAATTCCATTTTTCAGAAGTTAAGACAATGGAAGTCATTTCTCAGAGTTTTTTTTTTAGTGGAGATATTCAAGGAGATGCTAGCTAATCATTTGGGAAGCTTTAATTTTGAGTCTAATTCTAAGCTTTAAACAAGAGATTGAACTCAATGGCTTCTCCAAAATATATGATTCTATAATTCTTTGATTTTATGAAAACTTCAAAGGGAGAGGGAGTGCTGAGAAAGTGAAGAAATGGACCAAAGTTTTGATTGATTGGAGAAGAATTGCTTTTAATTACAATGTTATGTTAGCTTACTTACAATGAGCCTTGGTGATGCAGTGGTTACAATGCTGTTGCTAAGTTAGCATAGTGAACTATCTATTTTAGAAGGATAGTAGTAAAATAAAGGCTATTGCAATAGAGTGTTATAAGCATGGTAGATTGTACCAGCATACAGGGTATACAAATATTTCAGATTTACTTCTCAATAATGTAGATCTAGACAGAATTACAAAAAGGATGAATAAATAAACAGCTTTAATCTTAACAGGTGGTCATGTGAGATGAAACTGATTAAGACTTATCAAACAAATGATTAACTGCACATGTACTGTCATTTTCCCACAAGCCAAATTTATTTATGAACAGAATGTCATAGAAAGGCTATTTGTTAACAAACACTTTATATGTCATATGTCAATTCTTCCTCTTTTAAGTTGGGAACCAGCACCACTAAAACATTCAGCAGCTTGCCAATTATTAGAATATTTAATCTGTGGTGAATAGAATGCTTTAGAATATGTATTTCACTCTGGAAATATTTCTGTGCTATGTACAGTGACAGCTATGAAGTATTAGTTGTAGGTAGTTATTCCTATTAGGCAACATAGACAAGTATAGTTAGTGGTCTGAGAAGATAATGGTACCAACAACAAGTACTAACAGAAGGAAACCTTTGAGGAACTAGAAAAAATTGGATTGAAACTAGTGACATATTACAAAACATCTTGCAACAACCCTTGATATATTGTACAGGCAGTTCTCAAATTATGACTAAAATTGAACCCAAAATTTATGTTGCTAAGTGAGACATTTGTTAAGTAGGTTTTGCCCCATTTTATGACCTTTCTTGCTACAGTTGTTAAATGAATCACTGAAATTAAGTTAATAATACGGTTGTTAAGTGCCTCTGGCTTCCCCATTGACTTAGCTTGTCAAAAAGTCTCAAAAGGTGATCACATGATCCTGGGACATGTTAGCCATCATAAATATGAGTCTGTTACTAGGTGTCTGAACTTTGATCATGTGACCATGGAGATGCTGCAACAGTCATAAGTGTGAAAAATGGACATTTTCAATGCTGTTGTAACTTGGAATGGTCAGTAAACAAATAGCTGTAAGTCAAGGATTATATGTAGTTCAATACCCAATAAACCAAACCAAAACTCACATTCTTCCTTTTCCCCCTTATATCAAATTATGTATTGGACCCACTGAATATATGCTGTACCCACTCTCTGCCTTAAAAACTTGGGTTTTTTTTAGTTTTCTGCATTGAATCTTATTCCCCTGATAATTGCTACCTCCCCCATTAGTATTATTTTCAACTAACTACTCTCCATTTGGTATTTCATGAATGTTTTTCAGTTTTATATTGATATTCCCTCAATGCTCTTTATTAAAATGCTAATTGCCTGACAAATGCTATTTCTCCAACAATGGTATTTTTCCTTCATTACATCTTCCAACCAATATACTTCCATTGTATTATTATAATGTAAAATTCAAGCCCTTTCTGTAAAGCATATATGGACACTATTTTTGAATTTCATATTTGTTCTGGGATGTGACTTTTTTAAAAAATACTTTTAGTTAATAGATCTCTGAGACACAGTTTGGAGAAAAAGTGAAAGAAAAGTACTGCCATCTGAACAAAATGTATAATGAATTAAAATCTTAAACATTTCCTATTTTAATACCTTTATAAAGAATTTTCCCTAGTGATTAGTAACTGAACCATCTAGGATATGAAAACAAATTCTTTTTTAAAATCTAATATAATTTTCTAAACTGGCAAATTATTCTTAAAATAGTTTTTGGCATGTGTCCAATAGAAGAATCTTGGTTTTTAGATCACTTTCAGTTCTACTTCTATCAATGGAAGAAACTTCTAATATTTTGTGTGTGTGTGTGTGTGTGTGTGTGTGTGTGTGTGTGTGTTTATACTTATATTACTATTTAAGTCATTAGGATACAAAGATCTACTACCCAGAACTCTAAAAGAAATTACAATTACCTTGGAATGAGTTTAGTGACTTTATGTATGCCATTTACTTGGCAGGCATACAGAAATGGTCTACCACTGCTTTTTTCTAGCTTGCTGTCTGAGTTTCCAGTCTGGCCAATTGCCCTGACATTTATGGGGTTTCCCATCTGATTCTGCTTGATTTCTAAGTCCAAGAAAAGTTGTTTGGGAAAAAGAGTGCTGTGTATTCAAATAATTTTATCTTAAACATCAGCAAAACCTCATATTTGTGCATGAAAGACAGATATGAAGTAAATGCATCATTAACACAAAAGTACAAACCTGGAGTATGGTCTCGTACAAAATAAGGAATAGTTGCAGTTCACACTAGGAAAAGGGTACTAATTTTTGAGCAGCCTGTACCTGTGTGACTTCGAATATGTACTCTCAGAGTTCCATTACTTGCAAACTTCTGCCCACAGTATGGACAAATCTTCTCTTTTTCACCTGTGTGAGTCTATAAAGGAGAAATATAAATAGTTAATTTGCTTGCAAATTTTATTCTTCCAAGTTTTTTTAATCATTCATCTATGTCACATGGTACACTGTGATATTAAATTTAGGTTTTCAAAGCTTTAAAAGTTTTAATAATGTTTCACCTTGCAACAGTAATATAAAAAAATTCTAAACCAACATTCAAACAGCCAGGAAATATGCCTTTTCCAGGGTCTTCTAGTCAAGCTGCTACAACTCCATAACAAAGTCCCAGTGGACACATATATACATTATCTCCACATGACTTGGCCATATTAAAAGGTCAAAGTGCCAACTCACACGATCAGCAAAAGGAGTTGATGTGTAATATGCAAACCCAAGATAAAATCTTTTTAAAACTATTTGATAAATTAATAAAGGTTGCAAAATATGTCAAAATGCAAGTAACTGGAGTTAAATCAGATTCACAAAAGGAATTTGATTTAAAGTAAAAGATTCAGTGAAGGAGACTGAAAGAGATATGAATGTTACAGATTTAGAACTGACTGAGAAAATTAAAATGCCTTCCTGAAGTTCAGGCTTGCATTCCTTTAACAGCAACAGAAAACTGACTGAATGGATAAGTAATACATTGGTTTTCCCTAACAAGATTGAAAAAGATTGGGGAATGGATTTATCATACTGAACTCGAAAACAACTTAAGTGGACTTTTGGGGGAATACAGATCAACTTTGGAGAATGGAGCTATTATATTTAACCTGACAACAATTCATAAGATATGGTGTTAAGAAACAATTGTGGATATTTGATCCAAGACAAATCAGAGCTAACTCGTGGGATGATTTGGGATACATAAGCCATGGTAAGCTTTCTATGAATTGAGTATAATAATAGTTTGTTAGCAGAAGGTTTTGATACTCTACTCTTGCCTTTTGTTTGTTTGATTGATTGTTGTTCTCTTTTGTTTGTTTGTTTGATTGTTGTTCTACCTGTTAACTATTTTGCCATTAATATAATAGATGACAGGTTAATAATTTGTAGGCAAATTAGAAGTTTGAAACAATTTTCAGGCCTGTTTCGCAAAGAGTGAGAATAATGTTTTTGTAATATGTTTATCAGTATTCAACTAGGTGGATAATATAGGTATATGTGTTTGTGTCTTTTTTTTTCAATGTACTTTTTCAATGGTTTTGTTTTGTTTCTTGTTTGTTTCTGTGAACTTTTTCTTTTTCAGATTTTTGTATTTTATCTTTTTTTGAATAAAAAAAATCATTAGAAAAAAGGAGTTGGTGTATGGCCAGCATACATGTGGTGCAGGAAAATTTCCAATTTTATGTAAAACCTTTTAGGGATTACGCTGTAGTTGATGGTGAAAGAGAACATCAACTAACAAAGCTTTCCAATTTCTACCACCTTTGACTAGAAGCCAGTCAAAATGGAATATATGTTATAGAAATGTTATGAACCTTTTTATTCATTTGAATGAGTATACTCTTTATAGCTGCCCCTAATTCTTTTTATTTATAATTATTGGTTGAAATAAAACGTGAAAGCATTGTCTTCTAATACAGGGGTCCCCAACCCCCAGTCCATGGACCAGTACTGGGCCATGGCATGCCAGCAACCGGTCTGCACAAACAAGCAAAGTCCCATCTGTGGGATACATGCAGCACACAAAATCATGTACCCTCCGGTCCATGGAAAAACCTCTCTCCACAGAACCGGTCCCTGATGCCCAAAAGGTTGGGGACCTCTGTTCTAATAATTTATACATTACATATGAATTATGTAAAGTAAACTTTGTGCAATAAATAATTATGCTCCTTTTTTAAATTTTTATAAACTTATTTTTTATTATGCTCACTTTTTTATGGCTCTTTAAAACAGATGGTGTTACAAAGGCTTTGTCACAAAGATCACATTTATATTTCTTATGGCCATCATGAACAACTTGTATGTGAACATTCAAAGTATCCTTCCGTTTGAATGTAGCATCACAATGATCACACTTAAATGTTCTTTCACCTAAGAGAAAAAATATGTTAATATTATCTATTGAACATTATAAATAAATCAATAAATTCTGCTCACTAGGCTGAAAGAAGCCAATCTCTTCTATCTTGGGTAAATAGAAATTTGAATGTACTGTATTTATTGAAAGATATTTTCCCCCCAATCACATTAGGCCACAGAGTAATGGTAGACTTAAGAGACAAAAGTGCTGGTGATTATTATGCAATATGGGTTCTTGTCTTCCATTGCAGCTTCCATTGCTAAAAATTATCACTGCAGAGCTATTACTCTATGAACCAATGTTTGAATGCCTTGTGTTGTTGAGGGATATTTTTTTATTGCCACAAGCTGATCTTTGAACTTGGGTTTATGCATTTGAAATGACTTATGACTGTAATTCTAGGCTCAGTTATGGTCGTAAGTTAAGGACTATCTGTATAATGTCTTGGAACTAGAGAAACAACCACCAAGTAATTATCAATAGAACCTTACTGCCTGTAATGAATTTTATAGTGGAGAAATATAATCAGATATTTGTCAATAAAAATATACTTAAATGTACTATATTATGCAATATTATGCAATATTTTCATCATAAACATTATTTTCTTTGCAACAAAATTTGTGTCTTTGTATGTGTGTGTGTGCATCACCATTCATTATATTAATTCCAGGTTTTTAAAAACCTATGCGAGCAACTACAAATAATTTATAGTAAAGGAAGACCACAATTCATTTGTTGAAAGGTTCTACATAATTTGGTCAGAACAGGTATTATTTTACATGGACAACTTATTTTCAAGTGTACAACCTATCAATGTGTTTATTGAGAGAAACTTTAAAGGAACAAACCTTATCATTCTAGTTAAATAGCCAAGGAGCTGACTATTCAGGCTAGATAATTTTGAGCACTAAAAAAAATATTAATAATCTCTGAAGCTTGTCCTATTTTATTTGTTTAATTAATTAAATTTATATGTCACCAAGCTCACTGTTAGGTGACTCTGGACACTTTATAGCATCATTAAAAATCAATATAAAATAATTAGAACATTAAACATTAAAAACCTTGAACATTACATGTGTTGCACAACCTCCTGAACATAATTATATCCATTGTCCATATTATATTCATTATTAAAGACCATTTTTCTATTCAACCAAACAGATGAAATGAATCCTTAACTTACAAACAAAATGCAGATTTCATATTAATTGAATTTTACTATTTAAATTTTGTTTAGCCTGTCCATGGGTGCAAATCTGCGTGGATGTATGTGAATATATACGTATAAAATGTGTACACATTTTATATAAAATATAAAATTCTAATCTGATAAGGATGTTTTGTTAGATCAGAAAATTAAGAATGCATTATTCTCGCAAGTACTGAGATTTTGATGATCTATGAACCGCTTTATCATCTATATTTCTACTTACTATTATGAATCAGAAGATGTCTTTGTAGAGAGAACGGTGTTCGGAATAGAGCTTTACATTCCTCACACTGAAATGGTCTTTCTTCAGAATGTGTCTGTAGATAAAGAACATATTTTCACTCAGGACCCAGATTGTTGGGGGCAATTAAGCTGACTTTGTAATAATGCCGCTTGGGGTGTGTGTGAAAGCCCTAATAAGCAGGCATATACATAGAATGAAGGCTACTGCTAAGCTTGTAAGCCGCCCTGAGTCTTCGGAGAAGGGCGGGATATAAATGGAATTAAAATAAAATAAAAAAATATATAACTATGGCTAAGCTTGATGACTGCAGTGAAAAAAAGATAGTGTTTCATTTGATCAAACAAAAACAAAAGATTTAATTCCTCATGCTTAAAAAATGAAAAGTTAATAATTTGAGCAGATAAATCTAATAAATACATATAAATAAAATATACACAGGAATGCATTAAAAGGCCATAAACTTCACTATAGGCTTTGTTTGGTGTTTCATAAGATGCCAAGCCTCAAAGGTCCTCTAAATATTATAGATATTCACATAAAACAATCCCTTATTAATTTTTAGTTAATAGTTTAACCTGCTTTCTAAAATATAGAATAATTTAGGATGAAATTCTAATCTCACAAATCCAAAGTTATTTGGAACTAAAATGGGAATGTTTGGCTGAATGGATTCCCATCTGCTACTTTTAAAGTGTATGATAAATGTGAATGTCACAAAAGCCCCTTTCCTATTTTTTTAAACATTCAATGTATTAACAGAATACTTTAACATTAAAGAATTTAAAAGTTATGGGAACCATGTTATCACAAGGCTATGTGCAGTTAGTATATACTGAATTCTTATATTGAAAAGTAAAGTTAAAGATGAAAAAAGAAAGAAAAAGAAAAAGAAAGAAAGAACTGTGAGATGCTATTAAAAGCTTTTCCCTATTTGATTCATTCTTATAGATGTATCTACAAGACCCTATTTATGTATAGCTAAAATAAGAAAAATAAGTCCCACTTGTCTGGTCCGGGTAAATAAAAGAAAACAGAGTTTAATAATACCAAGCTGCTAAAGCTTAATTACATTAAAATAGCAATAGCCAATAGCAATAGCACTTAGACTTATATACTACTCCATAGTGCTTTACTTCTCAGCGGTTTACAAATGTTAACATCTTGCCACCAACAATCTGGGTCTCATTTTACCAACCTCAGAAGGATGGAAGGCTGAATCAACCATGAGCCAATCAGGATTGAACTCCTGGATGTGGGCAGAGTTAGCCTGCAATGTTGGATTCTAACCACCCCACCCCCATGGCTCCTCTTCCTTAAGTTTATGAAATCATAAGTAGAAGAAATTCCAAAGGATTTTATCTACTATGACACCTAGTAATAAATAACAGAAATAAACAAAGTTTTCTATTTTTCTACTGGATTCTTCAAGCCTATGTAGCAGATTTCAGAGACAAGTTGACTAGATGGAAACTGGGCAAATATGGTCTCTATTATTAGTGAATAAGTTTATAGGCAACACCCTTTCAAAAAAATTCTTTAAAACGTGATGATGCAATAATGCTTACCAACTCAGCTGAAGCTTAAGAGGGATGGAACCAAATAAAATCTCTCTAGAGACAGATTTTTGTAACATAAAGACTGAAACTGCCATGTCTTGAATCTCAATGAGTCATATTCATACAAATATTGAGAAGATTGCAAGAGTCTCCAAATATGACTACAGGATTCCTAATACATTACAGAAGGATCAACACTTGAACTGCATCAAGAAATGAATCACAATTGCTCTCTTCATACTTAAGTAAAAGTCTAATGTTGCTTTTAGTGTTCCAGAATTGGAATGGCCATGACATTCTTAATGAATAGATTGGAAGGTCTTTTAAATGCAGCTCTGGCAGATCATTTCACCCCTCATACCTTCCTATTGTCATTTAAGATTCATCCAGACTAGTTTCAGGAACACAGATTGTAAATATATACTGAACAAACATTTAGATTTGAGTGAATGTGGAAGCTCCACAATAGAAGAGCAGGTTGCTGAGAAAATTTCAGGCACTTGTGCCCTCTTATTTGAGACTTCTCCATGTTAACATAAGACAATGGCTTATAAAGATCAACCATGAAACACCTGGGGGAGAACATGTGTGGGTTTTGGAAGCTCTGCAATAACAGCAACAGACAAGAAAACAGACAAATAAAAGGAGTTTTTTTCTTCATAGACATTGAGGTGAAGACGAAAAAGAAGAGGCATAACAAAGCAAAGCCAAGTACAATATTGGGAAGGTGCCAGTGAATATTATGAACATCTTCCAGGCTCTTGTCCCACCCTGCACCTTTTAAATACCAATGCTGCTTTTTTACGCTTCAGTGTCAATATTATTTCCAAGAACATTTATGAATTCTTCATAGGCTTATGGGAATTTTTAGAGAATAAAAAATAGGTGCAATCCAGGGCTTTGAAAATTACCAGTACTGGGAAAAGAAAAAGATCCACCAATAGCAGTAAGGTGGGAGTTGATTTGGTTATTATAAGAGGACTGGCGATGTGGTGGGAAAACACTCTTATTTACCTTTAGATAGGATATATATGATTAGCTCACCCTTCTTCATAATCATTTTGAGAATGAACAACTTCCCTCCAATAATTAATGTGCCATTAAAATGTCAGTTGTGCCCCTTATCTAAAATAGATTGAGGACCCAGTTTTAGAAGCAGACAAGACCTTGCCACCTGCCCTCAACTGCAAATAATACTCTCTGTTTAGGCTGAAAAAAACTCTAGGAAACATACACATGGATGCACTTTCTCAAGTATCTTTGTTACTGTGTTTTCCTTCTATGTCCACAACTCCACTTCTATATTCAAAACTCTAGTACTTTTGCGTTCTTTCTACTCTGTTCCCCAACAAGCATGGCCATTGATAAGGATTCTGAGCACTGTATTAACATATGTGGAGACTGCCCGGACCAGAAGATATTGTTTTAATTTTTAAAACTTCCTCAGTTTCTCCAGAAGGGGGGGAGGAGGAGGAAAGGGCAGATCTTCTGCTCATTTTTTTTAAAGAAAGCATGTAATTCTTAATTTACAGCCAGTCAGGAATCAGCCCTAATTCTCACAGCCCATTTGCAATGTAAGTATCATAATTTCTGAGAAGAACCATGAGATTTATAGTTTTTCTCAGCCTTCTGGACTGAATCAGGAGACCAGCAAAAGCAGGTACCCCATTCCTTTCAGCTGATATTTTCTGCTAATGTTTGGAAAGTGACTTGGAAACTTCTGATGCAGAACGTGCATTGTGCTATGTTTCCAAGCTGTCCCTCAATTACATAAGCAAACATTATGTCAATAGTGATGTTAGACTTCTTCTGGAAGCAGTTTGTAAAGAAGCTTGGAATGCTTTTACACAAAATCTGATTCAATCATAGGGTTGCTACTAAGAAAAGCCAAATAATTTCTCAACAGAAAGAGACTGAGCTACCTTCTCACCTCAACTGGTGTATCCTCCAGAACAGGGCTGAGACATTTGGATGAGACTTTGCTGTGGGGAAGCTTGCACTGCTGCTGATTGTGCTGTACCTGTTCTGTGGATAAATATAAGGGTTCAGTCTCTAGGGCTGTACAAATGGCACATGCATGAGTGAAAATTTCCCCCCATTTAATAAAACACTTAGGATTTTACTTAGGTGAGTGGCTATCCTAGGTTTGGAACTCCTTAAACAGCTTCTGAATTTTTTAAAAAAATATTGCTTATTTAGCATAACGCTAAGTACAGAACATTCATCCAGCTGATTAGGAATCTCTGATTTGACTCTCATGTCAAGAAATGATTGAAATAGTAACACAAATATTACCTAGGATATAGTTTGGTGAAATATGCGCAAGAAAACATAAATTTCAAAACTGAATATAAAGGTTTGGATATCTTCTTTGCCTACAAACCTGTTAATTTAGCTGTATCAACCTTCAAACAAACCATCTCTTTTCTGATTAGGTAAACAAAGCCTTAGTTTATTCTGTTTATTTATGTATTTATTTAGTCTGCTTAGTTGCCAATATTCCCTTTTCTTTACCATTTAACAGATTTTGCCTGCATTTTTACTGATCTAAGCAGTATAAAAATAACAGAAAGACTGAGGCAATTTAGATGCAACAGCCTCTATATTGCAAGCCAGTAAAAAATTGAATAATGTTTAAAAAGGTTCTCATTCTATGTGACTGCCAAAATATATATAGGTCTTTCACAGCAGCAACACACAACCTGGACAATTACTATTCCCATAAAGTTGAGTTGTTATGTAAGTTTCAAATCAATAAAATAAGAACTATAGCCCCTTGGCAATAATGATGGGGTCTGCATATCTACGTTGCGGCTAGAATCAAAAGTTTGTGGGCCAACCATTCTCTATCTTTCTAACATTCTGTGTTATTTTAAAAATTTTCTAATACAGTACTCCTTTGTTTCACTGTATGTTTCTGGATCAATGTAGTAAACAAGGGCATACTGTACCACAATTCCTTCCATAGGACATATTATAACAGACCAACTTTGGTATAAAATGTGCAAGAAAATTACTCTGAGAAGCTTTCAAGATTCTGTGACATTCTCTAGAGAGCTACATTTGGTAGGCCCTAGGCAGCAAGCCTTTTCTGGAGCACTGTGGAATCATCTCCCCTCCAGGGGTGAAGTCAGTCTCATCGCTCCTGAACTTTTGAACATCCTTCAACAACTGTTTATGTCAGCAGGCCTGGGGACTTCAGGAGCTGGGTAAACTCGTGGTGGCTCCATTATTATTTACATCTCTGTGTCCATTATTCTCTTTTCCTGTTTTGGTTCTACTTTTATAGTTTTAGATGACCCTTAATGATTATATAATGGCTTTAAGTAATGATTATTTTATTTATTTTATTGTTTTATCAGATTGTTGTATGACATCTAGAGTCATGTTCTATGAAATGGACATCCATATATATATATATTGGAATAATCAATTGATCAATCAATCAATCAATCTACTAGCAATAAACATTTTTCCAAAATTCTAAATGGTTCTTGTTTTCTCAGCTTGCCAGCATTTCATGCTTAAGAAAGATCAATCATATTTGGTATTTATAAACTTATTTTAGTCTGGATTCAGATTTGGGTTTAAGACCATCAAAACACTGATTCCTCAGAGAATTTTTGTTGGAAAAGTGGAATAGAACACCCTCTACAAGTCCCCTACTAGATTCTAGGTACCCTTATTTAATATTGAACATTAAATATCTTTGAATTAAATTCATGAGTTATTTTTTTTAAAAAAATAGAGTCATGCTAAGGTATTGAAAAATTAAGCAGAGAATGATCCATAGCCTTATCTAGTAACAAGGTATTTTTCTTCTTATCTGAATGATATACACCTCAATTCACAGCTTGACTTTTCACACCAGAAATAAACTGAGTTTGCTTGTCAATGCTTTCGCTACAAGAATAGGCAATCTAAGGCCTCAGGAACACATGCAGTGCAAGTTCCTTTTTGTGTCTGTGGCCTCAATTTGTGTTAATTAAGTACAGTGACATGATTGCTACAAATCAGTGGTGCTGTTTCCCACTGTTATAAGGCAGGGGACACACTAAATGTAGTGTTAACCCCCAAATAGTATTATTAACAAAACAGGGCAGAAGAGGAAAGGAGTTTCACACACACACACCCCAAAAAACTGGGAACTCTCTCATAAACATTCCTATGTGCTACAGTCTATCCATTATTCATCACCAAATCGGTTTTCATTACTTAGCACAAAAAGGAAAAACAAATGTTAAGACTGCCCATCCCTGGTTTAATTGAAACTTAAACCAGATCTATTTCAACCTGTGATGCCTGAAGTAGAACGTTGAACAGAAAGTTCCACCGCTGAAGTACTTTGAATTCTTTCTCAACTCTGTTTATAAATTCCATCATTTGGAACATCTAGGTAGGATGCCTTAGTTAAAATCGGCAACTGGCTTTCCTTTTGAATTTTCCTACAGTATTGGGATAGACTGCTTCAGGCTCATAATCCATATATTCACTGAGATTGACTACCTAGCATGCAAAACCTATTGCTTCCAAGGCCTGACATAGCTATTCCTTTCATCTCAGAAAGACATTTTTCCTGCCATCTGCCTAATATGTTGTATAGGTTGATCTGTCTAAGAAAGAAGAGGTTTATGATGCTGCTTAGGATAACCTTCTTTTCCCATTAATCCTATAACTGTGCTGAGTTAGATAGTTTCTATCTTGTTCATGTGAAACACAAACCATCTATGACACAGTTTAAAGTTTAAATACCTAATCATGTTCTATAGTTTTTTGAATATGTCATCAGTACTCATGAGATGTTTACATCAAATCTGTCATGTATTTTGGACAATCATCTGAACTGGTGAGAACCAATGTATGATAAGATGGAGAAATGGACCTTTGACCTGCCTGTCTGATTATTTGAGCTACTCTATTGCTTCTAAAGATATCTAGATGCAACCATTCATGGTGGATACAATTATAGTTTGGTATCTTCATCCACCCAAACTATCAAATATATGGAAAACTTTCTGGAATTTCCACATTTCTGATACCACTTCTCTCCTGAATTTATAGCACATACAGAGTCCCTTACTTATTTTCTGAAAAAGGGATCCTATTCAAGTGGGATTTCAATACTAAACATATTTTTTATCTTCCTTTACCTATTCTGCCACCCAGATTCCATATATGCATCATATCACTAACATCCATGCCTGTTGTCTAATGTTTTATTGTACTTTCCATTCCAGAGATCTTTCATTTTATCAAGAAACTCCAAATAGCATTTCCTCTATGTGATTGTTTAAAAAGCTGAAGGGAAGATTATTGAATCAACTCAAAGGAGATCAGTCCTGTCACCTTTGGCCTGCAGATTCAAGCTATAATGAAGATGCATGTGCTTTTCTCCCATTTCCTACCTTTCCCTTATCACCTGCCTCCTTTACTGATATATAAATGGAAAGCTGTTCATCTATAATCTATAAGATATAGTAATGTTACAAACTTCAATCTCAGGTGATCAGAATCTCAACAGAGGTCAACAGCTCTGTTGTCAACAGCTGACAATTCAAACCTGAAAATACATTTCCACAAATTATTGCAAATCTCTCAAAATTATCTATAAACCTTATCTGTAAACCTTATATTCAATTCTCTTCCTATTCCATCTCATTTTAATCAATATTTTTTATCTATGTCCTCAATTTAGGATATAACAGTTGAATTTTTTGAAAAACAAAATAAAAGCGAGTATATTTTGGATGCTTTTCCCTACAAACAAACACTTTCAAGTTATTTTTTTAAAAAAAGGTTTTATATATTTAAGTTAGATTGTGATAGGCATGTATGCTAGTTGTCTTTCACCTGAACTTGTGTATTTTGTTTGCCTTAGAAAGAACAGTTACAATTGTTTCACCATGCAAAAAATATTTTGATTATTATTTTCATATGATTTATGGCTGAAAACACAAAAGATGGTGCAAAGATTCAGTGCCAAATTCCCAGATGACATATAATATGAGCCAAACTGTGAAAAGTATGCCTAGGTTTATCTGGTATATCTGTTTCATCAAAGTGTTGGCGGCATGGGGAGAGGGGAGAGAAAGAGCAAAGGATCCCAAATGCTAAGCAGGAAATTCTTTCTCTCTTTCTCAACAGTCTTACCATTCTGTAGAAGCAACAGCAGTCAAGGGTGCAGCCAGCCCATTAAAACTGTGACCCAGGGTCAAAAGTAATGACAGGCATTATCTAAATTAGGGTAGGCAGATTGTCGCTTAAATCACACAGCTGGGGGTCTCTATGTAGACTAAAAAGTGAAATTCCTCTATATTTTTACAGCACAGTTCCTTCTTTTAACTGGAACACAGTACAAATTGTAATATTTCTCCCAGTAGTCATAATGATATAAAATGACTACAATTTTTCCCCTTCCTTCCTTCCTTCCTTCCTTCCTTCCTTCCTTCCTTCCTTCCTTCCTTCCTCCCTCCCTCCCTCCCTCCCTCCCTTCCTTCCTTCTTCCCTTCCTCTTTCTTTCTTTCTTTCTTTCTTTCTTTCTTTCTTTCTTTCTTTCTTTCTTTCTTTCTTTCTTTCCTTCTATAAAATTTCCTAGTCAATTAAAGAAACACCAAACAATAACCAGGAAACTGCTAGATCTGTAAGTTAATGTACGTAACAATATTTTGCAAGATTTAAAGCTTTCTAAGCATGCCAAAGCGTACTGATCCATCAATGTTAATGAGCGATAGCTGCAAATCTAAGCCTAGCAGAGCTGTAAACAACAACAGCAGAATGTTTGGGGTTGTTTTTACCTTCTTATGATTCTTGTAAACATTTCTGTGGGCAAATCCCTTTCCACAAAGCTTGCATTTATAGGGTTTATCTTCATTGTGTATTATTTTGTGTGCAGTCACTTGATCAAGTCGTTTGAAGGACTTATTGCAAACCTCGCAGGTGTAAGGGCGTTTTTCTGTAGAAAATGAGTGGGGGGACATTTAAGCTCTTGTTTATACTGGGCTAGAAGATGAAAGGCAGAAACATTCATCTCCTCAGAGATGTCTGCAATGAAGTCAACCCAATTAAGATTAAACCAATTAGAAAGACATCTTATGCTCTTTACATTATACAGTTAAGTCGCTTCCCAAAATATAAGCCACAGCGCATCTTGAGAAATTGGCACGTTCTTTGCAACAATCACAGCAAAAACTAAACTCTGATTAATTAGCTTAAATCAAAAGAAAATGACTTCAAAGAGGCAAAGCTTGTTGCCAGATTAACAATGAGAAAGAGGGCATAATAATTTAAACATTTTAAAACTTAATTAGTAATACACATATGGTAGCATATTCATTTCTATTAAAATTCAGTTGATATGTTTAAGTCTTCAGCTTTTAGTTGTTAGCTGAACTCTTACTGCTATCCCATTCTAATCCATAACCTCAATAAACATCTAAAAGTCTCTGAAATTCATTTTGCTTCTTTGTTTAAACCAATCAACCAGAAGCTGTGAGATGAAGATAGCAGATAACAATAAAACTATTTTGCAACGCTGGAAATTGTTTTAAAAGAATTGGGGGTAAAGGAAACAACATAATTGAATTTCTACTGCCTATGGAAGATATGGTTTGATTTAAGGAAAACAGAAACATTTTGCCTTCTGTGCCCGGTAGTCCACAAAAATAGCTGTCATTAAAGGTTCATCTCTGCATCACTTGTATGCAATGATACTAATAGGGTAATAACATGGACAACATTCCTCCAGGTCTTCCAGTCCTCTATCATCTTCTGGAGTCCATTTAAGCTCACGCCTACTGCTTCAGTGACTCCATCCAGCCACCTCATTCTCTGTCGTCCCCTTCTTCTATTGCCCTCAATCTTTCCCAGCATTAGGCTCTTCTCCAGTGAGTTCTTCCTTCTCATTAGGTGGCCCAAGTATTTGTGTTTCAACTTCAGGATCTGGCCTTCTAAAGGGCAGTCAGGGTTAATCTCCTCTAGGACTGATCGGTTTGAATGCCAGCACCATAGTTCAAAGGCCTCAATTCTTTGGCACTTAGTCTTTCTTATGGTCCAACTTTCACAGCCATATATTGCAACTGGGAAGACCATAGCCTTGACTATATTTTTATTGGCAGAGTGATGTCTCTGCTTTTTAGTGTGCTATAGTTAGTTAGTTGCCATGGCTTTTCTCCCCAGGAGCAAGTGTCTTTTAATTTCTTGGCTGCAGTCCCCATCTGCGGTGATCTATGTAGCCTTAAACTCATAAAGCCATTAAAACCTGTCTCTGGATATCAATCATTTTAGGTAGCTATCTGCTCAAAGTATACTCTTTCAAAAGAAGTGTGAAAATGTACTGTTTAGAAATACAAGGCATTTTTATCAAAATAATCGCATCCCAAAAAAGAAGTTATTTGATGACATTTCAAGAATTTTTCAATAGTGTGGCCAAAGGAATTCTGACAGCTATAGTGTATATGTTGTAGTGTATATCTGAAATCTGTTATGCCAGGAAAGACTGTAATGGCACTATGATGTATTTGTTCATTAGCATTTTAAAAACGCTAATGTAAAAACTATTTTTAATAATCTGAGGTATTTTATTTGACAGAGAAGAAGTCTTTTACCTGAGTGAGTTATCATATGACGTTTTAGCTGATTAGCTGAAATAAATTTCTTGTCACATTCTTGACACTCCACTATTTCATGAACCTGCAATATGAATATTTAATATTAATTTAGTACGTTGCACATATATAATCTTCATCATTTATATTATAAGTAATCTGCTTTTCAAAATTATAAAAACAAATCCTAATTTAAACAACAAATAAATGCAATTTACAATAAATTAACTGGAGAGCCTGATCAACTGGAAAAATGTTGCAGAAAATAATTATTTTCTCCTTTCGCTGAGTCTGAGGGCTATTCACTTTAACACCCTAATAATGAAATGATTATGAGTTTATGAGTTTCTATGCCTTGTATGAACATTCTACCAAATTACCACTCAATATCCTGTCACAAAACTGAATGTGATCCTGATATCCTGTATCATAACTGATTATTTAGAAGAAGCAAAACAGATAGACCTATAGTTCCTATGTATACTCTATTTACATATACAAAACTGTAGAAATAGTGGTTTTACTTTTAGAGGAAGCTTAGTTAAGTGGCTCTTTCTTTCTTTCTTTCTTTCTTTCTTTCTTTCTTTCTTTCTTTCTTTCTTTCTTTCTTTCTTTCTTTCTTTCTTTCGCTATACCTGACTTTCTTCCCAACTTTAGTCTTGAAAATTAGTCCTGAATGAAGAAAGCTGCCTGAAATAATCAGACCCCAAAGAGGATCGGATGTCTCTTTCCTTATGCTTTTTCAATAAGATCACTTGTTTTCAACACGGTGTAAGCTTATATTTGTCACATCTGGTTTTGTCCTATCCAACTAATTTGATAAACACAAAGGGATTCCTTATCTGTATAAAGTCAAGAAGTGATCTTGAGTCCTGATGTCCTCTTGAATATATATATCACCCTGCTACCTTTTGGGGATTTTTTTTTCTCCACATATAAGTACTACCAAGTATAAACCTGCTCAGCTTCAGTCAACTGCCAACTATTGAGGCGTATACGTAGCATACACACAAGCATGATATGAGACTTAACCAAAAAACATTTTCTGATTTGGAAATAAAACAATAGAAAATAATATTTTAAAGGGAAAGAAAGGAGTAAATGAACCATAGAAATGTTATTTCTCAGTCAGGCTCCTTTGTGGTGAATGTTGACATATAGTCCATAAACTTGCTGATAAGTTTTTTCTAATACTATAAGCCTCTAAAAAAGATTATCGAATTCAAGCACTGTGATCTGATCTTTAAAGACAGTTCTAAATACTTGGCTAGACTTGGAGTTTATGATAGAATTAGCTTTGTACTTCAACATGTGTGAAAAAAATTGCTTCTTATTGTTATGGAATGTGGCACAATATTTTGTCTTGAAATGAAGTTGCTTAGATTTCATGAAGGAGAAAGCTTTTTATAAAAGAATAATAATAATAATAATAATAATAATAATAATAATAATAATAATAATAATAATAATAATAATAATAATAATAATAAAGTTGGAAGGGACCTTGGAGGTCATCTAGTCCAACCTCCTGCTCAGGCAGGAAACCTTATACCATTTCAGGCAAATGGCTGTCCAGTCTCTTCTTAAAAACCTCCAGTGTTGGAGCATTCACCACCTCTGGAGGCAGGTTGTTCCACTGGTTAATTGTTCTAACTGTCAGGAAGTTTCTCCTTAGTTCTAGGTTGCTTCTCTCCTTGACTAGTTTC
The DNA here is from genome assembly GCF_964194415.1 of Vipera berus. Lineage (NCBI taxonomy): Eukaryota > Metazoa > Chordata > Lepidosauria > Squamata > Viperidae > Vipera > Vipera berus. The sequence continues at coordinate 40,279,586 of NC_138209.1, read as the reverse complement.
CATCCGTTGCTTCTTGTCCTGCTTTCAGGTGCTTTGGAGAATAGCTTGACTCCCTCTTCTTTGTGGTAGCCCCTGAGATACTGGAACACTGCTATCATGTCACCCCTCACCCTTCTCTTCATTAAACTACACATACCCAATTCCAGCAACCGTTCCCTATATGTTTTAGCCTCCAGCCCCCTAATCATCTTTGTTGCTCTTCTCTGTATCCTTTCTAGAGTCTCGACATCTTTTTTACATCGTGGTGACCAAAACTGGATGCAGTATTCCAGGTGTGGCCTTACCAAAGCATTGTAAAGTGGTATTAGTACTTCACTTGATCTTGATTCTATCCCTCTGTTAATGCAGCCTAGCACTGTGTTGGCTTTTTTGGCAGCTGCAGCAAACTGCTGGCTCATATTGAAGTGATTGTCTACTAAGACTCCGAGATCCCTCTCACAGTTACTACTATTGAGCAAGGTACCACCTATACTATACCTATGCATTTGATTTTTCCTGCCTAAGTGTAGAACCTTACTTTTTTCACCATTGAATTTATTTAGATTACATTCATGCCTATGGACACTGTGGACATAGCCTACAGTAAACTTCTATTTGCACTGGAAATAAACATATTTCTTTATATAATGCCATATTTTTCCATGTATGATGCTATTTTTTCCTGCAAACACTCTGTTCAAAAATCAGGTGCGTCTTATACAAGTGCAGCATCTTATACACAAAAAAATAATGGTAACCTCTGCAGCCCAGGGCATGCCTGTGTGGGTTCTTTACATGCCGCTGCCATGCTGCCTGGTGCAGGTTTCAAGCCCCTGTAGGCTCGCCACTAACGGGAGGGGGGAGGGGGCAAGATCATCGGATGGCAGCATCCAGAGGCAGTGGATGGGGCCAGCAGCATGGATGGCAGTGACAGCACTTTCCTTCTCTCATACCTGTATGCTAGTCGGGGACCCTGTAGAATGCAGCTATGAGGCTGTCCTGCTCAATAATAGCGGCCGGCCAAACTTCCAGCTGTTCGGCACTCCATCAAACAGCTGATCGGCGCTGAGAAACAGCAGGGAATTTAAAACCTGCCTTCACTTCCCTTGCCTTGTTGTCATGCCAGGTGCTCATGCCGGTTTGTTTACCAGGGTGAGAAGGCTGCTGCTGTGAACTGACTATGCATGCTCATTGTGCCGGATGCTGGTGTTATGATTCTTCACCAGCCCGTGGATCCAGCAGCTGAGTCTGAGGAATCAGAGGAGGAGGAGGGGCCTGGAGTGACATCGGAGTCAGAGGAAGGCTCTGAGGAGCTCCAAGACTAACAGTCTGATGAGGAACTTGGCCCCTCTACTCGCACTCAGCTGTGCTGAGAGTCTGAGTTGGACAGTGATGACTCACAGCTGGGAAATATCCAGGATGCGCAACAATGCCGGCAAGAAAAGAGAGCAGGACAGAGGAATGCAATGGGGCAGCTCTAAGGGCAAAGGAGAAGGCAAAGGAGAAGGCCTTGGCTGCATAATAAAAGGGAAGGTATGGGAGATGCTGGTTGCCAAAGGCAACCGTTCATGTTGAGGATCAAGTTTCTGTGAACTGTGTTTGTTTGCCTTGGACATTGACTCAGGTCTGTGAATAATAAAAGGGGTTTTGGTTTTTCCTGAGGTTTCTGCCTGCTTGATTGGAAGAGGGGTTTCTCCTTATGAGCATAACAAGGACTCACGTGGGACAGAACAGCTGGTTTTGAGCTAGAACATGGGTTTACATATCTGAGATGACAGATCTAGTCTATGATATATCCAGTTTAAAAGTTCATGGGTAACAAAACTGACACAAGTGTGTGAAATCATGAAGAAAGGACTGCCAGTACTCTTAAGAGCTGTAGTTTGGTGTGGATAACATCTAATGAAATGTCAGCCACTATAACAGATATTTTATCCTGCATGCTTTATGTCTCTCTATCATTGACAGTGATGAAACAGATACTTCTTTTCGTTAAGATCTATAATTTGTCTTCTTCTTTCAAATATTGTTAATATATAATTGATTCTTTCAAATCATGTTCATAAAAAATTAATATAAATATTTTAGTGCAGGATAAATGCACTAAAGTGTATAACTAACAATGCTGATAATATTTAGTAAAACAAATAGTACAAGAGACGCTTTTGTTAAAAGAAAAATCATTTGATTTAAGCGGCTATTAAATTATTCTCATGGATTTAGCATCTATTCATAATTTTAAGCATTCAGACTATACAGTAAAATGTAATATATACCTAAGGCTAACTTGCTATCTCTAGGACAGGAAAGAAATACACAATAGTGTTTTGCTTTAACTTTGATTTAACATGGCAATGAAAATAAATACTTCGGTTTCAGACTACTGTGTTTGTCAGATGGAAAAAAAAACCTGGACAATTTGTGTTTTAGCAGCTCTCAAGGGACTGATCTCTCTGGCCTCTACCCTAGAAAAGTTGAAACTACTGGGGGTCAACCCTCATTCAACTGACCTTTCGATGCTCTTGAAGATTTGCTGCTGAAGAGCACCTCTTATTACACACTGAGCACATCAGCCTCTTCCTAGAGTTTCCTAAAACAGAAACAAAAATACCACCAACAGATTTAATAAAGAAGTACAAAGGACAGGGCTAAATGTTTTCAATGCCTGCACCATTTTTCACAGGTCATTTAATGGGTACAAGAATTTTACACTCTTACTCCATCTCTAACATATTAAGTTACAAGACAGACTCTGTAGGTGTCCTCCAAAGATTTTGCCTATGAAATGTAGACCAAGAAGAGTTTCATTTCTCTGAACAAAGCAACCCAATATAGTATCTGTGTAGAACAAGAAATATTTCCATGAATGCAAAAGTATGCATACATAAAATTACACATAGGAATTATTGTTTTCAAGGAATATCATAAAATATTTGCATAAAGGAAAGAATAAAGTGCAAGTTCAAAAGTTACTCGATTTAGTCTTATGGGTTTCAGCATTAAGGCATGCTAATAAGGCAGTGATTATATTATTATTATTATTATTATTATTATTATTATTATTATTATTATTATTATTATTATTATTATTATTATTATTATTATTATCATCATCATCATCATTCAATTGTGTTCCAATTCTCAGAGTCTCTGTAGTTTTCTTGGAAAGTTTTCAGAACTGATTTACCATTGCCTCCTTTCTTGGGCTGACAGAAAGTGACTGTCACCAGCTTTGTGCCTAAGGCAGGACTAGAACTCACAATCTCCTGGTTCCTTAACTACTACACCAAACTGATTCTCAAGACAGCATTATAACTATATAAAATCTGAATCACCATTGGCAGGATAAACATCAATATATTGTAACAAATTCCAGATGATAACTGACTCAGAAAGTGTGTTCAGCTGTATTATAAACATAGTTACAATCTCACTAACTAAACACACCGAGAACTTGAAAATATTACAGTATAATCATTTCTTTAATAATCTAAATAATTTGTGTGGCATAAAGCAACTGGTATTACAGGTAAAGATGGTGAAAATGCTAAAACCAAGTAAGTTAGAATGAACAAAACATCTCTTCTCAAAGTGTTAAAGCAGCTGTGTCCTTTGAAAAGGTTATGTTGCTACTTAGAGTATCCCCAGCTGCCTTCATATCTCTGTATTCATCAACAGAAGCTTGGGTTAAATGGTGATCCCTGCAGAAGTACTGTCTGTGGAGCCCCATGCATGCATATAAAATCCAGGCAAGTCTTCAAAGCAAACATTTGACTCTTCAAAGATTGCAGCTACTTTTTTTTTAATCCCATTTATATCCCGCCCTTCTCCAAAGACTCAGGGCGGCTTACAATCTAAAGCACAAATCAACTTTAATGGTAGAGTGAAGGATGCATCCTTCCTATTAACATATGTTATGAAGTCTTTGTGTGTTTTAATTAGAATTTTAAGAGAACTAACTATTACTAATTAAATGAAGAGTCATATTCTACATCTTGCACAACCACTCATTTTCTTTGTGACAACCTTTTGCTGGTAGTTGAGGCATCCATGTAACTGGATGTGATTTTACAATATTTTTTGTGGAAGTTATTAAGCAAACACAGTGGTCATAAATGGAAATCATTCAGGCTTCCGGTTCTGGATTTTCGGTGCAGCCAGACACGCGAAGGAATCGCTCCTCATGTCGCCTGGATTTCTTCATCGGGGGCCCCCTGTAAAGGGGTCGAAAGTCACCCTGGAGAGGTATCTCCAGTTGGCGGTAGGAGGGCAGTGGCCCTCCCATTGGCTTGGAACTACTCTCCAAACCAAAGAAGAAAGGATCGGCCACCCCCATGGCCCATCATTTAGACGTTTCCTGTCAAAGCCAAAAGCACAACAAAGCACTTGAAAACTGGGTGAGAATTGCCTTCTTGTTTTTCTAATTGTCTACTTTCCCTGCCAAAGCTTCTCGAATTTGCTTCCCCCTGCGAGCAGAGAGGAAAGGGTTTTTTTCCCCACCCACCTTAAGAGCGGCCTTTGTCTACATTGGGAGAGAAAAGAAAAAGCCTTCTACTAAATTATACTGATTTATTGGACTTACTGCCTTTCTACTTTTGGCCCAAAGTTCCCATATTTACAGAAATGGACTATTCTACCTATTAAGTCTAAAAAGGGGACAAAAAAGAAATAAATAAAAAGATACTGTCTGAAAAGGATTTGAAGTACTCTGGGGATATTTAGTGAATACTATTGGCCAACACGCTTGCTTACATTTTGGACTGACCTTGGCATTAAGATAAAAACCTGAAACAGCTGGAGATGAATTTGGCTTAGACTTGTGGATGTGGACTCTTACTGAATTTTGTTTGAAAAATAGCCTCCACCAAGGACTATTTATAATTATTACAAAATGGAGATGGATCAGCCACAAACCTCGCTTGACTATAACCTTATACTTGAAACAATCTATAGAGTCACTGAGATGTCTATCTCCAGATTTAATAATTTACATGCCAACCTTAAGTCACAAATTGAAACCCAGACTGCAACTAAAGAATTTACACTTCAGAATATAACAAAATTGGAAGATATTACTATTGAGACAGAGGAATATAAGCAACAACTATCCAAACAATCGACAACTCTAAAAGTACAAGGAACTATCACTATGGCAAATAACCTTAAGGACCAACAACAAACTATGGGAAAACTTAATACTCAACTTTTGACTCCATCAAAAGAGCCTATAACTTTAGAAGTATACTATGTGCAAGATACTGATGCTAACATAGAGGATGTGGAAGATCAACAAAGACAGTTTCCTGAAAGCCTGGATAGCCAAGCATTCATTACAAAATTGGATAAGACTCTCTACTTAAAGCAGATGAACCCAGACAGAAGAGGAATCCAGACCGAACTGAAGATAAAGTTTTTAGAGCAAATACAGAGACTAGAACTAACACGGCAACAACATAATGATTACAAATGGTTTGGTTTTTGTGGACCACTGATGGCTGGATGACCTCCTTCGATTCAAATAATATGTATTGGAGTGAAGGGAGACCTATCTGGCAATTCAAAGGCCTTGGTCTGGAAACCTGATTGGCAAAAAAGAAAGCCAGAGTTAGATTTTAAAAGTGAGTTCTTGGAGAACCATTAAAGGTTATCCTTTTAGTAATCAGTGATCTATCAAGGTCTAAAATAGAAAATGTTTATGAGATAGAACTAGAATATGTTTATTTATCTATTAGGCTTATTTTAGACATTATAATTTGTGCGATGACATAATGGAAATTTGGTTTATAGATTCCACGTTTGATGTTAAAAGACATTTGATTATTCTATTTAAGAATTAAGAATTAGCTAAAATTGAAAACAGAATCTGGTTGTGTATAAATAGTTGTAGATTGATAAACATAGGCTGTGGTCCTGTCAGTAACGTGTGATATATGAGGATGTGAAACAGACAATGTTTATTAGGTAGAACATAGCTACTCAGCCACTGTGTACATGTTAGATGCTATAGTTTTTGCTGTAATGAAATAAGGGAAATTTGGGTTGTGAATATTATTTGGGATGTTAAAGGCTAAATTTGAATAATATAATTAAAATTAGGTAAACTTTAATAACAGGACATAGATATATTTCAATGAAATTGAATTGACAAATTTTTCAACTGACCATGCTATTTCTAGAAATTTATTAGTTTAAACTGGTTGTATGAAATGTTAATGGAAATTGAGAAGGACGTTTTGATAATGTAACCTGAATTATGTATTGAAAACTCTGTTACTGAATCTCTGATTACCCAGTCATCATGATGCTTTCTAAATATGTAGATTTTAACTGAAGAACCAATACAACTTGTTATAAAAAAGTGGAAATCATTCAAATGGGCGTTTCTGCCAGAAACCAGCAAAAAATGGTAGAAACAGGCAAATAATATTTCAAATTATGGTCATGTGACCACAGACCACTTTGACCAGTCATAAAGGTGACCAGTTGCCAAGCATCCAATGTATAGTCATATGACCATGAAGGGTTATAGCACAACCATTTACGACAGCCAGGGGGTATTTTACAGACCATAAAGTACCTGTTCCATGGCTATCAGAAATACAAACAGTCCTTAAGTAATTGATCATAAGTTGAGGACTATCTGTAATTTTTCTCAAGGCTTAGTATATCCAATTCTTTAAGCTCTTTTTATACATTCTAATCTTTCAATTGTCTTTATTATCCTTTTTTGGATCTCAGATAATTTTGTTGAACTATTCTTAAAATCTTTATAATTTGAGATAGGGTCTGACCAAAGTAGAACAGATGGAACTACTATAGACAAAAAAGTTTTTTAAAAAAAAACTGTATATAAATATAATAATAATGCCTTTAATGCATAATTTTAATTCAGTCTAAAGTTGTATTTACCCTCTTTTAACAACATCACACTGCTGGCTCATAATCAGTTTGTAAGTAAGTATCGTCATCTTATACTTGTGTATTTTATTTTTATTTTTCAAGTGGTTTTGTACTTATCTTTGTACTTAAATTTCATATTGTTATTTTTAATTGTTTCTCTTATCAAAATAATTTTGAATTTTACTTCTATGTTCTGCAGATCTGTATCATTTGCACACTTGACAAGCTCTCCTACCTCTTCATTCAAATGTTAATGAAAATACATAACTTTTGCACGTAACTTGTCTCACTCCAATTTAATGAACTATCAGTAAACAATCTGAGCGTTAGTGCTCCAAGTTGTTTAATTTAGTTTAGATTAGGTTTAGTACAGTATAGTATAGTATTAGTATAAGTATTAATATAGTATTAGTATAGTACAGTGCTATTATCAACTGCAATGAATTTTCAGATTTAAAGTGAATTTACAGATCGATCTTTTTTTAATTCACACTAGAATATTCCTATGTATCAATATCAGACAATCAGTTTGTACATTGTTCAATCTTCCCTTTACCCATTTTTGGAGATATATGGGAAGAATATTTTCTCTCTTCTAGCTATTTGGCATTTATCAAATCCTCTAGTTCTAGAAGATTTCTCAAACATAAGAGATAAGGGACTGACCAGCCCAGTGTTTCCCAACCACAGTATTGTGTGCCAACCTCGTCACCTTTATATGCGGATTTCCACTCTGCTGCCTAAGGAATTCTGGGAACTGAACTCCATCCAGTTAAAATTGCTAAGGCTGAGAAACCCTGTGCTATATCAACAGGTTCAGTACCCTTTGAGATAACGTGTATAGTACTGAATATTTAGGTTCATTTGGACCACGGGTCGGCAACCCGCGGCTCTGGAGCTGCTTGCGGCTCTTTCAGCCTTCTCCTGTGGCTCCCAGTTTGCAGAGACAGAGAGAGGCACTTGCGCTTCCCTTCTCTCTCTCTCTCTCACTCTGTGTCTGTGTAACTCACACTGTTCTCCGAGAAGCTGACAAGCTTATTGGGCGGGGCTCCTGCCTTTGTTGCATCTCCACAGGAAGCAGGAAGCAGCAGAAAACAGGGCAGGAGAGCCAGCCCAATAAGAATGTGTGTCAGCTTGTCCGAGAACAGCGTGAAGCCAGCTTGCCAGGTGAGCAGATCGGAGAGAGGGGGAGAGAGGGGGAGGGAGAGAGGGAGAAAGAGGGAGAGGAAGAGAGAGAACTCATGCACAGCAGCCTCTATTTCTTTTTAATTAACTCTTCAATCAAGTCCCCCCCCCTTGCATGCGCGTGCATTTTGCGGCTCCCAGTGTTTTTTTTTCTCTGGGAAACAGGTCCAAGTGGCTCTTTGAGTGTTTAAGGTTGCTGACCCCTGATTTGGACCATGTTTCTGTCAGTCTGAAATTGTGATCTTGTTTCTTCATTGTACCTCTCAACATTTGCTGATGGAACAGATTTTTTTTGTGTTATAGAAGACTGAATAAAGTAGGAGCTGAGTATCAGCATTATTCAGCTTTTTATGAACTTAACTGCAACTTTTTTTCACCACAATCTTTGCTTTCCTGAACAAATTCTAAACTTTCACTTTCTGGACATGAGTCTTTCAGTTCTAGACTACATGGACATACTCTTTTTTGACGTGATCTTCTTTTCATTTTCTATATATGTTCCCTTTTGTTTTCAGATCTTACTATGCTTTCTAAATAAGCATAGAGACTTCTCTTGTGGGACTCTGTATTTTTGTCCTTACTAAAATTGTTGCAATTTGTGATTTTAGTATCTATTTCTCTACAAACTTCCATCAAACTTAAGCTTCTTTTCCCATTAGCTTCTTATGTCATTTGTTGAATTTATTTTACTACATTTATATATTACCAGACTGAAAACAACAGGTGACATTATTAACGAGTGGAGTACATCACAGAATTGGCCCAATCAGTTAGATATTGTGGAGAACAGCTGCTGGATATTTATGCCTTTCTGAAACGCAAAAATGCTATCTTGTGTCGAGTCAACCCTTTGAAGAGAAGACTCAGCCCCTCTGTTGGTTTTTAGAAAATTACTAAAAACTAAACTATTTCAGAGGGCATTCTCTTGATTTAATGATTGCACCATTTCTATTGTTGTTATTTTATGTTAGGGTTTTAGGAAGATATTTTATGAGCTTTTAACTGTGTTACATTGTCTACCTGTGAGCTGCTTGAGACGGGGTACATGTTTAATAAATAACACCAGGGCCAAGTTTTTTATATCCAATTTTCTGAAGTCTGTGATGTTTGACTATGCTTAGTTTTAGTCTCCCTTAAAATGAGTAACTCCAGCATTACACAATTTGATACCCTGATATTCCTATTACCCCTGGTTACTCAACTAAGGATTTAATCAGTTATCTATTATTGTCATTCACTCTTCTAATCTCACAAGAATAAAGCTTTTGGAAAGACAAGCCAGATCTTAGAAGGATGAAGCTTGGCAGTCTGTCACGTAAACATGATGGGGTAATTAAAGTATCCGTCACTACTGCTTTATGCCTCTTTACAATATATGCAGTTTGCTTTTGGAAAATATCATTCACAACTCCTAGTAAGGGGGATAATATTAAAAAGCAAGAACAGTACTCATCATATTTATTCTTCTGTTATTTAATCCAAATATTATATATTGCCATCAAGTTTATTCATATGGGTTTCTGAGCAAGAATCGATACTCTTAGTATACATTGCAACTTTTTCATACATTTATAGTTACTTCTGTTCCATTTGAGCAAATGATAATCCTCAGTTGCTATCTTCCAGCAATGGGAATCATCCCACAATGTCTTGATAATCCTACGAAATCTTATCTGACCTCAGGTTCATCTCGTTTCTTTCCTATAATGTAGTATGCATACTACAGTATTTAATATTTAATATTCTTTCTAACTTTTTATTTGGGTTGTTTCAAAAGCTTACTCTTTCTACAGGATTCAAGTCTTTGAATTTACAAATTCAACAGAGCTCAAATTAAAATCCTAATCAACCTTACCATGCGTTGGCAAAATAATTTTACAAATATTTTTGGGCATTTTACTAGTCCTTGTATAACATGTCAGATCATCAAGGAAGATGATGTTGATGGAAATATGTATGAACCATTACATAGGTAAAAGGGGCTAAAACATTTTTAAGTCTAGAACAATGACATATCATTGGAAAGCAGTTCAAACATCTCCCTAATTCATTAACGTATAAGAAGGAAGAGAAAGTACAGCAAAATCAGGCTTGCAAGGTTCTTTTTTAATGGCAATTTTATTAAAAATGACAGTGATAAAAATACAAACTAAAAAAAAAGAAAAAAAATAGGTACAGAAAAATATAGTAAATAGAAACACTTCCCCCTTCTTCACAATGTACACAATTTTAGTAACTTGTCACATTTTCTTAAAATACAACAAGCAAAAAGAAGTATGTGAACCCAATGTCCTTTTGAAGCTGCCAACTATGGTTTGAGTCAGATGGCTATTCTCTCATCTCCCACTGCTTTAAACTCATCAGTCTGTCTTGTGGCCTCCTTGCAAATTGCAATTGTATGGAAAACTTGTAGGCAATCTTATGTCCTCTCCTTTTTCAGAGAGGAATTATGAGTAGCCAGTTCTTCATTCTGCCGTTGTCTAAAGGTGGAGTCATCTTCAGTTTTATCATTTTTTGCCTGGAAGACTTGCAAGATTCTGGTATCACAGCCAATCTCCATAAAAACAATGTTATCCTTCTTGTAGAATTGATTCCTTGGTCTGTTCTATTTAGTAGGACTGACATATTTTGCAGACTATCATTTAGATACCTCTGATCTAACAAATTTCTCAATTTTCCAGAGTCCGAAATAAATAGAGGTTTGAAAAATATTGTAAGATCACAACATTTGCATATTTTTTTCCTCTAGAAAATGGGGGGGGGGCAACTCTCCACTGCACCAACAGGCAGTTAACAGGATTGGGAAATCTCCATTTTAACAAAATTAACAGATATATAAAATATAAATAAACGTAATTGTCAAGATTGCTGTACCCAAAATGACTTCTTTTCCCTTTCAAAAAAACTGCTTAAAAAGGTTCCAAGAATCTAGTTATTTTGGTTGTATTTGTTGACAAAATTATGGTCCCTGAAACCAAATATCTCAAAATATCAACACCATTTGTGTAATTAGTTACCAACTTCCAATATTAATTCCATTCTGATCCTCTTCTTTTGATTGTAGGAACAGATAACGCTACCATCTTAGCCCCCATGGTGCTATACACAGGAAAGGACATTTGTCATTGGACTTGATAAATTACGGACATTCTTCTTTCATGTTCTTGATCCTTGCTTTCACAGATAGCACATTTCGCATGCAGTTTTTAATTCAATTCCTCATAGTAGAAAACTACAAACTATCATGATTTATCTGTCTTCTGCATCCTTTAATTTTCTGCATCCTTCAATCATGCTGTCTTTTCCTTCTCCCAAGTACACAAAGCCTATTTCACCCATATAATCACCTTCTAGCTATTACTTTATTCATTGGGCTTGCTCCGGTATTTCTGTGTCTTCTTGTGTGTGGATAAATGATTTCACTGTCCGTTTTGTTGCAGAACCCTTTGTTTAGGTTGATGGACATTTATCCTTTCTCATGAACTGAAATTTTGCCACTTGCTCCTACCCTTGAAGTTTGTTCAAGCACTGCTACACATTTACATATTTTCTGCATTGTTTGTAGCAAAAACACAAATCTGCCTATCACAGGCAAACTTCTGCTAACTCTCCCTGTCTATTCATTCCATGAGCTTTTCCCCTGAAGTCAAGCTATCTTACACTCCTTACAATTTCCATTTATTCAGCAGGAGGCTGACACCCAATCTTTTCTAAAGCATTATAAGAACTCTCCATCTGTATGTTTTTGCTACTTTAATCAACCTAATGAATGCAGTTTCATGTTGCAAGCTTTCCTCCTTTGAGGTATGCATACAATATTGCAATATGTTTAGAAAAGAAGTAGGTTTTGCACTGTGACATTACGCTCACAAATGAAACATATGAATTGGGGAAAAAATATCCCCATCTGAAACTTGCACATGACTAATTGATAAAGGCACTGTATATGTTTTTGCCAGGTTCTTTAAAAACAATTTCAAAATGTGAACAGAAACACTAAAATCATCTGATTTGAATATTCAGTAATCAAGTAGCTGTATATCTTTGGGATGTAAAAACAACACATAGTAATCATAAACAGACCCATATTAAAGTGGGAAAGGTGAGCAACTATACACCTATTATTCTGAGCAGAAACCTTGTCACAGGTTTATCCTTGCCCAGAAACAGATCTTGGGAAATTGCCCTCCATTTTTCATTTTCTAGACCATACTGTTCATTTGGCCACATGTAGAAGGATGAACAGGCCTTGATATAAATGCTGGTGAGTCTGCGATGCTGCTTCAGTATTAGCAACTGCTCAATCATCACAAGTGCACCCTTGAAGTTGATGTTGATGATGATAATGGACTCTCATGCCTTCTTACAAAAACTAGCATGCAGAATTCTCTTCCTCGGAATTTGAACCTTGAATTGCAGCTCCCACAATTGTAAAAAAAAAATCCACAATCTTTCCTTAACTATATATTAATACATTCTAAAACTGATGAAATAATGACAATTCCAATATGTTATTTACCAGTGTGAACATTTTCCTTGTGCTTTTTCAAGGCATCCTTACTCTTGAACCTCTTCCCACAGCTGTCAGCCTTGCATACGAACCTAGCATCACCTCGGCAGGCTTCTTTGTGTTGTTCAGAACTGATGTCAGGTGATTGAAGAAGAGAAAAATAAGGCATCAAAAAATCTACTCCTTGAAATGGAACCTTGACAGGTATTTGAATGCACATGCTGGGCAGCAGACCTGTAGTCCACTTCATGCATAACTTAGTGCACGTTGGGACAAAAGCATTTTCCATCTCACATAATTGTTCACAAGGCAACTACAAAATCTTAAAGCAAGCAAACATGCAAAGAGGAGTCAGCAGCAAGATGAGAGTAGTCCAGTAATTAAGACAGGGAACCTCAATTCTGAGCTGAAGGATATGTTGCAAACAGAACACTGAAAACTTCTTGAATGATTTCCTGGATTCACATTTTCTGTGCACTGAAGGACACTGTTAGGAAAGAGAAAAGAAATCTCAAGTCAAACATGTCAATCTTCAAATGTTTTTGCAATCTGCCTGATTTTGCTCCTATATAAAGAAACACATATCTATTATGCATTTTACTTATACAAAAATGCTTACAGTATTTATATATATACAAAACTGAGTCACTGACATGGGTGACCTGATTTATAACCATCACAATTTACAACCGTGGTGGAAAGGCCTCATTACCATCCTAACTTGAGGACCACCTGTCATATATTCGAAAATGGGAATGGTCTTGATTTGTTTACTTATGCAAAATACAACTGGTTTTTCATAATTAACAGCAAATCCAGATACCAAGTTTAAAATAATTTATTAATAATTTTTTAAAAAGTAGTTCAATTAAAAGAAAGTAGTTTGAGTAAAAACTGTTAAAAATAAAATGCTAGAACTATAAATACTTTAGCTCATATGATATACAAAAACTTGTATTTACACCTCAGACTGTAAACAAAAGGATATTTTCCCCAAAAAGTAAGGGATCCTGCTGTACGACTTGCATAATTTCCTGGAATTAATGCACAACACTTATGTTAGATTATTTATTTTTAAAATAATAATAATAATAATAATAATAATAATAATAATAATAATAATAATAATAATAATAATAATAATAATAATAATATATTCCCAAGCCCAACTTTTAAAATAACTTGAATGCTTGCAATAATCACTATCAATTCAAAGCACACTGAAGATGTCCCCCTGAATGGAGATGAAACATCTGCAACCAAATCACCAAGCTTGGAGATCAAATTGACAGCCCAATGTCACTATCAATTTTTTATGCTTACACAGGTGCATTTCACTTATGAAAATATCTTGCTTACTCTGTTTATGGCTGTGCACATTTAACATCACATCATCCACAATAATGGATAATATTACATTGGCTTTGATACAGGAGCCATAAGCTTACAATGAAGCGATGGTGATTAAGCTTGTTACATGCCTTCCTAATGTTCTGTGTATCCATAGTTTTTGTCCCATTCACATTACATGTTTATACATGTGCACGAAACACCTAGTAAAGTAAAAAAACTAAATTTGCTCTAGTTTGCAAACCATTCACTGGCAAAAAAAATACTTCTGCATGGTCTTATTGACTTTATGGTTTCAAATGCCACAGACTTACTGCCTCTGTAAAGCTTGCTTTACTGGGAATTTCTTTCCACAGTTCCTGCATTTGAATTCTTTTTCTTCACTGGGTTTTTGATGCAGTGTCTGAAGGTGTTCAGCTAATATTTCCTGGCTTGCAAAACTGGATTCACAGCTTGGACAAGCATGGTCCTCTTTACAGGTAGAAGAATCTACATGGTAGAGAAAAGACAGAAATTCCAGAAAGAAAATATTTCTTTGTGAAAACATTGGAAAAGGTTCTGTTCTAAGAGAAAGCTGGCCATCTTTTATCATGCAGAGATCAACCCAGTGTCAGAGGCAAGACTGCAAAACTAATGTGAAAACAAGACAAAGCTAAATGTCATTAAATTCAACTTAATATGATTGCTTCCTATATCTTTCATAATTTTCCATTATGTTTATTAAGAATTACAACTGGATGACAATATTTCGTATGCAAATAGCTTAAGGTTCTAGAAGTATCATTTTTGGATGGAGGAAGATAATATTTATAATAACCTTTTTTGTACAGAAACATGTACATTCATATCCATTATGTGCTATGCAAAGCGCAATAAAGAAATATTTATCAAAAGTCACATTAAGAAAAAAAGAACAAAAATGGAGTAAGCAGAGTTTGTATCAGCCCTATACACTATACCTTTTTACATATTTCTGACTTTACAAATCATTCTTGATCCCACCATATTCATATATAGATTCATATGTTAAGGTTTGTTCTTTAAACTTTTGAACTCTATCTTTTTTTAGATTGCATCAACTCCATTCTAACACAATTCTCTTGCTCTTCCCTTTTCTTTTGACCCATTCACTCTTCCCTGAAATTTTGCTTTCTGATTTCGATCTTGCTCATTTTGCCTGTAGCCCAACCGGTTCAACATACATCTTTTGTACTGGTCACTCATTTTTGCATTCAGTTCGCATTCATTCAGTACCCATGCATTCTTCTTCTTATCAAGATATATTTTTAAATAGAAATGGATTTTTTTTAATTATTCATCCATACCTTTTTCATTAGTTTGTTGCAAATCCTTATGAGTGCCGTTATTGTTGTTGTTGCTATCCTCTTCTTCCTGGTTAATAATGGCTTCCTCTTCATCGTCTTCCTCCACTTCTTCCATATCACTATCAAGGTAACCAATCAAAAGTTCGGTATCTGTTTCAATATCCTCAACAGCTAGATAGAAAATGTTTTCTCCTTCCTGTTAGAGAAAAAAATTATTTTAGAAATTCATTATTAACTCTATTTCTAAAACAAACAAGTTTTTTGAATCACCAAGAAACAATTAAAACATTGAAATTATTACAACTTTTATTTTTGCCTTTGTCTTATAATTATTTTGCAGAATTAAATATAAACCAACATAGTAATATAACTTTAGAAAACAATCATATTACATTAAGCAAAACAAAATAAGCAAGACAAAACTAAAGGTGGCTGAATGCTAAAAAATCGTAATAGCAATTCAATAAACATCCAATGATAAATGCAATTTGTTTACGGGTAAACACACTAGAAAACTTTGATTTTGGGGGAGCAAACTGTATGACAGAATGAATAACCGAATAACATAATTGGAAGGGACCTTGGAGATCTGCTAGTCCAACCCACTGCTCAAGTAGGAAACCCTATACCATTTCAGGCAAATGATTGTCTGAATGATAATTTTCCCTGGAAGTTAATTTCTGGAAATGGGTGGTTCTCAGAATCTGAGAACATCCTGACCTACTGAATTCATCATTCTATCACTTTGAACACTTAGGTCCAGAGGCTTAGGCACGTAACCAGATCTTCAAGACCTTTTGAAAGGCAAATGAGTCAAGGCCATTCTAATCTTAGTAGGGAGGATGTTCCAGAGGGCAGGGCTATGGCAGACAATGCTCATCTCTTTCTCCCTGCCAGCTGATGGGACCTGGATTATGCCTATTCTGCTGACTGGATTTATTAAAAACAGAAGTTTGAATTGCACCCGGAAACACACTGGCAACCATGAAGCAATGATGTTACATGTACCAAACAGTCACCATCATTTACAACACGTGCAGCAGCACTCAGTATCAGCTGAAGCTTCCAAATGCTCTTCAAGGGCAACCCCATGTAGAGCACGTTGCAGTAGTCCAAACAAGATGTCCAAGGGCATGAATGATAATGAGAAGAACCTCTTGGCTCAGGAATGGGCACAACCGGCCCCCAAACAAAAGTGGGTAAAGGCCCTTTAAGTCACAGCTACCATCTGTTATTTTCTTTCCAGGGGGTAGCACAGTAGATTTAGTAGATTTAAAAGGAGTGCTTTGCAGTCTCTCAAAGAACACACATGAAAATAGCCAGAAGAAAAAGCCTACATAGTCACTTAACCCTTTCAAATTGTTGAACTGCATTTAACGATTCCAAAATGGGATGCTTTTTTACACTTCTCTGAATTGCAAAACACCTCTTTTGAATACCTCATACCATCTATTGGGTTTTTTGTTAATTTGTTAATTTAAGATCTGATATTAAGAACATCTTCTGAAACTTGTCTTATATTTCCCAGAGATGGTACAAGGATTCTTATCTTTAACTAAAATTATAAAGAAAGTTGTTAGTTATTCTTAGAAAAGTACAGCAAAAATATTGTTTCAAATTTACTCAACTGCCAGAAAAAAGTAAGGTAAGTTGGAGGAATTGTTTGATAAATTATTGTTTTGTGAGTGGACACTCTGTATAATTATCATTTTGTAAATATGTAAATTGCAGCCAGGACAGCCATCTTCATGAACTCACAACATTCTCAAATTTAAATTTGCTCCTGGTCCAACATACTTTAAGCATTACAAAAACATTTTAGAATAAAATCTCCCTCACTCCTAATACAGTATTATTGAGCCTTGTTTGTAAAATAATTTTCCAAATTATTTATTTGAGGTCTTATATCTCTGTTCCAGTGGCTCTATTTATACCTGGAATAACGGAATAGCATTTACAATAACAAAAAGACACCAAAAGGAAATCACAGTGAGAAATGCAAGGAATGTCTCCTATATTGGTTCTGGAAGTAAGAGGAGCACAAATTAAAATCTGTTTAGCATATGATATCCTGCATGTTGAATATTTGTGACATGTACTTACTCAAAAATAAAAATATTGTCCTATCATGGCTTCAGATTTTTTTCCTGTAAGGAGTCTTTGTTCAGGAACCTTAGAGGACATACTGTATAATATTTCTGTACTTAATTAATCCCTATTTGCTTATATAAAACAGGAGTCTAGTAACATCCTTCTGTTATAGGTTTCTGTCCCAGCAACATAGAATTATGTTGCTGGGAAAGAAACCTATAACAGAAGGATGTTACTAGACTGCAATTCTCAAAATCTGTGGTCCCTAAAAATATTCAATTCTAAGAACTGTTATTCTCAAGTAGCATTCAGGAATCACCAGGAATGATGTGAGCTAATGGTATACAGATACCATTAGTTGCTTACCAGTTTGCTAAGTTTATGGCCGCCATCCTACAGTCACTTATTAGATAATAAGCTATACCATATAATGAGTAGACATGGAAGACTGAACTGGAAATATAATAAGAGTTGGATAAATTTACCTGGATAGCTGCCAGATTCTTTTGTTCTTGAGATGGTGCTTCATGTACAAAACGCAACCAGTTAGAATGTCTTGGATTGCTAGCATCCAGAACATAAAGCACTTCACCTTTATTTCCACGAACCTAAAAAGGCAATAAAATTTGAGCAAAGCTAAAGCTTTGAAAAACTTAAAAGATATAAACATAACGCTAAAGATCCTCAAGTTCTCATTTTATTATTTTATTATTCTCTAATAGAAGTAAATCTTTGGCTGGATTCATGTATCATATGAAAAAATGATTTATTAAATAAGTCAAAATAATTGAGTTCACACTAAACCATAAACAATGTTTAACAAACCACAAAGCTGAATGTACACAACAGGCTGGCCCAAAATCCAAAGTAGCGATTAAAGACTGTCAGAGCTAGATTTACTACAGAGAATGACAGCGGGCTGCTCTGTTCCTATGAAAATGAGTAAAATTTGCAGGAGTGGCAATTTGCCCAACTTCAAATATAAGTTGAGAAAAGGTAAACACATCTGGGCTCCTATTAGCACTTACAGCTCCTCATATTCCCCTTCATTTGCCTTTCAAAACCAACATCTTATTGTTCTTCACAGCATGTGGCTACCTAATTTTTCCAGCTGCTGCTTGAAAATGTATACCTTTTATGATTTTATATTGCAAAGTAAAACATTGAGCCTCTTTTAAGGGCCTCTAAAGAGGAAAAAATATGTTTTAATAATATTAAATGGCATGGTTTATTAATATATTAGATTTTATATAGTTTCATTTGGCTCTTCTACCTTACATTTTCTTGGAAAGGTTAAGAATCAGGTATGATATGGCAATGAAATATATTGCAAATGAACTTAAATTCCAAAATATCATTCCTCCTTAGCATGATATTCAAATTACTCAGGAAAAAGGAGAATTTAATCCATTAAAGATACATTTTCAAATGTATTGCATTCTTACAAATGGGAGTGAGCAAACGTTAGGAAAATGTTAGTATTTTGCATCTGTAGGATTAAATACATCCTATAAACTCATGTGCAAAGGGTTACGCGAACAGTGTAACATTCAAGAAATAGTTGTGTAATGTAAGAGGGGAACATTGAGGAAAGCATTGGCTGAATAGACATAACCTGCTAAGCCATGATTTGCTTAATCACTCTTAAGTTCTATTTTATTAATATTTTTAACTGAAACTCTTAAAAGTCTGGTGGGACCCAAATTATCAATAATTGTCATCGTGGGTAGATATTTAATTCTCAGGTGATACGTAAATACATTAACTTTCTGATTTCCATCTTTAGGTTATTAGATAGGTGCTCAAAAAATCCAGGTGAATTCTAAATGGCAGCAAAGTGGTACAGCATATGCTAACTCCTTCCTGCCATTCTAGTAGTCATGCAGATTTTTGTACTCCAGATCCAGTTGCCCTACCCAACTTGGAATTTAGTACACTTCAAATGTTTTCAACTTTAATACTATCAGCGAAAATGGTCATAATGTTGGGATTGTGGAATAGTAAACACTATAGATGTGATAATGTTATTTCAATAATGTCCAAACTAAATAGCCTAAAATAATCCTTTTTTAAGGGTGGGGGAAGAAAAAGAGCCAACTCTTGAAGTTTAGCAAGAGTTAAACTTACTAATCTTTTTATAAAGAAGAATTTGTTCACTAAAGAGGTAACTACAGAAATGCAACTCACTGGAACAATATAGAACTTTATTTTAGATACATTTGACTTTGGACAGACAAGTAAAGCCAGTGTTAATTCCGACATGAATATGGATGAAATTAAAACTATCACATTTCAAAAAGACTGACATTTCCACAATAGCCTAGGTTATCCTGTGTTTTCAACATGAAAGATCTGAAAGCCTAAAGGGACTGCTTGAGTATACAGAACTGAACATTATGCTAAGCAGACAAGTAAGGAAATTATTGATATTGGAACCTTGTTTTGGAAAACATTATGACCACAATCCAGTTGCTTAAAACACCATGAATGTAGAAGAAATTAGGGTATCTTTTTTAGTTTTCTTGATAGCTCATTACTATTCTATTTATGAAGATATACTATGAAGCAAAAACTATACAAAATCATTACCATTTTTGTTTACAATCCCATAAAACCAGGACTCATACGCATTTTATGTTATTACTGTTATTTATCAATTCCATGACCATCATTTTTTAAATGCAAATCAATCTGATTAATTCTTTGACTTATAAGTTCTCCTATATATAGTCTTTTCACTTCTCAAACGTTAGCAGCCAAATGTAATATTACTCTTGTTTGCATAATATTCTCATTAGCATACTTTTTCCACATGTTTGTTATTCAGAGTTTTTTGGATGAAAACAAAAGAAAAATCTTGCTGTTGCTATAAAATCAAAGTCACTTTCAATATACTAAGTGTTGAAACTCAGGTTCAGCTGTGTTAATAGGAAGTAATGATAATATAATACAAAAATAACTTTAAAAGTATTAAGTTAGACTTCTGCTACTTTGTTCCACATGTAATTTCAATCTCTGCTTTGCAATCAGGCTATATTTTTTTAAAAAAAAGCTCTTCTACTTGATTTGTTGCAGTTTCTAATTTCAAATATTTGGATTGTTTCCCTCAAGACTGCCTTCAGTATGTCAACTATTAAATTTTTAAAGCCCACTGGCATACATAAAGACATTAATGGCCAGGTTTAAAATTCTTCTGAAGAAGTTACATTTATCAAACAATATAAACATGATCTTTGAAATTATTTGTTTCAAAATAACAAGGGTCAAAATAACATATGGTCTCCTGCTTGAGGAGGGGGTTGGATTAGATGAGCTACAAGGTTCCTTCCATCTCTGTTATTCTGTATGAACTGCAGTGGTAGAAAAGAACTGTAAAGATCTTTAAGAGCATGTTTCCCAACATGGTTCAGGTAACTTGCTTGATGATTCTCCTCCTTCTTGTGAATGTAAAATGAAATCACATTTTAATTTGACTAAAGATATTACACAGTGGAATGTATTTTGCTGTACTACTTGACACAGGAATATGAACTGAAGTCAAATACTTTGCAGCCAGTCAGGAAAAATGTTAGCACAACAATGAAGCTAAACAGATGGCTTCCTCTCCTGCACTCAGTAAACACATTGCTTTCAATTTTGAAAACCATTTGTTGGATTCTTATTAAATAAGAACTGCAAGAAACGATATAAACAGCAAGGAAAAAATATTCCGTGACTAGACTACAATTTAATTTTGAAGCATAACATACGGAGCCTTGTACTGCTCAACATTAGTTTTGTGTAGCTCTTGAAACCAATGGGATAGAAAATTGTATTCACTTAAACAAACTTTAGACAGAAGAAATGATTTAAGGATCAGGAACCCACAAGAAGATAAACCATTAAAAGGTCTTTATTTTGCTGACATCCTAGTAATAAAATTCACTCCAGGTTCCATATATTTATGAAAGAGCTTTTCCATGAACCATGACCAAACTTAACACTATAAGAGGAATGCAAGTTACTTACTGTGATTACTGTTATTATTATTTCCGAAACAAATAATCAACATTAAATACTGAGAGTCTTATCTTGGATTAATCTATCTGGGAGTAAATTTTTCCATAAAAACACAATTCTTATACAGTATTGAACTTCAGATCTGATATCTGAAAGGTGGTGGTGGTGGGGAGTATGAACATAGCACCTAAGAACAGCTGCACCTAAAACTAGTTGTCACTCCAAAGAATCCTAAATAGGCATGTTTAAATTCAGCATAAAACATCCTATTCTAGTTGTATATAGTTGTATAAAGTAATAGGAAGCTAACCTGAATCTTCTGCTAGAACAAAAAAATTGTCTTGAAAGTTCACACATTCATGTCAAAGAAATTTGCCAGTGAACAGTTTCCATGTGTAATGGTCAAAACCCCAAATTAATGCTTCTTTCTATGAGCTGAATCTCACTGTTGTACTTCTGACTATTATTGGATGCTTTGAGTCCCACTGATATTCAATCAGAAAATGCAAATTAGGTCATATGAATCTGCTAAAGACATTAATTGGAATGATAAAGAAACAGAAGTCTTATAATTCAGAAATAGTAAACATGATTAAATATGTCTATTACAAAACAACATGCGTAGAAGAAATTCATACATTTGAATACCAACATTTAAAAGAGCCTGAAAATTTAGGATGTTGAATTTGAACAAGATTTTTGTTTTAACCATAGTTACCTACATATAAAAGTTCTTGACACAGAATAACATAAACATAAAAATATTAAAAGACTGTTATTAAAGTAAAATCTATTGCCAGAAGACTAACCCACGGAGTTGCACAAATTATCCATTACTATGCTGATGAATACCTTTACTGATATTACAAGAATATTTTCCATTATGGCTTTTCAAAGATTACAACCATAACCTCTTTGTCAAAGAAAAAATAACAAGAAAAGACAAAGATCCCCCTACTTTTTAAAAGAGGCAATAATTGTTAGGCTGGCACTTGCAAAAAAAATGGTACTATATTTATATAGTTATTTTACAAATATAAAATGCCATGGCAAATATGAAAACCTCAGAATACTTTCTCCAAAGGTTCAACTTAAGTTTTTAAAAATATGGAGCTCATAATTTTGTGAAAAATACCACGGGGGCATCCCATTCTATTAGTGTTATTAAGGCCCAATTCATGCATCATAAGCTGACAAAGTGTTCTTATACTAAAGCTGGTTTCCACAAAAGCTATTAAAAATGATAATAATAGTTGGCTATCCAATTCCTAATTGATATGACATAAATCAAACCTTAAGTGCTTACAATCAAGTAGCAACTTTAAGAAATACGGCAAATATTGGCAAATCATCATGATGTAATAACCTTTTCAGAAACTGAAAATCAGGCACCAGGCTAGAAAGCATGAGACCATGAGTTCAAATCTCATCTTAGCCATGAAAACCAGTTGGGTGACTTTGAGCCAGACACTCTCTCTCAACCCAATTCACTTCACAGAGTAGTTGTTGTGGGGTAAATAGGAAGAGGAAGGTATTTTGGATATGTTCACTGCGTTGAGTTATTTGTAAAAATAGTAAAGGTGGGATAAAAATAAATAAGTTTGCAGTGTTCTGATGGGACACTGGTAGAAATTAATTTTCAAATGAAAGAAGACAAGGACTGAAAACATGGCTTCACCAACAGACCTGCGAATCCCAGCCTGATTCAGAACCCATCAAGCAGTTTGTCTGAATGTTGTCACCAAGGAGGTAGGAACATAGTGGATTTTGTATTTGGGATCTTACTTTGTAAGCCACTCACCATGAGTGAGATTTTTTTTTAATCCCATTTATATTCCGCCCTTCTCCGAAGACTCAGGGCGGCTTACAATTTAAGCACAAACCAATGTGCTCAGCAATAGAGATGGAGAGCCATATAAATTTCTTAAACAAACAAGTTCTCCGTACTTCCGTGTGAAAGTTATCTTTCTTTTCAAGTGAATATGATAAAATCATTAAAAACTGTTATGTCTATATAATGATAATACTATTTCTTCATCGCACAGTGACAGAACTAGTGTGATGATCAGTCTTTAGAGCATCTGTACTGTAGATCAACATATCCCTAGTATCAGACATGCTATTCAAATCTATTTTGGAAAAATTAAGTTTAAGTTTACTTACCTAAATGCTTACCTAGCAAGGTAAGATTTCAATAACCTATACTTTTATTTATTTATTTGCATATATCTAGCCAAATATAGAAACATGTTTTCAATGTGGCTAAATTAATAATAAATATTGTAGAAACAAATGCCAACTTGGCAAACAGAATTTGTCTTCATAATTTCTGGAGAGATTATCTGTATAAACTGGACAGCTGCTTTCTACTTTACATACTCCTAGCAATAAACTTGGAACTCACAACATGACTTATAATATCTTACAACTTTTCTATTCAGATCATCATATTTAAATATAAGCTGCTTAAGATTCAAGCATTCAAAAATCCGGCATGCAGAAATCTCTGCATGATCCCAAAACTAGGTCAGGGAAAAGAAAAGTTAAGATATTGCACCCAAAGTCTTATAAAATCCGACTTCATGGTTTTGTTGAATAATAAATGCACTACACATCATCAGACCGTAACCAATTTATAGCATGTAAAAAATATTAAGCTTCTAGTTCTCAAGACCCCCATGGTTTTTAGCAAAATAAAAGTATTTAAATAACAAAGAGCAGTGAAATATGAGGAGCACTATACTTATGAGAGTATTAATCAAAATGATTACCGTAATTAGCAATTCTTATCAGCTTATGTGCTTGATTTTATTTCAAGAACACGTTACAAGGATCTAATGATGCTGGAACACACCACGTCCTCTAAGTGCTGGAAGACTGCATTATTCTTTTCCAGCTTTTGAAATGTTACTAATAAAACACCAGGGTATTTCAAGTTGTTCAAAAATGAGAGCTGAAGTTTTCAAGATGCATTTCGTGTATCCTCTAAAGCAATCTATGCAAATTAAAACAGAAAGTATCTAGAATTTCAGAATTACAACAGTTCCATACTATTCATTATATGGAAGGAAGAATATAAAAGCAAAGGTTTCACCCCGTCTGCCTCTAGGGACGGTGCTCATCTCTGTTTCTTGACTGGCAGAGCCAGCATCGTCCAAGACATTTCTGTGGTCATGTGGCCAGCAGGACTATATGCCAAGGCGCACAGAAAGTTCTTACCTTCCCACCAGTGGTACCTATTTATCTTGCATGCTTTCAAACTGCTAGGTAGGCAGGAGCTGGGGTAAGGAACGGCAGCTCATCCCATCGCACAATGCTTAGGTATTGAACCCAGGCTGACAGCTTTAAGTGCTGTGCCATCGTACCCCTGGACAGTATATGAAATTTTTCAATTATTCTTTTTTTAATAAATAAATTACAGCCAATGACAAAGATGCCAAATTGTTACTTGTCAGCTACTTAGATATTATAAATTTTGGTAACCTGTTTTCAACATTCAAGAAATGTTCATACTGATTCATGATATATGATAGCATATAGTAAGAAAGAAAGTAGTCAGTAGCTAAAATATGTGACTTAAAATATGTTGAAATATATTTAATGTATGAATGCTAGGTAACTGTCAATATTATGTTAATGCAAGCATTTTTTTAGCTATTGCTAGATGGTTCAAGTCTATTTATTACAGACAACAAATAATTTGGCAACAACCCTCCCCCCCAAAAGCCACTCCCCCTTTATTCCTTTATGTTTAATACACAAGGTTGTTTGGTAAATTGTTCTATCTTTCTATAATCCCATCTCTCCTTTACAACTTAATGCAAATTTTTTAATAGGATTGTTGTATTCCTTTCTTAGTCCTCAACAGGGCTACGTTTTCTCTGAATCTATTTCTACTAGTTCAAGAATACAATGGTGTGGGCATTTGTTCTTTCCAGTGATTGGTATGTGGTAGTATGCCAAGCCATGCCTTATCCTTTATGGAACTGACGACTGCATTTGTATAGGAAATTGGGAAGATGTGTCAATTATATCTTGATGACATTTAATTCTACTTCTTTTCAATTTTTTACGTAAAATTATGGTTAAAAGTATTGATGAAGGTTTAACACTATGATTAACACTGGAATATGTGGATGGAATTTATTTGCTATGACTTTGAGAATTTCTCAAGCACTTCAGCAAATCACAGCCTTAATCTTAAAATAACTACTTGCATAAGCACCTCCTTATGCTTAATTATCATAGCACTATATTTTTATGGATGTTCATCTCTTTCAATGAATGAATGAATACTAGACAAGCACATAAATTGTATTATATTTACAAGTTGTTAGTGACTACAGTAGTATCTTTATAGTTGCTCAGCTATCTCTTCAGCATAGACATTTGAGAACTAAACATCTACCACAACTCTACGTCCTTCTTCTACATCGTAAAATTTGTTTTAGCACTATAAACATTAGATGGATAAATAAGTCATGCTAAGGCATGGTTTAATTATAGCATAAATATTGTTTGTTAAATTATAGCTTGCATTAAAATAAGTCAAGTTTATGTATAACCATCTGTCCTTACTGGTGTAATATGTACTCAATCAACACAATATTAGGAAAAAAATAAAGCAGCAGAAATCCCATGCCTCATAATTGCCCCAACTGCTGCTCTAGTTTTTAATAAATAATGCTTAAGAAAATTTCTTAGACAAAGTGCTAGAATTTTTACCTCCCACATTAGCCTGCAGTCTGTGTTTTCATCCAGTTCCTGTGGCATTCGCTTTTCTCCTGCAAATGGTCCAAACTTTTCACCCTAGCAACAGTAACAAAATTGGCATCTTTTGCTTATGAAAAGGTACTGTTAATTGCTGAAATCAAACTATATGTTAAAATTTACAATACAAGCAAAAAGAACAAAAATATTTGTATGTCCATCTTCTGCTGCTCAATTAACAGCTATAAAAGTAAGGGTGAATTCATATAATTCATAAAGTCACTTTAATATAATGGTTAAAGTACCAGACTAGAAACCAGAAGATTGGGAGACCTAGTCATACCTTAGATATGAAAGCTGCCTGGGTGACTTTGGGCCAGTCACTCTCTCTCAGCCCAATTCACCTCACAGAGTTGTTGTAGTGGCAAAAATAGGAGGAGGAAGGAGTATTAAGTATGTACGCCACCTTGAGCTATTTGTCATAAAGAGAGGATAAAAATCAAACAATCCCAAGTTCTTGGGAAGGACTTAA
Organism: Vipera berus; assembly: GCF_964194415.1. Lineage (NCBI taxonomy): Eukaryota > Metazoa > Chordata > Lepidosauria > Squamata > Viperidae > Vipera > Vipera berus. Next base: position 40,253,005 of record NC_138209.1, on the reverse strand, counting down.
TAAGTGGTGGAGAGAAATTCTGGATCTAGTCTAAACATCTAGTTTAACTGTGCAACAAACCAGCATTGTACAGAAACATTGCACAAACTGACTACAAACAAATGTCATGACAAAGTAGCTACAATGGTGCGTTGGAAGAGCTGCAAAAAATATCATTTGCCTGAAAGCAAGAATTGGTGGGACAATAAAATAAGGAAAGCAATGGAAAAGGAAGAAACTAAAGCAGGGGTGTCAAATTAGAGCCTTGGTGGAGCAGTGGGCTAATGCCTCCTTCAGTAACACCAGCTGCCTGCAATTAGTGCAGGTTCGAGTCCCACCAGGCTCAAGGTTGACTCAGCCTTCCATCCTTCCGAGGTAGGTAAAATGAGGACCCAGATTGTTGGGGGCAATTAAGCTGACTTTGTAATAATGCCGCTTGGGGTGTGTGTGAAAGCCCTAATAAGCAGGCATATACATAGAATGAAGGCTACTGCTAAGCTTGTAAGCCGCCCTGAGTCTTCGGAGAAGGGCGGGATATAAATGGAATTAAAATAAATAAAATAAATAAATAAACTGGCAGCCCCATGGGCCGGATGCATCACATGCAGGCCATGCCCACCCTGGCTCCACAAAGGCAAAAAATGTCATGATACTTCACAATACATCACGTGACGCGATCAAGTTTGACACCTGTGAGCTAAAGTGCTCCGGAACTTTAAAATTCAAACAAAGCAGCTGCGAAATACTCCAAATGTATTGATAAGAAAGATAAAAAAAGCTGGATAGTGGACACGGCAGGCCTTGGAGGCAGAAGGATAGAAGAGAAAGAACTGAAGAAGGTAACAAAATTACAAAGACTTACAAACAGAAACAGAACAACTGTGAAAAAACAAAGCAGAGGTAGTACCAATAGCAATAGGCACCTTGGGTGCAAACAACTGGAGCACCACTTGAACACCATCAGTAATGACAAATTCACTATCAGTCAGTTGCAATGAGACCATTGGATCCGCTTTACTTTGGACAGCTTACATCCTGAGACAATATCTGTGACAACATCAAACATCCACATCTGCCTATCCCAGGTCCCTGGATAGGATTTGACAGGCAGACAAAAATGCCATCAATTTGACTGTGCAAATAAGCATAAGTAATAATATCAGAAACACAATGCAAGGAAAGAGGGAATAACCCATTCTCTAAAATTCCATAGCAAATGATTTCACTCTCCACAAAACCTCCATTTGAGCTAATATTAAGAGATATGTTGCATAGTATCTGATGTTGTGTTTCAGGTTTGATGAATCTCTTAAATTTTTGTTTTCCCAATTAGGCTAAATAGCACATCTGGGGTGTAGCAGAAGCCTAGAGAAACAAAATTACTAAGGCCTCTCTGTCAATATTGTACATCTCAGTTGACAAGGCCTTTTTATCAATTACTGCATGATTTTAATGATAAAGTGAATAGCCCAGGGTCATATTGGATCATGATTGATTGCCCCCAACTGACTCTGGTCTTGGCATATGACAATCTTCCACAGCTTCACAGCTTCCAAATATACCAAATGTAACTTCCGAAATTCCCACCTGAAAGCTATGCCATCTAGGAATTCTGGAAACTAAAATTCCAAAACTTCTGGACTGCCAGAACCACCAATATAGCTACTGGTGCCATCAATATATAGAGTCCTGTATTATTCCGAATAAAGTGTCTATGTATAATTAGATTAACCTAACCTAATCAGACTAATGTAACCTAATGTAAATACCATTACAAAAAAAGGAGGAGGTCAGGAGATGCAGGAACAATAGTTTTCTCTTAAACTGGCATCTATTGTTCTTCATATATGCATGGATTGTGAATTAAAAATTAGTTTGATCAAGGAATGCAAGATAGCGCAGTAAGGGAAACAAGAATCAGAAAGCAAAATTCTGAATATTTTCCATGAAGTTCACTGGATTCCAAATTTCCATTGGTTCCGAGCAGAACAAGGATCACTTTGCAACGAAAGTGAACAACTGAAGGTCCCAATTCATCTTTAAACAAATTTCGGAACATTCCTGCTCCAGGCTAAATCTGGAAATTGATCCAAAGTTATAGAATTATTCTGTTGCTATATTCTGCTATCTTGCTTCTCCCTGACACTCTTAACTTTTGGTCCATCAAAAATATTCCTTTAAAAAAATATATTTAGGAATGCGAAACATCAGCACGTACTGATGAGAAGCAGACGGAAGTGGGATGAGAAAAGGCGAAGGGGTTGGGACTACAAGAACTTAAAGCTGCAGGCAGAAAAAGGGAAGCAGTCTGTAATACGTGGCAGGCGTTCCCAGAATACAGGGAACTAACCGGGGCTGGGCGGGGGTGGGGCGCTTGAAAAAGGTTTTAAAAACTAAAGGTTGCCCGTTCCCCACCTCGCTAGCCTCGCTTGCGCCTTACCTCCTCTGCGTGTCCCTGGCCTTAATGGGACAATAACAAAGATCACCCACCTTTTTCACTCTCCGGGCCGTAAAGAGCCCCATCCCGTCTTGAATTTTAGATGACTTCAGGGCGAACCTGTCCGGCACGTACATGCCCAGCATTCTGCCCTACCTGAAGGGAAGAAAGGAGTGTAACCACCTCCTTCCGTGGGCTAATCGAGAGGCATTGCAATGGCCAAGGCAAGGGGGACAGAGGAGAACCCATGAAGGAGCTCTTGCTGGTAGAATCCCCCCCCCCACTTCAGCTGCCCCCGCCTCCTGGAAAGTAAGGGCGGCGCCGTTCTTCTGCCACAGTTCGGGTAAAGCTCCGCTCTGATTGGCCGAAAGTTGGTTGAGATCTAAGACGGGGGTGGGGGGGGGGCTGAGATTCCATTAAGCAGCAAGGCAGAGGATTCCCGGTCACTAGTGAGAAACCGAGTGGGCGAATTAGGGACGGTTCTTTGTTTCTACCTAGTCCTAGGGCGACGGGTTCTACGGTGCTGGTTAAACATTGCAAGACTCAAGTATAAAGGAAGGATTAATACATTTCTACCTCTGTACTTTTAATTCGACTGCTGGTTGCCTTTCGCACTTAGGCTGTTATTTAGAGAGCTAGTTCAACTTTTTTGATCCCACAGAGGCAGAAGGAAATTTACTAAAATTATGAAATACAAAAGAAACTTGAATGAATGAATGAACGAAGCTTTATTGTCAAAGTACAATCATGTATACATTGAGATTGGCTGAGCCTCCCTTCGTGTCCCCACCACAACTCACAATGACAACAAACCCACCATCTTGTTACACCATGTGAGCTAATTGCACAACACATCGGCCTCGCAAGTCAGTCATACATAAAATTATAAAATTATTTCCCGTTCAAGAGCCTAACAGCCCATGGATAAAAGCTGTTCTTTAGCCTGTTGGTACGGCTGGCTATACTCCTGTATCTCCTACCCCATGGTAGGAGAGTAAAGATACCGACTGTATAGTGCGCCTTATACAGTAAAAACAGTCCTAAGTATAGTGATTAAATGAACTAAATATGCTTTCCAAACAATCCAGTTAACAAAAAGATTCGGTATAAATGCCTAAATGAATCATTTAACTTAATAATTAAACTTTAATACTAAGTCTAGACCAGGCGTAGGCAACCTTGGCTCTTTTATGGCTTGTGGACGTCAACTCCCAGGATTCCTGTGGCTCAGGAATTCTGGGAGTTGAAGTTCACGAGTCATAAAAAGCTAAGGTTACCTACCCCTGGTCTAGACCATATGGTAACATTCTATGGTACTGTTTCATTTTTAGCACATGAAGACTTCCATATTTTACAAATATGATTCAATATCACACTGATCCTAAAATCTAATGTTTCTTCCACAAATTATATTAACATATGTATTTATCTGAAATTTTTAAAAAAGCTACAACAGAACAAGACCAAAGGATGTAAATTTGGTCTTACATTACCAGCATAAGAAAGTGAAGCTAGTTCCGTTTTTAAATATCCTTTGAGGAATCTAATAGACCCAAAATAATATCTTCTGAAGATTTCATTTTAAAATCCTAGGAAAGACATTGCGCATTTTATAATACCTGGTCCCAATGATTTCCCACAATTGGATATTTCAGTTCTTCCTTTCATCTTTTCATCCTGCACATAAATGAATAGTTGGTTTCCATTCATGCACAGCATTTCTTAAAGAAGTAACAATTGGAGATATCTCAGGCTCGTAAAACTTATAATACATAATGTTTAGCTAATACATGTTTTGATTATATATGTTGCAACTTTTTCAATTGTATATTGGATGTAAGACGATTTGGAAATGCAGTCTCCCAAAAGCTTTAAAACAAAACAATACAACCTCAAGCCTGACATATTTCTTCATCATATTACCAGCGACACTAATATACAATATAGACAAAGGATTTCCAAAAAAGCTTGGACATCTCACAGAAGAGAGTGAATATTCTATCAACTCCCAACTACAGTGCATCCAGAAAATCAAACCTCTAAAAATAGAACAAGATGCTATTATGGTCTCAATCCATATCACAGCACTTTTATATCCATAGATCTAGAACTAACAAAAAAATCCACAGGAGCAGTAACACACCCAACCTAGACGAATACACTAAATACATTATAATACCCAGATTTATGGACCTCATCAGGTTCAGCCTCTCTATGTTGATAGACAACCAAGAAACACCAAGAAATCATCACCCATTGGATCACCAATCTCAAGACTCATAGCATCTGAAAACTATAGCACTCCCTCACATACAATCTGGTATGTAGACAACACTTTTGTCATAATAAAAAGGAATATCTAGAGAAGACAAATGAAACAATGAATAACATCTTCAAAGCAATACATGTCACAAAGAAAGAAGAAAACAACACACTACCCTTCCTGGATCCTGATTCTAAACAACTCACACTAAGTGCTCCATTACCAAAGCAGCAACCCAACCTTCCACAAGAAGAGCTGTGTAGAACATTATTCAGATAGGTAAAATGTTCTGCAGTCTACCTAAACAGACTGCCCATACATTTTTCAAAAAAGGGTTGAGTTTTGTTATCTTTCAACCCATTGCCCAAGCCAAACCAAGTGCCTGATCACTGAACCAATTACAGCACAAGTATCATAAATTATGAAAACAATAACACAATAATATATCAAAAACATCTCAGAAACAACAACACACTATTACAAATATACGTCATCACTGTAGCACACAAATCTTCCAAAACATCTTAAATAACCCAAAAGATGCAATAGCCCAAGAAGAAAAAATAGGAGTCATATATAACATACAATGTAAGGACAGTAATAGCTACTATATAGGACAGACTGGCAGAAGACTAGCAGAGCACATCCATGAACCACCAAGTAGCAGTCAAAAGGCATAATAAAAAACTCCTTAATCACAATACATGACAAACTCAGCCATAGTTTCAACTTAGAAAATGTGAACATCCTAAACTATGCTAAATAAAAAAATGCAATGGAATTCCAGGAATTTAGCAAACAGATAAACCTACAGGTGTTCTTCTTTGAATAATGGAAAACATCTCTATTGTGTTGTCTGTAGAAAGTAAAACTCCCATTTGTGAAATTTTAAACCCTTTACACAAAGACATAGGTGCCATTTTGGAGCAATTCTGGGTGGTCAGGATCCTTCCAGAGGTGCTTTTGTAACTAAAGAAATGTACAAACAAAAGAAATACTATCTTCAAGTATCAAATATGGCACCTTATCTTACCACACTTAACCAGGCAGTGATCTATCCATCACTAAGGAAACTTTCATTTTCTCTCCATCTCATATTATATTCCTAATAAATAAAGGAGGTCAAGCACATGAATATATATTTTATGTTATTATCATCATCTATACAGTTAGTTGTATGCATGTGTGGTTGTATATGTGTATGTATCACACACACTTGACTAATTATTCATTGGTTAAGATATTTTTTATCATTTCAATTTTCATATTATTTTAGAATTCAATAACTTCTAATAATGTGCAAAAGCTTTCTGCCCAGTATTTACTTCTATATAGTAACAGACAAAGTGCACCCAGTTGGAACATTTCATTTTAAATAGTATTATATTTAGTACCATTCTGAACACAAAGCTTTAAATCACTTTTGATTATTTTGCTAATATTATGTATTATACATTAGTCTGTTTCTGAAACACAGGAGGACCTGAAAGTGAACTCTCCTTTATTAAACAGATCCATTTAAGTAGGAATTCAATCCACGATACGGTGGATTTAGACTCCATACAGTTTATCAGAGTTCAGATTGGAGCTAGCCAAACTGATTTTTTTTCTCCTCCATGGAGAGAGGTTTTTGTTTAAATCTGATTATAATGCTGGAAAAAATGCATTTGCAAATGTTAAAAAGCTGGGGGAAGAGAAATGACAATAAAAAGCAAATGAGAATTTGACAAACCAACCAGTATTTAAACTTCTATATTTAAATCTGTATACTTACTGCTTATAATTTTAATTACTAGCTGCAGTGAATTTGTTCTTTCAGGTTATTCTATGTTTAAAAAGGCCCTTATTAATATTGCTCCCTTTCTGGAAAGCCAAAGATATAATTATGTTATTCTTTGCATTGTCATTCTGAGAAAGCACTGCTTAAGTTACAGCAATTAGTAACTAGGATCCTTGAGAGTTCTCAAGTCAAAGGCAAAAACAGGAGCACACAATTTAGTCTTTGAAAGACAAGCCTCTTGAGATTTAACCAACTGTACAAACCATCCACGTATATGAAGTAGTAATCCAAGTAGGAGTGGAAAGAGTGCTCGATTGTTGCCATTATATTAAAATAAATTGTGACATATTCATACTGAAATACTTCCACTTTTTCGGTGGCTTAAGTATTACATAAAAAAACCACCTATCTGATTTATTATGCTTTATTGCTAGGCTTTTTAAATGGACCTTTTTCATTTATTGAAATATTTTTCAACTAACTGGATGATTCATTTATGCTCTTTAATGTGGAGCACATAAAAACAATTGGTCTGTCTGCAATTGACAGGGTCACTATAATAATTTAATTTAACATTGCAAGATGACATTTGGAAATCCCCAACTCATTTTTTCTGGGACCTAGAAGAAAAGGATTAATTTAGTATGAATTTGTCATTGGAACACATTGCTTCTTCCTCTTCTAGCTACAGATCTAAATTCTTTTACAGCCAGCCAGACTAAGATCACAACTGTTAGTCTTTGATTTGTTTCCTGTTTTTATTTAAATCTTCATTTTTTAAATGTTCCTGAGTTTGAATAGTATCATTTGCTGAGAAGATATTTCATAGCTTATTCCTAGACAGATACCGTATATACTTGAGTATAAGCCGACTCGAGTATAAGCCGAGACCCCCAATTTCACCCCCAAAAACTGGGAAAAGTTGTTGACTCGAGTATAAGCCGATCCGCCGTTCTGCAAGCCTCCGCCGCCGGCGGAGGCTGGATCCGCGCTCTGCAAGCCTTCGCCGCCGGCGGAGGCTGGATCCGCGCTCTGCAAGCCTCTGCCGCCAGCAGAGGCTCGATCCGCCATTTTGCAAGCCTGAATACACAGGAATACCCTGTGTGGCCGCGGCTCTCGGGGAAGCCCTGGCTGTCCGCTTCCTCGCTCCACGCTGCCATTCGGGGCCCGCGCGTTCCCCGGGCAAATCGCGGCACCCAGCAGGCGAGGAAACACGCCCGCTCCAGTCGCCCCCCCTTCCCTCAGGAGACGCGAAGCAAGTGACCGCCCGGAGCTTACCGAGGACTTGCGCGCAGCCGAGGCTTCGGTGCTTCCAGGATCGCGCGCACCTCTCCCAAGCCATCGCCGTCCGGAGACCTGCCGAAGTTTGGGGAGGTTTGGGGAGGTGCGCGTGCACCTCCCCAAACCTCCCCAAACGTCGGCAGGTCTCCGGACCTCCGCGCCCTGCCTGCCTGCTTCTTTCCGCTGCGGAAAGAAGCAGCCTGCCTCTTTCCGCTGCGGAACGAAGCAGCCTGCCTGCTTCTTTCCGCTGCAGAAAGAAGCAGCCTGCCTGCTTCTTTCCGCTGCGGAACGAAGCAGCCTGCCTGCTTCTTTCCGCTGCGGAACGAAGCAGCCTGCCTGCTTCTTTCCGCTGCGGAACGAAGCAGCCTGCCTGCTTCTTTCCGCAGCGGAAAGAAACAGGCAGGCTGCTTCTTTCCGCTGCGGAAAGAAGCAGGCAGGCTGCTTCGTTCCGCAGCGGAAAGAAGCAGGCAGGCTGCTTCTTTCCGCAGCGGAAAGAAGCAGGCAGGCAGGGCGCGGAGGTCCGGAGACCTGCCGACGTTTGGGGAGGTTTGCGCGCGCACCTCCCCAAACTTCGTCAGGTCTCCGGACGGCGGTGGCTTGGGAGAGGTGCGCGCGATCCCGGAAGCACCAAAGCCTCGGCCGCGCACAAGTCCTCGGTAAGTTTTTTTGTTGACTGGAGTATAAGCCGAAGTGGAATTTTTCAGCCCAAAAAGTGGGCTGAAAAATTCGGCTTATACTCAAGTATATACGGTAAGTGAAAATCGTATTGAATTCAGTAGGGTTTACACCCAAGTTTGGTGTTTAAAACTGCAAGCTTTTATGTTAAAAGCAGAGGTTAGGATAACAGAGAAATAATGCTGTTCAACTTCAGGATTGAAAGCTCTTGTATCCTCTTCGAAAGATAAGACAGCTAGAATACTAAAAAAACTTGGTACACTTAGGACTTTTCTCCTGCCGTGAATCACTCACTATACCAGCTGTGAATTAATGTCTGCACTTCCTCATCCTGGTGTATGCAAGGTTTCATCTTCCATACTTACCTCTCAGAAGACTATTGTAAGTCTGGGGGTAGACATGAATAGCCTTTTCCTGTTTATTAAAAAAAAGTGACAGAAAAGGTACTTCCAAGGCATTATTCCTTCCTTATAGACAAAATTTCTGCCACTATTTCATATTACTGATGTCTTAAAATACATAAAATTAGATTTTTAATGCAATGGTGTGACATAAGAGAAGGAAAGAATAAATTCAGACAGGTGCCTGGCTGTTTGTATCTAACATTGTTTAGACAAAAGTCATATGAAACCTTAATTGGGAATATAATATTCACAAGTTTCTGCTGTTCTTTTTTGAAGGGAGGGAGGGAGGAATTTGAACCTACCACATAGCCATAGCCATTTCATGCATGCTTCATCAATATATCAGGTTAACTATTCAGTTTAAACCCCTTTGAAGATTTTAATTAAAATAATACAGCATCATATAACTGAAAGTGTAGTTCTTCTTGTTCTGTGCTTCCTTTTACACAGAACAAGAGAAGGATGGTGATGAAACATCTACTGATAAAGCATGCACATATTTGTTTTTTTCTCTTTCCATTTATTTCTCTAACTACTAACCTAAATGTTTGTACTTTACATGGAACAATATACACTGAAGATTATTGCAAGTATCTGTTTCAATCATTTCATCTGTTATTTTTGATTGGTCTCATATACAGTATCTTGTATAGAAAACTTTTTCCAAAATTTTAAATTTACCTTGCTATGTGTTATGTATAAGAAAATCATTTTTGCTTAAATTTGGTTAAACCTCTCTTTAACTGGCTGCATACTGTCAATTTTGTGATTGCTTCGTACTCTGCAAAACAAAAAGTTGGCTATTTCAAAAAGATCAAAGTGTCCTATTGTATATAGAAATGATGTGGATGATCTAGTACTAGAGGCACCATGTTGCTGAAGACAGCATCAGAGCAAATAGCGTAATCACATAAAATATATAAGAATTAAATATTTCAAAAAGTCATTGGATTTCCCAAAAGAACAAAGCAAGTTACAAGATTTTATACATTATATCACACTAGCACTCTTTATTCACTATGTCTTCTCTTTCTCTGAGGCCAATGTTACTATAGGGCTCAGGAAAGTTGGAAACAGGGACCCAGAACAAACTGCATTCAGATCAATTAAATATGAAACATGATTCTAAATTTAAGTTCTTTACAAGAAATCAAAGGCATGTTCAACTTGCCTGAACAATTACTGTAAGTAGCTGTTGTGACATATTAAACTATTCTTTGCTCTTCTTCTTTCTTCCATTTGCTCTGTCTAGATTTATAATGATTTAGAAATATTTCCTGCTCATTCTTCAATATCAGTAAAATCATAATTCTTATGTTTATTTTGATAAGAATCATGTTTGTTAAATTAAGGTGACTCTTTGAAAACCTTTTGCTGTTAACTGACATTTTCATCACACTCTAAAATATTTCCTTTATCAGTCAATAAGAAATCCAGTTGCATTATTAACAAGGTGAATGTGTGATTATTTATTCCAGAATACAGGTACAAGGCTTGAAAATATGTGAAATTGTATAAAACAAGGCAAAATCATAAGAAGGTGATCTGAAGATGGCACTGAGTGGATCAATCTTACCATAGTGACCAGATGTAACAAAGTAAATTTTGCAAAACAAACATACATTAGTATAAGTTCATTTCTTCTTTAGGGAAAAAAATAAAAAGTAGTTGCCGACTGCCTAATTAAAGCTTAGGGTTACCAAGAAAATATGCAATTCTAACAGCTGGATCTTTCATATTACTCTACGTATTGATTAACACAGTGATGGTGAACCTTTTAGAGACCGAGTGCCCAAACTGCAACCCAAAGTATGTATCATAGGGTGCCGGGTGGGCATGGCCCATTGAGTGGGTGTGGCCCATTGGGTGGGCATGGCTGTGGTGGTAATGGCAGACTGGGTGGGACTAAAAAGTTTAATCAATCAATGCCAACTTTGCAAGATCTTTTTTTTCCTGTGAAAAGTTGAAATTGATTGATTGAACCTTTTCTCTTCTTTTTTTTTGCACACACCAGCGGAGGCCTAAAGCAAAAAAGTTTTATAAAACCCAGCTAAAGGCCTAAGACTGGGGCGATGGTGTGCATGCCCACAAAGAGGGCTCTGCGTGCCACCTGTGGCACGCATGCCATAGGTTCGCCACCACAGGATTAACATAATGTATGGATATTTCTGTGAAAGTATAGATGGCACTTAGCAATAGTACTAAGACTTATATACACCCCATAATGCTTTACATCACTCTCTGGATGGTTTAAAATGTCAGCATATTGCCCGCAACAATCTGGGTCCTCATTTTACTGACCTCCTTAATAATAGTAGAAATTAAGAAGGAGATGGTCCTATAAGGAACTGTATTTAAATATTCTTTCTTGCTGTAATATAACATATTTATTTTTCTGCCAGACAAATTAATATAGTGTTTATGGTTCAATAACACCAATCTCCCTGGAACTTTTATTAATGCTAACCAGAAAACAAATCTAAAATAATTTGGATTTTTTTTAAAAAAACTTGCTATCTTTTCCCTATCAGATGATGGAGAGGAGTAAAATGACATAATGGCATTCATAATTTATTCATAAGCTATAGTTTGCATGCCTTCCATCCATTCAAATGTAAATTATGCTTGAAATAAAAAATGCCTTTATTGTGCTCCATAAAGAAAACCATAAGAGTGGTTTTCAGGCCTGTCTTTTCTTCTCTTTCATCTTTTCTATAGTAGCAACTTTCCCAAAAGATTCAGAACATAGTACAGTAGCATAAAGATTCAGTCCTTGCAGAAAAGTCAAAAATTCTCAAGCATTAGAAATACTGCCAGGATCATCAAGTCTGAGGGATGCTTAAGTTAAATATTATTGTACTTATTTTAGCCATTTAAAATATTTTCAATCCATTATTTACAGTCAGATGTAAAAGCAGGATGTAGGAATCACAAAAAATAAACTAGGACATACACTAATCCAGAAAAATCATAATGCTGTATCACAGAGTGAATGTTAAAAGCTTAAAAAATACAGAGCAAATTAAATGAACAGAGATGATACAAAGTAAGCAAATTGATTTTCCAGTTTAAATCTAAACAAAGAAAGAAATATGAGAGAAGTTTTGTCATCAACTAAGAAGAGCATTTTAGTAGTAGGGCACCACCACAGAGAAAATTGTGACGAAGTTTCTCCAAAATGCTGTGTTGAACTATCATTGAGCTTATTTTTATCCCAGAAAGGACCTAGGATTTTTTAATATATTAATTTTCCAGTTTTATATTTAAATATTTGAAAAGCAACATGGAGGCTGGGTTGGTTCATAATTTAATAACATACAAATTTCATTAGTACAAATCACAAACTATTACATTCAATATTTCCTCTCTTTTCCCCTTAATAATTACTGTCTCACATTTAAATTAGTACAATTCTTATTATATCAATATAATACAAATAACTTTGTTACATTTATCAATAATTTTTAGTTTATACATATCTTAGTCATTCTAACATTCAATTTTTTTAGACAATCAATTTCCTGATAAGTTTTTCCCAATTTATAGTTTCTCATTAATATTTAATTTTAACATTTAATATTTATACTTTCCAAGTTTAAAATAACCCCGATGTCCTTTATCACAATTCATCCCAAGATCTTAGATCAGCTGATTAATAATACATTATAATATTCTTATTTTCTAGTAATTTCCAAGTATCTTAAATTTACTACCAAAATTTCTCTTATTTCAACTTTAATATTTCCTCTTTTTCTCCCGATATCTACTGTTACATATTTAATTTAGTAATTTTTGTTATTACCTCTAAATCAAAACATATTTGTTACATTCATCTATAAATTTTTACTTATTTATATATATAATAATTGCCTTTATATTCAATATTCAATATTCAAATTTAATTATTAATGTTATATATTTCTAAGTCTAAAATGACCAGAGTATCCTTTAACTCAACTCATAACAATTTGTAATGTTCAAGGTACACATCTTATCTATTTGAGAATATTCTATTTTAATTCTCACTAGTAAGTCAAAACCCCAATTTTCTTCAGTCTTATTCTAGCTTTCTTTCTTTGCCAAATCATCTTCCATATCCATGCTTTTGAGTCATCAAATAGATCTCCCTGTGTTGTTGTATATGTTGTTTGATGTAGAAAAAACCATCCTATCGCCATTTTTAAAGAGGACTAACAAATTGTCTCTCTATTTTTCCATCTTGATATTGTTGTCTTAAACTGTTTATCTTCTCTTCAGTCTGTTGGTTTTCTTGATCCTCAGGTTAATTCTGATTTATGTAGAAAATCTTTTCCCTTTTCCATACTGTCAGTCCCTTTTCTGGGTTTTCCATTGATTGTATTTATTGATCAGTTGAATCCTCTGTCATAGTATTTAATTGGTCCACTTTTTCGGTTATATTCTGTGTAGTTGATTTTTCAGTTGTAATCAAAATTTGAGTTTGTGTATCTGGGCTGACATCCCATTCTTTTCTGCAACCTCTTATTTCATCAGTAGCTTTAAGAATAGTTTGGTGAATTGCTTTCAACATAAAGAAAATTTGTTCCTGATCTTCCTCCATATTCTCTTAGTAATGTATTAAGTTAAAAGCTTTACATTCAAAGAATATAAAAAAAATTCAGTAAGTATGGAACAGCTGGGCTTCACAGCTGGTATCTCAAGGTTGTAAGTCTTATCTATTGGCTAGGCAGCCAGCTAAGTCTCTTTTAAGCAATAACAGGTTGTAATATCAGGTTTAGCCACAAGATGTCCCCCTATATTAAAATTTTTCCTTTAGGTCCGAGGTTTTTATAATCTTTTCAGTTTTATTTCTTTTTTATAAGTAAAAAAACCCAGATTTTCAGTAAAAGTAGAAAGTCTTTTAGTCCACAATCTTTAAGAAGTAAAATTCCAATTAGGATCAAGTAATTCTTACAAAGTTTTTAAACTCCCCTGGATAGTCAGTTACCGTTGTTTTTAGAGGGAGGGGTAAAATCTCCCTTCCTTCTCCACAGGGGGAAAAGTACTTAAGCAGCTTATGCAGGTAAAAAAGATAGTTAGGATTTAAGAGAGGTAGATCTCACCCAGTCTCTTCCGTGCTGCTTTAAAGTTGCCTGATGGTGAGTTTCACTTTGGCTGTCTGCAGCCTAGTGATGAGCCATATTTCTATGGCCGGTCTTTCGTCTGCCAGTTTGGAGGGCTGCGCTGGATCAAACGGAAGGGCTACTGCCCTTCTGCAATCAATCCTCTCCTTGCTGGTCACCCCTACAAGGCAACTTTTGGTCCTTTCCAGGGTCCCCCAGCAATGCAAAACTGGACACGGAAGACGGACCTCATCTTCCAGATGTCCATGGCAGCCGGGTTGGCAAACCGGAAGTCTAGCTAGCCTTATTTTCACTTCCAAGGATCCACACCTTAGACAGGAAGCAAGGAAAGTCACACTTTCTTACTAACTGAAACTCCCCCATCACTATCAACATCCTACTCTTTTTGCCCTGCAATGGTACTTTGAGGAGGCCAGCTGCTTATACAGTTTTCTTTCTTGACACTGATTGGCTTCCTTTTCTGCTTGTCCTTCCAGCCAATTTGCTTGGAATCTTTGTCAGTCCATTGCCAATATCTTCCAATTCTCCTCTATTCTATAAGTATGGATCTTCTGCTCATCAGAATCCTGCTATTTCTCAAACTATTGTTCACTGACAACATCTCCTAATGATCCTTCTCAAAAGAACACTCTTCTCTCCTGCTTACGGTACTCATTCTGGATTTTGTATAGTTTTTCTAAAATAAAAAGCATATGAGCCAGTTTATAGGTGTTCTAATGACTTAGGATTTTTCCTAATTGCCTATGTTCCTTGAACCTTGTACCTGATACCACACTACAACGAATAGAAAACAAAACAAAAAAACCCTCTTTTTTTCTCATGTCAGTTCATCCTGACTGGGTAATTAAAATCAGATTGAAAGACTTTGGGTAAATCAGATAAATTTCTGACTGGTAAGCTAACCTGACAGCAGAGCTTTCTGTCTTGCCCTAATAATTTCCTTTTGAATTTTTTTTTTAAAAAAAAGGCAGAAAAAAATCAATTCAAAATACAATTATATAAATTCAAAAATACAAAGCATGTAAGCTATTTTTTTCTTTCGATGAGTTTAAGCAGTTCAGTAGTAGAATAGTACAGGTAGTCCTCAACTTACGACCACAATGGAGCTCAAAAGTTATGTTGTTAAGTGAGAAATTTGTTAAGTGAGTTTTGCCCTATTTTACAACTTTTCTTGTCACATTTGTTAAGTGAGTCACTGCAGTTGTTAAATTAGGAACATAGTTCTTAAGTAGTTTCCCCATTGACTTTGCTTGTCAGAAGGTTGCAAAAGGTAATCACAAGACCCCAGGACTGCAACCATCATAAATGTGACTCAGTTGTCAAACATCCAAATATAAATCACATGGGGATGCTGCAATGGTCATAATTGTGAAAAATGGTCATAAGTCACTTTTTCAGTACCCTTATAATTGAATGGTCACTAAGCGAACTGTTGTAAGGCGATTACCTGTAGTTCAGATAAGCTGGCAAATTTTACTTTTCTGAAATAGTGTTCTATTAAAGTGTGTCACTTTTCCTTGTTCAATCAAAGCATATCATCAGAGTTTACATTAACCACAAACAAGCAATGGGAGAAAAGAAGGAGAAGAGGAAAACTAACCATATAAAGAGATACAGTACCTATATTAAGAAGTACTTTTATGTATGGCATAAAGGAGTATAGATATTAGATTTGGCTTGCTTGGGTTTTACATCCTGTATACTGCACAAGCCAGAAAGAGGACTGAAAAAATATGTACAGTCCCCTCATATCCCAGATATAAACTTTTTCAACTCCTCCTCTCATTAGAAATCTAATCATACCCTTACCATTGTCCAACCTATTGCATTACTCTTTAAGGAATCATAAGGCAAAAACTATACCACTGATTATAACACTGCTCAAAATGCAGTGGCACTTTGGAAGAAGTAATGTTCCCAACCACTTGCAACTCTTTGTATCCAGTTCAACCATAATGGAAGATGTTACATTAAGTAGACATGGTTCCCCCCCCCCCTTCTGTTAATTTTAGTTCTCAAAATCTTGAATAGGAATAGAAGACAAGAGGATTGTGTCTCATTTTAATATTTGAAAGATTTTAAAAAAGTTATATAAGTTAAGAACTTTTGTGGATGATTTAGTTCTGGTTTTGGCGGATTATTTAAAAGGCATTGAATGAATAAATTAACAGCCACTTTGGCCTAGTGGTTAAGGCAGGGGTCTTCAAACCTGGCCCTTTTATGACTTGTGGAATGTATGATAAAATGGCTTAAACCTTTTGGTTACAATATACAAATGGACCCATAGGGAAATTTCTAGTTGAAAGGATTGATATTTTTATTCTATTTCTAGCCTTAAAAATAATTTTCATAAAATGATATATCATTCATATTTGTCAGCAGAGCATTGTCTAGAATGTATAACAGTCCTTTATTTTTTGGCTAGAAATGTCACCAACAGGCAGGGACATTTTATCATGTATGGTGGATATGTAAAAAGGTTTTGAAAAAAGTTGGATACAAATAAATACACAATTCAGAAGATTTTAAAGATTAATGTATAATTGAAACCAGAAACTTTCTTTTTGAAGTAATAGACTGTTAGAAAAAACCTATGGAACTTTGTTTTTACATAGTTTTTATCCTCTCTCGATAGATAGATATTGATATTGATATTGATAGATATTGATACTGTTAAATTGTTCAACAATGAACAAAAGTTACCGTAGATCTGAATTGAAATTTGTGTGATTTCTGGTAGATTTCCAAGAGCTGCTCAGTTCCTGCTAATAAAACAGAAATTAAAAGAAGTAAGTTTTGAAACAAAGCAGAAATTGATATTTCACTTAAAGAGATCACTTAAAGAGAGTTTAGTTCAAGAACTAAAAAACATTCTGTGTCATGGCCATTTAAGTCACTTTTGGTGATTACATAGATAAGCCCATGCAGTTATTATACAACTACTACTACTACTACTACTACTACTACTACTAATAATAATAATAATAATAATAATAATAATAATAATAATAATAATAATAATAATAATAATAAAGTTGGAAGGGACCTTTGAGGTCATCCAGTCCAACCGCCTGCTCAAGCAGGAAACCCTATACCATTTCAGACAAATGGCTGTCCAGTCTCTTCTTAAAAACTTCCAGTGTTGGAGCATTCACAGCTTCTGGAGGAAGGTTGTTCCACTGATTAATTGTTCTGTCAGGAAATTTCTCTAGGTTGCTTCTCTCTTTGGTTAGTTTCCATCCGTTGCTTCTTGTCTTGCCTTCAGGAGCTTTGGAGAATAGCTTGATTCCCTCTTCTATGTGGCAGCCCATGAGATATTGGATATTTCTTTGCAATCATTTATAGCACAATTTCTATCCACTTTTTAGGGTTGAGACAGAGTAATTTGCCTAAACTTATCCAGCTAGTTTTCTACCTAATAAAAGATGATAAGTCAGATTTTTCCTCATCCTAGTGTAGCACCTTTAACCATTACATCAACTGCCTCTTTGCCTGGCATGCATACATCTTAAAGTATTGGTTTTAGAAATAAATATATTGCATGCCAATACATTGCACTTAGCTATTTTAAATATGAGGGAGCAAGGGAGGGAGGGAGGGAGGGAGGGAGGGAGGGATGGAGGAAGGAAGGAAGGAAGGAAGGAAGGAAGGAAGGAAGGAAGGAAGGAAGGAAGGAAGGAAGGAAGGAAGGAAGGAAAGACCTTTGCATTTGAATTTCAGTCCCTGACGTTCCCATTTCAAGCATCATGGAGAAAGTGATAGAAACAATGTTTGTGAATCTGAATTCTTGCCATATTGGGCAAGCTGATGCAGTTACCTGCTTCATGGAAGGCAGAGATGTCTGTTCATTGGGGGAAGTGTTGACTATAGTCCCTTACAATGGAGACTGCTAGACTTATAGTTATATAAATACTATTAAATGGAATTACAAGATATCCCTGGTAATATTTTAAGTAAGTCTTGATCTGGGTGTAGAATGTGGATTTATATCCTGGAAAGGTGTATGAAACCTCTATTTACAAAGGTTGCATCAAACACAACTGGTTGCTAGAATTATTAACATTTCATTTTGTCTATTAGCATGAATGTTACATCCAGTAAATGCCATGAATAAACATTAACTCTTGAACCTCTTTTCTTCATCTTTATTCTAAATAGCTCATGCAGACATATGGCTTATAGCTTTACTAAAATTCTTAAGGCATGGTGTGCAAAATGTATTCCAAAATAAATGTCTGCTTTGGCAACTTACACAGCACTATATCACATTTGCTGAAATCTTTATGGAAACTGCTACCCACATTTTAATGAAAATTGGCCATTTTCCTTCGCCAATGCCAAATAAAGCATTTGTTCTTTGCTTTATAGATTTCATAAGAGATAACTCTATAAATTCTTTTCCAGTTTGTTTCTCAGTCATAGAGCAGAAGGAGGAAAGGATGTAACTAATGAAAATTAAAATAGAGGTTTGAAAAAAGACAGTCTTCTGTAGTATAGATAAGAAAAAAATCTTGCTTCATCAAATAAAGTAAAGGAACAGCCTGCCAGGTATGTCTTCAGGGTGCAGTTAAAAAAGAAATCATGATGGCAGCCAGGATGGTGTGATAAAATATATGTTTGTTAGGTCCATTTCTTCTTTTTTATTTGTTTGACCGCAATCTGGGTGGTTACTCAGGGTCCAACCCTTCTGAGCTCAAACAAGGTCAAACAACGTTGCCAGCTGCTGAAACCGTCTAGTAGTTGACATCAGTTAAGGTACATTCACAAGATGCAAGTAAAATTTTACAGGATTAAATATTGTCGGACATCTGTTTGTTTCAAATGCAGAGACTATTAAAGATTTTGTCCTAGACATTTGTATTCTAAAAGTTATATAACATTTATAGAAAGTATAGTAAGTATAATAGCAACTGATAAAACAATGAGCATATTTCTTAAGAGTGATGGGACACCAAGAAATAATTGCATTGAAGGACATACTGATGTTCAGGTTGCTCTCTTTCCCATAACAGCTTACAAAAAAGTAGTTACAAAATGCTTGTTTGCTTTTGTATAGAAAATTTGAAAACAGCCCATTTGAAAATCCTAAGGATTCAGAAAAAAGAAAATATCATGAACTGAAATTCTTGACAGAACTTGATAAACTGTATTGTGAGACACGTATCTCCATAAGATTCTGTATTTTTTTTCCAAATAAGCAATCTTTTACATAATGCTTTCAGGCAGTGAGGAAGCATTCAGAGTCCTAGCCCTGAAAATTCACAGTTCTCAGGGAAACAGGAAGGATTGGCAAATCCTTTAAAGTTCACCCAGAGGGCAAGAATAAGTTAGCTATCTGTTAGTTTTTATATTCGGCTTGGAGAGGCTTGTGCTGGCTGCTGTGTGAGAAGAGACTTTTGGAGATCTTACCTCCTTTTTCTTACAGAACAGTTCAAAGAAAGCCAAAACAAGTAGCACTGAGAGGAAATGAACTTTTCATAACTTAATGGTAGCGCATTGCATTAATAAGGCGCTAGAGGGAAGTAATTTCTTGCACTTCTTTAAAGATAATTATACATATTTATTTTAATGGTGTATAGAATTATATTTAATTTCACTGACCACACAAGTGACTTGGTATTAGCTGGCAAGTTGGCCAAATATCAGCAATTTCTTCATAGTTTTTTAGATATTATTTTAAGCTTCATATCAGTTATTAACTTTGATAACTATAATTAGGCTATTAAAGCCTATGAAGGCTATTGCTAAGCACATTTGATTTGTGCTTAGATTGTAAACCGCCCTGAGTCTTCGGAGAAGGGCGGGATATAAATGGGATTAAAATAAAAAATAAAAAAATAAAAAAATTATTTGCACCAGAACAATAATAATCTTTTTGTAGCATTGTTTAGCCTTATTTACTAAACATGGTTACATAAAAGTTTATTCTTTCCTCTCAAATGTAGAATACCACGGGATGTTGACATACTGTAAGTTGCTTTTCTAGATGTAGAGCAAGATGTACAAAAAGCATGACAGTTGACAACTGAAACGAGAAGAGACAATTGGTGTTCAAATAGTTTGTTATTTCATGCAATGCAAGAATTTTCATTGTGAATTAAGGTAAAGGTTCCCCCGCACATGCGTACTAGTCATTTCTGACTCTAGGGGCCGGTGTTCATCTCTGTTTCAAAGCCGAAGAGCCAGCGCTTGTCCGAGGACGTCTCCATGGTCATGTGGCCGGCATGACTAGACGCCAAAGGCGCATGGAACGCTGTTACCTTCCCACCGTAGTGGTCCCTATTTTTCTACTTGCATTTTTTTTACGTGCTTTCAAACTGCTAGGTTGGCAGAAGCTGGGACGAGTAACAGGCGCTCACTCTGTTACGCGGCACTAGGGATTTGACCTGCCAAACTGCCGACCATCTGATCGACAAGCTCAGCGTACTAACCCACTGAGCCACCGCGTCCCTTTGCATTGTGAATTAGACTTATATTAAGTATTTATAAACACTTTAAAGATTAATTTGAGGTATGGGCTGGACTATTTTCAAGTTGTGCCACTTGCTAACCAAAACAGACATTTGGGCTTTTTTCCCTAAGATTTCAAATAGCCTGTAAAATCTGTATTGCTGCCAAAGAAGAAAATAAAAGTTTTCCTTCGATAGCAACTATAAACATAAAACTACTGGAAAAAAATAGCAAAGCCTAGAGCCAAAATAAAGAACTAAAATGTATTGCTGAAAATGCCTGCCTGCGGTGTTCATCCTGCAGAACTAGATGAAAACAACCACTTGAGAGCATATGTAAAAAGAAATTAACTACTCTAGAAATAAATTTTATCAAGTTACATTTAAATGAATACACCATATTTTCCTATGCGCAATTGTTATAAACTTTGCTCAGCATTTACTTCTCAGCAATTTAGCTTGTTTATTTTGAGATGCAATTGCTTGCTGCTGCTGTATACTGTATGTTGTGTACTGGGTTCGTTGCTTGAGAGAAGAGACCAGGCGAATGTGTTCAGTCAGGAACATTCTTTATTTGCTTGTAGGAACTGAACTAGGGAACAGGGCTGCGAATGCAGCTATTTATACCCTGGCCTCTAGATGGCGGCCAATAGGTTTGAAGCAACCTATTGCCACCCTAGAGGCAGCCAATGGTAGCACTGGAGATGGGTTGTCTGAGGAGCTGGGGAGCATTCAACCCCCACGTGGTATACTCAGTAAAAAAAGGCCCAATACATTACACCCCTCCCCCCTAGAATGTACACACATTATAGCAACAAAGGAAATAAGTACAGCAATTACAAGGTTTACAAAAGTATAAAATAGTAGTATGCACAATTACAGCATTGTTCCAACTGTATTAACTAATACAGAGACTTTCCTGAGCAGGCAGCAATTTCAGTAACATACACAACATTACAGCACAATTATTTTATGACAAAATCCTGTAAATAAACTGGAGGTTTACAAACCCACATAGATCACCTGGGGGATCCCGGCAACTCCTGGTCTACCAGCTTGCCTGCCAGGCTGGGTAGACCAGGATTATTGAGTCCATGAGAGTCTGGCTGATTCGAATTCCTCTGGCTGGACATTCCAGGTCAGCCCACCCCAGAGTCCATTGTTTGAGTAGAGTTAGCACAGCAACTGTATTGTTCGGGTTGACTTTCCCCATCAGGGGACCCATGTTGCACTCCTGGGCTTTGCCCCTCTATGACCACCTCGCCGTTGCTCTGACTGCTAGGGTCCTCAGAGCATGTGAATTGTTCTGTTTGGCTGCCGGTTTGAGGTTCTAGAATTTTTTTTTAAAATTCCATTTATATCCCGCCCTTCTCCGAAGACTCAGGGCAGCTTACAATTTTAAGCACAAACCAATGTGCTTAGCAATAGCCTTCATTCTATGTATATGCCTGCTTATTAGGGATTTCGCCCCCCCCCAAGCGGCATTATTACAGTCAGCTTATTGCCCCCAACAATCTGGGTCCTCATTTTACCTACCTCGGAAGGATGGAAGGCTGAGTCAACCTTGAGCCTGGTGGGATGCGAACCTGCACTAATTGCAGGCAGCTGGTGTTACTTAAGGAGGCATTAGCCTACTGCTCCACCAAGGCTCTTGGACCTGTGATGAGGTCCTCACTTTGTGGCCATTCTGGGAACCGCTTCCTCAGCTGATCAATATGGCGGCGAATGACTCATCCGCTATCTAAAGTCACTTCATATGAGAGAGGGCCCAAGATTTTAGCAATTTTGCCTGGTACGCACAAGTTCCCATGCCCATAGTTCCAGGCCCACACCCCATCACCCACTTGCAACCCCCTCGGAGGCCTTGGGCAAGAGGCATCCGCTGCCACCCAGTCTGGGTGCAGCCTGTCCAGTTTTGTGATTAGTCGCCTTCCCCAGCAAAGCTCTGCTGGGCTCTTGCCTTGTTGCTGTGCAAGGTGTAGTATGCTGGCAAAGCAAAAAATCAGCCAGCCTGTGGTGCCTATCCCCAGTCACTATGTGCTTCAGTGACTCCTTTGTAGTACGCACCATCCGTTCGGCTTGCCCATTAGTGGAAGGGTGAAATGGAGCTGATGTAGCATGCCTAATGAGGTTAGTCCTCAAGAAGGCTTGAAATTCTGCCGCTGTGAACTGGGCCCCGCTATCGGATACTATGATGTCCGGCAACCTGTGAGTTGCAAAAAATTTCCTAAGCATCTGGATGGTCCTAGCAGTAGTCATATTCGCGATTGGAATAACTTCCAGCCATTTAGAGTGGCTGTCGACCACTATAAAAAATAGCTGTCCCTGAAAGAGCCCAGTGAAGTCGATATGAATCCTTGACCAAGGAGAGTGTGTCTCCTCCCATTTATTGACAGGTGCATGTGGCATTTCAGGCCTGGACTGCTGACATGTGTAACATCAGTGTACTTGAGCCTCGATAGCCTTATCTAACCCAGGCCACCATAAGTAGCTTCATGCCAATGCTTTCATCTGGACAATGCCTGAATGTCCCTCATGAAGTGATTGCAGTACCCTGTCTCTCAATGAAGTGGGGACAATGACCCTGCTCCCCCATAGAATACAACCCTTGAGAGCTGAAAGCTCGTGTCTACGTGTGAAGTAGCTCTGGAACTTGGGTCCAGGACTGTTTTCCAGCCACCCTGTGTGAATCCAGGATAGTACTCTGATTAAAACCTTGTCTGCAGCAATTTCTGCAGCCACATCCCCTGCGTGGAGGGGGAACTCAGGCAAATCCTGAATAGACAAAATGCGAGCCGCTGGAGCTGGAGTTGGATCGATCTGAGGCAATGGCAAGCAGCTGAGGCCATCTGCATGGCCCATGTCTCTGCCAGGTTTGTGAATCAGCCTGAAACTGTAGGCCAATAAGAAGATGGACCATCTTAACATCCTAGGGGACAAGATGTGAGGTGTCTGTCTGTCAGTAGTGAATAACCCCAATAGTGGTTTATGGTCTGTGAAGACCGTGAAGTCCCTGCCATACAAATAGTCGTGGAATTTTTTACCCCGGCTACAATGGCCAATGCCTCTTTATCAATTTGTACGTAATTACACTCTGCAGAGAACAATGTCCTTGAGTAATAAGCAATTGGAACTTGAGTCCCATCGTTCTCCAAATGGCTTAAAACTGCCCCCATCCCATATGGGGATGCGTCACACACAGGGCACACCAGCAAAGACTCTTTAAAGTGGGTGATCACTGGACTGGAGGACAATAGGGCTTTCAATGCCTTAAAACTGCTTTCATGGACCTTGGTCCATTTCCAAGGAGTGTTTTCAACCAAGAGCTGATGTAACGGCTCTGCCACTGCGGCCTTGTTAGGAAGAAACGCATGGTAAAAATTTAGGAGGCCTAGGAATGCCTGAAGCTCTCCTTTTGTCTTGGGGCTAGGTGCCAGCTGAATGGCTTTCAGCTTGGACTCAGCAGGGTGGATGCCATTGGCATCGATACAGAAAAACAAGAACTCAGTTGAAGGAACTCCTATACTACACTTGTTTTTCTTAGGTTTAAGGCCTGCTTCGCGGAGCCATTGAAGGACGGCTTTGAGCCTCCTTGCAAGCACCTCAGTGGACTCACTGGTGATGAGCACATTGTCTAAGTAGGGGCAGACCCCCAGAATGCCCTTGAGCGTACGCTCCATAATGCTTTGAAAAATGCTAGGGGCTACACTAATTGCGAATTGCAGGCGTTTTACTTTAAAAGCCCCTCTGTGAGTTACAATAGTCTGTGCTGTGGCCTCGTCCACAGGGAGCTGTTGGTAGGCCTGTGCCAAATCTAACTTTGTGAAAACTGTACCCCCTTGCAGTGATGCCAGGATGTGGCTCACGACTGGCACCGAGTACACGTGCTGCTTGAGTGCCCGATTAATCGTGCACTTGTAATCTGTGCAAATCCTGACCTCTCCGTTGGTTTAGTGGTGTGATGATTGGGGTTTCCCATTCACCCCCATCTACAGGCTGTAGTACCCCTGTTCGACTAGCTTATCCAATTCAGTATCTATCTTGTGTTTAAGAGCAAATGGCACTCTACGAGGCTTAATCCTGACAGGCATTACAGTAAGATCGAGTTTAAATGTTATCGGCAGGCCTTTGTAAGTTCTTAGGCTTGGGTCAAACACATCTGTGAACTCCTCACATACTGTTGCTAAACTCGCGACCTGTGTCTGGTTGATACCAGTGGCTTGAATACCTAATGCATCAAACCAATCAAGCCCTATGAGGCTAGTTCGCTGACCCGCTACTACAACAATGTCCAGGTGCCCAGAAAACCCCTTGAATTTGATGGCCAATGTGGCCTCGCCCTTAACTGCGACTCTAGCATTCTGGAAGTCGGTCAGTATGATGTCAGATAGCCTGAGCTTGGCCCATCTCTTGCTGCGATTGCAGATGAAGTTGAATGTGTCAAGCGATATAATGGACACAGCTGTCCCCGTATTTAGTTCCATTTTGCAAGGGACCCCTTGCAGCTTGACCTGAAGTTGAAATTTTGGCTAAGGAGTCCCTGTAAATGCAAAACTCATCATGTGATGCTTTCTGGTGGTCAACATAACTGAAAATATAGAATAAAGCTAAAATCATACTTTTTAAAATCCCATTTATATCCCGCCCTTCTCCGAAGACTCAGGGCGGCTTACAATCTAAAGCACAAATCAATGTGCTTAGCAATAGCCTTCATTCTATGTATATGCCTGCTTATTAGGGCTTTCGCCCACCCCCCCAAGCGGCATTATTACAAAGTCAGCTTATTGCCCCCAACAATCTGGGTCCTCATTTTACCTACCTCGGAAGGATGGAAGGCTGAGTCAACCTTGAGCCTGGTGGGACTCGAACCTGCACTAATTGCAGGCAGCTGGTGTTACTTAAGGAAGCATTAGCCCACTGCTCCATCAAGGCTCATACTTCCCATTCATTCAGTACCAAATAGCAATTAATAATTGTGTAAAACCTATACATTTAGATATATTTGCACATAAGTACATTATAAATTAAATTTCCAAACATAGGCCATGTAATGTATTGGCCTTTTGTATATGTTGTAAATGTTTGCTCTTGTTCCACTGCTTGCTAATTTCTAGCATTCAATTGCTAAGTGCTAGTTCCCGTGTATGTTGTAATGGTTGCTAGCCGGCCCAGACAGATTGTCTCCAGCCGGCTATGTAGGTCTTTGGGCAGGAAACCTATGCTTCAAACCTATTGCTCACCGCCTATCGGCCAATGGTATAAATAGCTGCACAGCAGTCTCTTGTTGCTTCTGTTCTGTTGACCTTCAATAAAGTATGTTGCTGTTTTGAACCTTCTGTCTCGCTCAATGTCTGCAAAGAACCGGCTACACAACAGGTTGTACTGTATATCCAAGGCTTACCCAGTTTAATTCTCAGAAAATGAGTTAGTTCAGTATCCAGGTTGACTATAATATGTGAAAATTATATCTCTTTTAAAAATACTCAATAATGCATTCAACCCTTGGAAAACACGAAGAGGCTACTATCCGTCCCCTCTCTCCCCATAGTTTGCAAGAATATAAGAGCCTGCATTCCTGGAATATTTAAGCCAGGATATTGATTGAAATTACAAGCAAAGTTGTCCCAAGAGTATAACACTGCACCAGCCATTATAAGACTGATCCTTTTAAAGAGTATGTTCCCTTTCATAACACATGCTGAAGTTTCCAAGAGCTTCTACCAATTCTTTTTTTTTTAAATGATCTATGATGATCAGATTATTACAGTACTTGTCAGTTTGGAAAACAATTTTTAATAGTAACTAAGGGTAATAGTAAATAGCAATCTGAAATTCCTACATTAGCAACAAATTCTTAGAAACCTACTGTATGTCTCTGCTCTCCCTTTCCTATCTCACATCTTGCCATTGCTCTGCTTGCCTCTCTGACTTCCAATTTCTACTTAGCTTGTGTTTCTGTCCTTAACATACTCAAGACAGGTGATAATCTACCATAAAAATATTACTAATTGCAAAGGAAAACTAAACAAAAACATCAAAACTTTCTTGCAGTTGAAGATCCAAGTTCGCAATAATAATAACAATTGTTGATGAATTTTCCCAGTTAGCCCCAACATCTTATACCAAAAAAGGGTTATTTAATAAAAGACTAATTATTCTATATTTCATATCTTTATCATAATCATACATTGGAATATGAAATTTTATGTAATAAAAAAAATGTCTTATTTATTCAACATTGTTCTCCATTGAAGATTCAGTAGAACAATTTTAGAGCAAATTAAAATATCTGGTTGAGGTCTTAACACAACTCTTAAAAGGAGAACAATGTGTTTGGGGTGGTCATTAAATACAACTTTGGAGGAAGTACATTATATAGTTTGGGAATAAAGCAGAAAGTCTTCTTTGATTTGAGTTTCATGGATTATTTACAAAGGTCTGAGTACCCTTCATCTGAATATGCCATAATTCCTTAGACATTTGGAATGCCATCTTTTAACCACATCTATGTTAAGGAAAAGTTTCAGAATAAATAATCAATTGTAATTGATATAAACTGTAATCAAATCATTAGAATAGCATGCTAACCACAAGGATATTTCACATTTACCATACAAAAACAATGAATGAAAATGAATGACAGAATGAAAATGATTGTGTATGAGAGTGGTTTTGCCCACTTTGTTGTTTCTTTGTTTATATGGAAATAATATTTCAGTATGTAGGGAGAAAATTTAAAGTAAATTTAATTAATTAGGAATAGATATTTAAGAACTGTGTAGTAGAATAAAAATACAATCAAGAAATTATGCATACTAAATGAAAGAGGATTCAACAACAAAGCGAGCTACAGTAGAAAAGAAGTACATTGAGGTAGAACTCAGTCATGCAGACTGAAGATCAATTCACAAAAAGTAAAAAAATAGGAATATACAGATTGAAGCGAAGGTTCAAATGAATAATAATTGACCATCTAAGGAAGGCATGGTTCTATGGAATTAATGATCCTTAAAACAAAAGAGGCAAATATTTAAAGAAAAAGAATGAATAAATTGTAATTTATAAAAGTAATGAATACATTGATATGTTTAAAGTCACAATGGTGTGCAAGGATAGAAGGATATGGAGGAGTTTAATGAGTAGTATTGCTGTAGACTAAATTTAGCTATATTTCTTTTTCTTCAATTTTTCACTTCACTATTTTTTTTACTTGCTTTACTTTACTTGCTTATCCCAAATAAGAACAGCATGAACATATGAAATTAACTAAAGAATAAGAGAACTTAATTCCTAAGAAATATTTCTGTCCTTACTAAATTTCCCTATCGGTAGATGGACCTTCTGTTAATATTAGCATGCTAAGGTTTATATTTTCTTTGAAAACCCTATGAAATTCTTTTTGCATTTTAATGAAAAACTGTTAAGAATGCTGCCACTGTATAGGAGGTGGAGCAGGGAGGAAATAGAGAGAACAGTGTTCAGATAAGTAGATAGCTAATGCAAGTTTAAAATGTACTTTTTAAATCACAGTTACCATTTTGAGTATTACAGCCTCCAAACAAAAATGTGAATATTTGGGGGGGGGGGAATTCAAGGTCAAAACAAAACACTGAAGCTATTTTGAGGATTGGTCCATCAGAACACAGCCAATTCAATCCTTTTTGATGAAAAGTTTCAAATGAATCTATTTTTTCCCAAACTTGAAACAAAATACATTCCCATTTTGTACATTTGTAAACAAAACATTTTGTAATGCTAAAGAGGCAAAAGCATACATTTTAATAAGTAGTTTGGAATTGGCATTCTGGCTAAAGCTACCATTGTGTGAACAGGTAAAATCTAAATTCCTTTAATTTAATAAATGTTCACGCTACTCTCAAATTTCTAAGTAACCCACTGGTTCACAAATGTTGCTTGTCTACCTAAGAGGTCAAGCTATATATTACAGTGAATGCGTAATATCAAGTCATTTTTTTTGTCTCTAGTCAAGAGTTGAGATGCTTGACACAGAGCTGTAAATTTTTAGAAACATGAGAAATGTCACTCCATCCATAAATATTCAGTCCCTGGACATCAGATGGCATATGCATTTAATTTGTTGTTATTGTTCTGTTCTAGTCTAGATCCAGTCCAAAGAACAATGAAAGTAACTGAAGGCATTGTTGCGTATTCTCATTTCCTTCCATTTATCTTTTAATCTGCATTTAGAGCTGATCAAATCCTTATTATATTAAATTTGAAGTTACAATAACATTCCAACCTTTCCCCCCTTTATATTTTCTTGCATATACCTACCAAGCCTATGTCACAAAGATTCTGAACATGTGATTTTGTTATATATGATAAAAGGCTGTAATCTTTAATTTGAATATGACTGAATAATATGCACTATTCTCAGTCATCTGGAAGTATAAAATGAATCAAGCACAGTGATAACCATACAGCTATCTACAGAAATATTTCAGAAATGAGTTTAATTGTATTAAAATGAGAATTTGTATATTTGGAAAAAATGATCCAGCTGCAAAATTACAGATTATGTTTTCACAACCAGACAGGAAGCTGTTGGAAATGTCAACTGTTTTTGTTTACATGCTTCACAAATTGCTTCTCTAGCATAGCTTCCCATGATATCAACATCTTGATCACCAGAAAAATAGGGAGTCTGAAAACCATGGAGTAGGGGGGTGAATGGATATTGTTAAACAGATTTTTTATACAGTGAACTGTCAAAGTGCCATGAAATAGCCAGTATAGTTGCAATCTGCTAAACCCAAACTTTGCTTTTCCCAATTCTAGTCCTGCCTGCACTAAAGAGGACATGTTACAAAGAAAACATATTTTTTCGTGCCATTTCTTGCTAATTCTTTCTCTGCCCATTTTGCTTCTGCTCATCTCCAAAAAAAATGGCTACATAATTAAAGTACCATAATGAGTTGGACTTTCTGCTCTGAAACTAAAAGCAGAAGGTACTCAAACTCTGTGAAAAAAGGAAACTAGATCTTTAGAGTTACAAGTGTGTGTGTGTGTGTGTGTGTGCGTGCACGCATGCACACACATATACATAATATATACATACATAAAGTATATGCTCACATATATTCATTTTCGTATTATTACAAAGGCAGTCCGGCCCATTAGCCAGCATTTGATAGAAAAGTGTTCTCACACCTTATGCCCACATTATTCTTTATCCTGATCAGCTTTGCATCTTTTTCAGACTTTTATCTCCACTAAAAAAATATTACCTTTGCTATATACAGTATTTCATTCAATTCTGCCTTCAAAAGCTAGAAATGTATGGGTAAATTCTGATATTATTCTGTTTTAAAAATACTATGAAAACAATTGCTAGAATTGCTTTGTTTTGAGGAAAACAAATGAAAACATAAAAGGAATTGCTTGATGAAGATCTAACTTTTAATCTGGTTTCTATGAAAATGCAGAAAATAACCATTATTAATAATCCATGTTTACCTTCCTTTCATTTGTTATGAAAGTATTGACCTGACAAATTGAAAAAGCTTCCACTTGTGTATTACCAACTGTGCTAAAATATTTGAAATATACTTAACAATTAAAGATGTTCAGATAATTACTAATTAAAGATGCCCTAAATACATCCACAATTATACAAATTTATGTATATGTATATGGCTATGTTGATATATGAAACATTAATATGAACTGGAATGTATAATATAATATTTTAATTTTATGTACAAGAATATAATGACTGACAATTTTGTACATGAAATACATAAACTTTTTAAGCATTTAAAATTAATCAGATAGGAATTTATATTAACAATAAAACTGGAAATCTCAGTTAATATTTAATTTAGATCTATGCTTTTAACAGGAAAAGATTTTTCATAGTTTACAACATAGAAACATATATATATTAAACAAGACAATAAAAATAATTTACATAAACCGTAATCTATGAAAAGAGATTGGATGGAAGTTTGGGTTCTTGTCTTTGCCTATGACTAATATCCTACTGAATGATCTGTGTTAGCCTTTGATATGATAAAATAATTTAGAAGCACTTCATGCAATATGGAAGCCAAAAAGGGCAGGTTCTTCAATATTCCGCTATCTTCATTATTTACTGATCAACAAACATACACCACCAGATGCATAATGCAATCGTCAGATACCAACGAAGAGCACTAATCTCAGTCTTTTTTAATTACTTCTGTAAACATAAATATAGATGTTAATATTTCCTATACATAATACCAATACAGTTTATAACTTCTATTCTGTTTAAGTAGTTAGTTAATCCAATAATGTTCTGCAGATTTTTATGTAAAAGATTCCTAACAGAATTTTCTTGTTTTCACCAATTTGCTTTGATATTTGACAGAGTACCCACCATGTCCTATGACATAAACATCCAGAAGGTAGGATGTGCCAGGCTTTAGACCTTTAATTGTGTCTGTGGTAACTGCTTTTTGTAGGTTTTGACTGTGAAAATACTTACAGAGGACTTTTTCTGATTTTTTTCTCAAATCTGGTCCCAGACACTGATTTTGTTCTCTTTTCTTTTGTTCCTCATTATAATCATCATCTACTTCTTTCTTGTAGATGCAAAATTTGTTTCTTTCTTCTGTACCTAACCATGCCACTGTGACTGAGGAACATGTGCGAAGTTTATCAAAGGCTTTAATTCTTGTATCTTCAGGAACAGATGGAAATGACTGCTTATTGGGCTTTGTTGTGGCCAAAAACTTCAGTATGGAAGCTCCCTTCTTATTTCCTTTCAGTCGAATGAGGTATTTGGCTTTTGGCTTTCCCCGAAGTTGAAACTGATGGACGCCCTCAACATTTGGAGACAGCAGAAGTTTTCCATCTCTTTTGATTTGCATTTGTATGGCATTAAGACATGAGTGAACAAAAAATGTAACTTTTTGATGTGATGAAACAGGAGCAAACCGCAAAAACGTGGTGCCTTTTCTCTTAACAAACACATCTGTAACCTTCCCATCTTTTAAATCAACTGTCTTCTGTTTGGCCTCTTCTTTAGTTCTTGCAAAAGTACCAACATAGGCAGTACTCATATTTGTATTGACATTTACAGCAAATATATCAAAATAGTACTGTGTACCAGGTTTCAGTTCAGATACAGTAAATATATTTTTGTTTCCAATGCATATCTTTTCCAGATCAAATTTAGGCTTTGAATAAAGTTTTGAATAAAGCTTTGTTGTTGGTTTTAAGAAGCTGCGTACTTTCCCAGAATTACTGTTGGAAGAAAATCCAAAATGGGCAAAATCAAAAGGACTAAAATCCAGACCAGGTTTAGGAGCCTTCATAAATGTATCATCAGCAATCTGTTTGGTCTCAACAGCACATAAACTTTTGAAATTGTGTTCTTTATTAATAACTACACAATATTGTATTGGCTGTTTCAATACTGAAGCTGTTGGGCTAGGTTTCCATGCCAAACTGACAGTTGTACGACCAAGAGAAGTGACATCAACTCTTGGATCATAAGGTAGTTCAGGATATGGTTGATCCGACTCTGGAGTTGTACTAGCATAGACTTTAAAGTCTGTATCCTTTTCTGTTGACCAGAGTTCTAACTGGTATAACCCAGAAGGTGAAGTAGAGGATACAAAATACTCAACATCGTTTCCTCTATATGAAAATAGCTCTGTGCCTTTTTCACTAATAATCTGCTGATTCTGTTGTTCAAGTGGCTCTGGGTCACCTAGAAGAGACAAAATGAGGGATTTTGAAACAAAGCAAACACAAAACACAGTATGTTTTTAAAGGGTCTAAATGTATTGGCCTCCTAAGAAAACCAGTCAAGAAATATTAGATGAACTAATTTGACTTTACTGTAAGGCTACATTAATAGGAGGTCTGAAGTTACATATTTCCTGCTGTTGCTTTTAATTTCCTGATCTATTAAGGTAGGTCCTTCCTAAGCTTTGTCTGACAGTTAAGCCACATTAGGCTCTCTCCTCCCATGTGCATGTGTGTGTATGCATATGTGCATATGTATGTGTATGTATATATGTGTATATGTGTCTATGTATATGTGTGTGTATGTGTGTATGTATATATATAAAACAATACTACGCAGATCTCAATATTAAGTATAAAACTGAAAATAGTTATCTTATTATATTACAAAATAACAAAAATATTTAGGTGTACAATTTGTGCCACTTATGTTCATTAACATTCAAAATTATAGTTAGCATTAACAACCTTGTTCCTGAAAAATGATTTAAGTAATCTAAATTAATAGTTAGCAATTTATAGTTTACACAAATACTGTTGTACCCACTAATATATGTATGTTATAATGTATGATTTGCATCTCACAACACAATAAATCAATTAACTACAAAATATTTTGGAAAAAGATGTTTTTATATGAAAACCTAAACTAAACTGTTAAAATCAACTTGTAGACACAAATTTATAAAATGACAAATGGACATATTTTTAAAGCATTTAGTTATTGTATAAATAATATTGGATTCATATTACAGCATTCAGGACAGCCAAAAACATTACGAAAAAGAACAAATAGTACCAGCAGTCCCAAGTGAAGGACAATTTTATGGAGTTATTTATGCACTTGAGGAAGAAAGTCTTATACATTACAAAAATATACTACTATTATTACTACTATTAATAATAATATTAATATTAAGATGCGCAATAAAACATTTAATTTCTATGTTGCCCAGAGTCTTTGCAATAGATGACCATATTAATTTTATAAATAAATATTTTCAAACATTGCACAGGTAAATGATGCCATTATATACAATACTGCTTATATATAATAAAGCCTTTCAAGTTACCATGAAAGGGCAGGTTGAGGTCATTGCTCTACCTTGCGCAAAGGCTCCAATTGCTAGGATAGCATTTTTCTGTGTTCTACTGTATTAATTTTACTGTTTATTATAGGCATTGTGGTGAAATACCTCTCCTTTCCTATTTTCATTGTCGAGCAGTTACTTTCCCACAAAATTAACTATTCAGACTCTGAAATGTTGGGCTGCTCCCAGGGCTCCAACAACAAATTCAAGCTATAATAGGATCTTTCAGGATCAAGTTCCACAGCCCTGGAATCGCATTATTCTTATGTTAATCATTGGATGACAGATGACTTTTTAATCTTTAAATCTAAGTTTAAAATTATTGGGGGGATTCTGAGAAATAGTGGTATTCATGAGATCGAGGATTTAAGCTTCTGGAGTGCCTTGGCTTTCCTGACTTTTTTGTATATTGCTTACTCATATTTTATTAATTATAATAAAAGTAGTTTTTATATGATCTAATGTAATTCCTTTAGAATTAGAGATGTCTCAGTTTGTAACGTAAGTATTTTGTCATTTTGTATATTTTAGTTGATACTGTTTCATTTCTTTTTTTATGTTTAGCTTTTAAGGGTGATATAAATATTCTATTTTTATTAGAAAAAGAGAAATCCAAATAAGGACGTTCATATATTGAAAATATTAATTTTAAGATATCTAATCATACAAGTTTTTTTATTTATAAAAAAAATGTATGTTTCTTTTACAAAAGAAAAATCGGCAATGATGACCCGGTTGACCATACCCCCTCATTATGACTTTTTTCCTCCAATCTGTAAAGGAAAACTCTATCTAATGGAAATCCTCCCATCTCAAAAATTAGAGTTCTAAATTAGACACGCAGTTCTGTTGTAGAATATAATCCACATGAAAAGCATGATGGAATGCTTTGTTGTAGAGGTTCTCGACTTACAACAGTTCATTTAGTGACTGTTCGAAGTTATGACACTGAAAAAACAGTTTTATACACTTATGACTGTTGCAGCATCCCCATGGTCAGGTGAACAAAATTCAGATGCTTGGCAACTGACTCATATTTATGATGGCTGCAGAGTGATTTCATGTCATGTGATTTCCTTTTGCAACCTTCTCACAAGCAAAGTCAATGGGGATCCAGATTCACTTAACACTGTGTTGTTAACAATTGTAGTGATTCACTTAACAACTGTGGCAAGAAAGATAAAAAATGGGACAAAACTCACTTAACAACTGTCTCACTTAGCAACAGAAACTTGGGACTCAATTGTTATTGAAAGTCAAGGACTACCTATAATTTTTCTGCTCAACTTATGTAAAAGCTTGCTTGTTTTATTAGTACATATTAGTACATACGTATAGTACATATAAATAATTATGGCTACACTTAAGATTAGTGCAAGAGAGGAATAGGTGAAACAAGATATCCTTCTCTATTGGATATCTCCAGTTTTTTGCCTGTTTAACGCAAAATTTTCAGAAGTTTCAACTAGCAGAACAACTTTGTGATGAGCCAGGGAAACATGTAATCTATCATTCAATTATTAAAAATTAATTCTTATTCACTAATTTTTTAACCAGCAATTACTGATGGACTTTAGTATATTTGCTACATCAGCTTATGCATATTTAACAAAATTAACAATCTTTGTTTGGTTTTTACTGTAATTTACCTGAGCCCTCTCCACTTGACTCTTCAGGGAGGTCTTGCAAACTCAGTTTCCATTCCAAAGGTGTGTCACAAGGAGTCACTGTAACTGCAAATGGTGTATTATCTTCCTCTACCACAAAAAAAAACCTACGGAAAGATGAATAAAAGCATGACCTTCTTCACAATATAACGTTAAGGACACAGAGAGAACAGAATATATGTAGCTCATATATTGAATTGTGGACTCCTTAGGGCTCTCTGAGCTTGGTTGTTTGCTTCCAATTTCATTTCCTCCCAACTAGGGAACATCATCAGTGCTAGTGATTGTGGCATTTGTTCCTTATTTATATATTAACAGAATAACAGAGTTGGAAGTGACCTTGTAGGTCATCTAGCCCAACCCAGCCCAAGCAGGGGACCCTATACCATTTCTGACATATGGCAGTCCATATAGTAGCTTGTCCTGCCATTACTGGTGGGGTGTGGTTTTGTCCTTGGTAGATGCTTGATAAGGATATAGTTTTCTGCTTGATTTGGTTTGTTTGATTTGGTTTGTCTGCTGTTAATTCCTGCTTATATGACTATAGGCTGCTGGAGAAGATGGGAAAGATATATTCTGATCTTGTTTCCTGTTCTAAGCTTCTTTATTGTCTCCTTTGAATGGTATATGAATGTGGTTTATTTCTATGTGCCAATTGATGGCTGATTGTCTGAATGCCAAGCTTCCTGGAAATTCCTAGAATTTTTTTGGATTTTACTTGGTCTAGGATGCTTACAGTTTCCCAGTTAAAATTATGGTTCAGTCTGTCCACGTGTTATGAGATTAAGGAGTTTTCTGTCTTCTGATTGCTATTTAGTGTTCATAAATGAGCTCTGCTAGCTATCACTAAAGGAGATTTGTGGCAGATGAATAGCAGTGGGCTTATCCTGCCTTAGTCACAAAGTATAATACTATGTGGAGGTGACCCTGGGAGTTAGGGCAAAGAGATGTAGCCAAGGAACAGTCAGATAAAGGGCAATTTAGCCTGCAGTAGGAATGTAGTCAGGGAAAGAGACTCAGAAGAGACCCTCCCTAATATCTTGTACTGTAAGGGGATGGGGGGAGGGAATATACTTTCAGATTTGAAGAGTCTGTTAATGTAATCTTACAATGAAGTAGAATTAGCTTGTCTGGCCATGTTTCCTGCCTGGTCTATCTCACAAAGTTGACACTGGGCGACCTTGAGCCAGTTCCTTTCTCTCAGTTCTAAGAAGGCAATGGCAAACAACTTCTGAAAAAAGGTGTTGCTGAGAAAATTGAATAGAGTTACAGGAATCAAGACTGACTGAAAGAACAGAGACATAAATATCTTAACTTTACGTTACATGAATCAATATACCGTTTGGGTGTTCCTCTGAACAGATAACTACTGATCTCTGCTCCATCAGGGAGTACTGAAGAATCATGGAAAAAAGTTTTGTCCTGGATCTGCATCTGAAAAAGTTCTTCATCTCTAGTAGGTAGTTTCTGCATCCAGGAGCTAAATGGTAGCAGAAGGAAAAGGTAGAATATGGAGCATCTCATCAAGAGCATCCTAGAGAAATAAAAATGATGCACTGTAAATCATATTGTAAATATATTAGGACTATTAACCCCATAGAAAAACTAACTGAAGTGGTTGTATTGATAAATTGATTTTCCTGTCTTATCCAAACAGCCCACCAATCTCTACTGCTTTTTTCTTATCCCTGTATCTTTCCATAGTCTCAAATTGGAATCTTTTAAGTTGGCTGCCCTGTGTATAAGAGGCACTGAGCAGATGATCATTAATAAATAGAAAGCTCCTCTAACACTCAAGATAGGCTTTTCAAAACAGAAAGGGAGAATATAGGGAAAGATTTTTAAAAAAGCTTTCCTTTAAAATTGCACCATGTTTCCTTTAAAATTCCACAAATACAGGTAGTTCTTGATTTACAACTATCACTTAGCAATTGTTCAAAGTTATGATGGACCCTCCCCCAAGTTATAATAGCTGCATGCAACACCCTGTGGTCATGTGATCGTACTGTGGGCACTTGGCAACCAGCTTACCTTTACAGCTGTTTGCAATGTCCGTGGCCACTTTACTACAATTTTCAATGTTTTTTGCTGGTTTTGGCATTTACTTCTGATTTCCAGTAAAAAAAAGTTCAATGGGTACAACTGGTTTGCTTAATAATCACAGTTCTCATTTAACACTTAACAAGTGCTGTGTTTGCTTAATGCAAAAAGGTCATAAAATCAGTCACAGTCATGTGGTTTCTCCATTTTGGCTTTCTTTTTGTAAAATAAACGATGACATGGTGTAACATGTCCTGTGTTGTTGTTCATCTCAGGATGTATTTACCTACTTTTAAGAACTGCTAAGGACCAGATGATTTTACTATGTCCTGATGCATACCAGTATAACCAAGGAACTCAAAGACAGTGTACTTTCTTTTTCACATGACTATATGATGATGATGATAACTTTATTGTCACTTTGAATGTACACCAATCGGCATACATCAAAATGAAATTTCGTTGCATACAGCTCTCAAAGGGTCACCACCTCCGATATATACTCCTTGTTCGGGGCCCGCTCAAATTTCACATTGTCCATTTTAGTCTCTAGGGAGTGAACGATAGCAAACAGGACAGATGGAAATGGGGCTCCATGTGGATTAGCCCTCAAATTCGCTTGTATTCTGACAACCTCGCCTTCTTTCCTTTTTCTGATGCTGACTCTTCCACCCTTTCCTTAAAGAGGCCTTGCTTCTTTTCACCCCTGGAGCACACTGCCGCCGCCACCAACTCTCCAAAAGCCTCTCTCTCTTCCTCTGGGCCTGCCGACAGCCTCATCCAGTTCCTTCACTCCATAAGCTCCAGGTCCTCTCCTCCTCTGCCTCCCCTGGAAACAGCCCTGATTTGAAATAGAATCCATCACTGGGCCAGCAGTCAGATCTTGCTGCTGGTAGAACAAATTCAAACAGTGCCAACGACTTTTAACGGTCTCACCAACAGTTCCAAAACAACTAGAAACTTGCCATGCCAGCAAAGATTGTTGGTCGTATGTCGTATGTTACCTTAGTTCCACCATGTTGCTCAAACACATTAAAATCTTCCTGATCATGTGGCCTATAGCCCTTACTATCCCTCCCAAAACTATTTGCCTTCAAGAGCCAATGCAGCCGCAGCCATTCCAGGCGCCGCCATCTTAGATCTCTATAATGTCAAAAGGATCATCTAAAACTTTACAATAGAACTTTTAACTGAAGGTTCAGACATAATGAAACATCCAGACTTACTGTAAATACAATTACAGTATAGTATTTACAAAAATATCAAAACAATGTAATGTATATAGTTTTGTATGTCATAAATTAGAATATATTACTTAAAGAATTAACCCAATCCTTCTTATGAAGAATTTTAAGAACTGTTTTTTAGGTTTCATCCATATTTTTTAAAAGGGATAATTTGCAGAGCCTGCAAATGTTTCCTCAAAACCAGAAAATAAAATATGGATCATTTTTAATAATATGGCTTGTCTGTAGTTCTCTTTCAGATTCACTAGGTTGCTTTAAAAGAAACCAGTAGTTTCTAAAATGCCCTAAAAACATGTTCCGTATCCTTTCCAAAATAGCATAAAATGCAGTTGTCAATGGACATACTGCAAACAAAATCAAAGACAATTCACTTCATTTTTTGACAATTTGTAAATGGTTGAGACTTGTAAAAGGTCTAGTACTACAACAAAAGTTCTGGATTTATTTGAGGCAAATACATCTGGAATAAATAAATCTAAATGTTTAATTACAGAGAGTTGAAAGTGCATGATTATAATTTAGTGATGATAATTTCAAAGAACAGCTTGCCACAGGCATTTATGTGCTATATTTCTTTAACCATAGCAGGGAATGTTTTGTAACCCTCAAATCCTATTTTTAAATGTAAGTGCATTTAATTTTGCCTGAATTACCCATCTGATAATAAATCTGCAGGATAAAATTTAACTGTAACCTTTAAGAATCAAAGAAGAGTATGTAACATAGCTAAAATTGGATTTTGGGGATTATGCATTATTTCATTAAAAAACCTCATACTTGAGGATATTAAACTTAGCAGCAGAAATTAGCTTCATACTTCCTCCAAAAAATTACTGTTAAGTGACAGATCACTTAAAATAGAATGATTTCTAACTCTATAAAAATATTGCATTTATATGCATATATATTAAACCTGGTGTTCATTTCAATTTTAACATTTTCCCTCCCCCTGCCTGTCCCGCCCGCCGGCCGCACTCCTCCTGCCATGCGTGGCTGCTCAGCATTGTTGCCAGATCTTCCCCCCCCCACGGTGTCTCAGCCGGCATTCTCGTTAGGTTGACGTATAGTCACGGCCGGTAGCGATCCTCCCGCTGGGCATCCCATCTCGATCGTACTGGTTCACAGTCTTTCCCTCGATCCTGCAAAGGGCTGTGCTGGTATCCCCCTTTCTCTATTTATTGTGAACTCCTGCCTTTCCATGGGTAAACATCCTGAATCTTCAGTGTCTCAATTCCTGCGGTGCAGAGGTGGTAAAAAGTTTGCCCACTATGCCACCCTGCACAGCTGTTTGTGCCTTCTCAACATTTGATAGGCTGGCAGCAGTCATCTGTGGTATATAAGATCAACTGCAATGATTGTCACTGTAATTATATTGGAGAAACTACGAAATGTCTCCAGACTAGGGTTCATGAACATGAACTGGCGGTTAAACGACATGAACAGCGTTCTCAGGTATGTATGCACATAGCCGAGAGTGACCATACATTTAATTTTGCAGGGGCTGAGGTCATCACCCAGGACTTCACAAAAGGTGGCCACCTATTGAAAGAGGCTTGGCTATCAGATCAACATTCAATCAACCGGCATGTAGAGCTGCTGCCAGCCTATCAAAAGTTGAGAAGGCACGAACAACTGATAAAGATACTTTCATTACTATATTCATATAACTTTATTAAGAATGTGGTTTATTCAATTTATGTACGCTTGATATTTGAATCCACATTTTATAGTCATTATAGTCTTTGGATCCCTAATAATCATCTTGCCATTACTTCTTGTTCTGCTCCACATATTCTTTTATTGGAAACAATACTGAATTAAATTGTCTTCTAGGATGTTCCAGTTTAGCTTACTGCCCTTGGATGTTCTTGTTGCCTATCAAATGCTAGCCCAGAATAGATCCTGATTAGCTTTTTAGAAATTTTAGGTATTGTGATCAAGTCAATGAAAACTGTCATCAAATCAGTGAAAATGGCAATATTATTTTATAGCAAGCTTTTGTCACCTGGACAAAATATGGAGATTTTAAGACCAAAGTCATACTGTTACATAAATGTCAATAGGGCTGGACACTAAGATGAACTTTTGCAAAACAGGTAATTTTATGTATGCATAACCTCTAACAAAGAGCTTGTACAGTATCATACTAAGTGTTTCATACCAATACTTTTAGTTGTATTCATTATAGTAAATCATTCTTCTGCTTCTTTCTTCTTGTTGAAATATTATGCCCTAATTATTTTTCAATAAAATGTCATTAAATATAAATATGCAATAAGCAGTGATTTTTGT
Source organism: Vipera berus (assembly GCF_964194415.1). Lineage (NCBI taxonomy): Eukaryota > Metazoa > Chordata > Lepidosauria > Squamata > Viperidae > Vipera > Vipera berus. The sequence continues at coordinate 40,212,541 of NC_138209.1, read as the reverse complement.
TGCATATATCAATTCATTATTGATTTCATCATCATCATTTTAGCCATTGTCTATCCACTGCAGGATGAAGGCCTCTTCTGCATGTTTCCAACCAATGAAGTCTTAGGCTTTCCTTTGACAGTTGGACCTGCAATACTTGCTGATGTCATTGCTCCATCTTGTTTTGTGGATGGTTTTTATCCATTTTGTGGATGGTTTTTATCAATTGGAATCCATTCTATGACTGCCTAAATCCACCTGCCATCAGTTCTTCTTGCTATGCGATCAGCCCCTTTCCATTTTAATTCTTTAATCTTTTGATGGCATTATATATTTTGTTTGTTCTCTAATCCAAGTCTTTCTATCTTGTCCTTTAATGCCGAGCATGTGTCTTTCCAGGGCTATTTGCACCACTCATAGTTTTTGTATTAATTGTGAGGTTAGTGTCCATATTTTTCTGGCATATGTTAGAAAAGGTAGCACACATTGATTGAAAAGTTTTCAGGCATGGGGGGCAGGTTGTACTTGAAAATTATGCTTAATTTACCAAATGCCTGCCAACCACATTTAACACACTGTTCAATTTCCTTTTTTGTATCACCTTCATTATTTATTTAATCATATAAATATAGCTGTACCTACAGTGGCTAAGATTTATGGCAAACTCATCTTACTAATTTCAGTGGCAACTAATTATAGCTACTTTATAACATTTCTTAGGGAGAGTAATTTTTTAAAATTGCAATAATAATTACAGTATTCTGAAAATAAAAAATGGATCCTTTAAATAATATATATTAGGTTTTTCTCACCCTTGATTTTTTTTCATACATACATCTGGCTTTATCCAGTTCTGAAGCATTCATATTCAGTAGTTCAGATTTTTTCCCCTGGAACCTGGGTTATTAAGGGCAAATCTTGTAGTAATAGTCTACTGCAGTCTTTTAAAATAATAAATCATCTTCTTGTGTTTTTATTACTATTTAGTTTGAGTCTTTCCTAGTATTTGAACAGAGAGTTTAGAATTCATTAAATATGCTATCTGTGCCTACAAAGGAAATTTGATTGAAAGAATGGTGACAGCAATACACTCATTTATAATCATAAATAAAACCCCACTGATGAAAGAAGATTAAAAATGTTTTCTTTACTTGTCAAGGCAAAGGAATTGTTTATATGTTCTCTTCAGTATCAATTGCTATTCAGGCAGCTGTTCCTCATAAATACACATTTTTCTTAAAATTTATATTTACAATCTTAGGCTTATATGCAGCCTGATCATATATAGGTTTATTCAAACATTTCTTTCATATAATTATGCATGAAGTTACATCTTTTAAAGTCATACTATACACAACATTATTTCTGCATTTAAACAAGCATGCTTTATTTAGCTGTTTTTATTTGGAGAAAAAAACCATACAAAATTGATCTTGATGTTTCCATTCTCATTGTTTTGCTGCTGAAAAACACTTCTTCCTAAATGTCTTTGTCATTAAAACTCTTCTAATTACAAAATACCTTTGGAGACAATTATCATTCAAGTAGGAAGTAGTCATAATAGAAACCACTAAAAATTTCCATTCTGGGATTTATATGGGTGTGGGGGGGATGGCTTCTTGCATGTAGACACATACATGGGCACATGTGTACATATGCATGCATACACAAATTTAAAGCATCCAAATTTATATACTGTGCATATGCAGATAAAACAAGCAACTAAAACCAAAAGTCTTTCTTATTCTTCTCTTATGAATGCTTTTTAGCATATTAGTTACTGAAGATAATGGCTACAAACCTGGCTTTATAAACACAAATTTGCTAACAGCACATAGGTTAGTTTGGTTAATTTGTGAGTTAACCCTTATACCTGAAATGACTGAAAAAAAATTTAAACTTTTTAAAGTAACACCAGCTGCCTGCAATTAGTGCAGGTTCGCTCAGCCTTCCATCCTTCCGAGGTAGGTAAAATGAGGACCCAGATTGTTGGGGGCAATAAGCTGACTTTGTATTAATGCCGCTTGGGTGGGGTGGTGAAAGCCCTAATAATAATAATAAGCAGGCATATACACAGAATGAAGGCTATTGCTAAGCACATTGATTTGTGCTTTAAATTGTAAGCCGCCCTGAGTCTTCGGAGAAGGGCGGGATATAAATGGGATTAAAATAAATAAATAAATAAATAAATAAAATAAAAAGTATAAGGAAAAGTGGAACGTCCATGCAATAAAAAACAGTAACTTGTTTTAAAAAAGGCTAAAATGCTTCTGCTGACTTTCAAATCAGCAGCCTTCCATTTAGTTAAGTATTATAATCATTTAGCTCTTTGTAAATTTATGATAAAGTGTAACTTTAAAAAATAGCAAAGCTATTGACTCATTTCATCCTTTGCAAATTAACTGCTGGATTTAATCTGCAGTCATCTGAAGCACACTAAATGAAGTGAATACGTGCCCTTAAGGAGAAAAACACTACATTAGTAGTGGAGCAGAAGAACATGCCCTATGCTTTGAAGAGTAAATAGGAAATTAATAAAAAAAATGTCACTGTTGCTTTTTGTCCTATAGAATCAGTAGATCTAGTGTGTCTTGTCTACCTGTTCTGTTCTATAGGAAAACTAGGCAAGGCAGGTAAGTCCATGGTTAACTACTTCCAATTATAAAACATGGATAATGTTGAAGGTAGTATTCTTCTTTGGATTAAATTTAAGTTGACTGATAAAATACATCAAGATCAGACATTATTTCCTATATTTAATTATAACATTTACAATTTTTTAATTAGACAATGTCTGATAAATAGGGGCAGGTATGATAAAACTCCAATAACTGAGTGAATGTGTACACATGGCAATGAGGAAGCTGAAGATATCTCACATATCCTATTGTGCTGCAAGTTCTACAGGGACATCAGATCAACTATATTCTCCCTCTATTAGAGAGATTTCTAGGGAGATCAGATAATTTCTACATGAACCATCTCCTTCCAGCCACCATCATGCAGTAGCAAAATTTTGTACTGCTGCAGGAAAAAACATGTAAAGAAGTAAAGATTCTTATTCATATTACTACTTTGCTTAGTTATTTTCCAATATTTTTTAGAGAACATATTTATTTTGATGTTTAACTTTTGTGCTGGTCTGTGATCATAATAAATTGGGGACTGCCGTGTATACTGCCTTAAGTTCCCAAGGAAAAGATGGATATATATCTAACATGCTGATCAATATATATATATATAAATACCCTTCATATTGTTCTAGTTCATCAGGTTATAAAAATATCGTATTTGCTTAAAAAATCTCCACAAAAATATACTGAAATGTAGAATTTCAACAGATCTTACAATCACTGTTACATGGTACTAATTGTACAACTTCCAAATATTAAATTAAAGGCAATGTATTACACATTATTTTAAAACTCCACCATTTCTTATTTTTAAACCAAAAGGTAAATCAAATATTCCTCAAGAAATACATTTTCTTAAAATGTATTGCATTTGAAAAAAGAACTATTTTAATCATATTACCCTATGGACTTATAATCCATAGTATGATTATCACATGAAAAGTAACAAACAAAATTTACTTTATTTTCCAAAAAGACAATCCAAAATAGCTTCATATTGACAGTATTTTTGAGTATATCATTAGTTAGATTACAATACGATCTTCTGTAAAAGTAACCAGAGTTACAAAAATACAATAACAGAATATGTTACATTTCTATTTATAAGTTAAATTTAAATAATTAAATCAAGCTTTTTAATGGCACAATTAAAAGAGACTAAAAGCAGTTCTTTCAAAAAAATCATGCAATTTTAAAAAATGAAAAATTTAATGCATTTAAATGAATGCATAAATAAGGCATATTTTCCTCTAAAAAAGCTCTGTTGTAACTGAAGCTAGAATTCAGATGTTCTTAGGTTAAAGCTGTCACTTCATTCCAAGAAAGCATCAGACTGGATGTGGCATTACTTCACCTCAATTTAAATTAGATTTTTGGACTGTTTTCCCTAGCATGTCTTTTAAAACTAATAGCCAAGTCTAAAACATTTTTTATCTGATCTTGAATATAATTACAAAATGAAATTGCTGATTATGTTTATTGACTAATATACACTTTTAAAAAGGGCAGAATAGATTTGTAAATACAACAGCATCATTCATTTTGAAGATACTTTTGTGTTTAAGATACACATTTACATGGAATTTATAGCATTAAACCAATAATCAAATCTCTTTTTTTAAAGACAAGAACTATATCTAAATCATGGATTTCCAGATTTGCACTAATTTATTAAAGATTTAAAGACTGCCTTCAAAGCTGCCTAACACTTAAATCAATTTTAAGGGCTATAGTTTTCTAACAAAAAGCAAGTTTAATATTATAGAATTATCCAATATTTCAATTATCTTTTACTTCTAAATACATTTCTGGATACTTCTTTAATGTCATATAATATTAGACATGCAACTTACACAAGTTACTCAGAAATAAAACTGCTGTGTTCATAGGACTGCAGTCTAAGACCTGTTTTGAAATAATTCCATCAGTGGCACTCATTTCTGAGCAGACATTCACACAAATGCACTAGTCAAACAGAGATGTATGTGGAAAAATATTTGAGATAAAATCTGAATCTATAAATTTTGATTCAGGTATCAAAATTTAAAAAGGGGAAATCTAAGCCACTCAAATGACTCTGAAATCATTTTTACAGAGTTGAGCACAGAGTAACTAACCAAATCCTTGAAAAAGATGTTATGATTGGAATTTGATCCCATATTAACATTATAATTCCCCTACACTACTACTGATTCCAAAATAAATAGATTATCTTTTCAAAATCTTTTTTATTGTGAACATCTATATTATTTTTCAATGAAAAATAATCTTGTTGGTGCATTGTTTGTTTTTAAAAAGTGGTCAAGAATAACAACAGAGCTGAAAAGCTATAAACAGAATCTTCTGTTCCCTATCTTAGCCTATGTTTCCACTTGTTTCAAAGACAGCATTGTCTCTCCACCCCTTCCCCATTTCTCAGTAGTATTGGCAAAATATTGCATTGATCTGTATCACTAAGTTATCTAATTTGAACAAAGTTACAATACTTTATCACGGAAGTATTAAAGAGATCCAGTACAAAGAATACAGATATTCACCAATTATATATTACTTGAGAGATTAAAAAGTTCCATTTACAAATGATGAAGAGATGTTTCATAATCGTTTTCAATTCTGTGAACTAAAATGTCTAATACAAGCCATAAGTAATTAATTTTCACTTCTTCTACTAGCTCATGTTCTATTACTTTGCTTTGTGACAATTTAAAGCAGGGTTATTGCCAAAATCAACTGCAAAGCTATTCCACTAGAATTTCCAGAAATGCAGCAGTGAAACCCATTTTAAAATCATCTAAAATGCATATTTATTTCTGCAGAATGTATGCTTAATAATAATCATATGCAGTAGGTCTGTTCAAAACAGGATATATTTTTAAAGAAAATATTTTCTTTTCTTGTTTATTTGCATGTATTTTGTATAATGTATGTATATGTAAATGTATATGTATATATTTATTCTTTGTTAGCAATCCAAATTTAACATAAAAATGATTGTCACAGTAGCGACTGCTGCCTGTGGATGGCTCTAGATTAGGCTGATACAGGCAAAAGATTCCTTCTTCCCATATTTGGGCCAACAGGGTGCATCGAAAAAACACTCAAGGTATATGTATATGTATACACATGCCTGTGTGTGTACACACACACACACACATATCAAGCACTTTAAACATAATAGAAGATAAAACTGAAAATAATCCTCAGGACCAACTATTACTGAAATTTGGAAAAGACATCAAAGATTGAAAAAAAAAATTCTGAAAATATTCTGTTTTTAAACAACTGACTACACTTGACAGTTTAGATTTTGCTTGGACGGGCTGTGATGATGATATAGATGGAGACATTAACGTTTAAGCAGTTAGGCTGCACAAAACATTGGAAGAAAGTAACTACATTCATAGTAAGAACTTAAATTAGATATAAAGGTCACTCTGCCTCTTATCTATCCCTTCATTAGTTACTCTGCATTTCTTGCTTTCCCTTTTGCAACAACTTTCTGAATGCAAACCTGCCACACAGGTCTGGTCTGTACTTTGTGAAATACTTTGCAATAGAAATATTAAATGGTCCACGTTAGAAAAGGATATGTTACTGTTGGATTGAAAGAGAACATCCCAACATAAGCAAAGATTCCATGCACCAAAATTGAAAAGCTTTTAGACAGGAACCTTCCACAAACTCATTGCAGTTAGTTAACTTCTACTGGTTCTGATTCGTCCGGTAGGGAGCCTTTGCTCAGTTCCTCAGGTGTTAATCAAATAAACCACAGGGAATGGGAAGGAACAGGACAGAAAGTAATTTTGGAGTGAAGGGAAATAATGAAACCTTTTGAGCAACTCCGCGAAGTTGAATCTCATTGAAATGGTCCCACACCACCAAGTGGCAGAGGAAAAGATGAACTCTGGTTGTTCCTTCTCTTTCCTTTCCAGTGACAGGCACACTGTTGTTAGGGTAAGGATACACACGCCAAGCGAAGACAATCAGGATTAAAACTGGCAGGCAGATTTGTCTCATCAAAAGATTAGAATGTCCTTTTTTCATGCAATAGAGATGGCTCTATTGCATGCCATCTTTTTTTCAGAGTTTTGTGTTGGGCAGTCCACTGTGGCAAACAACCTAACCAAACGGTTGCGATTATAAAAACTGAAGAAGGTGGAGAAAAACAAAAGAGATGAGAGAGAATACCCACGTTATTATGACACGTTTCCAAGGATGCTAAATAAAAACCACGTCTCACCCGCGCGTAGCCTCTCAGCAAACTTGCAAGGCTCTTAACGACTTCTCGGAGCGGCTACCGGGCTAGTCTGGGCACAGAGTTCGAAGCAGAAGCCCAGATTCCCAGTCGGCAGACTCGGGAGAGAGAATCAGGTGCGGAGCAGACCTGGCTCTCCTTACGCCGAAGCAAATCAACAGTAACTTCAACTATTCTTAAAGCATCAGTTAAGGTCCCGTCCAGAGGCTCAGAATTCCCTAGCCCAGGGGTCGGCAACCTCGGCTCTTTTATGACTCGTGGACTTCAACTCCCAGAATTCCTGAGCCAGCATAGCTGGCTCAGGAATTCTGGGAGTTGAAGTCCACGAGTCATAAAAGAGCCGAGGTTGCCGACCCCTGCCCTAACCGCACAAGCCGGGCGAGCTTAGGACGGCCCGAAGCTTCTCTGCTAACTCCCGGAGCGCCCCCCAAGTCGGCGAGCGAGCCCAGTGGCCAGCGAGCCTCCTCCAGCCGACGCTCCCTCACCCGCCTTGGCCGCGCGGAAAAAGCTCGCCTGGCGCCCCGCTTACCTGACGGACCAGCCTCGATTGGCCCCCGCCGACCTCTCCCCAAGTTCGTCAGGCGCCGAGACTTGGCTCCGAAGGAGGACCGAGCTCGCCCGGAGCAACTCGCCTGCCACGAATAGCGGGACAAGGGAACGAAAGATTTTTTTTTTCCTCCTCCAAGTCGTAGCCCTCGGCCGCTCGTTTTCTTTGATTTTGTTCTCTCTTTTTTTTTCTTTTTTTTTTAGCGGGCAGAAAGAAGGCAGGCGAAGGCTGGTTGTATTCTTTCCATTCTTCAAGCGAGGAAAACTCTCCAAAGGTAAAAAGAGACTGAGGCGAAATTGGCGCTGCTCGGGAGTGGAGAGGATCTTTGGGGGGCCTGAGAGCGACGGCCGGCAATGAGTTTATTTGTACGTTTAAGCCAGTCGAGGGAAAGGCGTTCGTCCGGGCGCCTTTCTAATTTGCTGCCCGCCCGGCTGGGTGAGTGAAACATGTGGTGTTCGCCCTGAATGTCACTTGAGCGCAGCGTGGAAGAGTCTCTCCTCCCAGCCCAGGCCTGCTGCTGCCCCACCCACGCACCCACCCTGCTTTTTCTCTCTCCCCGGCCCGTTGCCACCACACGCGCTCCCTCCCGCGCGCGCGCGCGCCGAGCACCAACCAGGCGCCTGTGCAACGCCCGGCTAAGTCCTGTCGCGGGAGCCTTTTCTCTCCCGCGAGGGAGGGGGGGGTGCACCCCGCACAGGTTTTGTAGGCGGGCTTTACCTCAGGCGGGGAGGAAGAATTCCTGGAAGCCTTTCTTATGCTGTGGCGAAGAAATATTAGTTTTGCCTCTTAGTAAAAAGGTTCTTGTAGTACCTGTGCTAACTTGTTCCAATGCCATGTTCTGGCCCAGGCAACCGGTTGCAAGCAGGTGTTTTTAAGATATATAACCAACAGAGGGACATGCCTGCTCAGGACCTGAAGAGGAGTTATTATGGCTACAGGACTGAAGCACAGTACAAGCCAGTTTTTTTTTCTAATTACACTTGCATCTGATCAGCTTCGATGTTTTCTCTTGTTTCCTTCGTTAGCAACATCATCTTGATTTTAATGGTGAAGGAAAATCCTGTCATCTTCCTCTTCAGCGCTGATCTATGATGTTTTTTTTTTTACAAGTAGGCGCCTGGAAAGGAACCTGGACTTTGGCATTGCAAACAGGCCAAATAACTGAATCTTTATGCTAAACCACCTGAAACCTACTGTCTTAATCACTTTCCATTTTAAAATTAAAGTGTTCAGCAAATCTCAGACTAACCACAAACACACACACAAAAACCGAAATATGTTCAAAATATGCTCAAAATAAAATATAAAGCCCAGAATATGACTTTGCATAACCTCAAACAGTAGTATAGTTGACAAGCGCTAAACACAAACAAGATGTTTATGCTTGTGTCATCCAGAAAAACAAGCACTTTTCAATCCAAACAGAAAGGAAGTCATTATTAGTGTCACTCTACTAGCAGTTTTATGATTTCAAATATTCACACTCATGCAGTGTCAGAGAAAAAAGAAATAACTATGACTCCAATACCTGGTGTTCCAAATTTGCAAGGTAACACAATGCTGTCATACCAAAATAGACCATATATTGGAAAACTTTTGCTTTGTGACATTTTCTGAATTAGTGCCTCTTTATCCATATTAGTTACCTACTTTGTGAAATGGTCTGTTTATCACTTGGTAAAAACTTCTGGGGCAGAGTTTTGATATTGTACCATCTTCATAAAAAATAGTCATTATACCAGGTATGTGTATTGCTAATATCAGAAAAATGAAAGAAAAAATGAAATAATACTCAGGGCGATATCCATTAAGCCTCTTATGATTTCTTTGTTGTTGTTCAGTTGCTAAGTTGTGTCTGACTCTTCGCAACCCCATGGACCATAGCATGCCAGCCCTCCCCACCATCTTCTATGTCTCTTGGAGTCTGCCCAAACTCATGCCGATTGTGCCAATCTCATCCTCTGCAGTCCCCTTTCCCTTTTGCCTTCAGTATTTCCCTAATCAGGATCTCTTCACACCTAGTAGCCAAATTATTTGAGCTTTAGCTTCAGAATCTGATTTCTAGTTGCATGACTATATAATTTGCATGTTTCAGCCTCAAAACAGATAGGAGTTTGTTCTATTTATATGAGTAATTTATGATTAGTTTCATATTCAGTCTACCTCTAGTTACCAGCTTCAAAATACTTTCCAAAGATGTTAATTTCTGCAGATTTTTCCAGTTTTATTATATTTTTCTAACTTAATTAGATTTGATGTTTTGGCAAAATGACTGGAAAATTATTACAAATGGACATATTTTTAATGAAGGAATAGTAAGGTGGGGTATATTCATATAGTATATCCATAGAGTAAATATTCCAGAGTCTATATGTATTATTCATGCATCTCAGTTTATAGGATTATTTGCAGTTCTGTCAAACCTCTTCCTTTTCTTCATGCCTTTCCCCGGTCACTCTCCAAATATCTACGCTTTGCCATTTATTTCTCACTTATCTCGTTAGGTAGGCGATAGAGGCAATAGCAGCTGAGATAGCAGAAATCTTTGATTCAGGAGTTTTTCATCTTCCCTGGTTCCTGCTAGAATATCAAAAACATCTAACATTCATGGGTAGATGATCAGGCTTCCTGATACAAACAAAGCAAAGCAATACTGTGAGAAAAATTCTCAATTTCTGAAATGCTGCCCGAAGTAAAACTGCCAAAGGAGAAGATGAAAGCAAGGACAAAAGTTCTCTACCTTGTGTTGCCTAGTACAGCTGCAATCATCAAATTCACATACAATCCATGCTGACAAAAAATATGGTGCTAATGCTCACCTAGGATCCCACAGCTAGCCTTAAAATTGCAGGCAAAATCATGAATGATCAAATTATATATTTTCATGAAGTTCTGAGCAAAAAAATTCCTAGCATGCCTCCATAAAAGTATAATTGATCATGGAAAAGTTAATTATGTTATTTTCCAACTATAGCTTAATAACAGGTATTAAGTGGCTTATGAGAGCATTTATTCATAATCACACTCCATATTATATTATTAGTCCACTGACACTTTTATCACACTTCTTGCAAAAAGAATGTTTACCTGTTAATCGATTACTATTCAGTATGTCTCTCTTATCTTAAAGCTGCCTACATCTTTGGACAAAATACATGATTACTTACTAACAATGCTGATAATTCATATTGATTATTGAATTATACATGAATATATTGATAATTTAAATATCTTTCTAATATCCATGTGTATTTGTAATGTAGCCAAAATATTTTAAAGTATGTCTTTATTGTTAATATCATTATATTCAGCATACGTTTCTTAATTATAGGTTGCATTATCACTGAAAATATTTCTTGATACTGATTAAAATGTTGTGCTATTTTGCAAAAATTACATTTTATAACAAATACATTTGTTATAAAGTATACGTCTTTCTCTGTATAACATACTAAATGCCAAATTACATGTGTTTCTTGGGAGTGTGATGGGATTTCCCGATGTTTGTTTTTATCTGAAAAGCAGCTGGGATGGAGAAAAACTCAAGTTAATATCTTCCTAATTAAAATTGTTGTTAAAATTATTGCTGCTAGTGAGAAATGATTCCTCCAATGAAGATTAGCTTTTGGTTTGGTAGGAAAGATTTCAATTATAAAAACAGCTGGAAAAGAAGGCTAAGCACCATTTCTTCCTGGACTGTTACCTAATCCAAATTAGGACCAAATTTAATTTAATTAAATCTACACACATACATATGTTAAAAGGCCATCATAGAATTACTTGATTTTAGATATTTGCTTTTCTAATTGGTAAGAATATGGCAAACCTTTCTAAGTTTGTCTTGGATACAATTACTAAATTGCAATATGTAAGGGGATGTATATGTATCATTGCTGTTGACTCTTAACAACCACATAGATTTTCTTTGGGATTATCTGGTTTTTCATGCCTTCCACTGCACTGTGATCTAGTCCATCTAGGGCTATTATGTGATACTGTGATGGTACAATCTTATGTTCACTTAAAATTACCGTAGATAAACCTGTATATCATAAGAAATGAATCTGAAAACTTCTGAAAAATTCTAACCCTTACTCTCAATATTATGCCCAACTGTTGTGATTGCTGTGGATAGTTGTTTAATAATGTTTGAAACATCATGACTCTGTGTGTAGGAACTGACTAAATTAAAAAAAAACCAGTACACCTGTATTAGAAAAAATCAAAAAGACTGAAATTTTTAAAATCTTTAACCAAACTTTTTTCTTTAACCAAAAGAAGAGATATAGCTTCTATGAAAAGAAATAAAATAAGCTACCAAAGTTAGTAAAGCTTGGAATAATTTGAAAACTTTTTAATTAGAGTATAATTCTGTGAAACCTTCTTTGTGAAACACTGCTAATTGAAAATATTCATAATATTAACACTGCCAAAAACTTCATGCATAAAATCCATCCACAAAATTTATTTTTGCTACACTTGGTATTTGCTAAGTTTGCCTTATAGCTATGGCAAATCTACACAGCATACTAAAAAAAGCAGAGACATCACCCTGCCAACAAAAGTGTGTACAGTCAGTTGCAATGTAGGGCTGTGAAAGTTGGACCATAAGAAAGGCTGAGCGCCAAAGAATTGAGGCCTTTGAACTATGGTGCTGGAGAAGACTCCTGCGAGTCTCTTGAACTGCAAGGCGATCAAACCGGTCAGTCCTAGAGGAGATCAACCCTGGCTGCTCTTTAGAAGGCCAGATCCTGAAGTTGAAACTCAAATACTTTGGCCACCTAGTGAAAAGGAAGGACTCCCTGGAGAAGAGCCAAATGCTGGGAAAGATTGAGGGTAATAGAAGAATGGGACGACAGAGAATGAGGTGGCTGGATGGAGTCACTGAAGCAGTAAGCGTGAGCTTAAATGGACTCCAGAAGATGGTAGAGGACAGGAAGGCCTGGAAGAACGTTGTCCATGGGGCCGCAATAGGTCAGACATGACTTCGCAACTAACAATAACAACTGTTTATTCCTTTGACCTGATATTTGCATATGACTTAACCTTTTCTATAGTCAGTGATTATTTTATGCCTTACAGATTTTCATAATTTCTCCCACTTGCCCTCCTCCATACGTCCAGAGCCTTCTCGCATGTTTAGGATTAATGTTACTAACCAATTTATTCATACCTCACATCGGCAGGCATATTCATAATTCATGTTTTTCATTTCTAATAAATGGCAAGTATTGTGATTCAGTTAAGCTTAAGTCTGACATTTTTTAGTTCTGTGGTAATATTAAGTCTGACATTTTTAAGTTCTGGAGATACTAGTTAATGCACATGATATTTCAATGAAGATTTTCAATCGTCCAGGTAGAGTTGTATGAAAATTGAGTCATGGCAGCTGGACTTATTTTTTGTTTGAGACATTTCGCTGCGCATCCAAGCAACTTCTTCAGTCTGAGCAAGTAGGTTAGGAAGAGTCATTCAAATGTACCAACTAAGTTGAAGCATAGGTGATTCCTGCAGTCTGCCACTTTTCTTGCTGTGATTTGAATGTCTTGCAATTTGTTGATGAAGATTCTCAAAATCATGTACATGATATTTTTAATTCTAACCTCAATTAATCAGAAGGGATCTTGGAGGTCTTCTAGCCAAGCCCCTGCTCAAGAAGGAAACCCTTTACTTTTTGAGACAAATTTTCAAGTTGCCTCGCCTCTTTTTTCCTCTTTTCAAATTGCCTCTCCTCTCTTATAATAGGGAGAGTGGTTAAATCTCTCTTTTAACCTTCATTCAGTTTATCTGACTTTATAACTAGGCAAGCAAACAATCCCACTACATTTCTAGAAGGCATTTGCACAAGTCTAGCAAGAACCAGTTTTAGCCTTAGCTTCCACATCCACCAATATTTTCCAGAACTAATCTCTTACCCGATAATGTTATGAAGGAAGCAATAGATTATGTATTTCACTTTACCTTCTTAGCACCTGGTTTAATACTAAAGTTGTGCTTAGCTGTGGCAGGACAGCTAATGCTAAAAATACTTTGAATCTGTCCCAAAGATCAAAATGTTAGGTTGAGGTGGGAATTCTCCATTTGCCTGAGATCCATGGAATTGGATTTGTTCTAATTTTATGCAGAATTTCTAATAGATTATAGTCATACAATGTTTTACTTTCCATTCTTATTAAAATGCACTATTGGTTAAAATAATATGAACACAGTTATGATATTTTTGACCTGGATAAAGGTAGCATATAAATACATTAATATTTAGGAAAGGAATATCATAAATTGAGTCTGTTTTGGGGAAAGGAGAAAGGCAGGAAATAAATCCTCCTTGTTTCTGCTTAAAGGTTAATTACTTTGAGTATGCTTGTAAATACACCTGTATATGATTATTGATAGATGGTTAGTAGAAATACACAGATGCTAGCTACTTAACTAAATAGATTATAGTTACATAAACAAAGTTTTAGTGAGATGACAATATAAACATCAAACCAATAAATTTGAAAGCTGCAGAAAATATAAGAATACAAGTTGCATTCTAGTGGTTTTGTATTTGTTAGAAGAATATAACTCTTTTAAAATAATTTAGAAAAGATACTACACAGCTGTAACATTGTATGCAGTTATTTAAAGCAGAAGCGTATTTTTCTGGGATCATATGGCTTACTCCTACATCAGCAACTAGGTAAAAGAGAACATGGTTTAAAAACTTGCAGTGGTTACCTTCATGTTCTCATACATTCCAAAGTTCTTTAAAAAATAAGATGAAGCACTGCACAGGCCTAATATCTAGATCTAGAGATAAAGTTGATATTACATTAGATTGTCATACATTAACAGTTACTTTCTTGTTAAGCATATAAGAGACATTTTGTTAAGCAAAATAAGAGACATTTTGTTGTTAGTACTGGGGAAGACTTGCCTATTCCCAAATTATCGTTGTTGTTGTTGTTAGCTGCGAAGTCGTGTCCGACCCATCGCGACCCTATGGACAACATTCCTCCAGGCCTTCCTGTCCTCTACCATCTTCTGGAGTCCATTTAAGCTCACGCCTACTGCTTCAGTGACTCCATCCAGCCACCTCATTCTCTGTCGTCCCCTTCTTCTATTGCCCAAATTATCGTGGTCACTCACAAAATGGTAATCAGAAGAGTGTACTCAAACTCATCTCCAAAATGTTTGTTATTCCAATAAATGCCTGCAAAAAAATATTTTAAAAAATAAACATTTGAGGTTGATGATTAGAACAACACTATTATTCCAACTTACTCAAACGTATCAGAAAAGATTTATAAAATATCTGGGTAATAATTTGTCTGACAGGCTTTTAGCCACAGACCTGTACTTATTTATAGATGAGTCATCTCAGCAAACATGACTTGCCAGGACTGTTCAGTAGGTTGTTGTTGTTGTTAGTTGCGAAGTCATGTCCGACCTATTGCGACCCTATGGACAACGTTCCTCCAGGCCTTCCTGTCCTCTACCATCTTCTGGAGTCCATTTAAGCTCATGCCTACTGCTTCAGTGACTCCATCCAGCCACCTCATTCTCTGTCGTCCCCTTCTTCTATTGCCCTCAATCTTTCCCAGCATTAGGCTCTTCTCCAGTGAGTCCTTCCTTCTCATTAGGTGGCCAAAGTATTTGAGTTTTAGCTTCAGGATCTGGCCTTCTAAAGAGCAGTCAGGGTTGATCTCCTCTAGGACTGACCGGTTTGGTCGCCTTGCAGTCCAAGGGACTCGCAGGAGTCTTCTCCAGCACCATAGTTCAAAGGCCTCAATTTTTTGGTGCTCAGCCTTTCTTATGGTCCAACTTTCACTGCCATACATTACCACTGGGAAGGCCATAGCCCTGACTATACGCACTTTTGTTGACAGGGTGATGTCTCTGCTTTTTAGTGTGTTGTCTAGATTTGCCATGGCTTTCATCTCGAGGAGCAAGCGTCTTTTAATTTCTTGGCTACAGTCCCCATCTGCAGTGATCTTGGAGCCCAGGAAAATAAAATCTGTCACTACCTCCATTTCTTCCCCATCTATTTGCCAGGAATTGAGAGGGCCGGATGCCATGATCTTGGTTTTCTTAATGTTTAGTTTCAACCCAAGTTTTCCACTTTCCTTCTTCACCCGCAACAAGAGGCTCTTTAGTTCTTCTTCACTTTCTGCCATTAGAGTGGTATCATGTGCATATCTTAGGTTGTTGATATTTCTCCAAGCAATCTTAATTCCAACTTTTGATTCATCTAGCCCTGCCTTTCTCATGATGTGCTCTGCATATAAGTTAAATAGGCAAGGTGACAGTATACAGCCTTGCCGGACTCCTTTCCCAATTTTGAACCAATCAGTGGTTCCGTGTCCAGTTCTCACTGTTGCTTCTTGACCCGCATATAGGTTTCTCAAGAGACAAATAAGATGGTCTGGTACACCCATCTCTTTAAGGACTTGCCACAGTTTGTTATGATCCACACAATCAAAGGTTTTAGCATAGTCAATGAAGCAGAAGTAGATGTTTTTCTGGAATTCTCTAGCTTTCTCCATGATCCAGCGTATGTTGGCAATTTGATCTCTAGTTCCTCTGCCTCTTCGAAATCCTGCGTGTACTTCTGGTGGTTCTCGATCCACATACTGCTGAAGTCTACCTTGTAGGATTTTAAGCATAACTTTACTAACATGAGAAATGAGTGCAATGGTGTGATAGTTTGAAAATTCTTTGGCGCTGCCTTTCTTTGGAATTGGAATATAAACTGATCTTTTCCAATCCTGTGGCCACTGTTGAGTTTTCCAAATTTGCTGGCAAATTGAGTGTAGCACTTTTACTGCATCATCTTTTAAGATTTTGAACAGCTCAGCTGGAATACTGTCACCTCCACTAGCTTTGTTGTTGCTCAGCTTTTCTAAGGCCCACTTCACTTCACATTCTAGGATGTCTGGCTCAAGGTCAGTGACCACCTCATTGTGATTATCAGGGACATTAAGCTCATTGTTGTATAGTTCGTCTGTGTAATTTTGCCACCTCTTCTTAATCTCTTCTGCCTCTGTTAGGTCCCTGCCATTTTGGTCCTTTATCATGCCCATTTTTCCCTTCATCTCTCCAATTTTCATGAAAAGATCTCAGGTCCTCCCTATTCTATTGTTTTCTTCTATTTCTTTGCACTGTTCATTTAAGAAGGCATTCTTATCTCTTCTAGCTATTCTCTTGAATTCTCCATTTAATTGGGCATATCTTTCTTTTTCTCCCTTGCCTTTCGCTTCCCTCCTTTCCTCAGCTATTTGCAAAGCTTCCTCAGACAGCCATTTTGCTTTCTTGCATTTCTTTTTCTTTGGGATGGTTTTGGTTGCTACCTGTTGTACAATGTTGCGAACCTCTGTCCATAGTTTTTCAGGCATTCTGTCTATCAGATCTAATTCCTTAAATCTATTTGTCACCTCTACTGTATATTCAACAGGGATATGATTTAATTCATACCTGAGTGGCCTAGTGCTTTTACCTACTTTCTTCAGTTTGACTGTATAGAGCTTCTCCATCTTTGGCTGCAGAGCATATAGTCAATCTGATTTCTGTGTTGACCATCTGGTGATGTCCATGTGTAGAGCCTTCTCTTGGGTTGTTGGAAAAGAGTGTTTGCTATGACCATCGTATTCTCTTGACAAAATTCTATCAGCCTGTGCCCTGCTTCATTTTGTACTCCAAGGCCAAACTTGCCTGTTATTCCGGTTATCTTTTGGCTTCCTACTTTAGCATTCCAATCCCCCATGATGATGAGGATATCATTTTTTTGTTTTAGTTCTATAAGGTGCTGTAGGGCTTCATAGAACCAGTCAATTTCATCCTCTTCAGCACCGGTGGTTGGGGCATAGACTTGGACTACTGTGATATTGAATGGTTTGTCTTGGATTCGAACTGAGATCATTCTGTCATTTTGAGGATTGTATCCCAATTGTATCCCAATTTCCTACTCTTTTATTGACTATGAAGGCTACTCCATTTCTTCTGAGGGATTCTTGCCCACAGTAGTATACCTGATGGTCATCTGAATTAAATTCACCCATTCCTGTCCATTTTAGTTCGCTGATACCAAGACGTCGATGTTCAGTCTTGTCATCTCTTGTTTGACCACGTCCAGCTTTCCTTGATTCATGGATCTTACATTCCAGGTTCCTATGGAGAAAAAATCTTTACAGCATTGGACTTTCCTTTCACCACCAGATACATCCACAGCTGAGCGTCCTTTCGACTTTGGCCCAGTCGCTTCATTCTTTCTGGCGCTACTAGTACTAGCCCTCTGCTCTTCCCCAGTAGCATATTGGACACCTTCCGACCTGAGGGGCTCATCTTCCAGCGTCATATCGTTTTGCCTTTTGGTACTGTTCATAGGGTTTTCATGGCAAAGATACTGGAGTGGGTTGCCATTTCCTTCTCCAGTGGATCACGTTTTGTCAGAACTCTCTGCTATGACCTTTCTGTCTTGGATGGCCCTGCACGGCATAGCTCATAGCTTCATTGAATTACGCAAGCCCCTTCGCCACGACAAGGCAGTAATCCATGAAGGGGGTTCAGTAGGTTAGGTCTATTTTATTCTAGTCTTCACAAGTGAGGAGATGATTGGTTTGTCTCAACATGTCACTTTGCTTATAAGAATTGATAGGAAGACTTCTTTTTGAAAAGCATTTCTAAAGTGTGTTCTGATCAAAACTTTTTTCAAAATGAAGCAACTTTTTCAAGTTATGCACACTTCTGCTATTCACTACATACCTCAACATTATAAACACAGCTGTATCTTAAAGATACAAGCATAGGGAGAATAAAGTTTCTAGCATATCCATATGCCAAGTTTGTTCAAAATCTACTCTGGAAATAATTTTACAAAATCTAATAAAGCAATCTACAACCTCAGTGGATTTGTATAGCTATTTATCTAAAATGATTGCTTTGTGATGTTATACTGCTAAAGGCCAGATTAATTTAAACAACTCATCCATAACTCAACTCTGTATGAAGGAGCCAATTTTGTATTACTTGGGACCTGGGTAAATAAATTGGGCAATATGGATTTGATTTAGCTTTGTCCATTTGGTTTCTTAGTAAACCACTGACTCAAGTTGGAATAAATTTTGAAATTAATGTAGGCCATAGAAAGTATTAAGAAACTTCTTGAAACTGGTACAAACTACAAGATTCTTTACTTGGCATTGGATTAACAAATAAAATCGGTCTTTACTGTTTTCATTAGCCAGTCCAAAGCAAATATTATAATACCCTAAACGTTGGACTAAATAGATTAAAATAACTAACAGAAAGTAAAACAGCAGTTAAAAAAATAACATTAAAAGCTTAATTTAACAATAGGCCAAAGAATAAAACTAACATGATTAAAAGAAATGATGGCAATAAGTATAAAACAGAAACTTTTAATGAAAGAAGGCATAAAAAAGCTGGAGTGCAAGTGATATAAGTTTCCCTTATGTTTTACCAGACATGCATTTGTTCAGCTAGTTTTTTGCAATTGTGAGGTAGTGAAAGCAACAAAGAGTGTCTCAATGGCTTCTCTTTGTAGAGAGTTGAAAGGGCTGGGTGCTGGAAAGCTTGTTCATATCTTCACCAGATAATCCATTGTTGGAGGTCTTAAAAATTACTTGTCTTCATGCTGATTTAAAATTCCATGAAATGCACCTTCTGCCTGTATAGGATCACTTTATGATGCCTAACATAGAGAAGAAAGTAATGACTGTTTAGTTTGCAATAGTGGTGAACATCTGTAGCACAGGTGTAGGATGAGGGTGAAGGTTCATTCTCTGAGCTTGTGGGTTGGTTTGCAAATGTTTCGTTACCAGGCTAGGTAACATCTATGGCAGCGCTGAAGATGTTACCTAGCCTAGTAACAAAACATTTGGAAACCAACCCACAAGCTTGGTGAATGAACCTTCACCCTCACTATTTAGTTTATCATATGCTGTCTTCCATAATGTGAAGAATTTATCAAAAATAATGGCTCACCTACTACGTAATCAAAAGAGAGGTGGGAATCAAAGTATCCTGGTACTCTGTGTATCAAAAGGATAAATTGAATAAGTGTCAATATCAATCCCACTCCCTTAGCCTGTGATACTGTGCACACAGAACAGTTGGAAAGATCTGCAAGTTTCAAAACAATTCAGATCAATCCTGGCTGTATTTTTAAGAAGAATCTACAGAGCGATGAATTTGTCAGGCTGTACATAAATATTCTGTCGGGTTGTATTTCAGAATACATTGGAATATCAGCTAAAGCCTTGAGAAGATAAAACAAAAATTATTATCAATACCATCTACAAATGAGAAATCAAAAACTGAAATAGAAATTGAACTAAAGAATTAAAAGATGAAATATGATTTAAATATTATGATTGCTTCAGATAGATTAGTAGTCGACAGAAATTCATGTGCATGAAAGATAACCATGCCTAATGTTGAGATCTGCCAAAGGAAGGATGTTTGAGCATCTTTTTCTTGGAAAAAGAACAGGCAAATAAGGCAAAGGAAGGGGAACAACTCTAATCAGAGCATGAAATAAATGCCTTCCCACGTCTTCTTTTTAGAAGACTGCTTTTTTCTTGTCCTTGTTTATCTTCTCATTCCACAATGTTACTACACAACTCGGTGTTTAGCCAAAATGTTTTTTTGTTGTTTGAAGATGCATACTTTTAAGAAACTAGAAGCCTTTTTATTAAACTTTGGGTTGCAACAACTTTACAGTACAACAAAGGTTTCATAGTAGGAGTTGGGACCATAGAAAAGACAAAGAGGCTGACTGTTCTCATTAAAACTGACAACTCCTGCTTTCATGCTCTGACAGTTACAAGACCTAATCCCTTACTCTAATATACCCATAAGGGCCATTGGTTATTTAGAATTCTTTTTTTCAGACTGACAGCAGCTAATCTAATTCTTAGAAAATTATCTCTTCTCTGCCACCAAAAGGTTTTGACTTGAACAAGTAGGAACTTCTCCAGGCACAGCATATCCTCAACTACTAACATAGGGCTGCTTCTAAGATTTTTTTTTTTACAAATGAACTGAGGCATTGTGCATCTCCTGGAGTGTATGAATTGTGTTTGCTACAATATGGCATTCCATACCAGTAAGTATTGCTTTTGGTTTGGCCCATATTCTTGGTCCTCCAGAAAGATGGCCTGGCACTTTCCACTGTTGACATTTGTTGGAGTTGGAAAGGACTTAGAGGTACTACACAGCAGCCATCTTATGGTTCTCTCTCACACCAAGGCAATGGATCAAATAGCAAAAGGAATTTTGTGGTAGCAGACAGAGAGAGGGAATCAGCCCTAAAAAGTCAGTTGCGTCTTTTTTCAATTACTTTTCTGGACAAATGGAATCCTTAATGTCTCGTTTACAGCCTGATAGAAGGATCTGGCCGTGTCTCATGACAAAGCTTGTCCTGACAGTTTATTACTAATACAAAAGAGGAATTTGCATTTTTAAAATGAATACCATTGATGAATATTTAGATATTACATATATTAAGCTACACAAGTTTACCAGCTTGCAGGAAGGCCACTGTACATCTTGGGCTCAGAAGAATTGCATGTGAGAAAAACTGCATATTATTACTTTTTGGAGAACACAAATAAGCTTATAAAATGATATCCAAATTTAAAATGTCCTAGAAGCAAACAGTCGTAGTTCTCCCAATATTTTTTTCAAATTGAAAGTTTTAAGGAAACATAATACACTTAGCTTTGAGTAAATTGTCACTGACAGACAAAATTTGGGGAGTAAAATATAGCCTTAGTTATGATGTGAAATGAACTTCTCAATATGCTAAAATTAGCAAGAAACATACACATCAACAGCAGTATCACAAGAACGATGGTGACCAGCCTAATGCCTTTGAAGGCTTTGGTTTGTTACTGAGTCTAACAGATAGCTGCACCCTGTAATATATCTCAGAGGTGCTGACTTGCATTGCCTTCTATCAGGAAACTAAAGCAATTTCTTTTGGGATGATTTTTCCCATGATAATTTCATTTTGTTCTACTTGAGAGTACAAGTAACCCTAAGATTATTTGCCATATCATAAAATGGGATGTACATTCTTTGAGCTAATTTCAGGAAAGAGCACAATAATTACAAAGAAAAACTTTTAGAAAATGAGAATAATCTCCATTAGAAATAAAACTTTTAGACTTTTCTTTATCTGTGTAGTTCTGTGTTTAACATTATAATTATCTGTTTATGTTTTGAAACACATTCCAGATCTAGTGAGACATGTAAAGAGGCTATCTCTCCGTTACAAAAGTCACCCATGTTGATAAATACTGTACAATAACTTCCGGATAAACTGTTTAGATTAGATTGATGTTTACATTTTTGTAAATTTGTATAGACTATAAATGTATCTTTAAATATGTTTCAGAGGAAAAAGAAAACTATTGTGAAGCTAAATTATATACTGTCATAGAAAAAAGATTCATGGATGCTGTGCTGTCTTAGCTTCTGGTAAAGAAAAAACAGCTTTTAGGGAAGCCAAAAAGTCTAAAACAACTCTGTTTTCTTTGCCACATTTGAAAGCTTTATTAGTATTTTGTCAGACATTGCAATTAGAAGTTTTTGGACATCTCTGCACACTATACATTTTCTTTATCTGCAGCATTCATAATTAAGTTGTGCTTGTCACATATGTGTTGCATAAAAAGAGGTGATGATAATGGTAAAAAACATTATTGATAGTAAACTCTGGAAAGTTTATAAAATAGACCAGAAAGGATCAAGGAAAGTGCTATGGAAACTGATATAGTAATTTTTGAATTATAAACTTTCCAGTAAGCAATACTGACTATAGAAAATTGAGATTACAATCAAGCCATCAAAACATTTTGTTGTATACTATGAGGTAGGATTGGAGTAGGTGAGAGGAATGTATGGCAATGAATTTGTTTCAATAGTTGATTTTAAACTATCACCATTTTAAACAACACCTCCACCTAGTGGAAGGGAGCCATTTCTAATGAAACTGAGCATTCTAACTAATTTATTTATTTATTTATTTTTATTTTAATTCCATTTATATCCCGCCCTTCTCCGAAGACTCAGGGCGGCTTACAAGCTTAGCAGTAGCCTTCATTCTATGTATATGCCTGCTTGTTAGGGCTTTCACACACACCCCAAGCGGCATTATTACAAAGTCAGCTTATTGCCCCCAACAATCTGGGTCCTCATTTTACCTACCTCAGAAGGATGGAAGGCTGAGTCAACCTTGAGCCTGGTGGGATGCGAACCTGCACTAATTGCAGGCAGCTGGTGTTACTTAAGGAGGCATCAGCCCACTGCTCCACCAAGGCTCTTAGGTTTGCATTCATATTGGAAACTTAAGTAGTGCAAGATCTACTTTAACGTTCAAGATCAAAGGAACAACTGGTTTGCAATCTAACAAAGAGAATGAAATGCAACACAATTCAAAAACATAGCGAGCAAAACAAAGGAAAGCAAAACAAAAACAATAGGGAAAATCAAATAAAAAAAGATGGTGATGAATCCAGCCAACAACAGAACTCACAAGAGGGTCCAGCCACCTTAACCCAATGCCTGAGAGAAGACAAGACTTTCAGGGCCGTTCAGAACATACCAAGATGAGAAATACCAGGCCTTCATGCCCTATTCAACATTTCAATTCCTAAGCACATTTGTGCTTTAGATTGTAAGCCGCCCTGAGTCTTCGGAGAAGGGTGGGATATAAATGGGATTTTTTTAAAAAAGGGTACAAAAATTAAATTAAAAGCTGGCATGCTGCAAATGAAAGCATCAACATTTATCATGGTGTTTGTTTATTATTATTATTTATTTATTTATTTAGTATTTAGTATTGTATTTATTTGCTGCCTAAAGTAGTTCCATGGCACGATAGGAACAAAATAAATTTAACAAAAAAAATAATGTGTTGCTAAGACTGAATTTTGCAAAGATCTGTCTGTGGTAATGCAGAGCATCTAACAGACCTAGTTTGTTCTTTATATATTTTATTAGTGCGTAGACTATTTGATTAGTGAGTAGACTGGCAATCATTCTATGAACAAACCATGTCTCTGCTAGTAACCATTCCCCTTCCATTGCTTTCAAAACGTGTCCTTCATAAGGACTTCCTACTGCTGCATTAGGACACCACAAAGCATTTTTATTGAGGGAGATCTTGATGGATGTATGAGAAAATGCAGGGGACAACATCTGGAGTAAGAAGACTGGCTTAAGCTCTCCCAAAGTTATTTCCCTTCCTAATGCCTGCCCTTACTCCGGAGAGTTTCCTCTCCATGATGCCTTCCTAATAGCCTTTGTGCCTCTTTCCTCTTTCCTGTCAGGAAAGTTTATGATGCCAAATGTTGTAATGCTAATGAAGTGAAACCCTGGTTGCAGTTCTGATAGAATGAGCAATAAAACTAAATTGGAGAACACGATAGTATAGATTAAAATACAACATTTTGTCAAAAAGCTGTTACTTTCCTATCAACAAATGGCATTTTCCTTTACAGTGTTTTTCAGTTCAGTTCAGTTTTATTACAATCATACCATTGCTCATGTTCAGACATGCAGTACATAAGAGTATAGAAGTTAAATAAATTATATAACATTCTCCTAGATGAACATTCAAACAGAATCATTATTCTCTCATTCCAGTAATATTAGGACTGCCTGCTTCTTTCACACCAGAAAGTAGTGGTTTTATTTTAATTTCCCAGCCTTAAATGTTATTTCAACTAAAAGATTGGCAGTAGATTATAGCCATGACAAAACCCCAACATAGAGAAGCAAAGTGTGCACATGAACCAGTTATTCCCTTTGATCATTAGGTGTCATTTAAAAAAATATATATTCAGGAAAGTCCTAAATGGCTAACAATTGTGTTTATATATTTTTCCAAGTTATGTATTTGTAGTGTAAATGCATTATATTTTATAAGGTTGTAATATAGAGAGAAATACACTACATTTTAATGCCTGCTGCTTTAAAAAAAAAGGTTATATCTTTTTAAATTATATAACCCAAGGGCCATAGACAATATAAATGGGAACAGCAGAGTCAACCAACATGCCTCCAATTCATGCTGAGAAAATGTTTTATTTAATTAAGGAAACACATTTCTTTGGTGTCTTGTCCTTGCCTTCCATCCTTCTGAGGTAGGTAAAATGAGGACCCAGATTGTTGGGGGCAATTAAGCTGACTTTGTAATAATGCCGCTTGGGGGGGGGCGTGAAAGCCCTAATAAGCAGGCATATACATAGAATGAAGGCTATTGCTAAGCTTGTAAGCCGCCCTGAGTCTTCAGAGAAGGGCGGGATATAAATGGAATTAAAATAAAATAAAAAAATAAATAAAAACCTTTCAATACCCAACTGCAACAAATATGTTAACCTTTTGTTTCATAATATGATATTCCTATTTATTTATATGGTGTTTTTAAAGCTATTTTGTGAGCTTGATACCTGGAATATAAAATAAAGAGAATATAGAAAACTGCAAATGAAAGTTAAGATTTGCATCATGTAACTATATACGGTAGTTTTAAATCCAATAATTCAAGCCTGAAGCCTTGTAATATATTTTTTTAAGTGTTTGATGTTTCTAAGCTTGTTTTGCCTCACATACTAAGCATAAACATATTATCTGGCAGATGGTAGAAATGTTACATTATATGAATTCTTGATGTATATAAGCTTGTTTTGCTTCACATATTAAGAATAAACACAATCTGGCAGATGGATAAAAATATTGCATTACATGAATGAAATTCAGTACTTCTCTCCTGATTATGTTAACAGAACCAGATGCTATTGATGTCTTTCCTCACTTCACCACCATCCCTCTGTTATACCATGCACAAAATCTGTTTGAAGAAAAGAAGATAAGATTTCTCTGCATCTACATCTCCAATGATGAAAAAGCTCAGGTACTGATTGCTCATTCCGTGGCTGTAGAATAGATTTTCAGGCAAGGCAAGAAAAAGATAAGCAAAAGGTTGCATGTTTGTATCTACTGTCTTCTACTTGTGCCATTTCAAGAGATAGAACACCTGAGCCATATGAGAAGCTATGATAGTATGTGGGAATGACCTTGGAAGAAAGGTCAAAAAATGCAACCAAGGGAATGGTCAGATAAAAGGTAGCTGAGCCTGAAGAAGGAATGTCTAAATGGCAAACATCTTAGAAGGAAATCACTCAGATCTTTGAAATCTCTATTTTAGATCCACACTGCTTTCTTCTAAAATACCTATTTATTAATGTAACTAAGCTTCTGCCCTTGCCTTAATTATTTGTATGCCTATCTAGTGGAAAGAGGGCAATTATGAAGTAGGATTTTGAAAGCTTGGGAGAATTAATAGGATAAGATTAAATTGCTTTCTTATGCTTCAGCATAAGTAATGGAGCAATTACACCTTTGGAAGACAAATGGATCTTTGCTATTGGATTTAATGCTGTAAACAGAGTATGCGCAAAAAAGCAGAAAAATAGGACAGTATTAAATACCTCTAACAGGTCTCTATCAAGTTTACAAGAAATATGACATTCCCCCCTAAAAAAAATTGTGTGGATTCAGTCTCATCTATTTGGCTCTTCAACAGTAGGAATAAATAATAATATTCATTTATGAATCATCACTATAGCATTAATCTAAAACTGAACATATCAGATTCAAATCTCTAAGTAGTTATAAATTGACCAACAGCAGTAGGTTCTAATGCAGCAGTATGCCATAAATAAATAAAATTCACATGACAGTTCTGGTCCAGTCACAATCTCTTGGTTTAATTCATCTCACATGATTGTTATTAGAGTAGTCCATTGACTTACCTTTGATGCTCCTCAAAGGGAAGTTAGGGCAGAAGTTTAAATAAGCATGTAAAAAAACTTTTTACTTTACTTAACAAATTGTAGTGCTAGAGAAAAAACTGATATCAATTTAAAAGGACCTTTTCCTATGCAGAAATAGCGCAAACATACAGCCCACACATTTAACTAAACTTCACTGAGGAGCTTCAATGAAGGAAGATGAAGATACTTGCTAAGCACCATGTGGCACAAAAATGCTATTAATGGTTTCAAAGGGAGAAGCCAACAACCATCTGGAAGGGGATGTGAGTAAGTAAGAGTAAAGGGTATAACGGAATGTGGCTTTCAAATTATGTTTTCCAGATGAGCATCAATATTCAAGTGCATCAAAAACAACAAAATGCCCCAAAATGTCGTAAAGACTAACAGATATATTTAAGATTGATTGACTGTAAGTTTAACTAAAATGATTTTAACTAACATTTAATGCTAAGAACAGGGGTGTCTTAGCCGGCTGGACACATCATGCGGAAACCGCGCCCACCCTATTGCCGGCAATGGCAAAACCATCCTGATACGTTTCATGACATCACGTGATGTCAAGAGTTTGACATGCCTGGCGAAGACTATTACTATACGGATAGAAAATAAATAAAATAAATAAATATTATTCTGACTGTATAAGATGTTTAAAAGATAGATAGATAGATAGATAGATAGATAGATAGATAGATAGATAGATAGATAGATAGATAGATAGATAGATAGATAGATAGATAGATAGATAGATAGATAGATAGATCGACAGATAGATAGACAGACAGATAGATAGATAGATAGATAGATAGATAGATAGATAGATAGATAGATGATAGATAGATAGATAGATAGATAGATAGATAATAGAATTTTAATTCCTGCTTTGAGTATATTATTTTATATAAATATCTACCTAAATTGCCTTTAAACAATTTGTAATAAAATATCAATATTTCATCATTTGTATCACTGGAATTTATGCAGATAACATTTGCTTGATTAGGCAGCAGTACAGACCAAAACAGAAGTTGACATTAAGATAAAAAAAGTTATTTTAACACTTCAAAATATCCAAATTTTATCTGAAACCCTCTTCCTGGATCACTTTATTCTAAGCAGCCAACATATATGCATCTCAGTTTTCATGAGTTTTCATATTAATGAAAAATAGAAGATTCAACGTTCATAGTTGAGCAGAAAAGTTGATGTGAACAAAATAAGTCTTATGGGCTCTAATATCTGCTCTACAGAGGTTTTTCTGTTTGTAGTGTTCATTACAATCTAAAGTCTGAGGTGCTTTTTCACAAATACTGATCACCTGCTGAGCATTTGAATTGAGTTCAGTTACATTATAATTGGATTTCCTTAAGGCATTATACTAGCATTTTCCATGATCTCACTTTTATTAGCCAAATCACTAATCAAGAATATTATGGCTATACTGCCTGCTAGCTGAATTATCTGCTGCTTGTAGATCTTTAAGCCAAGTTCCTACCAATTATAAAAAGGCTGTTGTTAAGTATTGGGATCTTTGAGGCATTGACAAGGCGAAGGTGAAAGTAACAACACATTTATTTGATTAACACAGAAGCAGCACTAAGTGCCGCTTAACTTCAATTTATACAGACTGCCGATAGGTGGCAGCCAAAGGAATTAAAGCAGTAATTTCCACCCAAAACACAATCTTACAATTCTGCAGACAAGCAGTCTGGAGTTTAAACAGACACAGCAGTTATCCATTTATAATTATTTTTAAGTAATTTACATCAGTACATAACACCCCTTGCCCCTAGATCAGGGGTCGGCAACCCGAAAAAGGAAAAGAGCCACTGGGAACCGGTTCCATCACACATAAAAAAAGTGGGAGCCGCGTGCGTGCGACCATGCATGCGCATGTGCAAAAAATGTTTTGCGCATGCGCAAAACAGGTCTTTCTTGCGCATGCACGGACGCGCGCGGTTGCCTTTTTTTATGTGTGATGGAACCGGTTCCCGGTTGCGCGACGGCGACGGCCCATCTGCAAAGCTGCCGCTTTCGGCAGCCTGCAAACGTGCCGCGGCAGCTTTCGCAAGAAGCGGTGCCGCTACCCATTCCGAGAGGTGCGCGCGCACCTCTCTGAACGACCGTAGGTGCGCGCGCACCTCCCCAAACATCGGCAGGTCTCCGTACCCCCGCACGAACGGGCAGCGGCCCCGCTTCTTGGGAAAGCTGCCGCAGCCTGCCTTCAAAGCTGCAGCAGCTTTGCAGACGGGCCGCGGCAGCTTTCCCAAGAAGCGGGGCCGCTGCCCGTTCGTGCGGAGGTACGGAGACCTGCCAACGTTTGGGGAGGTTTGGGGAGGTGCGCGCGCACCTCCCCAAACCTCCCCAAACGTCGGCAGGTCTCCGGACGGCGGCGGCGGCTTGGGAGAGGTGCGCACGCACTCTCCAAACCGCCGCCATCCTGTTTGCACAGCTGCCGTGTTCGTCAATGTTTGACGAACGCGGCAGGTCTCCGGCCGGGATGGCAGCGGTTTGGTGAGTGCGCGCACACTCTCCAAACCGCCGCCATCCCGTTTGCACAGCTGCCGTGTTCGTCAATGTTTGACGAACGCGGCAGGTCTCTGGACGGGACGGCGGCAGCTTGGAGAGGTGCGTGCGCACCTCCGCCCTTCGGAAAGGTGCGCGCGCACCTCTCGGAACGGGCGGTGCCACTCTCCATTTGGAGAGGTGCGCGCGCACCACTGCCCGTTCGAAGAGGTGCGCGCGCACCGGGCGGCTGGGAGCCGCAGGAGATGGCTCAAAGAGCCGCATGCGGCTCCGGAGCCGCGGGTTGCCGACCCGTGCCCTAGATGGTTCACAATCTCAATAATTGAACATAGTCCTGCAAATACTTTGGTGGCCTTCGTGACCACTCCGAACGTCTTGGAACCGCCATTGGTTCCCAGTCTACCAGCTCGCCTGCCTGGCTGGGTAGACCAGGACTCTGAGACCCATTTGCTACGGTAGACCCATGTCTCTTTGGCTGGTCTGGCTGGGTAGGCCTGAGCCAATGTCCATTGGTAGAACAGTTTCAGCTGGGCTGGAAATTGGAGCCGTCTGCCGATTTTGATCAGTGGGTGCAGTCTCTGCGTTCAGGGGTGAGTCACTTTCCACTAGTACCCCATCACCTCTTCTGGGAGTCTCGCCAGTACTTTGATACTCCGATGCAAGGCTGCTGTCGTGCCATGCCTGAGTTTGACTTTCGAGTGAATCATGAGCCAGCAACTGGTTCACTAGCCTCCGGCACAGTTGGTCGATGTGCAGGTGTAGCACTCGACCATCTTCCAGGACCACTTTGTAAAAGAGTGGTCCTGACATCTTACAAACCACAGCTACCATGGTGCCCCTTGACCGTAGTTCCATGCCCAAACCTGGTCACCAACCTGCAAGTACCATGGGGATCTTGGCTGTGCTGTGTCCGAGGCAATTCGGTCTGGATGTAACAGATCATTAAGCACCATCCCCAACTGAGTTCTTCTGGGCTTTTTCCCGTGGAAATGCAGGGTGTAGTGCGTTGGCAAAGTAAAAAGTCTGTCAACCGATGCTGCCAATCGCCGGTTACGATCCTCTTTAACAACTCTTTGGTCTTCCGGACCATGCATTCCACTTAGCCATTTGAAGCCAGGTGAAAGTGGGCTGAAGTGGCATGCCTGATCACGTTAGCCCTCAAAAAGGACTGAAATTCCGCAGCAGTAAATTGAGCCCCATTGTCAGATACAATTATATCTTTGCATGGCAAAGATTCTGCACAGTTCCTGGATAGTCCTGGCAGTAGTCATAGTTGGGACAGGTGTGACCTCTAACCACTTAGAGTGACTGTCCACGACAATGAGGAACAGTTGTCCTGGAATGGTCCCGCAAAGTCAATGTGGATTCTAAACCACGGGGTTTGCATGGTTTCCCAGAGATGTACTGGGGCTTGAGGCATTTCAGGTCTGGATTGTTGGCAAATGTAGCAACTCTGTACTTTGGCCTCAATAGCCTTATCTAACCCTGGCCACCACAGGTAGCTTCTTGCGAGTGTCTTCACTATCCTAGGATGTCCCTCGTGCAGAGATTCTAAGACCCTAGTCCTCAAGGAGTTTGGGACTATGACCCGACTCTCCCAAAGAATACAGCCTTTGTGAGCTGACAGCGCATCCTTACTTCTACTGAAGGTGTGAAAGTCTGCCCCCAGACTAGCTTCCGGCCATCCCCTGAGCACCCAGTTCAAAACGCGACTTAGCGTTTTGTCAGAGGCTGTCTCAGCAGCCACTTCCCCTGCATGAAGGGGAGACTCTGGCAAGTCCTGGATTGCCAAGATGCATGCAGCTGGTGTGGCGTCTGGCTGTGAGTGTGGCAGGGGCAGTCTGTTGAGGGCATCAGCGTGGCCCATTTCCCTGCATCTGGCTGACTGTACGATGATCAATAATAATAATAATAAAGTTGGAAGGGACCTTAGAGGTCATCTTGTCCAACCCCCTGCTCAGGCAGGAAACCCTATACCATTTCAGACAAATGGCTATCCAATCTCTTCTTAAAGAGTTCCAGTGTCGGAGCATTCACAGCTTCTGGAGGCAGGTTGTTCCACTGGTTAATTGTTCTAACTGTCAGGAAGTTGCTCCTTAGTTCTAGGTTGCTTCTCTTCTTGATTAGTTTCCATCCATTGCTTCTTGTCCTGCCTTCTTGTCCTGCCATCTTGCTTTGGAGAATAGTTTGACTCCCTCTTCTTTGTGGCAACCCCTGAGATATTGGAATGCTGCTAACATGTCACCCCTTGTCTTTCTCTTCATTAAACTAGACATACCCAATTCCAGCAACCGTTCCTTGTGTGTTTTAGCTTCCAGTCCCCTAATCATCTTTGTACTTTAGAGTTCTTTGTACTTTAGAGTTTCAACATCTTTTTTACATCGTGGTGACCAAAACTGGTTGCAGTATTCCAAGTGTGGCCTTACCAAGGCATTGTAAAGTAGTATTAACACTTCACATGATCTTGATTCTATCCCTCTATTAATGCAGCCTAGCACTGTGTTGGCTTTTTGGCAGCTGCAGCGCACTGCTGGATCATATTTAAGTGATTGTCCACTAGGACTCCGAGATCCCTCTCACAGTTACTACTATTGAGCAAGGTACCTCCTAAACTATACATGTGCATTTGGTTTTTCTTGTCTAAATGTAGAACCTTACTTTTTTCACCATTGGATTTCATTTTGTTAGATAGGGCTCAATGTTCAAGTCTGTCAAGATCCTTCTGTATCTGAAGCCTGTCTTCTGGAGTGTTGGCTATTCAATGATTAATATCATTGAAAATCTAGTTTGCAGTCTTAAGTAAGTTTTTGAGTTATTTGATTAAAAAAACAGTCATATAAATTCATATATTAAATAAATATTTTGATTAATTTGTTTTCTATCTCTAAATACTATCCCTGCTCAGAGATGTAGGATAGTCTGGTTGAGTGTTTCTTATCTTCATTTTATGGTAATAAGAAAGCACAGGTCTAGACATTATCACAATCCATATATAACTTAAATTAGGTACTACAATTTAATATAATAAATAATTCAATAGACTGTAGAAATCATTTTATAACTCAGAATGAAATTATTTTTTACATTTTGGTAGAAGGCTTATTTAGAATGTATTTTAAATGTACTTCCAATACAAATATTTGCATCCACCACCAAGAGGATTTGCTGACAAAACTTTCTGATGGTGTAGAAATAGATTGATGAATATGTTTTAAATTTTTATTTTAATTATCTCATTGGAAGAATGATATTTTTGATTATAATGTGCATTTTTTTCTCTGATTTCAAAATAGGATATGAAGCTTCTTACGAATTATTTTGAATGCATTGTAATTTTTGTTTACATCCTATCTAAATGAGCTTTAGAAATTTTGGCACGAGGTGGCAATGGGGAGGCCAGGGGAAGATTTCAGGCAGAACTGCAAAATCTTGATAGCCCCCGTCTCGGTATTTATAGGCTGCTCTGTTGGAATATTCACTATTGTTAGCAAGGGTACACTCACAAAGGCAAGCTATAGTTCTCCACAATTTTTTCAATGTCCTTCAGCTTCAAAATGAAGACTATGTTATTATCTGCCTACTTTTATCACTTCTGGGCATTCTCCAAACCTTGCAGATGTTCTATAATAAACAGTTGTGTAAATTTAATGCCAACAATTGAAAATGTATAATCTATTCAATAACTTCTTTTCAGCTGAAGTAGTGAGGCAACCTCCTTAGTTAATACACATAAACAAGAAATGTAAGTTATACTGTATACTGCAGCATCCTTTATTGGGATAAAGTAAATAAGATAATACTCAAATTCCTTTTATTTTTCTGACTGTACAGTACATCACATGCCAAAAGTAAATACTAGTTAACAAATATGTTGCTAAAGTTGGATCAAAGGTTTAGCAATGCAAGCCCAGATGATCAAATGAAGATTAAGGCACTACGTACATTTCCCTCTTGACCTCAAAATGCCAGATATCATTTATTTGCTTATTATTTCCATTTGCAATCTTCCCTTCACTAGAAAGATAAAGGGGAGCAGGACTCGGTTCATTCAGGTTTATATGAAATTTGTGATAAGGAGGAAAGCTGGTATTAGGCTATAACAAAACACTTATCTTAGATGTTTTAGGAAATTGGTGTCACTGAATTCATTGACACTCACAATTAAGAAAGTCATGTCTGCAATATTAGAATTGGACTTCAAATTATTATCTCCATTTCTTAGCAGCTGAGGATATGTATGATTAGCAAAGTTAAAAATAGATGAGAGAACCAAAAAGAAAAGAAGATTGCACTTAAAGAACAATTTGCACCTATTTCATCAAAAAGGTGAAGAGACTCACATCCACAACTTCATCTCTTTCAAGACTGTGGCATCTATATACAGTAAGTGAACAAATAGTGTGGAACTAATTTCATGTCCCTCTTCCAGATAATGAATGAGAAGGCCAAGATTTCCCATATGTTAAATGAATGCTTCATGAAGCCAGTGGAGAGGAAGATATACAGCCTGTTAACATATGGGAATTTAAAGTATATTACTAGAGTGCTAGTATTATGAATACCATATGCAAGCACAATGCAAAAATGAGATAGACAAAGATAGTAGAAGATACGTAGTTATATTCCCAATGGATCCTGTCTCTTATATCAGATAATCACTATGTTTAGACCTTTTTACGATCACTTTGAGCATGTATTATAAACCAAGAAACAAATACATTTGAGATTATGCCACTGTTCAAATTAAGCATGCTGTATCCTTAGAAATTCTTATAAGAACTATATATCTTTAATGTCAAAAAAGCTGTTGCTTAATTTGAACTTAAGGATAGAAATAATACAGCATTGTATTTTAATGTGCAGTACAAATAGATAAGGATGTGTTAGAAGTCAGCACCCACCCACCCTTCTAGAGAAGGACATATTTTGGGGGGAATATTAAACAAAAGGCAGAATATTATATTTCCCCAAAGGAATAATGAAGGGAAAAAAATCTTAAAAGGCTTTTCTGCTCAGGTTTCCCCAGGCAGAACCTGAGCAGGCCAGCTCTGTAGAAATGCAGATTTGATAATCCTATTCAGAAAGATTGGACCACATATTCATAAGCAAAATGCCTTCAGCCACAGCCACAGAGAAGGTTTGAGCTGATGGAATTAGAAAAAGACTCCCAAGGACAGAACATGAACTATAGGACATAATAGGATTAACCCACCACCATTAGAATACTAAATGCTTAAGTCAAAGTATATGACACAGGAACCAGAACAAACTCAAACGGCAACAACTCCAAAGATAAAACCCCAAAAAAACCCACCCACTCCCAGCTCCATTTGGTCAGCCACCCCAGAAACATGCTGTGTCACTGAAGTTTCTGGTAATTAAATAAACTGAATCTTCATTCCAAACAGCCTCCATCTTGTTTATTCCCAGCTTGGACTGGACCTGAAGATTTTCTTTCAACAGATGTAAAACATCAAATATATATACAGATGTCAACTTTATAATACTGAGAAGCTAACACTATGTATAAAAATAGTTCTAGTTTTTTTTATTTATCTCTCACTGGAAGCTAATTTTACATTGTTTTCATTTGTTTTGTGGCTCTGGGAATTGTATCTATAGCGAGTTTATATTGCCAAAACATGTGATCAGGCAGGATAGTTATTTGGAAAGCTTCCCTGCCCACTGAAATAATTCCTTTTGGTTTTTACTTGTTCAGATTCCTTTTTTCCCCTTGATGTAATTGATTATGAGAACTCCTCCGTGGAATCCAGGTAACCTCCCATGTAAAGCACTGATCACTGCAAAAGCTGTATAGGTTCAGGATGATAGCTGCATTATGGGTTTTCCAGGCATCCTGGAACTAGCTAAAGTCTTTAACTCTCCCTGCACCATAAGAAGATTGATATTTGGAAGGACATTTGCAATAATTAGGCAAACTGCTGAGTTCTTTCAAGTATAGTCACAGGCTAAATAAGACATGACATCTTTATATGAATGATACTAGAAAGAAGCTTTTATAAACTGTGAGCAACCAATTCTTCCATGTTTTTCCGCCCATTTTGTTTATTTTCTTAGTCACTCTTCTTTGGATGCAGTTTGTCAATATTTTTCATAAAATACCATGTTCAGAACTAGGCACAATATTCTAGATGTGGTCTGGAAAATAAACAACAGACAGCAGCAATAATATCTTTTGAACTTGACATGATATTTCTGTTGATGCAGGCCAGGATTGCATTTCATTTTTTGTTGCATTTGCAGTAACAATAATGTCAGCAATCTCCTTCTATGGATAGATTATGTACAAGGATGTTTTTGAAAAATCACAGATGTAGAACAGTTTTTATCTGACAAGATAGAGATGGTATCAAAAGTAGATTTACAATTGACAGGCTGAAAGAATGACTTGGGAAAGGATGTTTCACTGACTGCACAACAGAAATACTATATTTAGGAATAAAGATATTGAATTTTCCTTTAGGCATGTAGGGTTGAGGAGACAGGGAATGACACAGCAAAAGGCAGATTCATTTTCCTTTGAGAAAAATTTACAATTGCCAGAGAAATCACCCCGGTCTTAGCAGTTATTAGGAAAGATTATCTGGGTATAGGGATCAGGGGCCTGACCCTACATTCCAGCCACTAGGTTAAAGCTGAACTTCTCTTTATGACAGACCAACCTAAAGTAAGTAAGAAAGGGAAAGATGAAGTGAAAGAGCAGAGGAAGAGATTGTTACTTTATGCTCATCTACATACAAAATGCTTAAGACCCTCTTTGCAATATCAGGAAAGACTTGCATTTATTTCTATACTTAAAAGTTTTGTGGAAAATAAATTAATAGCCTGCACATGTGAAGGACAGCAAGAATATTAAATGCATCATTAAAGGAGGGAAGAATCAATTTTTTTGGAAATAAACTTTTAAGTGGTTGTTAAATTATCTCCATAGGCTAAAACTGGACATAGCCTATGCTGTCTTCCACTTCAACACTTTTTGTAAGGAGTAGATGTTCTTAATTTCTGGATCTTATTAAAACACATTCTGGAGTGGGCCAAAGTTCAAGTACGTACATTAATAACATCTAAACAAAGTTTTCTCTTGGACTTCCCCTACCTCCCTATCAATTATCATGTAGAAACTTTGCTATCCAACTTCGCCAGGAGATTTTAAATAAAATGAATAGAATTCAGTTTTAGAATACTTCAGTTACAATAACAGACTTTCTTTGGCCAAAATGACTCAGAATGACTCAGAAGGTACTTCCAGATGGAAGGCTTCTAGTGGACTTAAAAAAATCTTTAGGCAGCTATTCCAGTTTTCCTTCCTTTGTGGATTTTTTTCATTCATTCATTGGGTGAAGAGAAGGAAAATAGGAGAAGGAGAAAAATACAGAATTACATGGCAAACATGCCATTTTGATCCACTGAAAATTATATAAATAAGCAAGGTGGTTGCATGAACATATTTTAACTGCAAACATTTAAGCTGCATAGAACAATATTTAAGATTAAACTACAAAACACAGTTTTGGTGTAGTTGCTAAATGCACTGTTAGAACAGGGACACCAGGTGTTCTAATACTACCATACGTATAAAGCCAGCTGGGTGACTTTAGTTCAGTCACTTTTTCTCAATCAAAGCAAGAAGACAATGCCAAATAACTTCCAAAAATCTGGGATTTGTCCATATAGTTTCCAGGAATCAAAACAGATTTGAAGGCACCACAAAGAAAAACCAATCACAAAAATCTAACTATTTTAAGTGGTGTTGAAATGTTTTTACTGGAAACAGCAGATGAGAGTAAAGTCAACTAGGATCAAAACCATAGGGCATGCAGATTAATACTTCAGAAGCCAGTTAATCACAAACCAGCATCCAAAACGAAAACCATGGGACTTGAACTTTCCCAGGGCAATATCCAGAGGAGGCATACAAGCATGTAGTCATTGACTAGGTTCATACACTGTGCTCAGTATGTTTAACCATACTTTATTGAATAGATCACAATTAGCTATACATAATTCATTAAGGTACAAACTGGGATCTGCAAAGTGAGCCTGTCTAAATATGCTGAAATGAAACAAAACAAATTGTGAGGGCCAGAGGACCAAAGTCAGATAGCAAGAGCCTAAGACCAGACTGGACCATAACAACAATGAACAGATATCTTTTGTCATTACCACTAAGCCTCAACCTACTCCCAGGGTGCATGTATGATTTGAACTTCATATCTGCTACATACATATGACTTGTGGCATGCAGCTGCCATTGCTGGTTATTTTCTCTATTATTGCCTCTGTATCTTTAATAACCCCTTCATGGATTACTGCCTTGTCGTGGCGAAGGGGCTTGTGTAATTCAATGAAGCTATGAGCTATGCCGTGCAGGGCCACCCAAGACGGAAAGGTCATAGCAGAGAGTTCTGACAAAACGTGATCCACTGGAGAAGGAAATGGCAACCCACTCCAGTATCTTTGCCATGAAAACCCTATGGACAGTACCAAAAGGCAAAACGATATGACGCTGGAAGATGAGCCCCTCAGGTTGGAAGGCGTCCAATATGCTACTGAGGAAGAGCAGAGGGCTAGTACTAGTAGCGCCAGAAAGAATGAAGCGACTGGGCCAAAGCCGAAAGGACGCTCAGCTGTGGATGTGTCTGGTGGTGAAAGGAAAGTCCGATGCTGTAAAGATTTTTTCTCCATAGGAACCTGGAATGTAAGATCCATGAATCAAGGCAAGCTGGACATGGTCAAACAAGAGATGACAAGACTGAACATCGACATCTTAGGTATCAGCGAACTAAAATGGAGAGTAATGGGTGAATTTAATTCAGATGACCATCAGGTATACTACTGCGGGCAAGAATCCCTCAGAAGAAATGGAGTAGCCTTCATAGTCAATAAAAGAGTAGGAAAAGCAATACTGGGATACAATCCCCAAAATGACAGAATGATCTCAGTTCGAATCCAAGGCAAACCATTCAATATCACAGTAGTCCAAGTCTATGCCCCAACCACCGATGCTGAAGAGGATGAAATTGACCGGTTCTATGAAGCCCTACAGCACCTTATAGAACTAAAACAAAAAAAATTGATATCCTTATCATCATGGGGGATTGGAATGCTAAAGTAGGAAGCCAAAAGATAACCGGAATAACAGGCAAGTTTGACCTTGGAGTACAAAATGAAGCAGGGCACAGGCTGATAGAATGCAAGAAAGCAAAATGGCTGTCTGAGGAAGCTTTGAAAATAGCTGAGGAAAGGAGGGAAGCAAAAGGCAAGGGAGAAAAAGAAAGATACGCCCAATTGAATGCAGAATTCCAGAGAATAGCTAGAAGAGATAAGAATGCCTTCTTAAATGAACAGTGCAAAGAAATAGAAGAAAACAATAGAATAGGGAGGACCAGAGATCTTTTCAAGAAAATTGGAGAAGACTCCTGCGAGTCCCTTGGACTGCAAGGCGATCAAACCGGTCAGTCCTAGAGGAGATCAACCCTGACTGCTCTTTAGAAGGCCAGATCCTGAAGCTAAAACTCAAATACTTTGGCCACCTAATGAGGAGGAAGGACTCACTGGAGAAGAGCCTAATGCTGGGAAAGATTGAGGGCAATAGAAGAAGGGGACGACAGAGAATGAGGTGGCTGGATGGAGTCACTGAAGCAGTAGGCGTGAGCTTAAATGGACTCCAGAAGATGGTAGAGGACAGGAAAGCCTGGAGGAACATTGTCCATAGGGTCGCGATGGGTCGGACACGACTTCGCAACTAACAACAACAACAACATCTTTAATAAAACTGCTTTATCAAAAAAAATGCTTTCTTTCCGGATGCTAGTACCAATTATAGGAAATATCCTTGGCACTAATTGAAATTTCCTTCCTAAAAGTAATGGTAGCTTTTGCGGTGACATAAGGAAAAGAAAGATAAATTCAATCATTTGTTTTCCTTACTTCACATTTACTCTTTGAATCTTGAATTTTTTCACCCAGTTCTAATTTTAAAACAGTTGTGATTCTTTCAGTAATATTTTCCCAGTCTAGAAATATATTGGGAATGCACTTTTCAAAATTCTAAGCCAATTAAAATTGGGTAGCCATTATAGGAGTTATAATCCAAATATGTTTTGAAAAGCAAGCATCATGATGGGGAAAATGTTGGGACCATATGTTACCCCCTTAAAGCTAGTTGAATCTTGATGTTTTTTCCAAATCAAAAATTCTACCAAACCTTTTTGTTACCTTAGAGTCTACTTCTGGATATATGAAATAATAATTCCCATTTAAATAGGCAGTTCAGAATTTCTTTTCATATCTTACTCAATAAATAGTAAACAAAGTAAAACTTTCATATACTGTCCAGCAACTCTTTCCAAGACTTTGGAGCCAGACTGACTTTCTCTGCAAATCTTTTTATTCTTTGAGGACAATTGGCTCACAACTATACTGTATGAAACTTTAACTTTATGAGCTAATGCTTTTAAGCACTTCAGGGGCTCCAAGTATGTGGAGCTAGCCAGCTTGGTCTCTCCTGTTAGTTGGTTCAGCAAGGCTAAAGCCATACACATCCAAGTTATTAAGTACTTATGAAGAGACACAGAGCTTTCATACAAAGAGTTAACAGGCAATCTTATGACTAAACAATTCATTGCCTCCAAAGAAGTTTAGTTTTATGAACAGCAAAGTGAGCATCTGAAACAGCAATTTGAATATATATGCTGAGGTTGCTTTCCCAGATAAAGCTTTTAGCATATAATAATCTGCCTTATTCACGGAATGTTATAGGGGCCAGATGTTAGTGGATTCCACTTGTAATTTACCATTTCTTGTATCCACAAAAATCCATTAAGTTAAAAAGAGAGGGGGAAAGACATAATGCCTGCCAACATTAGTGCTGGCACAGGAATTTCAAACAATATTAGGAATCTGATGAAATTAGAGAAAGAAGTCCTGTTTGGCTCCAAAGGTAGCCTTCAGATAAGACATCTTTAAATAACACATAAAATAAGCAAAGCATGAGATGAAATAATCACTATCATCATCATCATCATCATCATCATCATCATCATCATCATCATCATCATCATCATTTTAGCCATTGTCTATTCACTGTAGGATAAAGGTCTCTTCCGCATGTTTCCAACCAATATGGTCCTGAACATCTTTTGCCAAATTGACCAGCAATACTTGCTGATGTTGACAATCCATCCTGTTTTAGGTCACTTTTGTGGATGCTTTTTATCAAGTGGGATCCATTCTATGACTGCCTTGGTCCACCTGCCATAAGTTCTTCTTGCTATGTGACCAGCCCATTTCACTGTATTTACTTTGAATTTAAGATGATCTCATCTTCCTAAATAAAAGCTTGATGAAAATCTTTTGCAAAGGCCACCATTGTATCAACCTAGGGTTGCTAACACAGGCTAAAACAAATCCCATAGATTTTCATCCATCATAAATGTG
Source organism: Vipera berus (assembly GCF_964194415.1). Lineage (NCBI taxonomy): Eukaryota > Metazoa > Chordata > Lepidosauria > Squamata > Viperidae > Vipera > Vipera berus. Next base: position 40,172,299 of record NC_138209.1, on the reverse strand, counting down.
TGCTTGTAACACACAGCAATGTGTACAGTATTAAACTGGTTTATATATGTATGTGCATAGGTGAGTTAGTGTATAGTTACAATATCTATGTATACTTTCAGAACCTAAACTTCCATAATAGAGAACAAAAGAATATATTAATTGACTTCCGGGTGGCAAGGCTCCGTCGATGGCGGTCGTTTCGACCGTCAGCCCCGTTGTTTTCTGTTGAATCGCAAAAACAGCGACAATCAGCTGTTTTGCAGTTTGGGAAAAAAAACCCTTGGGAGAAGAGGGGAGGCTGAGCATTCAGGTAGAGGTAGAGCTCCCCTAGACCCCCAGAATTATTATTCTGGGGGTTGAAGGGTGAGAGCTCCCTCAGAGCCTGAATCAACTCCGGACTCGGGGACTCCTCTGTTCTAAGGCTTTGGAACAGAGCAGGACGCTGCAACCATCCCTGCAATCAATATTGTACTTTGGATTACTTGGATGCAGGCAGAGCTGTGCAGGAGAATATTGAAATAGCAAGTATATGATCTTTAACTCCGGTGTATTTTAAAAGAAAGGAAGGAAGATGGCACAGGAGTGAATTGTCAGAGAGAATGGTGAAGATCAAAAGGACAAGGGAAACAAAACAAAATAAAAGATTGAGTGGTTTGACTATATTCTATTGCTTGTGCTTGCATAATGTTGAATTCCAATATTACATTATCACTCCCCCCACCCCAAGGTTCCTGTGGTTTCAACACCTTCTATCATTTCATCTCTGTTAGTGAAAGTCCAATGTGGCTGATCCCCTAGTTCCCTTCTCTACTTTTTGGGAGACAAAGTTGTCTGCTAGGTTTGTCGGGAATCTGTTTGATCTTCCACTTTGTGCAGAGTTTGTCTCCCAGTTGATGTCAGGGTAATTAAAGTCCCCCATTACTATTGTGATGTGCTTCCTACATACCTTAGTTAACTGACTATTTCCTCTGTTTGGTTGGGTGGCCTATAGTATACACCTATGGCAATGTCATTCCCCACCCCCTTTTATATTGACCCAAATGCATTCAAGACAGTTTTCATCATTGTTGTGCTCTATTTCTGTGGAGATGTAGTTATTTCTTATACAGAGAGTAACTCCACCTCCTCTTGTATTTGGTCTGTTTCTATTAAATAATTTAAATCCTTTTAGCTGTGTGTTCCATTTGTGGATTTCATCCCACCAAGTTTCCATAAAAGTTGCAGTGAATTTCTCTCTAGTATGCAAAAACAAGTTGGCTATTTCTTTTACAAATCAAAGATGTAGCATCTAGCTCAGGGGTATCAAACTGTCGGCCCACGGGCCGAACATGTCACATGGAAGCCACACCCACCCACCCCATTGCCGGCAATGGCAAAACAGCCCCAATACGTTGTGCGAAGTCATGTGACATGGCGAGTTGGAGATGTCTGATCTAGCTTAAGATCAGTCAAGAGGTACTTCTATTCAGATTAAAATATTTATGTGACCATTTCTTCTCCATGGATATCATTATTTACACAATTCTCTAATGTATAACATATTTTTAAAATAAAAAGCCTGACAGCTGTATCATATTTAGAATATATAGTCTTAGCCACATGTATTCATTGTAGTCTTACAAATAGAGCTGTATACAAATCATTGAGTGCTTATGAAAGTTTATTAGCTATCACCCTCCCCCTCAAAAAAAGACCCATTAAAAGAAAATACTTAAAATATGTGTTTGCTGCTCCCTTACCATTTTCCTTGTGGCGCACATCTGGCGGAAACCAGTCAGGAACATACCATTGATAGTCTGACTGTGAAGAACAATAAAACATTATTACAGCAATGTGGACTTCATAGACACTTCAAACAAAAGTTTAGTATAAATGGTAAATATAATGATATTGTGAGGTTTTTCATTAGTCATATCAAAGTAATTTACTCCTAAATTGCTCCCTCTTATTTTGATTAAACAATTCTTCTGATTAAATCCTTCAGCTGTTTTTATTTTTATTCCGGTCTTTTCAATGATAGACCTAGTACAAATGTTGTGTGAAACCTCCTAAATCAAAACAAAATCTATTAATGTTAGCAAATCAAATTTCTGAGTTTTATGAACCTTGAAAAGGAACAGATGAAGACATGGCAAAATGGAATGCAACTGATGCTACCATAAACAGTTAGATCTCTAACAACAGTCAATGTCAGCTGAAGAGGCTAAGAGAAACCTGGTATGCATCAGTTTGACAGGTGAAGGTGTTCCAAAGGGAACTCGTTTGCCATTTGTTACAATTATTTTAAAACATATTGACCTAACAGATGAAATTCTAATCTCCACCTCTGATGGCAGTAAGTTAGGATTTCTCAATTTTTTTAAAAAAAAAAGAACTGTAAGAAAAAATACAGATTTTGCAAAATCATGCAGTATTTCAGATCTCAATTGAAACACTGAAATAAAATGTTAAAAGGCAATGGAGTGGGAGGCACAGATATATTTTGAATTTTCAGAATAACAGGATAACAGAGTTGGAAAAGACCTTGGAAGTCTTCTAGTCCAACCCAGGGAACCCAATACCATTTTCAGACAAATGGTTGTCCAATCTCTTCTTAAAAAACTTCCAAAGTTGGAGCATCAACAACTTCTGGAGGCAAGTTGTTCCACTGATTAATTGTTCCATTATAATCCATTTTCTTCGGTGCTGTCCCAAAACGGCAGAAGGAGTGATCAGCAACAGTACACACATTACAAGTAACACTATCCTTTCAGAATGTCCCTTATCATGTCTCCTTACAACATTCATACTGAAGTATTGTGGTGAAGTCATCCACTTTTTTGTTTGTGGACTTATGTATAGCCCAAAGACATTCTTGGAAATAAGGCTGATGCAAAGGTGATTAATTTACATTGCAACATACCAATCTTCTATTTAAAACTCTTAAAATCAGATCGGAAATGGAAACTGGTAAGCACTGAAAAATTAGTTAGTGAGCAGATTGGAGCTCATAGGTATCAAAGGAGGGGCTACATTTACACGTTCTTCAAGACTAAAGAGCTCAATGCACTTTTGGATTGGTACAAAATGATACTTCTTTTTAACAAAGGCTATAAACAAACAAATGGTTAACTGACTTTTCAAGTAATCTTCGTCTACAAAGTAGGTTTTTTTCAGAACAGTACTTTTCATTATATTCTAAATGTTATGTGCTGTACTACCTGTTTCAAAACTTACTGTTATAATTAGAATTTTCTTTTAACCAGGACACTAAATCAATATAAAGTTGTGATAGACCACTAGACCTAATCCCATGACTCTTAAAACTGGCCTCCTTGTCTAAGACAGCTGAAATTCACAGTCCCTGTCCTTGGTTTAAAAGTGTATACTGATCTGGGACTGTATAAAGATTTATTTGATTTGAATTCATGGTACTTGGATAGATGCAAATATGATGCAAAACTTAATGCTAGACTTAGAAAGGAAAACTACCTTAAAAGGAACAAGCTGCAGAATGATTCCAGTGGCAAAATTATTTCGCGGAAAATTTGTCAACAACAAAGAGATTACCACTAAGCCAAATCTCTTATATTCAAAGTCTTTCTGTATTTAATTTTTATTCAAGAAAAGGATGCTGTAATGTGGTACTTCCCAAACCTGGGTAAATTACCCAAAATTGGGTAACAGATATGAAACAGGTATGATATGAAACTATTACCCAATCACTTCACAGACATTTAAAGAAGCACTTGCTGATAATAAAGGAAAACTTTGGGAAACACTAGTGACAATTATAGAAATATCTGGTTTCATTGAAACTATATTTGCCCAGGGATTATCTTTCTTTTGAGGAAAAACTATGTCTGATCCACATTACTCAAGCAGCTATCAACACAACAGCAGATTTCCTTTAAAGGCCAGCCACAAATTCTAATTATGATATCATGAAAACCATTCGTAACTGTTTCATGATACACATGCACTATAACAGAAGAAGTAACCTAACCTAAACACCTAATGAAGCAATTGTCCAACTGCTTATCTTCTGGTAACTGTTCCTTGAGAAATGCTTTAAAACAGCTTTTGTATGTTCTGTCTATCAAGATCTATTTGAGTCAGCATTGTATTTAAAGGCTGTCAAATAGCCAGTTGTTTGTATAAATTACTTTAAATTAAATGTTTGAATTGGTTGTCATTTTCTTTTAAACACTTCCTACTCATTTAACGCATGACCTTTGAATATTCCTAATTACAGTAAAGTTTTTTCCCCCTGAGGTAAAAAATAATAAATGGGATTGGCCTATTGGTCTGATTTTTAGTACACCGTATATAATCTGGTGTAACACTCAAGTTTAGATATATGGCTTTTTAGTCCTATCTGCCAACCTAGCAGTTCGAAAGCATGTAAAAAATGCAAGTAGAAAAATAGGGACCACTACGGTGGGAAGGTAACAGTGTTCCGTGCGCCTTTGGCGTCTAGTCATGCCGGCCACATGACCACGGAGATGTCCTCGGACAAGCGCTGGCTCTTCGGCTTTGAAACGGAGATGAGCACTGGCCCCTAGAGTTGGAAACGACTAGCACGCATGTGCGGGGGAACCTTTACCTTTACCTTTTAGTCCTATCTACCTAGTCCTAAAAATGCAATAGTCACAACCCAGACTTTCAGCAAGGAAAGCAGGCATTCCCCCTCCCAATTATGGCCAGCCCATGTTCATAGAGAACTTCTGCATTCTAGTTATCTATTCTCTAACTACTGTTTTTCAGGTGTATGAACTGGAATAATAAAGATTACAGTGTGGATATTGTTAAATACTCGGTTCTTGAGGCATTAAGTGAGACGAAGTATTCAAACAGCAAAAGTTTATTTTAACTCAGAACAGAACAGAACAGAAGCAAGCTAATAGCTGCTGCGCAGCTATTTATATGGTTGACCTCTAGGTGGTGACCAATAGGTTTAAAGTAGCAGTTTCCTGCCCCAAACCTAATTATCAGCCTGGAGACATCAAGGCTGGCTTTCAGCAACCATTACAAAACACACAGAAAGTAGGTCAGACTTTAAACAAGCAGTCAGACATTAAGCAAGTGAATTAAAATAGATAAGGCCAATATATTATGCCCCTTCCCCCTAGATAGCACAAACTCTCAACTGTTTTACATAATCTTATAGCTATTTAGGCGGCCTTCATGACCATTCAGAACATCTAGGAGTTATAGGGATCTCCGGTCTACCTGCTTGCCTGCCAGGCTAGGTAGACCTGGGCTCTGATGTTCAGTGGAGTCGCAGTGACTCGAGTCCCTTTGGCAGGCCAGTCCTGGTCGGCCCAAACCAAAGTCCAATTGTGCAGCGAAGTCTGCAGGGCTGTCTCTCAGTTCAGTTTGTCTCTCCTGATCAGTGGAAATAGTCTCTGTGTTTGGAGGAGGCTCTTCTACGACCATGAGTAAGAGTTCTTTCTGAGCGTGCAAACTGCTCTGTTGGACCGCTGTCATGTGGGCCCAGTGTTTGTCCCTCTTGGGAGTCCTGAGCCAGCGACTGATCTACTAGCCGCTGACACAGCTGATCAATGTGCCAGTGAATGACTCGGCCATCTTCCAGGATTACCTCGTAGGAGAGTGGTCCTGACACCTTAACAACCCTTGCTGCCACCCACAAAGCCCCTTGCCTGTAATTCTGGGTCCAAACCCGGTCACCCACTTGTAAGTTTCTTGGTGTCTTTGGCCGTGCAGTGTCTGAGGTGACTCTGTCAGGGTGCAGCCTGTCCAGTCTGGTGATTAAACACCTGCCCCAATGAAGCTCAGCTGGGCTTTTGCCCATGGCAGTGCAGGGTGTTGTGTTCTGGCAGAGTAGAAAATCAGCCAGCCTGTGGTGCCAATCCCCTGTGACAATTTGTTTCACGGATTCCTTGGTTGTGCGGACATGCATTCCGCTTGACCATTCAATGATGGGTGAAAGGGAGCCGACTTGGTGTGCCTTATGAGATTTGCCCTGAGGAAGGCCTGGAATTCTGAAGCAGTGAACTGGGCCCCGTTGTCAGAGACTAAGATGTCTGGAAGCCCATGTGTTGCAAATCATTTCCGCAGCACCTGGATGGTCCTAGCAGTAGTCATAGTGGAAACTGGTACCACGTCTAACCATTTAGAGTGACTGTCGACCACTATTAAAAACAGCTGTCCCTGAAAGGGCCCAGAAAAATCAATGTGGATTCTTGACCATGGTGTGTGTGTGTTCTCCCATCGGTGGACAAGGGCCTGCGGCATCTCCAGTCTGGATTGTTGACACGTGTAGCAACCATGTACTTGGGCTTCAATAGCTTTATCTAGCCCTGGCTACCAGAGGTAGCCCCTCGCCAGTGCCTTCATCTGGACTATTCCCAGATGGCCTTCATGCAGAGACTGAAGAACCCTGGGCCTTAACGAGCTATGGACTATGACTCTGCTTCCCCAAAGAATGCACCCTTTATGAGCTGAAAGCTCATCCTTTCTCATGAAAAAACTTTGAAATTCTGGCCCTGGACATTTGTCCACCCATCCAGTGTCCACTCAAGTTAGCATGCGGCTAAGTGTTTTGTCAGCTGCTGTCTCAGCAGCTACATCTCCAGCATGGAGAGGAGACTCTGGCATGTCCTGTATGGCTAAAATGCGTGCAGCTGGGGCCAGATCTGGCTCCACATGTGGCAAGGGCAATCTGCTAAGGCCATCTGCATGGTCCATTTCTTTGCCCAGTTTGTGAATCAGCCTGTAGCTGTAGGCTGAAAGGAATATAGACCACCTCAGCATTTGAGGAGACAGAATCTGAGGCATCTGCCTGTTCATAGTGAACAACCCTTGCAGTGGCGTGTGGTCTATGAAGACTGTGAATTGGCGGCCATACAAATAGCCATGGAACTTTTTAACCCCGGCCACAATGGCCAAGGCCTCATTGTCAATCTGCACGTAATTGCGCTCAGCAGAAAACAGGGTCCTCAAATAATAAGCGATGGGAGACTGTTTCCCATCAGCCAACAGATGACTCAACACAGTCCCAACCCCATATGGGGATGCATTACACAAGATGCAAACTGGCAACTTTTCACTAAACTGCGTGAGCATCGAGTTCAAGGACAGCAGTGATTTGACTGCCTGGAGACTACTTTCGTGGACATTGGTCCACTGCCACTGAGTGTTTTTGTCTAAGAGCCGGTGTAATGGCTCTGCCACTGCAGCCTTATTTGGGAGGAATGCATGGTAAAAATTAAGAAGGCCCAAGAAGTCTTGAAGCTCCCCTTTGGACCTAGGGCTTGGTGCCTGCTGAATCGCTTTCAGCTTTGAATCCGCAGGATGGATACCATCAGCATCGATGTGGAATCCCAGGAACTCAGTTGACTCTACCCAAATCTTGAATTTCTCTTTTTTAAATTTAAGTCCTGCTGCACGGAACTGCTGAAGGACAGCTCTAAGCCATTCAGCCAGAACCTCTGTAGACTCCCCGGCAATTAGTACATCATCAAAGTAGGGGCAGACCCCTGGAATGAATACACTCACCCCAAACTGTAGATGCTTGACCTTGAAGGCCCCTCAATGGGTCACAATGGTTTGGGCGGCTGCCGTGGCCTTGTCCACCAGCAGCTGTTGATAGGTCTGTGCTAAATCTAATTTAGCAAATACGCGGCCTCCCTGCAAAGATGCCAAAATATGGCTGACAACTGGCACTGGGTACGCGTGCTGTTGAAGTGCCCAGTTAATGGTGCACTTATAGTCAGCACATATGCATACTTCTCCATTGGCCTTGAATGGCATTACAATGGGGGTCTCCCACACCCCACTATTTACAGGCTGCAATACCCCCTGACTGACCAGCCTATCCAACTCTGCATCGATTTTGGGCTTTAAAGTGAAAGGCACTTGACGGGGCTTGACCCGAATTGGCATTACCAGAGGATCAAGCTTGAAAGCTATCGGAGGGCCCTTGTACTCTCCCAGGCTTGGACTGAAAACATCTGTGAACTCTTGGCAGACTGAAGACAAGTTTGCCGCCTGTGTACAGTGAATGCCGGTTACTTGGATGCCCAATGCATCAAACCAATCGAGCTCTATGAGGTTTGTGTGCTGGCCTTCCACCACAACAACATCTAGTGGGCCTGTAAACCCCTTGAAATTCACCAAAAATGTGGCTTTGCCCTTGACCGCCACTCGGGAGTTTTGGAAGTCTGTGAGCAAAATGTTAGATGGTCGAAGTTTGAGCCATCTGTTGCTGCAGTTGCATATGTGCCAGAAAGTTCCTATGGAGATGATGGACACAGCTGAGCCTGTGTCCAGTTCCATTTTGCATGGAACTCCCTGAACCTTGACTTGCAGTCAAAGCTTCTGCTTAAGGGGACGGTGTGCCCAGTGTGGAACACACTCCTTTGGCTGGAGCAGAACCCTACTTGGTGTTGCCCTGGGGCCCCGGTGCCTCTCCTGAATATGTCTTCCTGCTAACAATCCCTCTGGCGACCTTGGCTGATGGGGGCGATGTGGCCTGGTTTTCCACATGCCCAGCATGTTGCTGTTTGGAATCAGCATTCTGCGCATTGCTGGCGGCCTCCGCAACCCATGCACCTAAGGAATGGGACTGCCTTGTCAGCTGGCCTTGGTCCCTTTTCCTGGTGCCTCTGTAGCTTGTCAACTTCGTAGCCTGAGTCGGTGTCTTCCATCCTCTTGACGTCCTCATGGTGGATGGCTTCGGAGTTTGACGCACTTTTGGAGGGCCGTAGCATCTTAACGGCCTCTCCGGCAGCTTCGTCTGCCATGACTTCCTTCAAGGCCTCCTGTAGTGAGAGAATCTCCTTAGCAAAAAAATTTTGTTGGAGCTCTCGATTCCTGAGTCCACAGACTAAGCGGTCTCTTAGTCTCTCTTTCAAATCGGCGAAATTGCATAGTCGGGACACTTGACAAAGGGTGGCAATGAATTCCGTAGACAACTCGCTGCTCAAACACGTGCCTCCACATTATAACTGACAATTTTGGCTTAAAATGGTCTCATAGCTTTTTCTTCAAGTCCACGTAAGTGACAGACTCTAGCGGTACCAGGGTGACCAAGTTCTCGGCGATATCAAAGATGGCTGGGCCGCACATGCAGAGGAGGGTTGCAGCCTTCAGCCCATCTTCACCGACTTGGTTGGCGCGGAGGTAGTTTTCTATGTGGGAAATGTAGGACGCCCATCTCTCCAGGTGTGTCACGTCAAATTCATTGAGCTTCCTGACTTTCACCATGGTGAGTTGCTTTTTTCTCGCATTGCCTTGTGCTGCTGGCTTCTGCGTAGGCCCTAGGATGGATCCTTAGGGCGTGGTGTTCTCCAGCGTGGCTTGCTAGGCAGACTGAGGGGGTGGGGAATGTAGTTCCTGCCAGACTCTGTGCTGGCCTCACTCCCTAGTGACTTCAGGCTGTTACAATGAAGCACCACATCCCAGCTTCGTCACCGGAGTTAAATACTCAGTTCTTGAGGCATTAAGCGATACAAAGTGTTAAAACAGCATAAATTTATTTTAACTCAGAACAGAACAGAACAGAAGCAAGCTAATAGCTGCTGTGCAGCTATTTATATGGTTGGCCTCTAGGCGGTGACCAGTAGGTTTAAAGGAGCAGTTTCCTGCCCAAAACCTAATTATTAGCCTGGAGACAGCAAGTCTGGCTTTCAGCAACCGTTACAAAACACACAGAAAGTAGGTCAGACATTAAACAAGCAGTCAGACATTAAGCAAGTGAATTAAAACAGATAAGGCCAATATATTACAGCTATAGTATTTGTTGATGTGTTTTCATCAGGAAAAGTAGGATTTGGGGCTCTAATCCAGCCTGTTTTTAGATGTTGTGCCTAAATGGACAAATTGCTGAAGTGAGTAGAATTATGGCATCGTTCCCACAGCTAGGCAATTTATATAAGAACTTCAACTAATATCCATTTATCTCAATATTTTCACATTGAAATAAAAAAGGAACTTTCTATGGTTTAACAGCCACCTGGATCAATGATTCTCAACCTTGGCAACTTTATGCTGGTTGGGGAATTCTGGAAATTGAAGTAAACACACATTAGTGTTGCTAAGGTAGAGAAACACTGATCTAGACAATACTAGATGCAAAAAAAATATCCCCTGATTTACTTTAGAGGCAAATAACTAAAAGATATTTTACATTTCATCTAAAAGAGGGAAATCGTAAGCCATTCCATCAGCTCTAGGATAATAACAGCTCAATCAAAATAAACAATTTCTAGTTGGTTTTTCTTTCCATTTTTCCTCCCTCCCTTTTGTTACTCTGTCTAGACTATAAAACTATAAGCAAGTATTGGGATAAATTGCCCAGTGTACCTATTTTAGCAGAGAAGGATAAAACAACATAAATAAAATGAGGATGTGGAGATATAAATATGCAACTAAAAGTATAAATGGTTTTTAATGAAATGCTATGTGAAACTACTGAATATTCAAAAAAACCAAACAGTAATGTGCAAACACTGCATTACAACAAGTAATATCATTTTCACAATTAGGTCTTGAAACTATTTCAAAGAATAAAGAGTCAGAACTTGCATTCAGACTAAACAAAAGTTTTCATGGATAACCAAAAAGTAAATATTAAATGTGAGATACAAAAGAGGCACATAGAAAGTCATAATTTAATGAAGTAACTGTGCTGCATTCCATACGCTAAGCCTATATATTGAGGCCCTTCTAACACTTTTTATGTCTGATGATAAATTGCTTGGCAGATTAAAAAGAAATACATGTTAGATCTGCTTTGATTGTATAAGAAAATGATCATAAAGACTGCAGAAAAGAATACAAAACAGACAAGCAGCAAACAAGTCCACCCTTGAAACTCTCTTGTAAAAAAAGACAAAAAATTGTTTAGAATATATTGCACAGCTCAAAATCCAGATTGTGAAAGCTGTAGGATAAAGGCCAAAATTAATTAACCTTACTTTAAAAACATTAGTAGAAACCATTTTCTCCCAAATTCATGTTAGAAAAACAGTAAAAGTATTATTCAAATTTGGTTTCTATTGTATCAGTGTTTCTCAACCTTAGCAATTTCAAAATATGTGAACTTCCAGAATTCCCAGTCAGAATGTTGGCTTGGGAATTCTGGGACTTAAAGGCCACAAGTCTTAAAGTTGCTTAGGATGAGAAACCTGTATATGTATAAATTTTTAATTTGTCATAAATATATAAGAAATAGAAAAATCTATTTACTCTTGTTGCACAGTTATATCCTAGCAATACATTTTAGGTAAAGTCCCTAAATGTACAACACAGACTTATATTATCCTTTATTGTACTGATGTTAAATTGGTATTTCCCCCTTTATTCTGACAGGTAGAATTTGTTAGGTTTTGCCATTCATTCCTGCAAAGGGAGTCATGTGATTGCATTGACTTGAGAAATAAATAATAGAAACAAGACAAAGATCAGAAATAGACCAGAACATTTCATGCTGCCTTGATATTGACATATACATACATACATACACACACGCTTACACAGATACACATTTACTTTTTTCTTAATATTTGACTGTACTTTATCTCAAATATTCTTAAAATTGATAATGACTCCCCAACCCAAGCCGGGAAACGCTAAAGGAAAGGTTTGCATATATACACCTTGAGAATCTCTTTTACAAAGGGTTGTATAAAATTAACTAAATGGTAGTAAACTAAAACAAATCCTGCCTATAACTTCAAATTGAAAATATTTTTATCTACAATTTATTTATGCTACTATATAGAAATGTACAATTGTTTGCAAAATTAAAATATGCATAAAATAATTTCCGTTGAAGTAGAAATTATATATTCTAACTGAATAGACAGATAACATATATCTGTAGATAGAGAAAAATAAGCATGCTTCTTTTTAATAATCTGAACTTACTTTTTAAAATGATAATGATACAGAAGTACAGCTGTACAAGAGAAAAAATAAGAATAAAATGTATTTTTCTTTTGCCTTCTAGAATTGATGTACAGGAAATGCAGATGGTAGAAATGAGTCCATTACTTATTACATAATAAACTTATCAAATTCCCAGAAGAAAGCAAAGTGATTAGGTAAGTGATGGAAGAGGGTATAATGAAATGATAGCTAAGAAAGAAATGCAAAATAAAATTAAACTGCTGTGTAAGCCACCCAAGAAAGCAGAACTCTTGAAACAGGCATTGTCTCAAAAGGAACTTTATTAGGGACTAGTGACAGCAGGGAATCAAGGCGAGGTCTGAGAGAAAAACCTGCAAAGCAGTATATTAAAAGCAAAATTCAATACTCCTCCTCCCCCCCCCCCAGTGTCCCAGTGTTTATTTGAATCCCAGCCAATCCACAGGTGGCACCATGTTTTGGTAACTCTCTTCTGTGGGCTCCTCAAGGTCGTTCTCGCTTTCCATTTCTTCTGGCTCCAAGCACAAACCGTCTCTCAGATAAGGGAGAGACATTCCATCCCCTGTGGGGGGGAAGGGCATCATAGCAGACAGTGCCAAGCAATCCCAAAAGCTCCGCCCTCCCAACAGAATGGCAGGTCACAAAGAAAGGCTACAGAAGTAGAAAATAGGCATAGGGTTAAAATACATTTCTTTGGGGACCTGACATGCTGGTAGAGTTGCATATTGTTTGACATTACAGAATTCTCACTGAACACTTGCAGAATCTGGTTGTAACATGTTTGGTCTCTGAGCCTTTTTTGCTGACAGAGACTCAGCTTACAGGGGTTGTTGCTGTTTTCTGTTAGCACATGAGCACAATGTTATTCGAGGTTCAGACAATGGCTGAAGTAGGCCACAATTCAGACAAGAAGGAACAAACAACTGCTCCAGGCAGAAATATTTTTCTGTAAGTGCTTGGAAATCTTTTGCCTGTATAAAAATGGACATAAAATGACATTGAAAGAATTATTTTTCTTGGAAAAACATGACACACTTGGATTTCTTGTGTTTATGGCTCGTTGTTTTTGGTTCAGTACAAACTATCTTTAAAAACACTTAAAAATACACCTTAAAAGGGAAGATTTTTTTTTAGTTCCACATTGTCCTCACATGGGGGGGAGGGCATCTTAATTTGCTTATAGATGACTTTATACCCCAATTACCACAGTATAGATAATATACTATACAACTTCAGGTATCTTTATACTGATAATTGGTGTTGTTTTTTGTAAATACTTTTCAAATTTTTATTATCCTAAAATAAGGTCGCAAAGTACTTCCCAGAATTTCTGAATTTAACTTTAAAAGCTTAAATTTGGTTATGACTTTAATTTTCTAAATTTATTATATTATATTTATGGATATACTATTGGAGTTGTATTTTTGATTTTTATATTGCTTTACACTATATATGTTCCATAGGGTCGCGATGGGTTGGACACGACTTCACAGCTAACAACAGCAACATATATGTATGCTAGCCAAATATAGTGCATCACAAAAATATTGAATTATATAAAGAATGATAATGGATTAAAAAAAATAGTTTATTAGGAGCAGTAACTATACAGCTGAATAAGTCAATTTTACCTTAATCATAGTAATATTAAAACTATAGTCTGCAACTTTAAGAGTTGCTAAATAAATCTAAAGCAAAAAACACAAACCTGTTGTTTTACTTGCTTCTGAAGAAGTTGATTTTCTGTCTGAAAGTGTTTAATCTGGGAAGAGGAGAAATTCAGCCAATGAAGTAAAAATATATACTATATAATATGCAGCTATAAAGAAAGAAGTTGCATCTGTAAGAAGAACTATTAAATATTGCATGAAAATGGCATTTAATTATTAAACTTATTAAAAGATGAAATTTTAAAAAGAAACCTTACAGCCTTGTCTCAATAAGCATTTGTCAGTATCTTGCTGGGTTTCAGAGGAACACGGGCCTCCATCCAATAAGGAAGCAAGTATTAGTTGTGTACCAACAAGACTTCATGAAAAGATACCGTATATCTCTGCCAAGAGAAGTCAGTTATTGAAAAGCAAATTTCAGAATTGTTGAAAGGAAGACTTCTTGTGCCCTCTAGTGGTCCTTTTGCTGCATCATTTAATAACTCAGAAATGTGAAACTGTGTAATGTTAATAAAAGATATATTGCTTCTTATAATAAAGCCCTTAGTCAAGAGCAGTCACTTCAATAAACGACTAGCTTAGGTTGAATATAAGGTGAAAATCTATTAACCATTTGACTGGGATGGTAGAAGTCTCCTTCCTATCTTGAGCAGAAGGTTGGACTAGAAGACCACTGAAGTTCCTGCCACCCCTATGATTCATGTTTTATGTTCTAAATGCAATGTAATAGCACGGATTACTCAGAAGGGCCATAAAAATTTCCATTTATCAATGATTTCAAGAAACGGTTGAACAAAGTCCTGTCAAAGATGTCTTAGGTACAGATAATCACTGATTCAACTCATTTCTCTAATACAATACAGAGTGCATAAATCATTTGTATTTATGAACTGCTTTATTGAAAAAGTATTTATTATATTTCACATTATACCAATATCACAAGCAGATATTGTTAAACAGACGCAGTGCTGTACTGTCACAGTACAAGTTCCACCCTTCAGTAAATGTATGCAATGTCCTGATGCCTGCAAAAAAGGCACAGAGCTTGTCTCATACTGATACAATACCATTCATGGTATCTGATTCCTGTCTGGAATGATTTCATCCAAGGTGAGGTTCTCACATAAAATATTATGTCAGTTGCTGATATACTATTTGTTGGGTTATCCTGGAAGTGAGAAACTAAGAATAAAGTATGTTTTGGGAATGATACTTTTGTTTCGAGACATACCTGAAATTTTAATTTGTTCAGCTGGAACTCTGATTGCTCATTAAGTTTTTGCAAAAGTTTCTTCTCTTCACCGAATCTCTCTCTTTCATATCTTTCCTTTTTCAAGTCTTCTTCATAAATCTGAATCTACAATTGGCATTATTTAATGTAACAGCTCTATAAGCACATTATTAATTAAAAAGAGGCACAAAAATACAAATTTGTTTACTTCTGTCTATAGGGTATAAATGTTACAAATCTTTTTTATTATATTTCATAAACATTAGAATATAAATTAACCTAACAGGAAAAAGGAAAGGGAAATAACAGAACAAGTTTAAAAGTGATAAAAATACATCAAAAATATAAAACAAAAATGATTTTCAAACTTTTTCCAGTGCAAAGATCTTCAAACATGTTTGATATTCACATACCTTGCAGCAGTCCCTCAAGTCAGTTTTATCCCAAATTGTATTATTCTTATTTGAAGTTTTATTGTTTAGTCCTTTTTAGTGCTTTTCACTCACTTTCACCAGTTTTTTTTTTAATTAACATCAAAATCAGTTTCCTCATCTTTTAATATGTAACATATCATGATGTTTGATTAATAATAATGAAGTTGGTAGGGACCCTGGAGGTCATCTAGTCCAAACCCCTGCTCAGACAGGAAACCCTATACCATTTCAGACAAATAGCTGGCCAGTCTCTTCTTAAAAACGTCCAGTGTTGGAGCATTTACCACTTCTGGAAGAAAGTTGTTCCACTGGTTAATTGTTCTAACTATCAGGAAGTTTCTCCTTAGTTCTAGGTTGCTTCTCTCCTTCATTAGTTTCCATCCGATGCTTCTTCTCCTGCCTTCAGGCGCTTTGCAGAATAGCTTGATTCCCTCTTCTTTGTGGCAGCCCCGGAGATATTGGAACACTGCTATCGTGTCCCCCCTCGTCCTTCTCTTCATTAAACTAGACATACCCAATTCCAGCAACGGTTCCTTGTATGTTTTAGCCTCCAGTCCCTTAATCATCTTTGTTGCTCTTCTCTGTACTCTTTCTAGAGTCTCAACATCTTTTTTACATCATGGTGATCAAAACTGGATAGGAGCATTCCAAGTGTGGCCTTACCAAGGCATTGTAAAGTGGTATTAGTGATCTCCAATAAGGGCATTTGCAATAACGCATGGGGAAAAGTCAAGAATAGTTACACAGTCAAAGTTCTGCCCCTTTTTAAAGTGTGTACATGTTTTAATCCTGTAGTCACGGTAACCTGTCAGCCCCATAGATGGTGCTGTTTCCATAATTTTCATAATTAAATGAATATTGAAAAGAATTATATTCTGTCTACTCATACCTGTTCCCAGAGAAGTTCGATTTGCATTCCCATCTCTTCTTGGTTGCATTTTCTGTCCAATGCCTCAACATGATATCTCTGTGAGGATGCATTTTGATGTTTCAAGATATCCAAAAGGGATTTAACCCCCCCACCCCACCCCAAAAGCAAAAGGCAAACAAATAACAATAAGAGACATATATATATATTTCTCCCCAACTAATCCAAAATCCAACTGACTTAATGTCATCTGCATGCCAAGCAACTGAGGATTATATCTCAGTCCAATATGGAAACTTAGTCAAACCACATTGTGGCAGATGTACTAGTTCTTACACTTAATTTTAGCATAAGTTATTTTATTTTTTAGATAATATTTTATAAAATACTATTAATTATAAACAAATTTCAGCATTGAAATAAAAAAGATTTGAGGGCTCATAATCATGGGCAACATCCACAAATACATTTGAATTCAAAAAAGGTAAAGACAAACACTGTTCTCACAAATACAGAATCACAAACTAAACTATTGTTGGCAATTTTTTTGTTCTTTAAGCTTCCAGTTCTATATGCTGAGTCTCAAAGATCCTTAGATTATAAATAAGAATTTTAATTATACTATTTGACTTTTTAAAATCTCATTTTGTTTCCTCATCTACACATCATTACAAGTTTATAGTGAACCAAATCTAAAAACCTTTTTTTTTTTGGTAATTTTCTGACCCCTATTTCTTAGCTGTAAGCTTAGAACACTTGGAACACTATTCAGGAAATGTTTCAGGTTAAGCAGGAAACATATATTTTTATTTAAAAATACATTCATTGTTTTTTGCTGCCTTCTTGATGGAAATATATTTATTTACTGCCAGTGCTACATATATGTAACATCCAGATAGCTATTGGCTTCTAGCTGTTCATGACCAAAAATTTACATATTAAAGTAGCTGCTGCTTTCTACGCTAAATAGAAAGGAAGATGACCTTGATGGAAATGTGCAAGACCAATACCTGTACCAGGGGTAGGCAACCTTGGCTCTTTTATGACTCGTGAACTTCAACTCCCAGAATTCCTGAGCCAGCATGGCTCAGCTTGGAAACTCTCCCTTTCCCCTCAGCATGGCTGGCTCAGGAATTCTGGGAGTTGAAGTCCACAAGTCATAAAAGAGCCAAGGTTGCCTACCCCTGACCTATACAAAGAAGCACATCAGAACGGCTCACTGGACCATAATGAACGGGATGTAATGGTTTGTGGAAATTATTGTGAGGAACAAGGGGAAGAAATGCTGTCTAGAAAATACTCAGTTAATAGAAGGAGGAGCCCCCAATCTCAATTGTCAGAGGAAGGACCCACTCTAATAATTACTCAGGTAGTTAAAAGTGGCATGGGAAGTTTGTACCTTCATAGTTGCAATATTCTGTTAATTTGCCTTACAAAAAAGTAGAAAATTAGCTTATCTAATTGTGTTCCCTATCTATCTAGTTTACCAGGGAGGCTAGTAGGCAAAATCAGACTCTATTATTATAGCCAATCACAATAAAGTAGTTCTAGTCTCCGTATGCAGTTAATTTCCTAGTCTGATCTACTACGTGAGCTTGACTCCAAATAATTTTTAAAAGGGATTCCATATATAGTACACATTTCTATTGTAGATAAAGATGATTAAAGCACAAGTGTTTGAAAAACTCATCGTCCAAGAGGAGCTGTCCCACTAGATTTAATTATGTTTCCTTTTCCTTATTCTTTTACATTTTTTTATTCTTATCATGAATGATAATAGCATGATTACTTTGTATATAGGCATGATAATCCACATACTATACAATGAAATATTGCCAAGTAGATAAGAAAGATGCATTTTTAACATAAATATATGAATACTAAAACAAGAAGAATCCTACCTTGTTGAGTCGATTTATTTCATATTCATAAAACATCTTCTTTGTGCTTGTAAGGGTAGTTTCCGGTTTCAAAAAACTGTTCTCTTTCCTCAATGTGTTCTTGTCTTTCTGGAACAAAAAATATATAAATACATTGATAAAGTACAGATAATTGAATCTGTCCCCTTTCCCTAACAGATTATTATATGTTTTTATGCTGAACATTTCAGAAAAAAATAACATAAAATTGATGCATAGCATATCCTTGAAACAGTAAAGAGTGATAAAACTGTATTGATTTCTTTTTGGGCTTTCTGTGGCCCATAGTGCGGCAAACTCACCTCCCGCCAAAACATGGCCTGCCTTGCCCGGAAGCCACCACCTGGACGGCCACCGGGTGGCAGCAAGGAGATGGCCCGGCTTCCCCTTGTCACTGCTGGCCATCCCGGCTCTGCGGCCCAGTGCCTCCCCTCTCCCCTCAGCTCGTAAAGTCGGGGTTGCGCCTCGTGTGTCACAGGTAATGGCCGGTTTCGTCATCTTTGCCTCCAGCTGAGATGACTCTGGGCAAGGCGGGCAGCGCTTCGGTGGGAGGTGAGCGCACTGCCAGGGCTGAGACCGAGAACAGGCGTGGATCTCCAGCCACGACCCTGGCCTTATGAGCTGTGGGGGGAGGGGGTCGCTGGGCCGCAGAACCCGGACAGCCAGCAGCGACAAGGGGAAGCCAGGCCATCTCCTTGCCACCACCCGTGGCCATCCGGGGGTTCTGGGCATGGGTGGCTGTCCTGCCCTACTGGGCACCCCTCCACAGCCTTGGTCAGGAAGCCTCCAATGGGGCTCTGTCCTCCACGCAGAGCAAGGCTGCAGGCCAAGGACCATGTGGTGAAAAGAAGGTTAGAGTTGAGGAAGTGGTTGGATTTATCTGCTACATGCATGCCTTACTGGGAGGGGATAATCTGTGCCTCTAAAGGAAAAAAAAAGAAAGAACAAGCTCCAACTTGGCGGAAGGCAGGAGGGAGACGCTAATGTGCTGCAGCAAGCTTGTTTCGCGAAAGGCGGCTGCTCCTTTCTGGTTGTTTTTCTTTCCAACCCCCTCCGAAGCCATTTGCCCCTTAGGAGAGACCCTCTCTTGGGCTGTGTGGATGCAGCTTGTGATGGAAAAGCTGCAGCTCGAATTTGCAAAACCAGTTCGGCCTCTTCTACCGACTGCCGAAGAAGACTCTTTGGGATTTGCTCTTTAGAGAAAATTTCCCAAGTAATTAGTTGCAGGGCAGGGGGGTACAGTGTAAGCAGACACCCCTTTGAATGTTTGTGTTGGGAAGGTGAACTGTTTTGGGTGAACAAGTTGGGCTGCCTTTCGTTTGAGGACCAGGATTTTGCAACCTCTTGGTGAGAGAGAAGGCAAAGAGAAGCAAACTTGGCTTCTCAGATCAGACGACAGCTGGAGAGCAAAGGTTGGGGGGAGGTTTTGCCCTCTGGAATGGGTTTTCCTTTAAGATTTCTCTGAGCCTCCCACGCTACCTTATGGATCAAACTTAGCAGGGAGGTGCCTTC
This sequence comes from Vipera berus, assembly GCF_964194415.1. Taxonomy (NCBI): domain Eukaryota; kingdom Metazoa; phylum Chordata; class Lepidosauria; order Squamata; family Viperidae; genus Vipera; species Vipera berus. The sequence continues at coordinate 40,152,809 of NC_138209.1, read as the reverse complement.
ACACGGATTTCCAATTCAAACATGTAAGTTTGTGCCCGTCCCCTTTCTTATCCTAACTTGGCTTGCATAATGGAGTCCATTTGCATTTTGCAGAAGCTTGCGAGGGGGGGGTGAGGAGGAGGACACATGTGTTTGCACCTTGGAGAAAGGGAGAGAGAGAGGAATGAAGGAGGGAAGGGGGAAGGAAGGAAGGAGATGGGAATGAGAAGGAGAGGAAGGCACATGATCCTGGGGATGCTAAAACAATCATAAGTGAAAAATGGTCATAAGCCACTTTATTCAGTGCCTTAGTAACTTTGAACAGTCACTAAGGTAACTGTTGTAAGTTGAGGACTACTGTACTTTATCACTTTTTTTCCTTTTTTGGGAGGGGGTGGTCATCAAGTTTTTGACCGCTTGCTAGGCGACTGGAAAAGCCCCGAGCTAGAGTACTCAAGATTGGAGCTGCTTTCTTGCAGGTATTTGGAATGGCATGGGACCCACAGGTTGTGCAAAGTTAAGTGAGGAAGTTGGTTACAGCTTATTAGGAAAGATAAAATAGAAAACCAAGAATGCTTTATTAACCATTCTTCGTCCAGATTTTATATCATTTTCATCTGCTAGTACAGCCATTCTGCTCCAGATTTCTGTTATTTTCAGCATCTGGTAAAATGAATGAGTACTTTTCCAACAAACCTGTAAAATCCAAGACACTGGTTCCATTGTGTAATTCCCCCCTCATACAGTAGTGGCCAAAATTGTGGAAACCTTTTGGGAAAAGTGTACAGTAGAAATGCCACCTTTGGTTAAGTTTCCACCAATTTTTCTTCTAATTTCTTTATAACTGTAGCCTTGTTCACTTAATAATTCTATTTTACATCGCTTTCTGGGTGACCAGTCAACCATTACTTTAATTTTATTACATTTTACAAGCTCACTAAATGAAAGAACACAAAAAAACCCAACCAATTTGATAGCAATCACATAACACACTGACAAATGTCCTCCTCTCAGCTTCCATACATGACAACAATAATTGAATCCTACTGTGATCTGATTGGCTCATTGTCAAAACAAGATGATGAGCCTCCTGCCAACTGTCCCACCCGCCAGAGACCCCCTGGATCTCCCCCAACCCTGCCCGGCCCTCACAGGCATCCTTCCCCAGGAGAGACATCAAGGTGGCCACGCCCACCCTGGCACGCCCAACCATGCTGCCATGACTACCATAGCCACACCCACTCAGTGGCCATGCCCCTGGCACCTGGCGATGCATAAACAGGTTTTGGGTTGCAGTTTCGGCACTCGGTCTCAAAAAGGTTCGCCACCACTGGTATAGGCAGTGTTGTTTTTTTGTCAGAGAACGCACTGGAACAGTGTTCCGGCAACTTTTTTCGACGGAGTTTGTGGGACTAAAAAAAGTTCAGTCAGACCTTCAACTTCTTGTGGAAAAAAAAAATCTTGCAAGGAGTTGGAAGGTCTGACTGAACTTTTTTTAGTCCCATAAACTCCATTTCTCTGCAGCAGAAGAGAAACACGCCAGAGCTAGAAAGCAGGTTAGCAAAGAAATGCTTTCAGGAAGAGGGAGGAGCTGCACCAGAGGAGAAGCGGCAGGAAACGAGGCTGCCATTTCCAGAAGGGAGAGGGGAGATGCAGGGTAATGCAGTGCAGCAAGCAAGTGCTGTATGTACTCTGTCTGCATCCCTGCACAGAGCCTCTGCGTTCTCAGTTCTTGGAGAGAGGCAGTCAGGGAGGCTTGTCTGCCCGGTCAGGGCACAAGCCACGGGAGAGTTGGTGGAGGACAAGGATGTGGAATCTGCGCCCGAGCAGGTGATCTGTGGGGTGAAGCTTTAAAGAAGCCCCTCCATGGGTGCACAGCAGCAGCGGAGCCATTCACCATCACTCCCCCCTGGCTCTGAAAGGGCAGAGGGAAACAAGGCCTATCCCGCTCATCCCATCCACTTTAGTGTGGCAGTCTGGCTCAGGACGGGATCAAGGAATGGCCTGCGGGGGAAAAGGGGCTGAGTTCTGGCACCTTTTTTCTTACAAAAAAAGCACTGGATATAGGGTTTCCAGCTTGAGCAGGAGGTTGGACTAGAAGACACTCCAAGGTCCCTTCCAGCTCTCTTCTGATTGAAGTAGAAACTGCAGCTTTACATTTGCTTCTAGCATGTACTGTATTCTGAACTGAAAATGTGAGATGATCTCATGAGGTCGATGGATCGTTAAGGTGCTTCCAAGTAAAAGGCATCACGCAGAGATGCAATCATATTAGCTTTATTCAATGATAGATTAAAGAGAAAGAAATACTTGGCATGAAGGCATTCATGCCTGCATGTGAGAGAGAGCAAAAGAAAAGAAAGCAAGCTAGCATAGCATAACTGGAACAGAACAAGAACTAAGCTGAAGAGAATCTGAAGAGAAACTAGAACAAAGAGCAGCCCCTCGTGCAGAGGTATTTATGGGGGGTCTTGGTCCCTCCCTGACCATAAAACTCTCGCCAATGGGGCTGTAGGGGTCTGAGACCCCTGGCTCATCAGTGGAAGCAAAGAAGCCTCTTTGCTTCCATCTGATGACCCTTTTGGGTAACTGCCATGGCTGGCATTAAACATCTAACAATTCCCCTTCTTGCCAGCCAATGACAGGGACCAGTGAATGTGTGTGAGGGGCGAGCAGGTGTCATAGACATGCATAAAAACATTCAGAAGGCCAAACACAAACACTTACACAGAAGGTTGTGCCGGTCAATGGGAACAGGTTTGGTGAACAGATCAGCTATCTGGTCAGTTGTGTGACAGTGCTCAACATGTATAAAACCCTCTTTGGTAAGCTGCCTGACATTTTTATAGCGTATGTCTATGTGGCGAGACCTAGATCCTACTGCATAAGCGCCCGAGATTGCAATTGCGGCTGTGTTGTCCTCTAGAATTTGGATGGGCAGAGGAGGAGATGCCCAGATGCTTGTTATCAGATCATTGAACCAAATCAAATCATTGGCCGTGTCTGACAGGCTGGCATATTCAGCCTGTGGAGCAAGAAATAAATTTTTGCTGCCTAACATGCCAATGAATAGGGCAGCCATTTAGCAATATGAGGAAACCAGAGGTGCTCCGTCTACTTTTGGTGTCGCCAGCCCAGTCTGCGTCTGAGTAAGCGGAGAGCTGGGCCGTCTTCCCCTTCTCTGGTTCTAGCATAAGGAGAGCATCAGCTGTGCCCTTAAGGTATCTAAGTACCCTTTTAACAGCAGTCCAGTGGAATTCCTTTGGGTGTTCCACGTGCCTGGACAATAGATTCACAGCTAAAGCTATGTCAGGTCTGCTCCAATTGCTGATGTATAGCAAGGAGCCAATCACAGATCTGTAAAGCGTGTTATCTGTGAACTCAGGACCGTCCTTATGAGTGTGGTTGTAAAAGTCGCTTTGCATTGGGCTATGCGTAGGATTAGATTCTGTCATTTTGCATTTGGCCAATAATTCCTCTATCTTTTCTTTTTGAGATAGAGCGAACCCCCCCTTATTGGCCAAAATATGCACACCCAAGTACTTGTCAACCCGCCCCAAAGACTTCAGAGTAAACTTTTCTTCCAGGGCCTTGGCAAATTCATCACACCCTTCCTTGTCAGGCCCTACATATAATAGGTCATCCACATAAACTAACACCCGTTCTGTGGTACCCTTGGAGTTGCGTGTGAAGACACATTCATCTGCATGGGATGCAGTGAAACCAACTCGTTCTAAACTCTTTCTAAGACAGTCATACCATAATTTCCCTGACTGCTTGAGGCCATATAACCCTTTGTGGAGCAACCATGTATTTCCCCCTTCTTGCTGGTAGCCAGGAGGAGCCCTCACGTAGATCTGCCGGTCCACGTTGGCGTGGAGGTAAGCCGTCTGGATGTCGAATTGGAAGACTTCCTCTCCCAGAGCGGCTGCAGTCACGAGGGCGGCCTTGACGCTCTCTGCCCGGACGGTTGGAGAGTAGGTCTCGGCGTAGTCCTCCATGTAGCGCTGAGCGAAGCCCTGAGCTACCAAAGGGGCCTTATACAGGTAGAGGCCATTGGCAAGTGGTTTGGCTTTGTAAACCCACCTTGTGCCAATGACTTTTCTCTCTTTTGGTGGTTGCTGGGGGGTGAAGACCTTGAGTTTCTTTAAGCTCTGCATCTCCTTCTCCATCGCGAGCTGCCATTTCTCCTGCTCTTCGATGGGCAGCTCCTGGATGTCAGAGAAGGATTTTGGGGTGACCACAACGCTGTTGACAGACGCGATGTGGCCAATGTCAATTCTCTTTGGTGGGATTCCTTTGTTGGACCGCTTTGACCTCCTTACCTTCTGCCACTCACCGCCCTTTTCTTCCGTGGGTCTCTGAGGCGTCGCTGGGGGTGAAGACGGCGTGTCTTCCTCCATGGGACTGGACGCATCTTCGTCTTGTTCCTCACTTTCGTCGGTGGCAGGGTATGTGGTCGTCTCAGGTGATGTCGTGGTCGGTGTGTCCTTGCTGGGTCGGTTGGCATATGGGCTTAGATCATTCGAGTGGATCTGGGTCCAATTGGAGTCCTCTTCGAAAGAGGCAGATTGGGAAGTCACAGGCCTGCCCCCTTCTCCCAGGAAACGATAGGCCTTGGAGCCAGGAGCATAGCCCAAGAACCTTAGTCTCTGTGAGACAGATCTCCCCTTCTTCCGCAGCTGCTTGGGGATGTGCACCCATGCGTAGGAACCAAACACACACAAATGTCCCAGATTTGGTTTCCTACCGTGAACCAGGAAATATGGGGTCTGGTTCACAACACTGCTCCAGGTGCGGTTTAAGGTGTAATTGGCGTAGTGGACTGCCTCCCCCCAGTATGATTCTGCGACTCCAGCGTCTGCAATCAGACTACGCATCATGGTTTGCAGGATTCCATTTCTTTTCTCAGCTACGCCATTCTGAGCGGGGGTGAATGGTGCAGTAAGAAAATGGCGGATGCCCTTACGCCTTACCCAGTCCTGGAACTTTCGGGACATGAACTCAGCCCCGCGATCGCTCTGCAATTGTGTGATCTTGGTCTTGTACTGGGTCTCTATAAAGTTGTACAGTGACTTTATGGCATCAAAGGCTTCGGATTTTTCTGTGAGGGTATACACGTGGCCGTATCGTGAAAAATCATCAACGGCAGTGAGAAAATACTTTTTCTTTCCTAGGGATGGTGTAAAAGGCCCAACCAGATCAACATGTACTAGTTGGTACGGGTATTGAGCCTTACGCAATGACACCTTTGGGATAGGGGCAGCCTTCCTCTTTGTTTTCTTGCAAATGGCACAGTCCAGAAACACGTCACAATCCTTGAGCTGGACTCCCTCAGCAAATTCTCCCATCTTTTTAACTACAGGGAAGCTCGCATGACCTAATCTTCTGTGTAATAGATGGGCACACTTATCGTGGAGCGGCTTCCCCACTGACACCCTCTTGGCTCTAGTTGCTTTGAGTGGTGCTGTAGGTGCCTGCTGAGATTCAGGTTCCTTGCCCACACTGCCCTTGGAAAGCCTTGGGGCCCCTTCTGAGGTGGGTGGGCTCTCAGGAGAAAAATATGGTAAGCCATTTATGACGGCAATATTTCCAATGACCCTCTGGTTCCGGGTGACATGACCTCCCCCCTTTCGAAATAAAACTTCCACCTTGTCATCGTCACATAATTTGATAATGCTTAATAGGTTGTTGGCAATGGAGGGGGCATGTAAAACACCTTCAACTTTTCCAAGTCCAGGTACAGAAACAATGCCCTCCCCAACAACTAAAGCTTTATCACCATTTGCCACTTTGACAGATGAGTTAATTTTCTTTAACCTTTTAAAACCTTGACTCATATTAGTAATGTGAGAAGAAGCTCCAGAGTCCAGTAACCATAAGTCAGTGGAGCTATCAGCCTTTGTTGTGGGGGTGAGGGAACAAGTATGCAGAAAATTTCCCTTGGTATTTCCTTTGCCCCTGCCACGCCCCCTTTCTTTCCCTTTGCCCCTTACTTGATTGGGACCACGTTTGGGTGCTTGTTGTTGATGGGGGCAGTCTTTCTTGAGGTGCTCCTCAGAGCCACAGATGAAACACTTAAGTAGAGCATTAATTTGCTCTGAGTTGTGGCGCCCCCTTCTGGCTTGCTGAGTGGTGACTCTGGCGTATTCTCCTGCATCTCTTCTCCTTCTATCTTCCTCGATGAGTCTCCCTGTGAGGTAGGACAGATTTATGTCTTCCCTCCTGGCCGCTTCGAGTGAAACAATGAAATTGCTCCAACTCCTGTCCAGGGAAGCAATAATGACCGCGACCATGTTTGCATCAGTTACTGGGTAATTTCTGGACATCAATTCTGCCCTGAGTGCCTTTAATTTTGCAAGATGTTCAGGCATGCTGGCACCAAACCTCAGTCTGGTTGTATAAAACTCAGTTGTATGTCTGGTGATGGAACCAATGGTATCGCTGTTGAATAAATTGTATAATAACTTCCAAACTTCACCAGCTCTGAGTCCTACTGGAATGCTGGAGAACAAGTTATTATCCAGCAAACTGAGCAGAGTGGAGTAAGCCTGCCGGTGTCTCCACTCTTCTCGGGGTCCCCACGGGAGAGGAGGTGGTTTCTGAACCATTTCTAGAGTCCCATTCTTTAAGAGATATACCTGTATATCTCTACTCCAACTGTTGTAATTCTCCCCCCCAAGTTGCAGTTTTTTAAAGTCATTCGGAAGATTAGATGCTGGGGAAAAATCCCTCTCAGTTCCGTTAGCATACATTTCAGAGGTGTCCATCGACATAAAAGGTAAAGGGAAAGGGATCCCTCTAGTGGTCGAGGAGGGAATTTTTCCTTGATTATTTGTTAAATCCATCTGGGCATGCTCGAGATTCTTCTCTTCCCATGATGCATGGGGGGGGCGGAGCCCAGATTTGCCAGCCTGCATTTGAGTCTTTGTTTTATGCTGCATTGATTCCTCCTAAGGATTACAAGTTGCCTCCTGGCAGGATGGAGACTGGATGGCACATGGATTGCCTGAATTGCCTGATTTGCCTTGAGAAGCCCATCGCTGGTCCTGAAGACCTGAAGAGAAGGTGGGAGGCCGCAGGGGTTGATTGTTGGGAGGCTCCAGGCTGGACCCCTCCCGGCAGTTGGGCCCTGGGGAGAGGGTAGGAGGCCTTGGAGGGAGGCTGGTCGCTCCCGATGTCTTTTTGGCCTCCAGGGCTGCAGCTAGGACCTGGATGGCTGTTTCAAGTGCTGCTGTATTTGTATCAGCCTCGGCTGGACAGACCTCATCGCCATCATAGGACTTTAGGCTTTGTGGTGGGGAGGACCCAGGAATTTGCATGCTACTTTGGCCGGATGCCAGGGATTGCTGGCCTTCCAGGCTTAGTTGAGGCCTGTCTTTGTTAGACCATGTGGGGTTACTGGGGGCCGCCATCTTGTTTCCTGTGCCAGACCATGTGGGCGCTCTGGGAGCAGCCATCTTGTTTCCGCTTGCCCCAGGAAGCTGTAGCTCACAGCTGGGCGGGGGGCTTCGTGCCAAAAGCCCTGGGGTCCCGGGGTCACTAAGGGTGGCGGGCGCCATATTTGAAGGCCTCGTGGTTGCTAGGGAAAGACTCACCAGGTGTTCAGAGGCTTCCTGCACTGGTGTCCCCCTCTTTTGCGTTGTAAGTAGCTTTACAAGCAGCTCTTCACGTTCCTGTGCAGTCATCTTGCCCACGCGGCGTTTGGCTTCAGCCAGGTCTGTTTCTGCAGCATCTGGGCAGTCTTGGGCAGTCTGCAAGCCTTCCATGCTTTCCTCTGTGGCGTTCAGGGGTAGAGAGGCATGTGAAGGGGTCCTAGATGCTCTGCTGGATCCTCTGAGAGAATGGAGGTCATCTGTGCTCTCACCTGGAACGGAGTTTGCTTCAGGGGCTGAAGGCTTGGCTGTAGGCAGGGATGCTGTCTTTGATCGAAGACTTCTGGTCACAATCGGAGAGATCCTGCCATCTGTTATAAATGGATTTGTGCTGGATCTTCCAGACATCTTGTAGTATAGTCGCTGGCTGGCTTGGAAGCGTTCCCTTAAACCATGCTCTGGCTACCAACATGTGAGATGATCTCATGAGGTCGATGGATCGTTAAGGTGCTTCCAAGTAAAAGGCATCACGCAGAGATGCAATCATATTAGCTTTATTCAATGATAGATTAAAGAGAAAGAAATACTTGGCATGAAGGCATTCATGCCTGCATGTGAGAGAGAGCAAAAGAAAAGAAAGCAAGCTAGCATAGCATAACTGGAACAGAACAAGAACTAAGCTGAAGAGAATCTGAAGAGAGACTAGAACAAAGAGCAGCCCCTCGTGCAGAGGTATTTATGGGGGGTCTTGGTCCCTCCCTGACCATAAAACTCTCTCGCCAATGGGGCTGTAGGGGTCTGAGACCCCTGGCTCATCAGTGGAAGCAAAGAAGCCTCTTTGCTTCCATCTGATGACCCTTTTGGGTAACTGCCATGGCTGGCATTAAACATCTAACAGAAAATGTGCTGAATATATGAAGTAAAGAAAGCTGGTAAATGTATTACTGTGTCTACCTCACTTTTCAAATTCTTTAAACTATGTGTGATCATAGAAATTAGGGAAACAAATAATAGAAAATATATGTTGCTTATGGTACAGCTGAGTTGAATTACTAAGTCAGACACACAATCAAATAAACAACAGCCTAATCAAGGAACTACTAAGGAGAAAAAACACCTCCCTCAATACTAATAGGCCAAGCTAACAGAGAGAAAGCTCCACTGCCTTCTAGTTCCTAGAACTAAAACTGGGTAGCAAAATGTCAGGAATAAAACAACTAAGCTCAGAGAGCACCAAGTATTCAACATTACGGCAACCATTTTACTAGCATTATTTTTGACAGGATTCCTCAAATATTCTGGCCTATGCCCATTAGAAAGTAAGAGGTTATGGAAACTCGCAAAATGGTTTCTATGAATGTAGCCAGCCATTATTTGTTCATCTACCAGAACACAAACATTATTTCCCCTTCACCCAGCTTCCCCAAGCACATTCTACCATATTAGCTTACCTCTATTTTTCTAAGGGGTAAACTTCTAAACAGAACACTGCAACAAGCCATTATCATTTTTGTTTTCTAAGTGTATCTGTACAGAACCCAGAGGCTTTACCAAAAATAAAGATGACACGAAGTTGTATATTTGCTGTGCAGCATGCTAATTTGCAATTAAACTATAGATTAAAATTATTTCACTTTTAAAACAGTTATTTTTAATTATTGAAAATAAGTTGATCTTCTAAAAATATAATACATTGGTAAGATGCCAAAGAGTGCACTAATCTCAGTAGGTGCAACATTGCAGACCCAGATTTTAGCGCAAAGTGGATTAATAGAATTGAGTAATCCCTGCCACAAAATAGATTGTGAGAAATATTCAGGACATTTGTGTATTTTGTCCCACAAATCATGTGATAAACATTTAATACATTAGGTTTGTAGTACCGTCAATGTTAGGAAATATACTTGGAGGTATGTCGCTTAAGGTATGTGTGATAGGGAAAAAACATTTTGAAAACTCTGCCAGGCAATAATCAAAATGAAACTGGTTCTGAAGCTCCTTATGAGAATTCCATTCTGCAAGAATTCAGAGCCATGACAGAGGCTGAACTATATTTATGGATGTTCAGATATATCAAGCTTAATCTACTGATTCTTTGAATCTTTTTGAGCAAGATTTCAAAAAGCTTGGCTCCCATAGTCATCAACCAAGACAAATTGGGGAAATAACCTTTAAATGATGTGTCAGGAATCAAACCTAATAAATAGATGCATAAGTCACACTTGTTAAAGTGTACATCAGAAGTTTCACTCAAAAAAAGAGAGGGAGGAAGAGAGGGAGGGAGGGAGGGAGGAAGAGAGGGGAAAGGAGAGAAATAGTCTGTAGAAATGAATAAACTGTGCATTAGCACCTATAAAAAAGGAGCTCATTTATGAAAGGTCATCAGCTCATTGTGTATCATACACCCAAATTATTGTTAAACAAAGAAACAGACACACTTCTTTCCTTCCTTCTAAAAGAAGGCTAAAAAAAGAAGGGAAGAGAAACAGGAAAGAAAGAGGAATGGGAAACAAAACTGGATCAAAATCAGATAGAGGGAAGGAAAGCAAACTGCAGCCCTGGTTAGGCATTACAAAAAGAAATAAATTCACTGGAAAGAAACAACTTTCAAGTAACAGCTACTCCTCTGACTAATTCATAATGGCATCTACACTTTCCAACTGCAGGATCTGTGATTATTTGGCAGCGTCTTTTTATTCCTTTGTTTTCAAAACCTTCTTCTTTGATTAGCATTGAATATAAAACCACATGAATTCCCAGGGAGAAAAACTGTGTCTTCCTATGGGGTAATACTGTATTTTTAAAAATTGACTCTTCCTTTGAAATTAAGTAAGAATAATTAACGTTACCTTGTCTTAGGAAAAGTCCACAATATTGCACATGAACTCTTTAACTTGTTCTTTCATTTCAAACCTCAATGAAAGTTAATACATTTTAGCTATTATTTGTTCATTTGTACATTGTTCAATTCAAATTTGGCCTTATGTTGTTCAATTTCAGTTATTTTTCTATGTACCTTAAATCTTTGTTTTAAGTCTATATAAGAACTGAAACTATTGGAAATATTGAAAACTAAAGCCCTCTGCACTCAATTGTTCTCTTGATTTCATTTTAAATTCTCATGTTCCTGTACTAACAAATCTGGATATGTTAACAATTTGACTTTGCCTGCTGTTTCTTTTCTATAAAATGTGTCTTATATTGAAACTATAAAAGTATTTTCAGGCACAGTCTGAGTTTATATCTATTCCATATTCTTAATGTGACACTTCTATCGTAGTGGTTTTGAAAATCCACATTAAATTTAACTTTATCGTACCATTAAAAACCATTTCACCCTCAGGTTATATTCTTTTAGTGGTTATATTCTTCTTATTCTAATATGCTTTTATTTCTCAAGAGTATTTACTTTTTCATCCAAATTAAACAGCAGGCTGCAAAAAACAATCTAAGGTCAAAAAGGTACATTTCTTGAAAAGTAAGTGATATAGCTGGTGACAAAATTTGTAAGTGATTTTTCTTTTAATAAAACATAGTTATTTTCTCTATTGTACACTTTAATTTGTACAATATATTAAAATACTCATTTTGTCATGACCAGTTCTTTTCACCTACATCTATTTCATATTGAAATCTGGTGTGGCAATATTAGATTTTAATGGGTTTTATCAACCATATTCCAATAGCACAGTTTGAGGACAAATAAGAGAACAGATATATTGCCATGCTTTGTTTCCTTTAATCATCTTACACAAATTCTGAAAGATGCATCTTGAAGTCTTAAGTATTTAAGGGAATTTGGACACAACATTTACTCTGTCTTTCCTGTCTCCTAAATGTGTGCTATCCACTCATCATGAAATCAGTAGAAATTCTGCCTCTGTTTCAGGTCACTATTATTCATTTGACTCCATTCAAAGTAATGAATAATGAAACATAACAAATTGCATCAATTTAGACTGCCTTCTCAGAACAGTATTCAAAACTATTTAATACCACTGTAGTTGAAAATAAATTTAAACTGTTATTTACATAGTCCGGAGATGAAATGAATGACAACTTGTGCGCAACTGGTAAAAAGATATATTGCTAGGAAACATCGGTATCATGGCTAGGGAGAAATGAAGAAAGAATTGTAATGCGGATATAATGTTATATATATTGTGACACCTTCCTTCACTTACTCATCCATATATTGCTTCTCCATCTTAAATCTCAGTTTTGTAAAATAGAGGACAGTCTCTACAGATGAAAAATGCAGTTTATTATTTGTTTGATATTATTTTTGGCGGCCAAGTACTTCAGAGAGGTAGGGCTAATCTAAATTTTACCAGTTTGGTTTGCACTCTGTAAGAGATTGCTGTAAGAAAATGAAGAAGTGCCCTTGGACTGTTTTAAAGAATCCTATAGAGGAATTATATGTATTTTTCAATCCTATAATCCTAATTTTATATTCATTATAAACAACTTTGCATCCATATACTACTATTTTCTGCCAATATTTCAAAGTCTACATGGACCATTCCTGAGGATAGTAAAGAGTTTATCAAGAATATCAGCAATATTCTGCACCTGATGGGGTGGACATTATGAGAGACATCCTTCAGAAACTTGTTTTTTCAGTCATCTGGACTTCTCTAACTTCCAACATGTCTAATAAATTGACAATCACTTTAATAATGTAGAGAACAAATGTCACCAGAAGCAGGTTCCATTTACATTCTTACCAGGCCATTGTGTTCCTAGATCTAAACTTGTGATTCATTATATAAAGTAAAAATTTACCTAATTGAAAACCAATGTTTTAATGTTGGGTTTTAACACACTATAGTATTTCTTTTGGCACCTGTTTGGTTCCTACTCAGATGTTTTATAGATATCTTCAGATTAAATATATAAATTAAACAAACAGTGTTGTTAAATCATTATTGGCCAAAAATGTCTAAGTGAGAATATGAAACAAGAGCTTTTCACTTCTCATTCCACACATTAACCTAACACCATACAAATAATTGCAGTAGGAATAATGAAAAATATCTAGTAATGAAAAAGGAGGAAAATAAGTAGTAAGGTTTTTAAATTATTAGTCATTACCCATACAACACTCACTATTCTTAGTATGGTACAAAAAACTAGCTAACACAGAAAACAATGCTTTCAGTTTCAGTTCTTTATGTCAATTTGTTAAAACTGTTTATGTCAGTTTGGATACAGGTGAAAACTGTATTATTTTACCGTATTTTCCGGCGTATAAGACGACTGGGCGTATAAGATGATCCCCGACTTTTGAGAGGATTTTCAAGATTTTTCGTCTTATACGCCGGAAAATACTTACATGCCAGTTGCCAAGTGTCCGACACAAGCCCGATTCAGACCCGTCTGATGCAGATGGTGCAAAGCCCTGCCGGTTCCCGCCCGACGCCGGACGGCTCCGCCGGTGCCGCCTCGAGAGGGAAGGGCGTGAGGCGCCTGCCACGGCTCCCCGAGGACTCCTTAGCAGCCGGGGAGCACGCGCGTGCGTAGGACTGCCCTGCCGGCTCCTGCCCAACACCGGATGGCTCCACCAGTGCCACCTCGAGAGGGAAGGGCGTGAGGTGCCTGCCACGGCTCCCGGAGCAATCCTTAGCAGCTGGGGAGCGCGCGCGTGCGCAGGACTGCCCTGCCGGCTCCCGCCTGACGCCAGCCTGCCCTGCTTCCTCCACAGTGAGAGGGGAGGGCGTGCCTTCCCAGGCTCGTCGACTTGCAGCCACGCCAGAGCCAAAAGGGGCTTTTCCTTCCACCCACCCTTTGGAATAAACGCAAGAGCTCCCGGGGTCTGGCATTTGCAAGGGGGAGGGGAAGGGGCTTAGAGGCTCTTGGGGGTGGGAAGGGAGAGTCACGTTGGAGGGGGGACTGGACTAAGGAGTCTTGAAGTTACTTTGCAAGAACGGGGGCGCTCGATTGATTTATGTACTATTTTCTGGCGTATAAGACGACTGGGCGTATAAGACGACCCCCCAACTTTTGAGAAGATTTTCATGGGTTAAAAAGTCGTCTTATACGCCGGAAAATACGGTAGTTATACAGTATATCATGGTGTTCATTGAATTTTTTTTCCTCTCTAAAGTAAGCACAACGGATTTCAGTATGGAAACGAAGAATGTAGTCTAGCAGCTATTGCTAAAGAAACTCCATCTTTGAGTCTGATTGAGCCTTGGTGGAGCAGTGGGCTAATGCCTCCTTAAGTAACACCAGCTGCCTGCAATTAGTGCAGGTTCGCATCCCACCAGGCTCAAGGTTGACTCAGCCTTCCATCCTTCCGAGGTAGGTAAAATGAGGACCCAGATTGTTGGGGGCAATTAAGCTGACTGTAATAATGCCGCTTGGGGGTGTGTGTGAAAGCCCTAATAAGCAGGCATATACATAGAATGAAGGCTACTGCTAAGCTTGTAAGCCGCCCTGAGTCTTCGGAGAAGGGCAGGATATAAATGGAATTAAAATAAATAAAATAAATAAATAAAGGAAAGCTGTCATTTTCTCTTATATTTCATATTTCATGACATATTTCATAAAATCATGAGTATCTAGCTCTGATATATCTTCAAAGTGAAGAAGTGTGAGCAGAATAATTTGGAAGCTGCCATTTAGGTCATCATTTCCAATTCATTGCACAGTAACGAAATTCAAAGTAAAGTATTTCTGACAAATCTCTGTGCAGTATCTGATTGAATACCATGTGATATTATATATCTGAATAATGATATAAAATTTCTTCACAGTGAAGAGGCATACTAATAAGATCATCCTTCCAATGAATAAAAACACCATTATAACTATATTTTATTTAAAAAAACCCATACTGCTATATCCATCTCTTGTCTTTTTACAGTTCTGACACAGAATACAAAATAAATGAGGAAGCAAGAAGATGGAACTATGAAATATTGATCTCATTACTACACACTGAGCAATCATTTCATTGATGAATTTATTTCAAACCTCCAAGATTAGTTCATAGATTATTTCAGAAGTGATTATTGTAAATCTGATGTCCAAAAACTGCCACACCAAAGTAATGATGTCTTACTCTACTATACAAATGATGCCATCTCATATCAGTGTTCTTCCTACTATCAGGAAACAACTGCAGAGAGCAGGGAGGTAGCTGCATTATTTAAGTAATAAAGGAAGTTTTTGTACAATTACATAAAACAGACATGTCAAACTCGCGACGTCACGTGACATCATGCAACATATTGCAGCCTTTTCGCCATTGCTGGCAATGGGGTGGGCGCGGCTTTTGGATGACGCATCCGGCCCATGGGCCAGAAGTTTGACACCCCTAACATAAAAGAAAGTCAATTAACTAATTTTAAGCAGCTGTCAAAATGACAAAGTTACTTACATTTAAGGCACTGTTCTCTGGTTTCTTACAGGACTCTGTAGTATCATTCTTCTTGATCAAAATCCTTATTTTATCATCAAGTTCTACACTGTCACATCTGGATTCAGAAGAGAAAAAAAATTATGCCCTATTTTCTAAAGCCAACAAATATATGTATATAAGTTAATTCAACTTTTTATTTAATTAAGGATATTTTTATTTAAAAAGTTTTACAATACATTTTGACTTTAATCCCCCCCTCCCCCACCCCTATCCCTCTCCCCCACTCCCTCCTCCCCCCCCCCCGACTTCCCAGAGCTAAATACAGGGCATAAAATCAAAAAACAAACATAAACACCCCTATGTTATCAACAATAAACTATAAATTCTATCTCTCTCTAGCTCATATAAAATGAGTACAAACAATATTAATATTACAAATAAAGTAGAAAAGAAAAAGAGGAAAACAGAAAAAGATCTTTACTCAAAATAAATTTTCTTAATCCCAGTCCTTATTCATATTAATTTCAAAAAAAAAAGGAAAGGAAAAAAAACTTTCACCTGCTATTTGCATTCTCCCACCTTTCTCTAATTTCCAAACAAATTCTCAGTTACGCACCAAAAGCGCTTATCTCTGTTAATCTTAATAATCTCCAACCAAACTAAACTATAATCAAAAATAGTTCTTGCATGTATCACGCCAAATGTCTCACAGTTCCAAATCATCCTTAAGTTCAAATAAAAGTTCAGATAAAAAGAGTATATATATAAAAAAATTTAGGCAATCTCTAAGACAACTTGTTGTTAATTAGGAGCTTACATACCCACTCTTAGTTCAACACATACTTTAAGTCCATAACCCTAATATACTTTTCTAGCAAGCAAATAACATCAATCTTAAATTGTGTAAAATATTAAAAAAAAGAAAAAAACTTTCTTTCTCCTCTATAATAATTTTACTCCATTGACATTCTAATCTAAAAATTTAATCAGCAATCTTAACGCCCCAAAACTTTTGGAGCACCTCTGTCATGACCCCCAAAACTTCTTTAGACCGCTCTCCTCCTACATCTTCACTGTAAGCACACTTTGAAGATTCCATAACTTTCTGCTGGTCTTGCTCTTGCTCTCGTCTCGCTCTTCTTAGGGCGGCACGCGTCATCTTCTGGCCTCCTGCAGCAACCGATGAAACTGTAGCTTGATCCCCTCCAACACCATTGTCCTCTGTCTGTCTATCTGCAACATCTTGAAACTTTCCCACACTGTATCCTTTTGCAGCTTCCAAAAATGATAGGGGGGTTGCTTTTAACACATTACTATAAAAATCACGTGCCTGAGCCACAGTAACCAAACGATGTCTTTTACCTTCGTGCGTCGCCACCAACCCAACTGGAATCTCCCATCTGAACTTAATATCACGTTTCTTAAGTTCCTGTACTAGAAATGCAAAATCTTTCCTTCTCCTTAGGATCTTCGGAGGGATCTCTTTTAAAACCAAAACTTCTTGCTCAGCCACTACCAAATTAGTATCATAAGCAGCTTGAATGACTTCATCTCTAATTACTCTCTTTGTAAAATAGACCACCACATCTCTGGGTAGCTTCTTCTGTCTTGCAATCCATGAATTTACACGAAAAACTTTGTCCATATTTCCCTCAATTTCAGATGCTGACTGGCCCAGTACCCCTTCCAGAGCCTCAGAAATCAGCTGCTTTAAATCTTCTTTACCATTCTCCTTTAAACCCCTAATTCTAATAGCATACTGCATCTGATTATACTGAACAAGGCTCAATTCTTCGTCCATTTTATCCCTTATATTTTCATTTTCTAATACCTTTGCTTCTAATATAGAGTTCTTTTGACTGAGATCCTCCACTTTTATATCCAGCTGTAGCACACATTCAGCTACGGATTCAACCTTAGACAAGATGTCCACCCTCATTGCTCTCAGCTTCTCTTCCATCTTCTTCTCCAATTTCTCCATTTTCTCCTCCAATTTCTCCTCCAGCTTTTTCAACTTTTCATCCATCATATCAGACATCAGTTGTGCATGCTTTCCAAGAGCGTCTTGTAAATCCTTAAGTGTCAATACCGGGGGAGATGCAGGAGGAAGCAAAGCTTGCAGTGAGGTCTCTTGCACCAGGGAAGACCCCGCATTCCGAAGAGCTTTAGAAGTTTTAGCTGCCATCTTCCCCCACTTTCACTTATTACGCACTTTCACTTTAAAGCTATAAAATCCATTGAGCTAGAGAGTAAAAATAAAGAGTCCACTTCACCTTGAATTAAGGATATTTTTAAGCATATTCTGAGAGTTTCCCAAAAAAAAAATTCTGTTAGGACTAATTGGAGTTTCAAGAAAAAGATAACTTATTAATTAATTACTAGTTTTATAAAATATATATTGCGCAAACACTTTAAAAAAAGAAGCTACATTAGTTGATAATATAAATGTGTTGATCTAGTAAGCTTAAACATCTCCAGCTTGGAACATAAAATATACAGTAGTTCTCATATGTACTGTATAGCTGCAACAGTGCTTTGTGGCCACATGTGAAAAGTTCTTTAAATTTAAACCTCTTTGTTTTCAATGAAATATTCATTAGAACAGGGCTTTTCAACCTTTTCACCCATTGTACCACTTTTAGGATAAGGCAATGTCCGAGTACCACCAGTTGCCCAGCAAGTTGTCAAAAACTTGACCAAAAAAAAGGAAAAAAATGATAAAGTACAGGTAGTCCTCAATTTACAACAATTCGCTTAGTGACTGTTTGAAGTTATGACAGCACTGAAAAAGGTGACTTATGACAATTTTCCACACTTATGACTGCTGCAGCATCCCCAGGGTCATGTGATTTACATTCAGATGCTTGGCAACTGAAAGCTGGGAAGCGAATGGACCACCAGCCATGTGCTCGCGTACCACTAGTGGTACACGTACCACAGGTTGAAAAGCCCTGCATTAGAATCAAGTAGTCTTTTAATTAAAGAGGTTTCTTTTTCCTATTTGGGCCAGTTTTCTACACTGTTTCATCCAAAAGTTTTTCTTATATATACTGTATTTCTATCAGCTGGTCAAAAATTTTAAGCTTACAAGAAATTCTCTGTAGATATGGACACACCTTTTGTTTATGTTTATGTTTATTGGACTTATATACCGCCCTTCTCCCGTAGGACTCAGGGCGGTTCACAAGGTATTTAAAATAACAATACAAATTACAAAAGTTAAGAACAATTAAAATAATTAAATTTAGTCCTTGAATAAAATAAAACCCCTGTTAAACTCCAATTAAAACCCAATTAAAATAAAATTAAAATTAAAATTCTCAGTCCTGGCCGGAAAGCTCAAAGAGCCAGGTCTTCAGGTCCCGGCAGAATGAACAGAGGTCGGGGGCAGTCCTAAGCTCCACTGGCAGCTGGTTCCAAAGGGCAGGCGCACCCTGAGAAGGCCCTCCCTGTGGGAGCACACTGGACGAAAGGAGCTTGATGCCGGCAGCAGGTGTTCCCTCAAATATCCCAGACCCAAGCCATTTAGGGCTTTATAGGTCATCACCAGCACCTTGAATCTCACCCGGAGGGAAACCGAAAGCCAATGCAGCTCGCGGAGCAGAGGTGTTACATGGGAGTATCAGGAAACCCCCATCACAACTCGCGCGGCTGCATACTGCACCAGCTGAAGCCTCTGAGTGGTCCTCAAGGGCAGCCCCATGTAGAGAGCGTTGCAGTAGTCCAACCGGGAGGTCACGAGCGCATGAGTGACTGTGCGTAGGGCATCTCAGTCCAGATAGGGCCGCAACTGGCACACCAGGCGAACCTGGGCAAAGGCCCCCCTGGTCACGGCTCCTATATGATCTTCAAAACTGAGCCGCGAATCCAGGAGGACACCCAAGTTGCAAGCCCTATCAATGGGGGGTAACACCTCACCCCCATCATTAAAGGTGGAAGCCATATTTTAATTTTTGTCTTTTTAACAAAAGATACAGACTACTAACTAAATATTAAGATTGATGGCTGTGCCACAGACCCAGAAGTAACAGCTTCTTCACATTCAAATTCATTCAGTTCCAGAGTTATCAGTCAACAAGATTCACTTTTCCAATCTGGTGTTCCCCAAATATGTTGCATTTCAAATTGCAGAATTCACAGTTGAACATCTTGAGTATACCAGGCTGGTGAAATACAAAATGCCTCTTTTTACATAAAAAATTACATCCAGGCAGTTCATTAATACTTGATGGATACTTCTGTACCAGGTGATTTGAAACAAGCACAGAAATTGCTTATATAAAGAAATCTTAGTTGCTGTACTGCAATTTCCCTTTCAGCCCCACAGTCTCACAGGGTTGTTGCTGTGAGAATAAAATGAAGGGACATCTCTATGGAAGCTGTACTGAGCTCTAGGAAGAAAAGTGGAGTCTAGCAAATACATTTTTAAAAGTTGTCCATTTATAATTAGTATGCTGTCAAATACAACTATATCTTGATCACTAATTATTATTAGGTACTGCAAAATTAAGATACTTTACAGGGAAAGAATCATGCAATCTTTCTGTTGATCCAATGGAATGGCAAAAAAGCCTTTCCTTAATATTACGTCAAAGAAACAGATAAATAGAGCATGAATGATTTTCCTGACACATGTTTAGAAAATCAATTTATGTATGCATGTTTGTTTATTTATTTAATAGGCCACCCATCTTACCTCAAGGTAACTCTGGGGACTTACAGTCATGAAAGGTAACATTGGGTAGGAGGAGAAAGGATGGCAATCTCTGCCTTGTAACTACTCCATAGTAATTTGCAGGAGGACGGCAAAACTATCCAGCCTTCTTACTGACGCCTGGTTTAGGCACACTGCAGGGTTACTGCCATTTATTTTAAGGACAGAAATAAAACACGTTAACCTGTCCCCAAGGAAGAGATCATGGTAATTTATTCTTAGAATAAGAATCAAATTGTTGGAGTAATTCAACTGAATCTCTGTTTAGAAATTAGATTCTCTGAGTTGTACTTTCTTTCTTTTTCACACACACATTTAAGGAAGGTAAGAAATTATCTGCATGTTGTTTTTCTCCTATGCATTGATGGGATATTTAAACTTGATGCTACTATCATTCACACAGGATATGGAATCTTATCACAATTAATACAAATATATAGTCATAAACAAGGTCGCTGTTGATATGTTCTCCTTGTAGGGTTATAAGTAGGGCATCCGAGCACAGGAATATACTTATTCTATCCAGCACAGAGTCTTGGATGATTTTTTCCTCACACCAAGTAATCATTATATGCCAAAGATTTCTGCTGTGCTCTGTTTGGAGGTATGAGGGAGGATGCATTTATCCTCAGATTTTCTGGCCTAGAAACCATATTAGTTCCTTAAAACAGGATGTGAGGTTGTATCTGACCATGAGTATCCTCAAGCTGATTCCAAAGACACCCAGGATTGCGTGTATGGCAAGTTTGGGGTTGAAAGAGAGAGAAAAGCACCACTACAGACTGACAACTGTGAGAAGGAAGTGATGGCACAAGGAACTTTTTTTCAGAAATAATTAGTAAAGATTTTTCATTCATGGAAAGAAGGAGATGATATTAGTACTTTAAAGAAGGACATTAGTACTTTATGAAACTAATTCTGTTGGAAGGGGAAGATAATTCAAGCATCTTTCAACAGACCTATGAATTTTTCAAACATCATTCCAACAAACTTGAGCCAGCAAATTGTCACATTTAGCAACTATGTGTTCTCTAAAAGTAAAAGTTCTAAAAATAACAAGGATACAAAGAGGTGTTGAGGTCACATATTCCTGAACTTTTTAAGCAGTGCTGTTTTAAGTTTTTGACAAAGCAGAAAATGCAGTATAATTTTAAAAATCCATAAGTAAAATTAAAATAACATTGCTATGAATTTTCAGGAATTCCCCATCATTCCCTAAAAGAATGGAAAGTTAAAGCCGATTCTTTACAATAATAAAATATGAAAATGTTTATTACTATCTCAGAAATGCTACTAATGCATATGTTCTTATAATGCTAAATTCAGCCTTATTTATAAATGTTCAGTTGTAATTATTGTTACAGTATTACTTCATTGTTTCATATATTGTTATATTTACATGAACTAGTATAATAACTGTATTATTATGATAAATTGTTAATAAAGTATCTTAATAAAATATTAAAATCAGCAACAAGCTAAACCAAATTCATGCTGTAGTCACAGATTTTGAGTTATTTTATGCAAGCAACTACTGTATGACTTCAATGACAACACTGTTCAGTTTACATACTGTAGCATTTTTCATTTGGATTTAGATCGTTATATTTTGGGGATCGTGATATTTATTTATTTATTTATTTGTTTGTTTTTATATACCGCCCTTCTCCCGAGGGACTCGGGGCGGTGTACAGAGTAAGGTAGGTATACAATTGAACAATAGTCAGAAACAATAGTAATAACAACTGAGTATAGCACATTATGTGAACTCATCCAATTTACATATGTAGGTTGCATCAGTTTTTACATTTCATAAAAGTAATCCCATTTTATTGTACAGAGCAGGAGTACTGTATTTAGTATTCAGATCTCCAAATGACCAGTAAATGGTAGCATCTGAAGATAGCTGTTGGATACCAGTTGGAACAAAAAAAAATCTATGAATTTTGCTTACCTTAACCAACAGCACCTCTCCTGGGTATCTCCTTTTTGCAGTAGAGAAGCTGAAATTCACATAGCTATTCAGAATATATGTTGTCAGGACTGTGAGGGCAAAAATTCTCTAATGCTTGCATAACATTATGCTGCCCACTTGTCAGGACAATTTCACAAGTTACCATTTTCCTGCAGGGAGTGCACTTTGTTCTAGGAAACGGCTTGGAAATCAGGTTTAAATCTCTGACAATCTGGCATAGAGATTTCATGCTATTTCA
Organism: Vipera berus; assembly: GCF_964194415.1. Lineage (NCBI taxonomy): Eukaryota > Metazoa > Chordata > Lepidosauria > Squamata > Viperidae > Vipera > Vipera berus. The sequence goes on along the minus strand of NC_138209.1, from coordinate 40,130,942 downwards.
TGCTATTAATTGTGTGAGAAACAAATCAGGCGTGAAACATGGCTTAATCCCTTGGTGTCTTCCCCTTCCTGAACTTTTAATTACAGTTTAAAATAGTATTGCAGTACTTCTTTTTAAAATATAGAGGGCACTCATAATTAACAAAGCTTTACTAAATACAACTACCTGTTACTTAAACATATACGATATTAAAGTACAAGGTATATCTTGTTCATATGCTAGAAACATTTCTTATTTACATCTTGATTACTTCTACTATCTGATAGGTAATTGAAGCAGAATTAAAAGGTAATTTATTGCTGGGGTGGCATTCAGTATTGCCAAGTCAATGTATCTATTTGGGCCCTTATTTTAGCAAAAAGAAAAATCACTATCAATCAAAACAATCTCTTTGCCTTCAATATTGACAGCATAATCTGAGCTGCTTTGGCATCTGACAAATAAGTACTAGAAAAAGGATGTATATAATAATAATAATAATAAGTTGGAAGGGACCTTGGAAGTCATCTACAGTAGTCCAAACCCCTGCTCAGGCAGGAAACCCTATACCATTTCAGGCAAATGGCTGTCCAGTCTCCTCTTAAAAACTTCCAGTGTTGGAGCATTCACCACTTCTGGAGGCAGGTTGTTCCACTGGTTAATTGTTCTAACTGTCAGGAAGTTTCTCCTTAGTTCTAGGTTGCTTCTCTCCTTGACTAGTTTCCATCCATTGCTTCTTGTCCTGCTTTCAGGTGCTTTGGAGAATAGCTTGACTCCCTCTTCTTTGTGGCAATCCCTGAGATATTGGAACACTGCTATCATGTCACCCCTCACCTTCTCTTCGTTAAACTACACATACCCAATTCCAGCAACCGTTCCCTATAAATTTGTATACCACCCTTCTCCCGAAGGACTCAGGGCGGTGAACAGGGCATATATAAATAGCAAATACAAAAATTAAAAGGGAATTAAACAAGTGCCCAGTTAAAAAAATACAATAACAATGTAAGAAACCCATTAAAAAACCCTGACGTCCCCCATCAGGCCAGACCAGCTAGTTCAAATAAGTGGGTCTTCAGACCACGCCGGAAGGAGCAAAGGTCCGATGCCATCCGGAGCTCAACCGGCAGTTGGTTCCATAGAGCCGGAGCGCCCACAGAGAAGGCCCTCCCCCTGGGGGCCACCAGTCGACATTCCCTGACCGGAGGCACCCTGAGGAGGCCCTCTCTGTGGGAACGCACAGGGCAGAGGGAAGTTGACGCCGGCAGCAGGTGGTCCTCGAGGTACCCCGGACCCATGCCATGTAAGGACTTGAAGATCATAACCAAAACCTTGAATCTCACCTGGAAGACAACTGGTAACCAATGTAGCTCACGGAGCAAAGGTGTAACATGGGAGTACCAGGAAACTCCCAAGACAACTCTTGCGGCCGCATTCTGTACCAGTTGGAGCCTCCGAGTGGTCTTCAAGGGAAGCCCCATGTAAAGAGCATTGCAGTAGTCCAGGCGAGAGGTCACGAGCGCATGAGTGACCGTACACAGGGCATCCCGGTCCAGATAAGGCCGCAACTGGCACACCAGGCGAACCTGGGCGAAAGCCCCCCTAGTCACGGCTACTATATGGTCTTCCAGAGTGAGCCGTGAATCTAGGAGGACTCCCAAGTTGCGAGCCCTATCCACAGGGGGTAAGGACTCACCCCCCATAGAGAGAGGTGGAATATTTTGAATGTCCCGGGATGCCGGAATGCAAAGCCACTCAGTCTTGTCAGGGTTGAGCTGAAGTCTGTTCCTCCCCATCCAGGCCCGAACTGCCTACAGGCAACGGGACATCACATCGAGGGCATCACTGGGGTGGTTTGGGGTCAAAATGAAAAGCTGGGTATCATCGGCGTACTGATGATACCCAACTCCAAAACCACGAATGATCTCACCCAACGGTTTCATGTAGATGTTGAACAGGAGAGGCAAGAGGACCGACCCCTGAGGAACTCCACAAATGAGAGTCCTAGGGGTCGACCTCTGCCCTCCTGCCAACACCGACTGCGAGCGTCCCAGGAGATAGGAGGAGAACCACTGAAGAACTGTGCCTCCCACTCCCAATCCCCTGAGACGCCGCAGCAGGATACCATGGTCGATGGTATCGAAAGCCGCCGAGAGGTCTAATAGGACAAGGACAGAGGAATGTCCTCTGTCCCGGGCCCTCCAGAGATCATTCACCAGAGCGACCAATGCCGTCTCAGTGCTGTACCCGGGCCTTAAACCCGATTGGAACGGGACTAGATAATCCGCTTCATCCAGGACCAGGGGGAGCTGATGCGCCACCACACTCTCAACAACCTTCGCAAGAAAGCGAAGGTTGGAGACCGGACGAAAGTTATTCAACATAGCTGGGTCCAGGGCAGGCTTCTTGAGGAGAGGTCTCACCACCGCCTCCTTCAAGACGGCAGGGAAATTACCCTCACTCAAAGAAGCAGATATAACTGCCTGGAACCAGCCTCGTGTCCTCTCCCGAGCTGCATAAACCAGCCAAGAAGGGCACGGGTCCAATAAACATGTGGTGGAGCTCAACCTCCCCATAATCCTGTCCATTTCCTCAGGTGTCACAGAATCAAACTCCTCCCAGATAACATCGACAAGACCGCCCGTGTCCTGATCGTCAGACTCTGCCCAGTTGGAGTCCAGACCAGTCCGAATCCGAGCGATTTTATCCAGCAGATGTTGACCAAACTCCTCGGCACGACCCTGCAAGGGTTCCTCCCTCACCTCCTGATTAAGGAGGGAGCGGGTCACCCTAAACAGGGCGGCCGGGCGATTATCTGTGGACGCGATGAGGGCAGAGAAGTAATTACACCTCGCCGCCCTCATCGCTGCGAGATAAGACCTAATATGGGTTCTTAGTCGCAACCGGTCGGATTCGGATCGGCTGGACCTCCAACAGCTCTCTAGGCCCCGTTTCCGATGCTTCATCTCCCGGAGCTCCGTAGAGAACCATGGAGCTTGTTGGGATCTGCACCGGGTCAGGGGCCGCAAGGGTACAACTCGGTCAAGTGCCCCAGTGGCTGCCCTTTCCCAGGCTTCCACTAGGGCATCCGCCGAGTTGTGAGCAACGGAGGCAGGTGGGGACCCCAGCGCTGCCTGGAACCTATCAGGATCCATTAAGCGTCTGGGGCGGTACCATCTAGTTGGCTCTGTACCCCCATGGCAGGGGGTGGCAAAACGGAAGACCAGCCGCAGGAGGTAATGATCGGTCCATGACAGGGGCATAATGAATGGAGAGCCCCCACCAAGATCACCAAACCACCGTCCAGATAAGAAAACCAGGTCAAGGGTGTGGCCTCCCTCATGAGTTGGTTCAGAAATTACTTGCGTCAGGTCCATGGCCGTCATGGAAGCCATGAACTCCCGAGCTAACTCAGATGAACCTCCCAGGGATGGTAGATTGAAGTCACCCAAAACTATAAGTTTGGGGAACTCAATCACCAACCCAGAGAGGACATCGAGTAGCTCGGGCATGGCTGCCGCTGCGCGACTAGGCAAAAAGTACACCAGCAGCAAGCCCAACTGCGCCCCCGGACCAAATCTCAAAAAGAGAGACTCACACCCGACTATCTGAGGAACGGTGGTCTCCCGCGGACATAAGGTCTCCCTAATAGCTACCACCACACCCCCGCCCCTACCTTGAGCCCGGGGCCGGTGTAGCACCCAGAAACCTGGTGGGCAAAGATCAACCAAAGGGACCCCACCCTCTGGGCCCAACCAAGTCTCCGTGATGCAAGCCAGGTCCGGGAAGATCTTGGAAAAGATAATCAAGCAATGAATCAGCAAACACCTAGAGGCAAAAAAAAGTCATTACCAAAAGCCAACATGGGTTTGTCAAAAACAGATCATGCCAGACAAATCTTATTGCATTCTTTGACCAGGTGACAAAATTAGTGGACCAGAGGAATTTACTTGGACTTCAGTAAGGCATTTGATAAAGTAGACCAAAACCTACTACTTGATAAGATAGAAAAATGTGGATTAGACAGCATCACCACCAGATGGATTTGTAGCTGGCAGACAGGCCATACTCAGCGTGTGGTCCTCAATAGAACTGTGGACAATCGCTGAAATATGAGCCAGCAGTGTGCTACAGCTGCCAAAAAAGCCAACACAGTGTTAGGCTACATTAACAGAGGGATAGAATCAAGATCACGTGAAGTGTTAATACTACTTTAGAATGCCTTGGTAAGGCCACACTTGGAATACTGCATACAATTTTGGTCACGGTGATATAAAAAAGATCTTGAGACTGTAGAAAGAGTGCAGAGAAGAGCAACAAAGATGATCAGGGGACTGGAGGCTAAAACATATAAGGAACGGTTGCTGGAATTGGATATGTCTAGTCCAGAGGTCAGCAACCTGAAACACTGAAAGAGCTACTTGCACACGTTGCCCTCACAAAAGAAAAAACTGGGAGCCACAAAATGTGCAAAAGAGTTTCAACTGTGGATAATAGCACAGATATATCCCACTGATAAAAAAAGTTGGCAATTTTAGAATAATAGTCCAGAAGTGAAACCCAAATATGCTCTACATATCCCTACTGTGGGCCTGGCAATTACTTATTTGATAAAGCTTCTCTGTCTTCAGTAGATATTTAACTGATATGCAATCGAGTTCATGCTTCACCTATATGTTCCTTGTCTCCTTAAACCACATCAGTGTTTTTTTTCTCTTCATAAAAATCTGGCCTGTAAAATAAAATACAGGTAATCCTCAATTTACAACAGTTTATTTAGTGACCGTTCAAAGTTATAACAGCATGGAAAAAGTGACTCATGGCAGTTTTTCATGCTTATGACTGTTGCAGCATCCCCATGGTCATGTGATTAAAATTCAGACACTGTGGGAACTGACTCATATTTATGACGGTTGCAGTGTCTCAGGGTCATGCAGTCCCCTTTTGCTACCTTCTGACAAGCAAAGTCAATGGGAAAGCCAGATTCATTTAACAGCCATGTTAGTAACTTAGCAACGGGAGTGATTTACTTAACAACAGTGGCAAGAAAAGTCATAAAATGGGGCAAAACTGACTTAACAATTATCTCACTTAAAACACAAATTTGGGAGTAAATTGTGATTGTAAGTTGAGGACTCTCTGTACATCAACTGACATATCTAACATACATGTGAGCTCTTTGCATAATATTGTACAATGAATTTGAGGCTGGGTTTATTATTTTTATCAAAGGGCATTTGGGAAAAAAGTACAGCGCTATTGTCTTTCTGTTACTGTAGTCCAGCTTTATCCAATGTGATAACCTACACATATATTTGATTGACAGCTCCCATAATTTCCAGCTAATAAGTTCTTAACATTTATTGATAGCACCAGGTTCCAAAGGCATCTGAACATGTATTCAGAGAGGGAAAATAAATTGAAAACTCCACCACAAAAAAACAATTTGCATTGTCTAACTCTTGTTTGCATCAGCTAATATAGCACCTGGCTGATCTGAGAAGGTAAGGGTCAGCCCTATTTAGTGTTTTAATGGGAAGTATTTTGGAATTCTTATGACTATTCGCTAAAACGAAATGCTGGCAAATATGCACTGAAGACAGAAACAGCAAACAAAATGTTTCTAAGAAAACTGCATGGATGCAGTCACTAATTAGATGGAGCTTTTTCTGAGGCTGTATTCAAAAATGTGCATAGGTTGCTATGAAAATAATCATTCTTTCTTCTTTAGAAAAGGGTGCTATGGCATAAATTAGGTAGGAAAGAAAAACACCACTTTCATTCCATTCTAATTCAATCAAAACATCTGCTTGTCACCCCATAAATGTCCTAGTGCTTCTGTTTCCCATATGAAAAAGGAATGGTGTTTTAGAGGACAGCTAATAGCTGGCAGCTATATGTCTGTAAAATGGCACATTTGGCAAACTAAACATTTTAAAATGTGGATAGAACCAATTGTTTCCTAAAAGCTTTTCCGTATTTATTTTTTTTGGACCATAGAAATAACAAAGCCAAAACAAAAATAGGAAGTAATACTTAGCATGGAAATTTCTGGTTTGGGGGAAAAAAATAGAATGCCTCAATAATGAACAAAATCTGTATTTGTATCTGCTCAATTATAATAAAAGGGTAAATGCTTAAAATCAAGGCAACATTTGGTGTCCCCAAAAATCTTGAAAAAGTTTTGAACAATCTACTCAATAATCAGAAATGACATTTTAGCACAAGTATTCTATCTCAAATAGATGGTAAATATAAGGCAACTAATAAATAATATTTTTACTTTTCTTTCAGTCACCAAATTCATTATATAGCAGCTACTACATCATCTTTTTTTCTACTCAAGAGATAGCTAATGTTATTAAGAGTTGGGATATATTCAGAAAAAAAAATTCTTTTGCCAAATCATTGCCAGTTTTGTAGCTTTTTTTAAAAAAAGAATCTTTCTGTAATTTTAATACTGTAACTTTGTTTTATTTTAAGGCTTCTCAAACACTACCTTTTTAGAAGACAAAATGAGCATTTTATAGCTACTATGTAGTTGCAAACATTTTCACTGAAGCCACCTGTTTGAGAAGGTTATGTGGGGAGAGTTGCATCATAACACTATATGGCAGGATGAGAACCCACTGTATAGTATCCAGCAAGCAAACAACTGGAGAGCAGGTTCCTACATGAACAATTAAGTTAGAATGGGTACTCACAAGCGTTTATCACAAGATACTTGCACAACATGCAGGGGAGAAAGGAAGAAAGAAGGCACAAGACCAACTATATACCCTGTTATTAATAAAAAACATTTTGGAAACAGTAGAATGCAACTTCCAAGATCTGCAACTGGGCATTGCCCTCTGCCCAGAAGCTACCATATGAGGACAAATCATGCACTACAAAGATTGTTTGGAAGTGAGAGAAACTTCTAATGTAATTTACCAGAATCCCTGCATGGATTGTCCTTGTGATTGTAGGACAGAAAGAGAGGAAGCTAACCACAGAGCAAGTGGTTAGATGAGCATACCCAAACTTATTGGCAGCCTCACATTGCTATGAACAAGGACATACATTCAATTTCACAATTACTAAGATTATTGGCCAAGCAGGGACAAAAACAGCCAGAGAAATGATTCAACCCTGGAACATAGGCCCTTGTCAGTCAACTAGTGATTTATCACTAGTTTAGGAGCTGAGGGCACAGAGGCACAAGGAAACAACAATCAATGACCTAATAGCTGGCCATCAACACCCCAATTAGCCTTTAAAAGCCATCTACAACCAGGCACCATATAAATATTACACATAGTACTGTCTAGTGCACACATTCCAGAGAGAGAGAAGTTCCCTGGGGATGGGCTCCAGCATGAGTCTAAAAGCTTGGAAGAATAAATCTCTAGTCCCAGTAACCAAGTCAGCTTGGATCCTGCAATATTATCCTGGATCTGGAACACATATGTTTGCCTTCATTCACAATAAAATCAGTTTTTTAGCACTGTCATAACTTTGAACAGTTGCAATATAGGGCAGTCATTAAGCAAGGTCTACCTGTGTAGGAAGTGCAATCTCTAAGCACCTTTTGATATCAATTACCATGTTATGTTCAAAGACAGGTTGTATAGATGAAAACATAGTTGTCAACCTTGCAAGACCTGGCCGAAGCCATTTTCCTTGTTTCCGGTTGCCACAAGATGGGGGGGGGAATGTGACATTTTCTATTAGACTAAACATTTTCCTATTCCATGAGAACCAAGATCATTTTTGTTTCCCACAGCTGGGGAGGATATTTTAAGTATTAGAAATGCCACCTGGGTGTGTTATTGGTAAACATAGTTGATTGCATAGCCAGTGGGGTGGATCTGTGACGTTGTATTACTGTTGCTTTTGGGAGGGGATTTTAATCTTGGTTTCACTTTTGACCATGCTGATGACATGTATCCAATAAACATGTTCTCTGAGGAAACCTCAAGCCTCGGAGTTCTGTTTTATTCAGCCTCATCTATCAGAACCATGACAATAGTTATATCCACATCTATCTATTGATATTATGTGAATCAAATCAGAGTGACTGTGAAACTGCCTACACATTATGACAGATGGAGATCAGTAACTGAGGCTGAATCTTAGTGTTCAGTCTGCCTGGTATGATTGTACTCAAACTTCAGCAACTTGATCCAACATGATCATTATAAAGCCAAATAACCTAATAACTCACAGCATTTACTATATTTTGCTGGGCCTCCAAGTAAAACTTCTGCTGTGTAGTACTAGCCCTGTACAGCAATGCATGGTCTGTATTTGCAGCACTAGCTAAAGTTAGATTAATACTATACATAGCAAAAGAAAGAGAATATGAGGTCCTGGAGACTATGAGTGTTTGTCTGCTCAGCCTCAGACAATATCCCTGACCTAACTGAAGCCTGATCCAGAGGTAAGTTCCAGTGAATTCATTTGTAATTACTTCCAGGAAAGCTTGGATTGGAATGGATTCCATATTAGATAAGCAGCATGAATGATTTGTCTTTCTAGTATTTGTATTTCATCCTTTTCATTCACAATGACTGCAGCTAGACAGATTGTAGGTAATAAATGGGCAACAGAATGTAATACCTTTCAGAATCAGAGGACTGGCTGATATGCATATCAACACATTTCTTCTTCAAGCTTTCACCTCTGGTTTTAACCTGCCAGTTGTCTTCCTAGAAGAGAAGAAATTAAAAATAAATTCTGCTGCTATGGAACAAAGGTCATTTTTCCCTCTTAGGGTCTTTTTAACCAGTCAAGTCTTAATAAAATTTCTAAACACCACAAGGGAAGCAGCCATGTTGATAAAAAGTCACTGGAATTCACTAAAGTAATGGTCCTTTTTATAAATAACTATAGTACTGATCGTGAACAAGCCTGATCCAGGTCCTTAAGAAATGGAGTTAACAAGAGCTGCTTAGTGAATCTTCTGTAGTTCTACATCATGAATCTATGGCGTAAAGCAAGACTGGCCCTTATGGAATCCCAACTGTACTTAAATGTAGGATGTGTGTTTGTGTGTGTGTGTGTGTGTGTGTGTGTGTGTGTGTGTGTGTAATTAATTAAATTTTTATAATTGGTAGTTTTCCAAAGTATTTTAAATGCCAGGAACCCTGACAGAAATATTAAGAAGCGAATAATTGTTTTTAAAATCTATATTTTGGCCTAAAATAATTTCATGCCTCTGAGCCATACTCATATCTTGGAAGAGTAATTTTGCATACTCATCTAATTTCTGACTGTTTCATATTTATCATCTATAGCAAACAAATGTTTCAAAGCATATTAAAGCAAATCAGGTGACATTTTCATCTTCACAACAACATTTTGAAAATATAAAAGGGAGTAAGTGTGTTATTAGTTTACTTTCCATACCTCAGACTCATTATAGAAAACTTTTTCCTACAAGAATAAACTCTTGTATTATAATTTAGAATTATATAATTATAATAATTAGTGTTAACAAGCTGTGCAACAGAAGAGTTTAGATAATTATAAGATATATGCTTTTAATTTTGCTTTATCACTATTTCATAAATTTCAGTCTGATCAGTCCTATAATGTTACATTAAAATACCATTAATAGTAGTATATCTAAATATATATTTGTAATGATAACTGTGTAGAAAAAGCAAAGAAGTTCCATTTTAAAAGACCAAATTTAAGCTAATACTTAATATCCACAAACTGTAAAATCCACAAAGTTAGATTTGAGCTACAGTAACTTATGATTCTGACAATTATAAACAAAAAGCAGTTATCTTGGTTATCTTCCTCACTCTAAGGAAGCTCTTTTTGATTCCAGCACACTGACTGCATTTTCAAATGTAAATTTATGTTTTGGGCTTAAATTTAGAAATGTATCCACTACCACACATAGTTTACAATGCTTACGATGCTAAACAAAATGAAATTAAAATTTGAGATTCTGTATAATTAAATTGATCAGTTCCCAAAAGGTTGAATGCATTTCATTCTGTGTTGTACTTGGTGTCACTTATACCCCAACTTTTCATTCAGACAGACAAAGATATTTTCTTCTCTAGGATTGCAACGTCATTGTATAAGGCAGATACTGGAGAGCCATATACTCGGAGTGCTATATTTTGGACTCTTTAGCTTGAGACAAGCAAAACCCTAATTGTTAACTTTTCTCAATTACCCAATTTTGTTAGTAAGTCGTATTTGATTTGTTGGGCTTATTAGATTTATTGAATTTATTTTTTTAAAGATCTCAATATAATCTGTATGTATTTTAGTGTACATTTGTATAATGTCTGTCTACAATTCTGTCTTAACATACACATTTTCTGCAAATAGTTTTCCTTAATACAATCAGTTTCGGGACATTTTTTCATGACCGCTTGTAGTTTTGAAGCTACTTTTGAAGCTACATTATTTTGGTTATTAGTGAAATTGCACTACAAAATTAATAAACATAAACCATCTTTGCATCTAAATAAAGGTTTTGGCTAATTCATCAAATAAAAGAAATAAAGAACAGCTGCAGTACTCACCATTATCTAAATGCAGAGTTTGTGCTCCTTAGATAATTGTAGCCCTTATCATAAACCTTTCAAAAGGTCATGTTCAGGGAAATCCAGTTTTAAAATATTCACTGAAAAAAAGCTGCTTAATCATATCACACAGAATCACAACCTACGTAGCTTAAATAGAAAGTATTCAAAGTGAAAGAGCACAGAAAGGATTCCCTCACATTCTTCAAGGTAATAGATCGTGGAAAATAAACAGAATATTTCTTCCCCCTCATCTGAAGGGAACTTCGTGGGTGAAATAAATGTCCTTTGTGGTGGAAAATGGGTTGATCAAGAAGAACAGTCCACCCGAATAGGGCCTTAAAGTAGTGTATAGTGTTTACAGTAAAATTGAGTAAGTTATCTAATCATTTCAAGAAATGTACGTGATGCTTTGTTTTAAAAGATTAGCGATTTCCATAAATGTTGAGTTCTTTCTTTCATTCACATAGCTCTTTTAAACATGAATTATTTTTGTTTCCACAAGTATCATGAAATAACATTTATTTTTTATATATTATAGTAGATACCAGCCTCTTCCTTGAGAATGGTTTCTTTTTCTTTTTTAATTTTACAAAAATATGACTTTACAGTGCTTGTTAATAACCATGGCTTTGATTTATATTAGGGCTGCTAGGAAAGACCTTATTTACATTCACCAACACTTTTTTAAATCAAATGGCTTTCCTAATAGATCCACCAGAAGCAGTTATTAATGGGATATAAAGCCTCTTCCTTTTCTTCAATGAATGGTAGACTTCTGTAAGATGTTATAAAATAGAGCCCCAAAATTATCAGTCATAATTTTAGTAATAGTGAATTATTCAACAATCTAATGCACTTATTAGTGTGAAAAAACTAAAGATGTAAAAACCTTGCTTTTGAAATCAGTAAAAATTAAACGATGAACTCTGGGATATAAGCAAAAAAGCCTTCTTTATTGCTGAGCTTTCGTCAACTAGCTGTTGACATCATCAGAGCAAGGGCTGAATGATAAGGGAGCCAGTACATACACTTATATGACCGTTATAATGGTCAAGGTGTGGAATGTAAGTATGGCATGCTCATGACACGCTTGCTCGCATATAACCATGGTGGTTCTGGCTTCACTGCAAAAGCCGGTCTGTGACTGAGATTCAAAAGTCGCGCCTATCAGCTGTTTGGCGCGTAAGCCTCGTTGCGCCATGCGCAGTTGTGCGCTGACTGGTAGGTTCTTTGTGCGATGTCGAGTCAGGAAGGTCGTCTCGTTCCCTCGCGTGCGGTCGTGCTTTTTCTATCAATAGGAAGGTAAATTAGAATAAATTGAATATAATTGAATCAGATAAATGATTATGAGGGAATCCTTGTACTATAAGTAAAATAATGTCAATGGGCATATAGTAAGAAGCCATTTCATTTCAGGGAAAGCGCTAACACTCCAATGTTTCCTTTGTAAGTTTCAGTAAATAGATAGGTCTCCTGGAAAAGCCCTGACCTTCAAACCCTTCCATAGAACTTTGAAGACTTGGATGATTTACCAGGTATTTAGTCCAGGAGCTTAGGCTAACGGTTAGCTGCTAACCTGTTGGTTATGTATTTTTATTATTGGAATGTGTTATTTACCTAAACTGCTATGCATTATTTTTAATTGTTGGGTTTCTATTTGCATTTGCTTTGCATGTTATCCAAAGTCACTGTTGTGAGGTATGGATATAATTTCAATCAATCAATCAATCAATGCAATGCCGGTTGAGCTCCGGACGGCACCGGACCTTCGCACCTTCCAGCGCGGTCTGAAGACCCATTTATTTGAACAAGCTGGCCTGGCCTGATGGGGGATGTTAGGGTTTTTAATGGGTTTTTATATTGTTACTGTTTTATCTGGGTGATTATTTAATTCTCTTTTAATTTTTGTATTTTCTATTTATATGTGCCCTGTTCACCGCCCTGAGTCCTTCGGGAGAAGGGCGGTATATAAATTTAATAAATGAAATGAAATGAAATTTCACCAAAGATTCTAGAATAATCGCACATGCGTTCAGTCTTACATAGATGCCCATATACAGACATAGATATTGGAAGAAAATTAGTAATTTCTAAATAGTGTTCTGGCCTGTTTTTATTATACTGGGGAATGGACTTTTGAATTATTCTTAATCTGGATGTTTTTTAGGAAAACCACCCATTATTTAGTGTATTATTTAGTGTATGATGAGAAGATGACAGAAGAGAAATAACATATCCACACAATCAACATAATTATATATAAAACTTTTACAGCACGCTGTGGCCTCATAACTGCATGTCCAATTCAGCTATCCTTATGATTTCCTCTGGTGTAGAACTTCTAGGGCAGGGCTCCCCAACCTGTGTGCCGCAGGTCATTACTGGGCTGTGGCCTCTTGGTCACCAGGCTGTGTGAAGGGTTCACCAGTGCATAAACATTTATGCATTCACTCACTTTCTACACTCACACTAGAGCCACTGTGAGCATCCCTCAGCGCTAGCACCGCCCCAAGCATCCTGCCAGCACTAGAACCAGCCAGCCCCATGTGTCCTGCTGGCACTAGTGCCACCCCGAGCATCCCGCTGGAATTAGCATTACCCACCCCAAGGATCCCGCCAGCGCTAGCACCGTGCTGTGCCAAGCGTTCCATCAGCACTAGTACCACCCCAAACATCCCACCAGCACTTGCAATCACATGGCCCCATTTGCATGTCCGCAGGCACTCGCACATGGCCCATTTGTGCATGCACACATGCACATAACAGTGCCTGCCTCCCTTTCGGGCCACCAAACCAAAAGGATTGGGGACCTCTGTTCTAGGAAATCAGACAATGCATGTTGTGTGCAAGCTTGCACAATATTTTTAGTAGTTTGCATATCAGCATTGTAATCACAACAAGGGGGATTTTACCATTCCCACTGATACAGGGCAGAAGCACTTTTTCCAGTATCACACCTAATTCTGTTCAATTTCAACCAGACAGACTAGGCAGATCAAAACCGGATGGTTTGGTAGAGGGATCACTAATAGGCCACAAGAAGGTACCTTGGACTAACCTTGAGCCATGATGGCACAGTGCTTACAATGTAATATTGCAGGCTGACTCTGCCTACTGCCAGGAGTTTGATCCTGATCGGCTCAAGGTTGACTCAGCCTTCCATCCTTCTGAGTGGGTAAAGGAGGACCCAGATTGTTGGGTGCGATATGCTGATACTGTAAACCACTTAGAGAATGCTCCGAAGTACTATGAAGAGGTATATAAGTCTAAGTGCAATTGCTATTTATTTATTTATTGATTTATTTGATTTGTATACCGCCCTTCTCCCTAAGGACTCAGGGCGGTGAACAGTGACATAAATGTCAAAATGCACAAATACAGAAAATTGAAAATAAATTAAGCTCTACTGCCCAAATGTAGAAGATAAGTTAAAACCACAATTAAAATTAAACCCGTCAGACCAGACCGGATTGCTTAAATAGATATGTTTTTAGATCGCGTCGGAAGGAGCGAAGGTCGGGAGCCATCCGGAGCTCAACCGGTAAATGGTTCCATAGGTCAGGCGCGCCCACAGAGAACGCTCTCCCCCTGGGAGCCACCAAGCGGCATTCTCCGAACAGTGGCACCCTTAGGAGGCCCTCTCTGTGGGAGCGTACCGGGCGGAGGGAAGTTGATGCCGGCAGCAGGTGATTCCCAAGGTACTCCGGACCCATGCCATGTAGGGCTTTGAAAACCATTACAAGCACCTTGAATCTCACCCGGAGGATAACTGGGAGCCAATGCAGCTCACGGAGTAGAGGTGTAACATGGGAGTATCGGGAGGCTCCCAATACAACTCTCGCAGCTGCATTCTGTACCAGTTGGAGCCTCCGAGTGGTCATCAAGGGCAGCCCCATGTATAGAGCATTGCAGTAATCTATTCCTCTCTTCATGCATTCTTGGTGTTAAACTGGAGAGATGTTAAGTGAATAGCTATTTTCCATGCTGGCCTACAGAATTTCAATCTTGTGATGGGCTGTGCATTGTGCTGGTGAATTGGGAGGGCCTTGGTGTTCAGCATCCTTCGCCATAACCTAAAGAGAGCTTGTTGTCTTCTAACATGGGGCAGTATGACATTGCTCAGTACTGGTAACCAGTGTGCAGGAGTGGGATGCAATGTGCCAGAGATGATAATTCCCAGCCATTATCTAGCATAAAGGTTCTCATAGGACCATATTGGTCTAATCATTGCAATTTCATTTGCATTTTTTGTATCCATTTCAAATTACATGATCATATTGAGGTTAATTACCATATTTGACACATATACGTAAATACAAATCACCATCACATTATATCATTTTGCCCAAAACAGTGGCCAACAGAAGCTGTGACAGAAACAGTTTGGAAGGAAGGAGGGAAGGAGGATGAGATGAACATTTCCACTACTTACTCTGATGCCTTTCCAAAGTCATTCATCACTTCATCAGCAATTGGTTTATTTATTTATCCTATTTAGAGACTTCCCATCTCATTCACAGAATGACTCTGGGTGGTGTACAAAAGACGTTTGTAGTGGTAAGCAGCCACAGTCTCTGATGGCTTCCTGGTACTGCTGTTGGTCTCTCTCTTGTTCTTAACCCTCCTCCTCCTTCCTGCTTATGTTGGAATGTTATGAAAGAGAACAGGTATAAAGAATCTACAAAACCTAAATAATGACAGGATGGCAGCTTCTTCACTGCCATATTTGTTTACTTTTATTTATTCAGTTGCATCACATATTTATTGTTAGAGATAACTCAAGATGGTGAGCATATCCAACACACCTAGCAACAACCCTGTCAGGTGGCCCAAGGTCACCCAGCTGGCTTTCATGCCCAAATCAGGATTAGAACTCACAGTCCTCTACTTTCTAGCCTTTCTTAACCATGAGACCAAACTGGTTCTTGTATCATATAGTGGTTGTCCAGATTTTTAAAGTAGCTGAAATATGTTATGTTGAAAATATAAAGACTAAGGAAAATTCAAGTGCTGCCCACATTTGTCTCAGGAGGGGAAAGAACATTTGAAGGGACTGAGGTGTAAAGAAAGACCTGGGGTTTTTTGAGCCCTGCTGTTCCTCTTCCTTTCTCTTGTCCACCCTCAATTTCTGCACCCTGTGCTGGAGAAGCTTTCCCACCTTAGAAGACATTGGCCATGAAACACACAAAGGATATAGTCAAATGCATGGAGACTCACCCCTTCCCCACCCCCTGGTACTTTCTTGGTTCATATAAAAAACTTTTGAAAAGAAAGACAGAAATTTATGGAAAAATAGGAAACTTCAAAAAGTGTAAATATTTATGAAGATTCCCTAGGATCACTATGGAACACACTCTGTAAACATCACTGAGAAAATCATAAGATCATTTAGTGCTTTTTAGTGGAGATGATTTAGTCCATATAGTACACTACACTATTCAAAGAAAAAACTTTTGTTTACAGGAGTGCAAGAGTGCCCTAGGAGTACCCTAGGACAGGGCTTTTCAACCAGTGGTATGGGTACCACCTGTGGTACATTGGCACCTGGCAGGTGGTACACGACCATCCTAGAAAAGTGGTAACAGGGGAGGGGAATGAGCTGAACTGATGGTAGCACCGCACAAGCCTGAGCGAGAGATAGCTGGAGCTGCAGGGTTGTCAGGGCTCAGCAGAAGGACCAGAATCAGTGCTTCTTCAGGGCTGTCAGGGCTCAGCGGAAGTGCCAGGATCAGCACCAGGCTCCAGCTGGAGCTCGGCACTGATCCTGGCGCTTCTGAGCCCAGAAGCGCCAGCTGGAATGTTGCAGCATCTCCAGGGTCTTGCGATTTACATTCAGATGATTGGCAACTGATTCATATTTATGACGGTCACAGTGTCCTAGGGTCATGTGAAGTGACCAAAACCTGCTGCAACCACCAGCAGATGGGGGGAATAAAAACCAAACTCTCCCCCACCCCACCCCCACTGCCAATCCTCAACAGAAATGCTCACAACAATGAAAACCTCGGACAGGAGGAAGAGCGCTGCCAGGCGGGCAGGCAGGTGTCTTGCTTGGCTCTGGTTTGGGGGGCACTTTTTTCAGTGCCATTGTAACTGAATAAAATGAATGAATAATGAATAAAATTGCTTTTTTGCAATAATATTGCAATGTTCTTAATTACTGATGCAATTTGATTTCTAAGACTAATATTGGTAATGTGAAGATTTGGGGATTTTTTAAAACATGGAATAAAAATGAATTATACTATACATATGTCAACCTGCCCAAGCAGTTTTTCTAGATGTGTTGGCTGGGAATTCTGAAACTGTCATTTGCCACCTCTAAATGGAACCAGAATGGGGATATGTACATATTGATATGTACATATACGTTGTGTAGGAGGGTAGCACTCTGATTACTCCCATTTAGCCCACTAATCATCAATCAAAATAAGACAGGAGCTGGAACGGATGATGTCATTTCACTAACTCTCTTAGCCTCATACCAGAGCAAAAAGAAACATTTACAGGAATCTCTCCATAGTGCAAAATTTAACAGGCAGCAAGTGATATTTAGGTCACAAGTAATTGCTTAACCTAAACGCAGATACTGTGGAAATATTATTTTGCCAGAAAAAAAACCTCCAGGCTTCACTTATTTTTGTATTTTAGTGGCTCACCTGCATAGCAGTATAACTATGATACCAATTTGAAATAACATGAGGAAAACTAAATCATTCTGCAACCCCACAGTGTGTTCTGTTGATCCTAGAGCAGGGGTGTCAAACTGCCGGCCCATAGGCCGGATGCATCATGGTAAAACTGCGCCCACCCCATTGCCGGCAATGGAAAAAAAGTCGTGATATGTCACGACACGTCACGTGATGTTATGAATTTGACACCCCTGCCCTAGAGGATTTGAATCAATCCTTTGTCCAGTAATCATAACTTAATGTCAAAATAATATTATTAATTGCTGAACAAGCTATAACCATGTAGAAGGATAAAAATTTTTCCAGTGCTTCTCTTTCCATTCTTGCTTGTGAAATTAAAATATTTCATGCAGAAATGCTTAGGATATTTTTCCAATTTTACTTGAGAAGACTATAAAAATGAATTAATAATTGATCATTGTGCTGTTTTTCTCACATTTTCCCTTTTCAATGGGAACAGGACTTGTGTGATATCAATTATTAGAGCTCTTAAGTGCTAAAGATTGACAAGAAACAAGAACCATAGCTAAAGCAAGAGAGAAGGTGAAAAAGAAATAATTCTGCTTCCTTAGTAAAATTAATAGATTGTCACATTTAAATAGCACAGGAGTCATTTATTTACAAACATTTACAGGCATTTGGAGTACTATATATATATATATATATCATACTATATATATACTAAGTATAGTATATATAATATTGTTATTCTGTTGCTACTAAGTGTTTAAAAGTGCGCTCCCACAGGGAGGGTCTGCTCAGGGTCCCGCCGGTAAGAGATTGCCGGCGGGTGACACCCAGGGATAGGGCCTTCTCAGTGGGAGCACCTGCCCTCTGGAACCAGCTGCCGGTGGAGCTGAGAACTGCCCCCAACCTCCGATCATTCCGCCGGGGCCTGAAGACCTGGCTCTTCGAGCTCTCGGGCCCAGACTGAGGAGAAATTTTAATTTGGGGTTCTTTTTAATCGACTACAGGGTCAATTTAATATTTTTTAATTTGGTTCTTAATTTAATTTAATTTAATTTAATTTTAATTTATTATCATTTCTATACCGCCCTTCTCCCGAAGGACTCAGGGCGGTGTACAGGGCAAGAATAAAACACAGAAATTTACAAAAATTAAAAGATAATTAAATGCATGCCCGATTAAAATACAATTGATACATAGTAAAAACCCCAATAAAAATGATAAAAAACCCCACCAATCCCCCCTCAGGCCAGGCCGGCTTGCTCGAACAAGTATGTTTTCAGATCGCGGCGAAAGGAGCGCAGATCGGGCGCCGTCCGGAGCTCAACCGGTAACTGGTTCCATAGCTCCGGGGCGCCCACAGAGAAGGATCTCCCCCTGGGGGCCACCAGACGGCATTCTCTGACCGGTGGCACCCTGAGGAGGCCCTCTCTGTGGGAACGCACAGGGCGCAGGGAGCTTGATGCCGGCAGCAGATGTTCCCTGAGGTACTCTGGCCCCATGCCAATTTTTATATTTTGGATTTTTAATTCCCTGTAAACTGCCCTGAGTCCTCAGGGAATAGGGCGGTATATAAATATAAATAAATAAAATAAATAAAAGGTTGATCTCTATTCTTATACACCTAGATTCAAGGTGCTGGTAATGACCTATAAAGCCCTACATGGCTTGGGTCCGGGATATCTGAGGGAACACCTGCTGCCGGCATCAAGTTCCCTTCGTCCAGTGCGCTCCCACAGGGAGGGTCTTCTCAGGGTGCCACCGGTAAGAGATTGCCGGTGGACGACACCCAGGGATAGGGCCTTCTCAGTGGGGGCGCCTGCCCTTTGGAACCAGCTGCCAGTGGAGCTGAGGACTGCCCCCGACCTCCGTTCATTCCGCCGGGACCTGAAGACCTGGCTCTTCGAGCTCTCTGGCCTAGGCTGAGGATTAATCTTATTTTAACTGGGGTTTTATTTATACAGGGACAAATGTAATTTTTATTAAACTTGTTTTTAACTTTTGTATCTGGTTTTTAATTACCCTGTAAACCGCCCTGAGTCCTTCGGGAAAGGGCGGTATATAAATGTAATAAAATAAATAAATAAATAAATAAATAAATGGCATTTTTCATTTTACAGCATGGATTTCACTATCTCCCAGTGTCATCATATATCAACCATATCTGATCTGATCTGATACAAGTTATTCATTCCTCTACATGGCAGATCCAAAATATGCTTTAATGTTTTTCCAATAGCTACAATGAAGATAATATACTTTCCAAAGAACTCTTATTGTAATACCAAAGATTGATACAGTAAAAATTCAATAAAATCATGTTTTACTGGTAAATGATTTTTAATACATTGCCTAATAAAAATGCAATGTATCCAACAACTATAAAATATATCTAATTAACATTTATATCCTTTGCAACAAAGCAGACTATTCTTATATTCATCTACCCAAATACAAATAATGCAATGCAGATTGCATAATAAATAGAGTAACAATGTTGCACTGAAAGATATCTGAAGAGCAAATAATATCAATTGTCAAGCAATTGTATGAAGCTAGATGCTCCAAATAATTATTGCATTCATTATTAACTAAAAAGGTTGGATGGAAAGTCACACTGTCTTTCTGGATTGTCAATGTCATCCGTAAGTGACATTGGGGTGGGATTGTGGGGCAAATAAGTTGTCTCAATAACAAAGCTTGAATCTTAAACATAAAGTTTCCCAGGACATCCAGATAAAGTTATGAATACTATACTTGTCTAATACCTGAAGAATCACAAGCAACTATTGTAAACTATAAAGGTAAAGGTAAAGGTTCCCCCGCACATGCGTGCTAGTCGTTTCCAACTCTAGGGGCCAGTGCTCATCTCCATTTCAAAGCCGAAGAGCCAGCTTGTCCGAGGACATCTCCGTGGTCATGTGGCCGGCATGACTAGACGCCAAAGGCGCACGGAACGCTGTTACCTTCCCACCATAGTGGTCCCTATTTTTCTACTTGCATTTTTACGTGCTTTCGAACTGCTAGGTTGGCAGAAGCTGGGACGAGTAACAGGCGCTCACTCTGTTACGCGGCACTCGGGATTCGACCCGCCAAACTGCCGACCTTCTGATCGACAAGCTCAGCGTCCTAACCCACTGAGCCACCGCGTCCCTTTCATTGTAAACTATAAATACTTACAATTCCCATTTTATCTCACCATGGGCTGCACTAGCTGGGTTTACTAGAAGTTGTAGCTGAGGAGAGCTACAACTTTCTCAAGTCTGATGCAAACTCAGTAATTCAGAGATAGATAGTTCAGTAATAGACAGAGACAGTTTGTCATGGACAAAATTTATGTGTTGCTAAGAGTCACCATCAATCAATTACTGTATGTAAGCTCTTGAATAGCTTGGTAACTGTAGAAGACTTACAATACATTCCAGGATAATATAGGTTTAAAGGAGTAGGCCAATATTACTGTGTGAATCACAAATTAAAGTGCCTGACTTGCTAACATGCATACAGACAATTTGCATGTTTTCTATCATTAGGTCTTGATATTTAATTTTTTTTATTTAGGGAAAATATTTGCCATTTCTTAAATCCCCTTCATTTCTCTTATTATTAGCACAACCTCAGCCTGCGTCAGTGCATATTAACTTTTAATAAGGAAAGCCCCATACATTCCAGCACAACAAATGCTTGTTTGTTCAGAGGAGGAATTAGTCAAAGGGTAAGGGAAGCTGTTCATTTCTGCGGTTTTCAGTCATTTCCTTCCCATGTAACTCAGAGGTTACGATCAATCTTTAGTTTCACTTTAAACTGAAAGCTACTCCGTGCTGCATTCTTTTTGTACACTCGTAGCTGCACAATCAATCCATTTAATAAACTTTGCTTGGGTAAACGTAAGGTTTTTTGGCACTGCAGCTTGCCATCTCCCTGGATAAATTGTCTGAAAAAGAATCTTCTTTAAGGAGTTTCTAGATTCAACCTCTTTGTCTGCCTTGATGTTCTACTTATTGAGTGACTTCGGCCAGTCAATTTCTTCCTTAGCGAAAACTCCACACATGCCTCTTCAGCTCTCAAAGAAAAAGCAGGAGATAAATGCTATAATAAAAATAAAACCAAGCATCTAGATTAATATGAAAACCAGATACTGACTGTTGAGAAGTAAAAAACAATTATGTAATCTTTGTTCTGTATGTTTTGTATAACTAGTTCTCCCCTTTGAGTTTAAGAATAGGGTTATGAACAAAATAGCTGAGTACATCTTCTTCCGAGTATTTCATTTCAGTGAAGGACTCTGTCTAAGCTAAGTCTTGAAATAAAATCGTGTTCCTGGCCTACCAGTTCACATTCTTCATATCGACAGTTGAACAGAGTTTAACAGAGTAGCTGTTAAGACAGGCTGCCTTGACTCTGTTTTTAAAGTGAAGCACCCCACAGTTCCACAACTTGCTTCATTACACCAAACTAGAACTATGAGGTTCCAGAACATAATAGCCTCAGCAAGACTAGGCAGACTGGGATGATCAGAGGTGTTCATGGGGTCAACAACATCAAAAGACATATCTCACAGTAAAATATTTTTTAAAATCTATTTTTGTAAGTGTATATTTCAAAATAAGTGCTCTAACTGCATATTCTACCTTATTGAGCCAAATACTGCATTATACACAGCAGTTAATTCAAAGAGTAGCATAATTGTGATTTGAAGTTAAGGATCAGAATCTAATCAATTTATTATCAAAATTAAAAATGATCAATTTCTTCTAGTTCAGAAAAATATTGTATCTAATAACCAAGAATTAACAAATTGTTCTTTCATACTAGTTAGACTTAGAAAAAGTTTTGTTGTGAATGATAATGGAATTGTCTCAGAGGTTATTGTTGGCAACTACTGTTTCTTGTAAAAAATAAACCAACATAGAAGTATAAAATGTAGTCTGCTGGACTCAATAAGGATTCTTTCCATTTTAAGAATATCTCCTTAGAGATAGATAGTTAGATTGTAGAAACTGCAAAATCCATTTTATCTGACAAACTTCTACTGGCAGACAGACTGAAACTAATTAAGCAATCTTGCATTTCATTTCAACCCTGAACTATAGATATCCTTTTTTATTGGAATATTGCATGAATTCACAAGAGTGTCAATGTGTCAAATTATGATTTATTCAAGAAATAATATTTAGACTTTATTGGACTCCATTATATTTGTATAGAGAAGGACTGTCAAAACTGCATTTTGTTGGAGATGTAATATACATTTTACAATGTCCTGCACTTATTGTTTTGGTAGTGATTATATAAATTTAACCATGTGACAAAAGTTAAAATTTTAGATAATACTATTCTCTTGAACTACACACTTACTACTTGGACTCTGACAACCAGACAACTGCAATAGATTCTCTGTGCTTTCAGTATATCCAAAAGTCTGATAATGCTGCATTGGAAAGATGGCCCCTTTCAGTTGCCTCTTATGAATGGATTGCCTAAACACATAGACCTTCTACGGACAAGTATAATGAAATATACTTTTATACAAAAATACAGTAGGTTAAAAATATGATAGTTATATAAACTAATAGAAATATATATGTACTCAAATAATAATTGCCTTAGATAACTAAGGGCGGGAGGAGCGTCGGTGCTGGAGGGGTGTGGCATACCACCCCTTGCTGAATATCGGGCCTGCGGGGCTCGACACGCTGCCCCCCCTACCAGCGCCCCACCTGGAACGCAAGGGGAAAGAGGTGAGTACCATTTTTCTTTTTTTTCCTTTGTTGTATTTTTCACTTTTTCAAAAGCTTCTCCTATGTATATATATTTTTCTTTTCCTTGATTATATATGAATTTTTATCATCATTATCTAGTGTTTTGGGTTTTTCTTTTTTGTTACTGCCTTAAAAGCAATGAAAAATGTTAAAAATAAAAAATGCTTGTATGAATTTTTCATAAGGAGTTATAAAGCCATAACTAAAGAGTTATAGCAACTGCAGCATTCCGAGCACAAACCCATGCATAGATTCAGTATTCAAATTTGTATTCCACTTTTGTGCACTTAACATTAACAGATTACTTGAACTCTGTTTAGTGAAGGAAGAAACCCTTTCACCCTCTGCTTCTTATTTAGAAAATATTCTGATCTATTACATTGTTCTTTGTGTGAGAATGAACTTCCAAGTATTACCCTTTCAATTCATAAGATTATTTTTCTGTAGTTAATCATTTTGTTTGTTTAGCGCTCTCTGGTGGATCACAAAAATAAGTATCACAATTTCTGTTAGAAAACTGAATTGATTTTTTAATTCATATTTGTGCACTGTACTCTTTAGAATCGCATTTAAGTGATAGCAAGCATTTATACACACATCTTCATTATTTTACATTTATTATAAATTTTGAGTTGAAATATTTAAAGGTAAAATACTTGCAATATTCTTGCAGGTCAGTAGTTACTTCTAATAAAAACTGTTTACAAATGGACTGTTAAACACATCCAGCATTTATTAATATATTCTTAAAGTAATATTAAAATCTTGAATAAAACAGTGGAACTATTAAAGTAGTACTGTGTACTATTTTAATAGTACAGTCCCAGTTCTCTGCATTTCCATTTACTTTGGATTGTCAACTGACATATATATATATAGGGGCAGTGATATATTCTATATATATTTGTCATGGTTAGAAAAAGTCATTATTACTAGTAAAATGCTAAAGAAAAATATTACTTACATTATGGTCCATAAATTATAAACTCTCAAGGTTGACAAATGCTGCCCCATCCCCACATATGCCTTATCACATCAAAGCCATTCCACAAAGCCCTAATTGGCTCTCACAAGCTCCATTTTTGTGATCTTTTAGAAGACTCCTTCTTGAAATCATGTGATTTAGAGAAGGTTGCTTCGAAAACACCCTTCCCAAAGACAAGGCTCTATTTTTGGGGTCCTTTGGAAGCCCCGTTCTCCTCATCATGTGATTTGGAGAAGGAAGCTTCTAAATTATCAGAAGAATGGAACCTGAATGGAGAATAATGCAAGATAAGAAGGCCTGAGAGAGAAAAGAGCAACTTCGGATAAACCATGCAGGCCTGTCAGGAGAGGGAGAAAAATGATCAAAGTGTGTGCAGCAGTAGATCCTGGGGATCACAGGGCAGTGAGGGAAATTGGTGCTGGGTAGAATGGTGTTGGTGGGGCTGGCTGTTGGGCAGCATTTCTCAGTGGCAATGGTGTGCAAAGGCTGAAGTCAAAACCTCAGAGGAGTGGCAGTTGCCTGAAACTACTGAAGAATTCCGGCCTTTACTTTGGCCCCAGTTCTGGCACTTCTGCCAACAGGAGTCACTATACAGCAGGCCAAAAGAATATAAATAGGTGGGAAATGGAAGGGTAGGAGCATTACAGGGCCTTTGTGACTGCAGGGGTGCTGCAATGATTTTTGATGTCCCTTCATTCAGCACTGTTGTAATTCTGAACAATCACTGAACAAATGGTTGTAAAAATGAGAACTACCTGCATGGCTGAAGGTGAAGGTCTTCTTATATGGGCAATAAGTATATCATATGTGAAACTGCATCAGCTGATTCAGCATTGCCAACCTGTAACGGAAACCAGTGTCTGCCTCAGTTTCTCCTTCATCTTGGATCTGGATTATCTATGGTACAATAGTTGGTTCAGATACCTGCTTCTTCACTGTTTTGTGCATGAGGCTTTTAAAAAAACACTTGATTCTTGCACTATTAAGATAAAAATATGCTCTCATTTTTCATTTCAAAACAAATATTGCCAAGAAAACCTGATAATAAACTTGGTGTAACATTAAAACTGAAACCAGGTGTTTTACCCCTTTTAGCATATGCGGCAGAATCCATATTAAACAACTATTTATGTTTCTTCCACTGCCAGAACATAGCAAAATGCTGCATCTCAGAATTTCAGCCATATTCCAAAGTGTTCAGCTTCCAGATTCTCTTTTTGGGCTCCCTGGCCTAAGAAGGTGAAAATGAGAGCTAGTGTCTGAGAAATATGGTTGGATGGTGATAGAAAATACCTGTCAGAATCCATTTATATCACATTCATAAATGTATGTTTAAAACATTATCCCCCCCCCCATGGATTCTGTCATCTCCCGAGGAAGGAGGAGCGCATGTGGATTCAGCCTGCCTTAGGTTATTTCAAAGACCAAGGGAAACGTTTTGAACTGGGGGAACAAAAGGGAGGGTTAGAGAAGAAGGCATCTGGCCTGTGTCTCCATTTGAATCTGTAGAGGAAGAAGGCAATAACCATAAAGATTGGAAGTTCCTTTTTTCCCACGAAAGGGATGACACGAAGAAAAATGATGGGGGGCTGACCAAATGGGGTTGAGAGAAGGGGGGGTTGAACCGGGAACTCTTTATAAAGTTTCAATTTGTAAAACAATACCAAGTCCTGTCTTGTGTTTCCACAACCAAGCATGTCCTAGTAAAAATTCCTTTTGGACTAGAACTGACTCCAAGAGTTTTTGTTTTCCTAAGACGTGGATTGGGGTGGGTCCTGACAATACCTTTAGATCAGCAGTGATTAAAAAAAAGCCACCAGTAAACCATGAATATGATACTGAATGAATCTTGCAAAAAGATTTTTCAAAATTTACCACATGATGTTACCAGTCCTACATCAAATCATCAAGCAATTAATCTGCTCTGAGAGTTATTTGAATACCTTAGTGGAAGCCTTTTTAATTATACAATAATATTTAAGTATCTAAAATGTTCAAATACTAAAGATTTATTTTTATCTAACAGCAACATACTTTATAATCACCTAGGATAAGTCACCAAACGTCAGTTCTAGCACAGTTTACAGCTTCTCTGTCAAATATTTTTTCTTTCCACTTGAATAATATTATATGAAGCATCTGGACAGAAATTTTTGAAAACAGGAATTCAGTTTAAAGGAAATCACAGAGAACAAAGAAAAATATTTGGTGCAGATATTTTAGGCAGTCCATTCATTAGAAGGGCCAAATTGGATGTGACATTTTTCAGTGCTGTCCATTTTATCCATTGTATATATCATGTAGAAAGACCAATACTGGTTAGTAGAGACAAATTAAAATTTCTCTTTCCAGTGCCCCAAATTGGATTCTCCAATATATTTTTAAAAAAGAAACAAGCAACAAATGTCGCATATAAGTTACCATAATTATCATGCTATTCAGAATAACTTGAGAAGCTAAATTTTCAGGGGCAGCTAGCAGATTACAAATCAATGTACTGGGACTTCTCAGTGTGACATAGTGATGAAAGATTGCAAAAAAAAGTGATTGGGAAAGATTAGGGCTTTTCAACCTTTTCACCCATTGTACCACTTTTAGGATAAGGCAATATCCGAGTACCACCAGTTGTCCAGCAAGGTGTCAAAAACTTGACCAAAAAAAAAAGAAAGAAAAAATGATAAAGTACAGGTAGTCCTCAACTTACAACAATTCGCTTAGTGATTGTTCAAAGTTACAACAGCAGTGAAAAAAGTGACTTATGAACATTTTTCACACTTATGACTGCTGCAGCATCCCCAGGGTCATGTGATTTACATTTGGATGCTTGGCAACTGATTCATACTTATGACGTTCTGTGTCCCAGGGTCATG
Source organism: Vipera berus (assembly GCF_964194415.1). Classification (NCBI taxonomy): domain Eukaryota; kingdom Metazoa; phylum Chordata; class Lepidosauria; order Squamata; family Viperidae; genus Vipera; species Vipera berus. Next base: position 40,104,152 of record NC_138209.1, on the reverse strand, counting down.
TGATCAACTTTTGCAACTTTTTGACAAGTGAAATCAATGGCTGGGGGGGCATGGACAGCTCATCAATCAGGTTGTGGGGTGCCTGTGAGGGGGGGAAATCTGTGGGTCTCTGGTGGAGTGGGGTGGGACTGGGGTGGGTGCCTCTCTCCCACTGTCCCTACCTTTCTTCTTTCCTTCCTTTCTTCCTTCCTTCCCTACCTCTTTTCCCTTCCTTCCTTCCTCTCTCCCTTTTCTTCCTTCCCTCTTTGTCCCTCTTCCTTCCTTCCCATTGTCCCCACCTTTCTTATTTCCTTCCTTTCTTCCTTCCTTCCCTCCCTCTTTGTCCCTTCCTTTTGCAAGCAGGAAATCTTGCACAGGAATTGCAGCCAGGGATTTCTACACACACACACACACACACACACACTTTCCCTGGCTTGCCCCGCATCTGGGGTTTCCTTCCTCGTGAAGAGACCCACAAGATTTCCTGCTTGCAAAAGGGCAATCACTTCTGCCTCTCTTGAAAGACAGGCATTTCTCCAGCAGAACAAAGCAGAGAGGCAAAGATGCCTATGCTCCACTGCTGCAGAAAAAGAAGCACTGCGTTTCCCACCAGTGCAGGCAGTCTGGGTCCTGCAAGAGGCCAAGTGGGAACAAAGCAGCCCTCAGGTCTGCACTGCAGAAAAGCCACAAGCGCCGCTGTCGACTGGGCTCCTGCCCTCGCTTGCAGGGAAGGCAGCGGCAATAGTTGTGTCGAGCCCCATGGGCCTGACACACAAAGGAGGGGGTAACCCAAACACTGGGCTGCCATCTCCCTCCCAGCCTCATCGGCCAGGGCTGCTGCTGGGAAGCTGTCGACCCGCCAGGAGCTCTCTGTGAAATGGAACCCATCAGTGGAGGTTGGGGCCGGCTGTACTGAGTCACCAGCTGATCAGCAGCCCCGGATGCAGCCTCCCAGGTGCACTGTGTCATCTCCATGCACCCACCTTGCTGTGTAGACCCACTGGGAGCTCTCTGTGGACAGAGGTCAGGGCCAGCTGTACGGAATCACCAACAGTGGGGGGAGTCAGGTGGGCACGTTTTTCCCTCCATACCCATGTTCTGATGGCTTCGCCTGGTGCACATCAAATGTGGGCCTCAATTCCCACCTGCTACCGCAGGTTGAGTCCTTGGGGAGGGTGCATGCCATCTGGCTGCTTTGCTTTCCCTCCATAAAGCCGGGCACCTCAGGAAGAGAGGGGGGAAAGTCTCGAGCCCCAGGAGGCAACGTGAGGGCCATGAGGGGTATCACAAGCTTGTGGGAAGAAGATGGGAGAGAGTGAGGCTGCAACAGAGAAAGAGAAGGGGAAAAAGAAGGAGAGGGTGGTTGTGAGGCTGGCGCTCAGGACCACGACATAAGCAGTCTCATACACCTACCTGCCGAGGGAGAGGATGGCTCTGTTCCCATCAGGCTCACGCTTACTTGTGAAGAAAGAAGAAGGGGGGAAGGGTGACATGGATCCTGCACGAGAAGTCAATCCTGTTGCTGCATGAGTCTTGGGGAGGGCAGGGCCTCACTCTGCGCCTGCGCTCTTTGCGCACCTCAGTAGGGTTCCTGCAGGCCGCCACCAAGCAGCATGTTTTCTGCAAGCGAGCTGGGATGGAGCGGAGCAGGGGGGGGAGGAAGGCAACACTGCATACCACCAGCCAGGTGCTAGCATACCACCAGTGGTACGTGTACCACCGGTTAAAAAGCCCTGTTCTAGATTTCTAATTCTAGGGATCCAAAGGAAGCAGATTATCATTCTATGAACTGGGAAGGATATTTGCCTTAAAAGTGCAAAGGGAGTAAAATATGAAGTGTCCACCATTTCTGACTTCCACAAAAAACACAAATTAAATCATAAAATCAGAAGTTAAAGTGATGCCCTCTTGGCAGTCAAATTAGCTCTGTGTTTGTGTGTGTTTTATTTGAGATTTCTTTGTATTTACTATCAAGAGAAAAGATCCATTTGGCACAGAAAAATTGTACTAGATCTGAAAATTGAATGGAGAGTAAGGTAACTTGTTTTAAATTATATTGCATTGTTTTCCATGTCTACATTACCAAGGTGTTTTATATATTGCTAGAACTTACACACAGCAGAGTTTTGTGTATTGCTAGAACTTGCTCATATACTAAAGACATACACTTGCACAAAAAGGTTCACTTTTTTGTCAACATACTTTGTATAGTGTTTTACTAATTCGTATGCATATTTATGCACAATGCTTTATAAAAATATTTTAGTGTACTCAAATGTCTGGATTTATTTTAATAGGACAAAAATATCTTTAAAATAGAAAGAATACGTACAGCTTTACCCTGTTTGCTTCCAAATAATACAGTAAATATTAAGGTAACAAATGTGTAAGCTATGGTAAATTTTACATGCTAAAATTTTAGAAATCTAGAAATTCTTTTACATGAACTGGTTTGGCATACAAAATGCAATAGAAGAGGAACAGAAAAATAAATACTTTTCCTGTCTGGAAATCAAAATTCAACAATGGCGCTATAAATTTTAAATTCTTAATATTATCACCAAAAACAGTTTTAAACTATTTGGTCAGGTACACGTTTTACACACTCTATGTGTAAACGCACACACACACACACAAACACAAATGGCTTATGTAGATAATTTTTCTGCTCTATTATTTTTACCCTAGGCTAATCTGTTAATAATATCTACTTCTTTCTATTAAAAAGATCCCTGTATAAAAACCTAATCCACATCCAAAAATCCCTTCTTTTTCATCAACAAATTTAATCATGAGGAAAATAGATGCTATAGTTTCAACTGTTTATTTTAAAAAAGAAAAGGAAATTAAAAATAAAAATTGAACAGCCATTTACACACTAAATAAATGTTTTCTTCTCCAACTGCACGATTACAGATACATATTTGCATATATCAGTTGGAACAGCCTTTAAATGATTTAGTCTTATTTATTTGCATTTATACATGATAAATTTATTTATTGGAATACATAATTTCTTTGAATTTATACTCTTTTTGGACCTTACAGTTTAATAAATGTATCCAGACACTATTTCATTTGTCATACAAATGTTACATACAAAAGCATATTGCATGGGTTTGCAATAAATTAACAGAATTATATTACATTATATTGTTTCATTAGGCTGTAATTCTCTACACATTTATTGGAAAAAAGTCACAACAAATTCAGCCAATTATATATGAAATGCATCATTGGCTACCAAATGTTTAATTATGTGTCTACTTAAATATCTCTTATTCAGATAATCTATGTGGTCTCTGGTCTATAGTAAAGATCAATGGATTTTTTTAATCTACATTTGTCAGTCTATAAAAATATTAAACAAAAATATCTATTACATGCTGATATTATTTTAATGTTTATGAATTTTGTCTTTCAATTCCAGCTTAGATTCACTCTATTAATGGATTTTATATTATTTTCTCAATTCAAACATGTCGTATAATAAACATTAAGAAATCACTATTCTTTTCTTGAAGAAACTTTACAATCACGATTACTATAAATGGAATTTACCAAAATTACCGGTAAACAAAATTAAGATACTTAACCAAAATTATCTTACATTTTCTCCCTTTGTCAAGAAGTGCTATTTAATCACAACTACATAAGCTATTCTCAAACATCAGCTGCAATTTTAAAAAGCAGATATTACAGATTTTAATGTATCTTTTAAAAAACAAAATGGAAAAAGAAAACAGTCTCAGGCAATGAAAATCAACCATTGTGGGTTATTTGCCTAATGCAGTGATGACCATATCTATACTTGGTACACCAGCCTCAACTGAGGCAAACACAAAACATCATATTATATATATTAAATATAACATTTGAAAAACCATTGTCAAATATTGGAACACAAAGATCTATTTTTGCTAGGATTCCAGGGAAGTGTGCCCAGTGAATTCTGATGAGGACAAAGCGAGGTGTCTTCCAGATGTTTTTTTAGGAAAGGATCGATCATAGAATTTTACTTCAGTGTTCCCTTCACTGAATGCTTCTCTTTTAGTCTCTTCCAGGGATACCAACTCTCTTCTACAGATCCCTTCCTCATGCTGCATCACTGTGATTTTCAGGTTTTTGTGTTGTCTGAATGGAGACAAGTTTTCTCTCATAATGCAAAAGCAAATGGCAGAAAGAAAGTTCTTCTTGAAGTTTTCATTCATAAAGGCATATACAATTGGATTGCAAATAGAATTAGCAAATCCAATTACCTGAACAATTCCAAATATCATCTTAATAGTGACATCATCATATTCTCTTTCAAAATTACCTACACAGAGAAAAATACGTTTAAGCATCTCTTCAATGGTACAAGAATTATCTATTCAATCATTTATCTCATTATGTATCTGAACCAGTTAAGTAGAAATAAAAAACCAATTACTCCAGAATGAATTTTATACCAAATTAATTATAAGACAAAATTCATTAAGAAGCGTGCTATTAAAATTTTATTTGCCATATACACAACAAATGCATAATTTATAGTGAATAACTTAAGCTGATGACTAATAAACTGGCTCACGCCTTACAAACAAGCCTATGTCTATGTTTTTGTGTGTTTGTGTGCTTTCAAGTAAACTTTTGACTCCTGGAGATTGCCTGAACAAGTCCCTACAGTTTTCTTGGCAAGATTTTTTCAGAAGTAGTTTGCCACTGTCTCCTTGCTCAGGTTAACAGAGAGTGACTGGCCCAAGATCACCCACTAAGCTTAGTTCCTAAGGCAGGACTAGAACTCATGATCTTCCAGTTTCTAATTTAATGCCTTAACAACTGCACCAAACTTGCTCTCTTACACCTATGATAGAAAAAGTCTAATTATCCACCTACGTTATTTACTTCATTTATAATATGTATAAAACTGCACTATTAATCTTCCATTACTTATGACTAAATTTGTTCACTAGAAAGGGAGGCATAAAACTAAAGATCAAGCATTGCCTAGTAAAATATTCACATGGATAGGCATTTGTCAACAGGAATTTAAATGCTGTTTTAAATAGATAGTACATTTAATCAAATGAAACAATATTAAAATACGATTGCCATATACAATATTTCAATATTTTTTTTAATTCTAGGATCCTAAAAACAGCCACAGTATGAATCATATTCTTTCACTATCATTATTAGGCAGAAATCCGTCAGGCAACTTTCCACATTCTCTATCTGTATAGATATATGCACTCAAGCATAAATAGCTTTTATATATAAATGATGCTTTTAATAATAGACTACAGGGGACTACTTATTTATTAAATTGTATTATGCTTGACTCATACATTCCAGGAAACGTGAAAAATTGTCTTTATTGGAATACATTTATTATAATAGCACATTATAAAATTCAATATTCTAGTGTAGTTTAACATATTGTCTTGTTTTTCTTTAAACAAAATAATCCTCTCTCTCCTACTATTTAATAAAAACAAACTACTCACTGTATTCTATCAACATGTGTATTACATGGAAGGGTGTCCAACAAATAGCGAACAAAACCACAACAGTCACCATCATCATGATTGCTCGCTTCTTTTTTCTGAAAAGAGATAGTTTGGACTGTTGATCAAAAGCATTTTGATAGAAAACAACACAAATCATTTGTAGGGGGAAAAACTAGATCTCACTAAGAAGGAAGATACTTTGCACGGAGAGCATCCTATTTTCATATATCTAGTTAAATGTTTAATATTTTATTTTTAAAATAAATTATATACTTTCCTTCTGGAGAACATTCTCTAAACAGGAAGGCAGGCAATTTGGCAATCGAAAATTAAAATAGTTTAATGGTATGATTTTACCACCACCATCATTTAGACCTCATGGCTTATATTTATTCATTTATGAAACTAAGTAAATTAGGAACTAAAAGATTGAACATGATTTTTGGGAATCCAGGTGAAGTTCTCAATCAGTCGTAGTGTCACAATATGACTTTAGTTCAATAATTCTCTTTTAGCACATGGTACCTTTCAGAGGTATGAGTAGGATAAAACATGGGCAGAAATCAACTTTTTGATCTCCCAGAAGGTAAAATACAAATGCAATAAGTAAATAAACTAGGCAGTCCAACTGCTAGGGACGGTTTTATCCTGGTCTCCTAAAGTGCCATGGCCACTGAAAAAGCCCTTGATCTGTTTTCACCAGTCATGCTACGTAGCTACTGGAACAAGGAAAAAGCCCTGTCCATTGAATCTTATAGAACAGGGGTGTCAAACTCAATTTCATTGAGGGCCACATCAGCATTGTAGTTGCACTCAGGGGGCCGGGTGGGTATGGCCAGGGTGGGAGTGGCCTACTGGGTGGGTGTGGCCAGCTCTACATCGTTCGCATCAAGGGTGCCTATGGGGGCCTGGGCAGGAGCAGGACAGATCTGAGGGTCTCTGGCAGAAGGAGGGTCTCTGGGCCAGGGCCAAGGCAGTGGGGGCCGTTCCCTCACTGTTTCCAGGATGGCTTCGCAGGCCACATGAAACCACTTCGCGGGCCGTATCTGGCCCCCGGGCCTTGTGTTTGACATGTCTGTTATAGAACAACAGGCTGGTAATGGATGTAGCAGTGTCTACAGGAAGTCTTAAGCAGATGGTGTTGAGGATATTATAGTACAGGATAATTCAACATAGGATAACAAACAAAAAACCTGCCATTTTGAAATGAATAGTAGAGGTAATTAAGAGATGGATTCACATGTTAAGTAATAAAATAGTTTGTGTGGCAATATTTTGGCTTTTGTACGAATCCAGACACTGTGATTTGTAAATTATAATTTACGGATCCACACAGTGCATGAGCCCAGTCATCATAGCTTATTTAAACTGTAATTTAATCTAATGCTGGAATTTAAACAATGTTTATAAGGCTCTGTGAACTCTGAACACATTTTGGAAGGCCATCTCTGGAGATCTGAACTGGAATAATTGGATTTTCAATTAAATACCCACACCTATACCCATACTCTCTTCCTATCTCCCTCCTTCCCAGAATTTTGACTTGCAACTCTTCAGTCCATGAAGTTGGGGTGAGCATATTAATATAAAAGAACATCATAATATAAATGACCAAGACATTGCAAATAATGAACAGAAGAATCCCTCAATGCTTTATTGGAGTGTTCTTCTTCTTCACATTTAATTATGCCTTAAGTAATTTTGCAGGTATATTTGTTAGTTACATGTAGTTTTGTTCTCTAAAGCTTCATTCAAAAAATAAATCCCTAAAAATAGACTTCAGGGAAAACTTGTTTAGCAAATAATCAATGTCCATAAGCTCACTGATGTTTTTAAAGAATCCTAGGAAATAGGAAAATATTAATTTATAAGAAGTAATATAAAAATGATATTAAAATTACAGGAAGCAATATAATAAACTTTTTCAACATAGCAAAGTGATATAGATAAAATTATATATACTAACCGAGAAATTTTAGACATCTCATTTGCATGAATGCTCTTGAGAACAGAAGCATCTCCAACTCTTTTTTTAACCCAGAGCTCATAACCAATCTTGCTATACAGCAACAGCATCAGCATCAATGGGAGAAGAAAAAGAATGACCAAAATGAAAGTGGCATAAATTTTTTGGTGAACAGGACTTGGCCATTCTTCCAAGCAGCAAACATATTTCTTTTCATAAAGGAAGTCATATTTATTCTGAAACACAGTAAGCAGAGGTTAGTACAGGTTTCTTTTTCAACATATTATCTGTAAGAAAACATGTCCAAAGTTGGAATGTTCATCCATAGGAAACTATAACTCTAAATGTGGATCTCATATTAAATCATCCAAGCTTGGACTACTTATCTATACAGTACATATCAATAAAAAACAAGGGAATAAGCATGCATACCACCCATTTTGTACTTAATAAGCAAACCTGGTTTATCTGTAGAAAACTGTAATTTTATGACCATTTTTGTGTATAATCAGCATATGTGAGGCAGTCCTCATTTAGCAACCGCAATTGGGACCAGTAAGCTTTTACTAACTGAAACTGCAATTGTGCTCATGATCTGACTTCAGCTTTACTTTGCTTTATCGAACTGTGAAGGTCATAAATATGAAAAATGGTTGTAAATTTACTTTTTCATCACTATTGTCAGAATCCATTTATATCACATTTCATAATTGTATAGGTAGAACAACGTGCTATTTCTGGGGATTCTGCCATCTCTCCAAGGGGGGGGAGAGGATGGTTACTAAAGCGATTTTCAAACAACAGGGGATGTTTTAACTGGGGGAAGGAGGGGGACAGACAGGTCTGGATTGTATCTTCATTTACAACTGAAAAGGAAAGCAATAACCATAAAACCAAGGAGAGTTCCCTTTCCCATGGAAGGACCTGACACCTAGCAACTGATGACAGCCTGACCAAATGGATGAGGGGAGGGGCTGAAATGGGAATGCTTTATATAGGATTGAAATGTAACTTTTGTCAGATTCCGTCTTGTATTCCCACAATCGATTCCATCCTAGTAAACATTTTCCTTTTGGACTAAACTTGCATCCAAGAGTTCTTATTTCCTAAGATGTGGATTGAGGTGGGTCCTGACAACTATCCTAACTGTAAACAGTCACTAAATGAGGCAATCGCTAAATGAGGATTACCTGTGTATATTTCCAATCCAATTAAATTTGTCTATGTGATACCATGATTTCCATCAACTGACTTGATTTATACTGCAGAAATTCAATGTATAATTATCATAAATGCTATTTCTAACTATCTGCTGCAAAGCAGGAGTGTCTGTAGCATATAGTCAGAAAAGTCAAGATGATGGCCGCCATGCTGAAGTCAAAGCTCAGTCCATTTTTATGGTGTTGCACAAGTGATGCATATTTTTATAAAGGTAGAGTTTCAATCGCTCTACTTTTTGACATTTATCAAATCCTGCAGACATTAAAAGTGATCCTTACATATTTATTACAGGTTATATTCAGCTCCTAAACAGTATTACACAAAACATCCTGAATAAGTGCAAGTGTACAACACAATCATACCTCCACTCTTTGTACATGCCACATTGGTGAACCGACAGCAGCAGCCAACAACCAAACAATGCCTAAAAGTAAATAGTTGTTAGTGATTTAACAAAAACAACACAGGAAATTAAAATATTATTTGGGCCATTGGCACTTGGTAGTTGTTTTTAACATTAGCTACTATATGAAACATGATCAAAATGAGAGGTGAGATAAAACTTTTTTCATGTATTCTCAGAAGATTCAAAACAAAGAGCTTTATTTAAAGAAGGGTTAATTACAGAATCCTATAGATTTGATGTTTTTTTAAAAAAAAATTGGGGAAGAGGAATAGTACTGTTCAAATGGAAATTATAATTACAGGTAGCCCTCAACTTACAACGATCCATTTAGTGACCATTTCAAGTTAGAACAGCACTGAAAAAAGTGACTTATGACTGTTTTTCACACTTACGACCATTGCAGCATCTCCATGATCATGTGATCAAAATTCAGACTCTTGGCAACTGAATCATATTTATGATGGATGTGCTGTAATGGGGTCATGTTATCACCTTTTGTGACCTTCTGACAAGCAAAGTCAATGGGGAAGCCAGATTCACTTAACAACCGTGTTACTATTTTCCCAAGTGTGGTGATTCACTTGACAAATGTGGCAAAAAAGATCATAAAATGAGGCAAAATTCACTTAACCAATGTTTCACTCAGCAACAGAAATAAATCAAGGACTACCTGTACTGTATTTCTCCATTTCTCATTCATTAAAAATAAAATTCATTGTAGATAAGTGCTACTTAATTAAGATAAGGTATTGACAGTGTTAGCACTTACAAGAATGCTCATGTAGTCCAAAGTCTTTTGAATGCATATACTTATTACTTCATTGTTGATGCATTGCTGGTCAATATTTGTCATTCTATTCTGTACACTACTAGTCCAGTCATTAGCAGAAATAGGAAAAACTTCAAAAGTCAGAGGAAAATTGTATCCATTAGCTCTCATTCAAATCCCTGTGCCAATTGGCTCCTTGTCAATTACTCATGACTTTCTAGGTTGATTCAGTGGATTGCTATTTCTATTAGCCTAAACATAAATATGCCTTTTGGATATGGGAACCTGATCAAGCAAGATTAATTGTTGCTTGAAGGCTGAGAAATTAAAGATGAGAGTATGGGCAAAATGTCAACAGGCCTATTGCTCTGACTTAGCCAAAATGTCTGAATGAGATTTAGAATTATTTCAAGAAGTTCTAAGCTAAAAATACTGGATTATACTAAAATATTTAAATAAAATCATTAGACATTTTTCTTCCTCTTTTTTTCTTTACACAATACATTATCACCATTGTATAATAGGAATAAGACATGTATTTAGAATTAATGTTGTAGAAGATGCAAATAAATGGCTTTCCAAAGGAGCTTTGGTTAAAGAACTCAAGATTTTTTATTTTCACAAAAGTCAGCAGCCAAAGTAATGGCAACACTCAGCTTTACAGACTATTGTTACTCTAATGTTGTATGAGCTTAACAGATTGGTTTTTCTTTTTTTTCTTTCTTTTTTCTTTTTTTAATTATATGAGCATTCTTTTAAAAAAAGAAAGAAAAGGTAAAAGCAATTGTCTGGGAACTTACCCAAGATTGTATATGCTCTTCTGTTGGTATACTGCCATTTCATTTTTAGAGGGTGAACAATGCCATTATGCCTTTCCAGAGCAATACAAGTCATTGTAAGTATCTCAGTAACTATTGCAGTAGATTGCACAAAAGGCACCATCTTGCAGACAAAAGCACCTATAAAGAAAAGAAATTAATCAGATTATTAACTTATTCAGAACCAGGCTCAACTATATTGTTTATTTGTTCTTATTTCTGAGAAATGTGCAGGTGGCCACATCTTTTGATTTACTAAGCCTGCAGGAAGGACAACTTAGAAGGACAATTTAAGAACTCCAGGGCAGTTGGTTGAACTAAGGCTTTAACAGAATTGATATTGCCTTCATGGTGATTTATTTATTTATCAAGAAACAGGCAACATTTCAAGAAGCAACATCAATTTTAAGAAAGAAGTAATTTCTTTGAAATGTGTGGATTAAGCCCTGACTTAATCAATGCTAAGTTCAATAGGCACAACAAAAATAATTTGCTTTTCCTGTTTTTTTTTTAAAGGTGGATAAACTTGGTAGTGATTTTTCCTGGACTGCCAGTATTTTTCTAATAGAGGATAATAATACAAAACACCTCAACTGAAAGTTTTCAAAGAATGCCATTTGAATCTAGCACTAAGTAACATTATGAATTGTATCTACACTTCTTCTAAAAGCACAACATTAAAATTATCTTGCCCGCAACTATTTGATGGAATCTGCCATAAAGTTTAACAGAAACTGATTTAAAGCAAGGAAATGCTTCCTCTTTTTTTTTCCTCCTGTCTTTGGTGAATGAGCATGGTTGTCTTCACAGTAAAATCCTCTGTAATAAACAACAGAAACATTATAACTGTAGTGAGAAACACTGACTATAGAATGCAATATACTGAATGTTTAATTTCCTCACATTGAAACTAACAGGAAGATGCTTGAAGAAAACATTTCCACAAACTGGCTCAACCAATTATGCAAAGTGTTTGTTTTTAGTACTCTTAGCATTACTTTCTATCAGAAAGCTTCAACCTAACTGATTCAAATTGAAAAGCCTTGTCTTGAAAGAAGTTGTGGGAGATAAACCGTAGGAGAGGAGACAGAGAACCTATCATACTGCAAAAGTGCTGCAGAGGTAAACTGCATGTCATTTAGGACTAATAACCTTGTGTGACCTTTCCAGTATCTTGTAAACACCATTCAAATTAAGGCAGCCATACTAGTTAATCTAATATTACAATGGCTAATGTCTATCATTCAGCATTCCCAAATAACTTTATAAATGCCTAGTTTTTAGAGGTATTCAAAATGTCCTTACTAATTGCACCCCAATTAGAAGGTGATGCTTTTCCTCAAGCTCATTTACAAATCAACTTTGCCTCTCAACACTAATCATCTGCACTTAGGCATTTAAATAAAAGGTATTTGGCCTTTTCCCCCCCAGAAAAATAAACTATTCCTTTCTCAGTTACAATGAAAAGCCCTAGCTGTTACCTCTACAGAATCATTCACAAGGTCTTGTATGTAATGAATGGCAATTACAGCTCATTAAACATCAGTCAGATCAATGTTGGTTTTATGATAAGATTTGAGACCAAGTGACTAGTCAATTATAACGCTGAATTTTCAATTGGTATGTGGCAAAGTGATGTTTCAAAATGAGGAAAAGGCTATTATATTATAAAGAAAAATATATCAAACATCAGTAGACCAGACTCAAAATGTAATTTAAATGTAGAGAAAATGAGATAAAATTCCAACAAAATATGAGAGGGCAGGCCCTAGCTTGATGTAACCTCTCCAACATCTTGTAATGAAACTACTATAATTCAGCTTCCTTTTTTATTTTCAAAAATAAAGATAGAATGAAAACTACAATTTCCTTTTCTTTTTCTTCCCTTCAATCATGTCCAGGTCTCAGAGATTGCCTGGACTCCCTGCAGTTTTTTTGGCAAGGTTTTTCAGAAGTGGTTTTTCATTGCCTCTTTCTTAAGGTTGAAAGAAAAGGGCTGAACCAAGATCACTCAGCTGGCTTAGAATTTACAGTCTCCTAGTTTCTAATCCAATGCCTTAACTACTACACCAAACTGTCTCTTATAATTTCCACTTCCATATACTAAATCTAAGTAACACGTAAACAAAATTATATTTAAATAAAATCAGTGATCAATGGTTGTGATTCCCATAAATGCTAATCAACTATTACATGCAGTCTTTCCCTTGCCATTTGTAATACATAGTTTATGATTTAGTGCAACTTTTCCCAAAGCCAAACTGTGTGCCCAGCAGATGTCAAGAATACAAGTTTGACATTCCCAGTCAGCAGTATCATTCTGGATAATTATAGGAGCTGCTCACACACATAAACACACATATGAACACATTCTAAAGTACTAAACCAAAATCAATACTAAAGTTAAAAAAATCAAGTCCAAGATTGTATATAAACAATCTTGGTTTTTTTTTTCAAAACCGGGAATTTATTGTTTCCCCTCCTGATTTAAAATAATCAGAGATTGTTCAATATTGAGGCAAAATTAGATTTGTATCCAAACTTTGAGGAGACAGGTATGGAGGTATGTAATAGACCAAAATTCTTTATAATACATAAAACAATAAAACAAGTAATAAAACTAAAACATTAAAAAAGATAAAATATGGAGCTACCTGTTGTTTATCCTCAAAATAATCAATGATAACTCAATTATATACATATATCATGATTTTATCTTTTTATTTTACTTTTCAACAATCTCTGGTTTGCTAATAAATTCACTACTATAATCTGTACAAAGTGTTATTGTAAAATATCAAAATCTTTGCAATAATGATACATATTGCTGCAATATTCTAGGCAATGTATATAGTTATTTTTATGTATGATGATAATGAGGAATACTTGATTTACTGGGAAGTTCTGAGAAATCAAGTGGCAGAACAGATCCTTAAAGTGATGTTTGAAAAAGCTGGGAGCAAATCCAATGAGACATATGAGGGTTCTCATCAGAAGCAAAGGTCTGCTTCGTGATGATGAAATGGCAGTAGAGGGAATCTTTGCATTAAAAGTTATTAAACAAGCATATGTGTTCCAGAAGCCCCAAAATGAACCTATAATTAATAACTGGTCAAACCATTTATTAAGTAATCTTTGAAATTAAAGTAGAAAGGCAGTCAAAAAGCAGGAATATAGAGCAAATATCTAAAACCAACATTCGAACACTCAAATAACAAAGAGTAATAATTTGAGAGAGGCAAAAATTTCAGATAGAAGCACATTCAATTTAATAGAAAAAAGCAGGAGCTTCAGGGAGTAACATATTGAATTCAGAATCTGGAGAGCAACAAACTGAATTCAAGAGAAAAATGGCCTGGAGTCCAAAGAATAGCACACTGAATGCAAAATTAGATAAAAGCATGGATATAAGAAAATGGCATGGGAAATGATTGATGTGTCATCAGTTCTTACCAACTATAAAAAGGTAATTCTCGGTTTACAACCAAAGTTGAGACAAGATTTCTATTGCTAAGAAATACAGTTATGAGACATCACATGACCAAGACACTTAGCAACAGCAATCCCAACACTGTTATTATCATTAATCTTGGGTTAATGGGTTGGGTTGTTAAATGGGTATGCATCCCACTTCAACACCCACCCACCCATCTCCTCCATCTATGCTTTTTTGCCCCTGTCACTGTGAACTTCAACATCTTCTTGCTCCCGCTACTGACAAGGCATGGTCAGCCTTGCCCTTCATGCCAAGAAATCCTTTTGCCCTGCACTGAGCTGGGCTTCCTACTGTACCATGGATCCGGCACTGCTTCTTGCTTGCTTCTGCTTTTTGCAAGTGCCCTGGATTGATTCTGGACTTCGTGGCACTGCATGAGCCAAGGAAGGCAAGGGGCCAACGTGCATATAAAGGAGGGAGACACAAGGGTGGGGCAGTGGAAGTCAGTCCCTTACCATACTGAGACTTGGAAGTGGGAAGGACTAAGCTGAGAATAGCTTGGATTGGGATGGGTGCTTGCTTAACAACTCATGATTCCCAGTTAATGATGGCAAGTGGCGGGATTGCTGTTAAGCATTGCTGTCATTTGATGCCTTGCTTTACCACCACATCACTTACAGTAGTAATGGAAGTTATGTTGCCAATTTTGGTTATAAGTTGAAGATTATATAGTTAGTAAGAATTGCTGGCAAGTAATCCATTTCTGATGCCATTTTCTTATATTATTGCATTTATCTCATTCTGCACTTAGTGTGCTACTGTTTGGACTCCAGGCCATTTTACTCTTGAATTAAGTTTTGAATTTAAAGTCTGAATTAAATATGTTACTCCCTGAAGCTCCTGCTTTTTTCTATTAAAATAAATATGCTTCTTTCTGAAATCTTTGCCTCTCACTCAAATCATTGCTGTTTATTATTTGAGTGTTTGAATGTTGGTTTCAGATATTTGTACTATATTCCATATAAAATGTCAGCTACTTATTTGATAGCCTTTATACTTTAATTTCAATGATTATTCAATGAATTGTTTGGCCAGTTATTAATTATAGATTTATTTTAGGACTTCTGGAACACATATGCTTGTTTAAAACCTATAATGTAAAGATCTCTAATACCGTCCTCTCTTCATCACAATCTGGTCCTTAATTTTGGGTTTTGATAAAAAAACCCTCATGTGTCTAATGAGATTTGCCCCCAGCTTTTTCAAGGATCTCTTCTATTGCTTTATTTCCCAGAGCTTCCTAGGAAATCAAGTATTCCTGATTATTACGGAACATAAAAATAATTACAAATTCATTACACAGAATATAAGATGGAGAAAGGAATAGAAAACGTTTGTGCCAACTATGATTCCTAAAGTAAATTTGCTTCACACAGATACTTAAGTAGCACTTCCAGATGAGTGTACATATATCAATGAAGAGTGTAGTTAGTATTTTCTTTTACAATGGCTGAATAATCAAAGCATCATGTGATAAAGTAAAAAGCATCAGTAACTTTGAAATTTTTAGTAAATAAAGGATTAATAGTTTCTGGAAACCATGAAAAAATTAGTCTCAATTTCATTAACATAAGCCAACCATCATGGAATCAACATAGAAATTATTGATTTTTGTTTTATTATTATGAATATATTTTTTCTAATATCAGCTGAGACACCACTGAGACATATGTTACTATTAAAATATATTTCCTGTTGCTAGCACTATTCCCAATGTTGATATTTCAACAACTGCTTATTCTTAGCAATATTTTCTAGAGACTGACTTCACTTTTCAATATGTCTGACTCTAATTCAGGTATGAAATCTTCATACATACCACCGATTTGGATTTTATTTTAAATAGTTCTATGTATGTATTTATGCTGTGTCTTGTTTATGTCACTATATCAGCTTTCTATGCTTCATGAATTCTATTTATCAGATTCAGTCTGTTAAATCTATTTTTTATGTTCTTTCACCATATAACCACATGAACTATTGCTATCTTGTTGGTCAGATGTTTTTTATTTTAGTTTAACCTGTATTTTTTCAAGATGTTCATGTTTTTGTTGACTTAAGAATGCCTCTCCATTTTTGTGTGCAGACCATCTTGCCAACTGAATTTTGTTGTGGCCCATCTGGTGATGTTCATAGAGATAGGCATCTTTTAGTTCTGTTAGAAGAAGGTAGTAAAGGTAAAGGTAAAGGTTCCCCCGCACGTGCGTGCTAGTCGTTTCCAACTCTAGGGGCCGGTGCTCATCTCCGTTTCAAAGCCGAAGAGCCAGCGCTCATCCGAGGATGTCTCCGTGGTCATGTGGCCAGCATGACTAGACGCCAAAGGTGCACAGAACGCTGTTACCTTCCCACCGTAGTGGTCCCTATTTTTCTACTTGCATTTTTACGTGCTTTCGAACTGCTAGGTTGGTAGAAGCTAGGACGAGTAGCAGGCGCTCACTCTGCTACGCGGCACTCGGGATTCGACCCGCCAAACTGCCGACCTTCTGATTGACAAGCTCAGCGTCCTAACCCACTGAGCCACCGCGTCCCTTAGAAGAAGGTAGTCACTGATAAACACCATTTTGTCAATAGCCACACTATTTCTCTATTGTTGTGTCCGGACCGGCGGCAAATAACAGGGAGATGGATCTGGGGTTGAACTGTTTATTAGACTGCACGTGGATGATCTGGGGCTGGCAAGCCCCGGGTAACTGTATACGTCGGGCAGCCCCTGGACGCTGGCCAACCCCTTGGCTGGAATCTCCCGCCCTGCCTCAGGCACCCAACCCGGTATCCAGGGTTTCCCGCCAGTGGGATTAGCCAATCCGAGGCTGATCAGCTATGTACAGAACACCTATAATTTTCTTATCAACAGAAAATCTGCTTTGAATCAATTTTGGTCTGCTAATATCAATAGATGTTACAATATATTTCCTTCCTTATATACTGTCAGATTACTGGTTTTATGTGTCTGGACCTCATGCTAAAAGATTCAACTTTCTCCACTTATGGAGAAAGATTTTACAGATGTTATTATTACTACTGACCAGTAGAAGTCACAATGTGAACATTTCCATTCTTACTGAGCTGCATTAGCATAGGTAGTCCTCACATATTCAATCCTCTTTAGAGATTATCCAAACCAAATCCTGGTAGAGGATTTTAACATATAGAGACTACTTTTGCCTGTTAAGCCTTAATAAAGGTGAAAGTGGTTGTGTAATTCCGCCTGCTAATCAATAGCAATTATAGCATCAGGATGTCAGTGTTCAGTATTTGGTGTCCCGGCTTTTATCCCATCAAGTTTACTTTGATCTTGATTCACAGTTCTGATATTTCATGTATAAAAATTGGTTTTTTATATTACTGTTTTATAGTTTTGCTGTGCAATGCCCAGAATCACTCTTTCATGAGATGAACAGCAATATAAATTTGACTACTAACCGACTGAATGAATAAATAATGGCATCTTTCTTATGTGCAGCATTAAACTTTCCTTTTGCTCCTGGTCACACCTGGAGTAAAACTTGTTTTCAGTTTTAAGCCTGCTACCAAAAGAGCACTAATACTTCCAATCCTTGCCTTTTCTGCTACTCTTCTGCAATAACTCACTGGATTTCTACCAATTCTATGGTAGCAAAAAATCAAGACGAGTCTGGTAAAACCTTTTCCAACTAACAAATTGTATTTAAAAACACATATTTTTGTGAGCTGCAGCATACATCATCTCTTAGATGTAATGAAATGAGTTGCAGCATAAGAAAGCTTATCCTGGATGGATGGATGGATGGATGGATGGATGGATGGATGGATGGATGGATGGATGGATATATAGACATAGAGATAAAGATAGATATAAAGATAGAGATATATAGATATAAAACAATCAGAAATATTCCTGTTCTTTTGAGTCAAGGAATCCAAATAGCATGAGCAATCTTTAGGACTTGCTATTTTACATCTACTAAATGAATATTCATTTTATTCTCTGATGAGGAACAAGTAATCCTTAACATATTTCAGATAAAGGATATGAAGAGGAGAAAGGCATAATGATTCATCTTAATATGCATTCAGTTCTGCATAATCTCAGCTATAGTAATTCTGTCTTGTGAAATTATTTCTTAGAGCATCATTATAGCTAGTCCTCAGGTTATCATTATTCATTAAGTGAATGTTCAAAGTTATGACAGTGCAGAACAAGGGGGATTTACAACTAGTCCTTGGAGTTCTGGCTGTCACAGTATCCCCTCAGTCACACGATTACGATTTCCAATTTTTTCTGCAAAGACAATGGGGAAACCAGCAGAAAGTAAGAAGTCATGATCACATGAGGTTTTTGCTTAATGACCTGGGTGGTCCTCATGTTACCCAGAAACTGAGTGCTAGAATTGCTGTCACAAAGCAACATGGACATGTGATCGCACACTTTACAATCATATTGCTTAGCAATAAAAATTTCAATCTCAATTGCCATTGTACTACCTGCAGTTAGTGTCTAAATCTAATCAAGTAGCATTCAGTAATTTTAGCCTTTTCTTTGGTTAATACAAATGATGTGATTTTATTTAAGTTTGCTATAGGTCTCTTGTAGCTTTGTTTGAAATCAATTTCCTCTTCCTGACAGTAATTCTAGAAAAACAGTTATGTGTATAAATATCTCTTTAGAACACCATTAGAACATCTCAGATTTTCCTATGTAAATAGAAAATGGATTTTTACAACTCTCTTTAGTGGCATGAAAACTTACTGTTGATGAACTACATTAGCTCTAAGTACAAAGACTTCACTGATACAGTTTGCCTACATTTGAAAGGCTTATTCTTATTCATCATTTAACATTTCTGCAATAATTTCCAAAATCAGCACCATTTTCTAAGCTCACTATTAGCCCTCAAGGAGTCATAAAATGCAATAGCTCTGAGATGTGGAACTAGTAAGCTAAATATTCACATGTGCAACAAGATAAGAGCGTAATGCAATGTATAACAATTATATCCCTAATTGCACAATATAAAAAATAAGACTTTGATTATCATACAATAATAAAAGAGAAATTCCCTGGAGCAGTGTAAGTATTTCAAGGAAAAGAGACTAAAATTCTCCATTCAGAATTCAAATTCAGCAAAGATAGCTACAATCAGGAAGTTTAAAACAAATCTCTTCCATGAACTAATTAAATGGCTTTCCCAAGTCTTTCTTGTTCCTAGAGCAAAGCTGTTGTAAGGATAAAAAAGTGATATATGTGATTTCCTGTGAACATTTGTTCTCTGAAAGAATTGACAGCATATACTGTACCTCCTCAAGAAGATGATACCCAATTTAGATATACTGGACAATTACAATCTCCAACCTCCACTTTAGGGTGAAAGTTGTGGAGAAAGTGGTTAAGCTATAGCTGCAAGAGGAAGAAAATGGGTTGCGTCCGCAGATAATCGCCTGGCCACCCTGTTTAGGGTGAACCGCTCCCTCCTTAATCAGGAGGTGAGAGAGGAACCCTTGCAGGGTCGTGCCGAGGAGTTTAGCCAACATCTGTCGGATAAAATCGCTCAGATTCGGACCAGTTTGGACTCCGACTGGGCAGAGTCTGATGATCAGGACATGGGGGGTCTTGTCGATGTTATCTGGGAGGAGTTCAATCCTGTGACTCCAGAGGAAGTGGACAGGATTATGGGGAAGCTGAGCTCCACCACGTGTTTATTGGACCCGTGCCCTTCCTGGCTGGTTTACGCGGCTTGGGAAGGGACACGAGGCTGGCTCCAGGCGGTGATATCTGCATCTTTGAGTGAGGGTAGTTTCCCCGCCGTCTTGAAGGAGGCGGTGGTGAGACCTCTCCTCAAGAAGCCTGCCTTGGACCCAGCTGTATTAAACAACTTTCGTCCAGTCTCCAACCTTCGCTTTCTTGCGAAGGTTGTTGAGAGCGTGGTGGCGCATCAGCTCCCTTTGGTCCTGGATGAAGCTGATTATCTAGACCCGTACCAATCGGGTTTCAGGCCCGGGTACAGCACGGAGACGGCATTGGTCGCTCTGGTGAATGATCTCTGGAGGGCCCGGGACAGGGGATGTTCCTCTGTCCTAGTCCTATTAGACCTCTCAGCGGCTTTTGATACCATCGACCATGGTATCCTGCTGCGGCGTCTCAGGGGATTGGGAGTGGGAAGCACGGTTCTTCAGTGGTTCTCCTCCTACCTTCTGGGACGTTCACAGTCGGTGTTGGCAGGGGGACAGAGGTCGACCTCGAGGCCTCTCGTTTGCGGAGTTCCTCAGGGGTTGGTCCTCTCGCCTCTCCTGTTCAACATCTACATGAAGCCTCTGGGTGAGATCATTCGTGGTTTTGGAGTTGGGTATCATCAGTATGCTGATGATACCCAGCTTTTTGTTTCGACCCCAAACCACCCCAGTGATGCCCTCGATGTGATGTCCCGTTGCCTGGAGGCGGTTCGGGTCTGGATGGGGAGGAACAGGCTTCGGCTCAACCCTGACAAGACTGAGTGGCTGTACGTGCCGGCATCTCAGGAAACTCAGAGTATTCCATCTCTTACTATGGGGGTGAGTTATTACCCCCCGTAGATAGGGCCCGCAACTTGGGAGTCCTCCTAGACTTACAGCTTTCTTTAGAAGACCATATAGTAACTGTGACTAGGGGGGTCCTTCGCCCAGGTTCGCCTGGTGCGCCAGTTGCGGCCCTATCTAGACCGGGATGCCTTGCGTACAGTCACTCATGCGCTCGTGACCTCTCGGTTAGACTACTGCAATGCTCTCTACATGGGGCTGCCCTTGAGGACCACTCGGAGGCTCCAACTGGTGCAGAATACAGCCGCGAGAGTTGTGTTGGGGGTCTCCCGATACTCCCATGTTACACCTCTGCTCCGTGAGCTGCATTGGCTTCCAGTTGCCTTCCGGGTGAGATTCAAGGTGCTGGTAATGACCTTTAAAGCCCTACATGGCATGGGTCCGGAGTACCTTAGGGAGCACCTGCGGCCGGCATCAACTTCCCTCCGCCCAGTGCGCTCCCACAGAGAGGGCCTCCTCAGGGTGCCACCGGTCAGAGAGTGCCGACTGGTGACCCCCAGGGGGAGGACATTCTCTGTGGGTGCGCCGGATCTGTGGAACCATTTACCAGTTGAGCTCCGGATGGCTCCCGACCTTCGCTCCTTCCGACGTGATCTACAGACCTATTTCAGGGGTGTCAAACTCAATTTCATTGAGGGCCGCATCAGCACTGCGGTTGCCCTCAAGGGGCCGGGTGGGTATGGCCAGGGTGGGCGTGGCCTACTGGGTGGGCATGGCTAGAATGCGTATGGCCTACTGAGTGGGCATGGCCAGCTCTACATCGTTCGCATCAAGGGTGCCTATGGGGGCCTGGGCAGGAGTGGGACAGATCTGAGGGTCTCTGGCAGAAGGAGGGTCTCTGGGCCAGGGCCAAGGCAGTGGGGGCCGTTCCCTCACTGTTTCCAGGATGGCTTCGCGGGCCACATGAAACCACTTCGCGGGCCGGATCCGGCCCCCGGGCCTTGTGTTTGACATGTCTGTGTAGATCCTGGTCAAGCAGCACTTATATGCCATGTCCTAGATAGAAGGGAGTGAATTTCCAATAATCTTTTCTGCCATCCTCACCATTCTCTGCACAGCCTTTCTGTCCAAAACAGTAATACATCCAAGCCAAAGAGAAACAAAATATGATAAGATGCTTTGCCATCACCCTCCTGTGGAATAGTATCCTCCCTAATCAGCCTTTTCTCTCCTGGTTTACACAAAACTGGAGAATAGATCATTGTTTCATCAAGCCAGGATCAATGAGTTGTTATGACTATCCCCTCTGGATGACAAGAAGTCTTGTTATGGTTACGATTCCTGGTTTTATAGGATTACAATTACAATGGATAATGCTGTTTTAATTTGATTTATATTGTTTAGTTTTAATCTCAATTACCGGTATATAACAAGGAGTTATGCAACCAATTGACTGGAGCGGTCCTGTAAATAAATAATAAATTATGGAAATGCTTCATATCATTATCGATAAATACTTTTTATTAACAATATAGAACACTGGAATATAAAAACAGAAAACTAAGTTTACCTTTAAGTATGCCCATATATAAATACTAAGAATAACCATGCATTGATTAATGTCAAGGACTATAATCAAGTATATCAATACATAGCTATCCACACACATACACACACACACACTATACAGTTTGGGCACATTATGCAAAGACCTACTTCTCTTAAAAAAAAGACTCTAATGTTGGGCAAGGTTAAAAAAAATCAGGAGGAGACGAACCAGCAGCAAGGTGGATGGACTCAGTTATTGTGGTGTTAAGTGCACACCACCAGCCCACCACACTGATTCCTATTTTATTTCTGAAAGCAGTTCAAAATGTTCGTTTTTATTTTCAAAGTCCTCCATAATTCATGGTCTGGGTACCTACAGACTATCTTTTCTCAGTAATATTAGCCTGCCTAATAAGTTGGAACACTTGAAAGAACAGGTTAGGGACAGATCATCATGGAGAATACCTATGTGGTTACTAAGAGTCAAAAGCAATTTGATGGCATATATATATATATATATATATATATATATATATATATATATATATATATATATATAGAGAGAGAGAGAGAGAGAGAGAGAGAGAGAGAGAGAGAGAGAGAGAGATAGATAGATATAGATATAGATATAGATATAGATATAGATATATATAGATATATATAGATATATATAGATATATATAGATATATAGATATAGATATAGATATATATATAGATATAGATATAGATATATATATATAGATATAGATATATAGATATAGATATATAGATATAGATATATAGATATATCATATTTACTGATTCATATATAACATACCGGTAATCACTAGTGGTAAATGTGTTTTGCTTCAGTTTTTGTTACTGCACTTAATTTAGAAAACTTAATTAAGGAGACCTTGGACTGGGCCATATATAAACACAAACAATGCATTTTTGACTATGCAAAATATCTAGTGCTTTAGAAGATAACATACAGAACCTGTTAAAAGGGGAGGCTGTCCCAGACTAGGACTATAGCTGATGACGCTCATATAAACATATTCCAATTAATTTCTAGTTCAGTCTTAAGACTGATTATTGTGCATTATAATTGTACCACAGGACTGTGATTTTTGGTACATAACATTATTAGTTTAAGCTTCTCGTGCAACCTAATTTTGAAGTGAAATGAATGGAATGATTTTTTTTACCAATTTTAATACTGATAGGGAATATGGATGCAGAAGATGGGAATATGGATCCAAAGTGCTATTATTCAGTGGATCATCATCCACTACAAATATGAAATTAATATTAATATAAAACCAATCCAATACTAAGTCTGCAAAAACAGAGGTCCTTTCCAGCAGCACAAAAATCTCAAATATTCTAGATAATTGAGAATGAAAAATACTGTTCAGTATAGATACTGATAAAAAATGCATACTTTTAAAATACTAAGTGAGCTGTTATATATTTATACTCATTTGTAAGTTTGACTATATGCATAGAATATGATACCTAATTATGTACAAACAATGTCAAGACAGTTTACTGAACACTTTAATTCTGCCATGACAAGTTATAAAGAAATGACCACGACAATAATCCATAGGAAATACTATACCTATTAAAATTAGATCCTAGTAAGATTATCACACATCTTGTATCTAATATATATATATATTAAAAATTTAACTGCATACATATAAATGCTATATTGTATTATATTCACCTACTAATAATGTTATGAGAACCATGAATGGTTGTAAAATGGAAATCAGTGTTTCCCAATGTGTTGGTCAATGTGTTGACCCTGGGGATTATGGGAACTGAAGTCCAGCACCAAGTTGACTTTTGCCAGTAGAGAATTCTCAAACATGAAGAATTAACATTAAAGATTAATGTTAAAGATTTAACAAAAAGGTTAAAGATTCCTCAACACAGCACTGAAGACAATGCACCTGTTAAGAATGAAGTAGATAATATTATCTGTCCATTAAGCAAGGACTTTTGCAAACGCAAGTAAACTACACATATTTCACATAATTCACACATATACATCCCAACAAGAGCAATAGAAAGAAGAGACAAAGGGGTTACCTCTCCAAAGATGTAAGAATACTTTTTTCTCTATTACAAAGTCAGATTCTGACACCCCTTCCTACATTTCTAACCCTTCTTTGCACATTTAAGCGTAATGTGAAAAGGAAACCCAACCTTAAGGAACCAGAAAGGCATGTGAGGATAGCTTCGAGGCACAGATTCTTAGCAAAGCGCAGACACACCGCTGGCAGATAAACTGCCTGCCTGCTAGGATGAGGCTCTAAGCAGCCCCTCCAGCTCACCTCCCAGCCAATTATTGGAGATATTCTGCAGCAAAGTGAAAGGGACGCAGAAGAAAGCAATAAGCAGGTCGCTGAGGGCCAGCGAACAGATGAAGATGTTGGTGACGGTACGCATGGCTTTGCGGCGGGTCACCACGTAGAGCACCAGGCAGTTCCCGAAGAGCGCCAGGCCGAAGATGGCCGCGCAAGTGAGCACGAAGGCCAGCTTGGAGCGCTCGGATAGCTCCGGGATGTAGACCAGAGGCTGGAGCCCATAGAGCGCGATGAACTGCTCGCGGGTTACGTTGTTGTCGCGCAAGAGCTGCGCGAACTGTTCCGGGGTGATGTTCAGGGATCGCATAGTTCAGAATCGCTCTTCTGTCTTCCCTCGCTCCTCGGACATGGCAGGCGCTGTCGGGCGTTTTGCTTTGCTTTGTTTAAACTCAAGGAATAAGAGCTAGAGTCTCGTTCAACTAAGAGTAGCCGCCTTTTTCTTAGACGGCATCAAGCGATTCCCGGTCTCGGAAGTCCTCGAAAGAACAGCCTTAAACTTCGAGCGTCCCGGCGCAAAATAAAGTACAACTGGGCGACGGAGGATCCCGCCCTCGAAGCCCGAAACTTTAGACAGGGAGGAGCGCCGAGCGGCAAACGAACCGCGCTTCCCTTGGCTGTTGATTTTTACCCTTAAGACCTGCGCGAATGAAGCGTCCCATTGAATGGTTAAGCCAAGCCGCCCCTAGCCAGCCGAGAAAGGCAGCTTCTCTGCTCTTCCCCGCTGGATCTCCGCCTTCGGAGTTTCCGAAGTGGCGGCTGCTCGGAGCCGAGCGAGTGTTGGGTAGCGAAAGAAAGAAAGTGAGGAAGCCGCCGTAGGTTGCTTGGCGCTTGGTAGGGACTTGACACGCGGCCAGTCAAGCAAGCTGGGAGAAGGATGCTAGCGGAGATTGCGTAGGAGGGTTGCTGCTGTGCAGGAGAGAGCCTGAGAAGCGCCGGGAACCGGAGGATTCTTTAAACGTGGTTTCCCAGTTTGGTGCAGCTCAGGTGCATTGGATGACATTTTCTAGCTAGCCCCAATCCTGGGATTTGGCATGCCTAGAGGACATATTGAAGAAGGCTGCTTTAACTCTCTGGCCTGTTTAGAGTGGGGTTACTGTTATTTAGCCAATGCTGAGGTTCAGTCAAGTGGATCCCTAAAATATTAAGACAAGGATCTAATGATCGCAGCCCTTGAAATCCAGGAGGAATATCTATTATAATAAATGGAATGCTATTTAAAGAACCAAAGGCTGTTTGGTCGACATAGATTGGGGTGGGGAACCTATATCATAAAAATGAACCAATATTCTTCTGAAAATTGCATTTTCCTTTCGGTTGCTGTCTTTGCAGTTTTGTCCCATCTCCTGCTAAGCATTGTAAGAAGAAGATATGGCTATGGTGGGACCAATTAAAACAACTGCTAGTTGGTTGTGTTCTACATCCACCACTTTAAAAACTGAAGGTCGTGCAGTGTATACAAATGCAGCAGCTATGCCAGCCAGTTATCTCATCAATCTTGACGCTGGCCTCTTTTTGTAGTCTAAATCACCTTTTAGAAATGGTTTACTGGTCATTAAAACATTTTTATAAATCTCTCCTGCAAGGAGCTGATATCCCAGTCACATTTAAAGCAGGTACTATGGCACAAGTGACAATGATTAGGCATGTCACACAATTTCATTTCTCTTCAACATTTGCTAAGAATTTATTTTCCAAGGACTTAGTTTCCCAAATCAGTAAACTACTATCTATCCTTTTTATCCTTGAATCCTATAATAAAATTATTCATCAGCAAAGGGTGATACTACTTGTGGGATTCAGAGACCAGTCATCGCAGGGTGTCCAAAATGTCTGTCTGCCTACGCAGAGTTTATTACTTTTATACAGTTTTAACAAGCAGGAAAGAGCACGCAGCAAAAGCATTGTTTATTGGTGTGCTCCCTGTCAATCTTTCAGAACATCCCAGCCAGGGTAGAGTCTCACATATCTTGATGGTTCCTGGCAGTCCTTGGCGGTGCTAATTGGAGTGAGCTCATAGACATGCCTAAACAAGATACTGAGGCAGGCAGTTTTCTGCACATGGTCCCTTCATATCCTTGACCTCCATCTCTACATATCACTCTTTTCTTTTTTGTTAGCCAAGGTTTTGTAAAAAGGGTTAATGAAAGGGTCATAATCAGGAGAGGAATATCCTTGCAATTGCTTATACTGAGGCAGTGTGGGAGGGTATTTAGGGCAGAAAGCTGTGATACATATGTTGCAAAAGGAAGGAAGACACTGAACAAAACAGCACAAATAATGACTAAATAGGGTAGGACATTTCCCAATAAACTTGTGGGTAGCCAAGCCCAAAGGCTTTCCCACCAAGATCCTAAAGTATCAATTTTCAAATTAGAGGCCAAATTGTGTAAAATATTGAGCTGGTGCTGTATGGTTCGTGATTCATCTGAAAGGTTGAAACAACACATTCCTTCAAAACTTTCACAACCCAAATGCTGATGCAGAAGCAAATAATCAATAGCAGTGCAATTTTGTAAAATAGCTTTTCGCAAAGCTTGCAGCTCATGGTTGATTGCCGAAATAGCTATAGAAGTAGCATTAATTGTTTTTGCCAAATTACACGCAACAGCGTTAATGTTAAGATGAGCGTCAGCAGCAAGCGCTGGCACACCCACTATAGATATAGCCAATGCTACGTATTCTGTTTTATTAAGTAAAGCTGTTTCAGAGTCACAAATGCTATCTAGCGTGACTCCACATCGAGAACAGTTTGAGTGAATTTGCTGTTTGGAAAGCAAAACAGGAATCAACCAGCTGAGACAACACTGTGCTTCACTAATATTAGCAGGAATATAATTCAAAGTTTCTTGACCACATGTAAAAAACCATCCTTGCGGGAGCCAAACATGAGCAAAATTAAAGGAAGTTTCCTCAAAAGCTGTACAATTTAAAACAGGTGAACTAATACGAAAACAGTGAGGTTTTTTACTTGAAGATGTACAATTAACTATTTTTGCACACGTTATATTCTCAGGGACTGCTACTATTGGGGTGTGCAAAGCAATTACATCAGGGGGTAGATCATAGGCAGTCAACCCCCAACTAGATATAGTCCCATAGTTAAAGTTTTTATGCAATAGAAATTTGCTTAAGCCAGTGAAGTTTTGAATTGCTGCAGAAGGGGTACAAACAGGGACCAGACATGTAGAAAGCAAATTTTCCATGTCATATGATTCAGATAAAAGACTTCATTTTGTGTGATGTTAGCTAGCTGCACCCATAGGTTTTGCTTCATTCGCTGCTCAAGTGAATGTTTGGGTGAGATGACAGCTGCTGTCACTAAAGGGCAGCAATTAATAATCAAACATAAACAAATAATGGCTAAGGAATTGGCAGTTCAAACCACAAAAATGGCAGCGCATAAATTCTCGGGGGGTTGTTGTTGCAGCACTGCCTGCACTTTGGTAGTCAGGTTTTTCACATCTCCCCACATTACTGGACGGCTAGTTTGGCAAGATATTGGCCACTGTGCCATCTGTTAAGTCATTTTGGCCATTTCTGGAATCGGATTCGGGGACTGGTGCCACGACATCCTTAGCTGGGTGGACGCAATGTGCTGGAATCCACAAGAGTCCTGTAGGAGCAAGCACAGCAGCATATCCTCCTCCCCAAGTAATCAAAGGGACCAGCCCTAACCATGTTTTGTCTGGTAATGCCCGATAATATACTAGAGGGGGAGGCAAGCTTGTTTTCTGTTGAAAGTGTCTCTGATAAGCGGTCGAATTTTGAATAGAGACATTCAATTGATTTAAGGTAAATAATACTTTTTTAACCTGTTGTGTTACACACGACAAATTGGGTACCTGAGATCCCTCCTTTTTTATTTGTTTGTGAAAACAATCCTTAAAGGACCAATTTGCACGTTCCATGATGACTTGACCTGTGGAATTGTAGGGTAGCCCATGAGTAAGAACAATATTCCAGGTTGTACAAAATTGCAAAAAGGCCGATGAAGAATAGGCCGGGCCGTTATCAGTTTTTAAAGAGGAGGGTTTACCCAAGGCAGTAATGGCTGAAAAAAGATGAGAAATAACATGATTAGCTGTTTCCCCTCATTGAGGTGTGGCCCAAAGTGCTCCTGAATAGGTATCAATAGATAAATGAATATACTTCCAGGGAGCCAAGGAGGGAACATGGGTGACATCCATTTCCCATAGTTGGTTAGAGGCAAAACCACAGGGATTAACTCCCGTGTCCCCCGAGGGGGATGCCCCAGAACATTGGGGACAAGATGAAACAATTTGCTTGGCTTGGTCAAGTGGAATATGGCAAGCTTATGCCAGCCCCCTGGCATTTTGATGGAAAAAAGAGTGACTGAAGAAAGGATCTGAAAACAAAGTGGGTAAAACATGAACAGCAGCATCGGCATGACTGTTGCCTTCAGAAAGTGGTCCAGGAAGAGACGAGTGACTGCGTATGTGAGAAACAAAATATAAATGCTTTCGGTCTTGTAGTAGTTGCTGCAAAGTTAAAAACAGAGCCATGAGATTGGAGTCAATCCTGGGTGTAATGTAAGCACCTGGAAGATTAAAAATAAGTTGACACATATAATGAGAGTCAGAAATTAAATTAAAAAGCTGTTGAGAAAAACTATGAAAAGCTAAAATAGCAGCAGACAATTCTGAGCATTGCGGGGATGACTGTATTGCATTGTAGGACACCTTCCAGGTATCATCATCCATCAATGTGTCCTGCACAGACACAAAAACATAAAAAGAAAAAAGAAAAAACAACTCCACAAAAAAATAAACAAACTGAATGAGATATTCTGAGTTACTGAAACAGTTTTATATTAAACTTTAGTATTGCTTTCAATATAGTTAATCAAATTCCAATTAAATCAGATTCCAATCAGATGGAAACAAACTTCCATCAAGTAGGTTAAAACTTACAAATCTAAACAAAACAACACAGAGTAATTTCTTTTAAAACTCAAAGATTTCAAAAAGAATTGTCCAACAAGTACTGTCTCCTCTTTCCAGAAAAAAAACTGCAAGCTGAAACTGCAAGAGTGGGCATTAAATTTCATATCCACCCCCCCCTTCCTCAGACCAGAATTCTAAGCAGAGGGGGGAAAACAGTTAAAACGACCAGCCCCCCCCCCTTCTTCTGTCTCTCTTTCACACTCTTAAAGTAACACAGCGGGGAAGGGGGGAGAAAGAGACTGGAGGGGGAAAAGAAAAGGTAAAAGGAATTTTACAAAAATCTCACCACTAAAAAATAGCTTGCTCTCCTTCACATGCATTTTCCATAAATTCACTCACAGATCCCCCATAAAACTCTTCTCATGCAAACGCTTACAACAATAAAATCAGCAAATTAACTCATTCACGTCCATTCCAACTGCCAGCATAAACAATTCCACATACAAAAATTTCATTTCATACTTTCTCCAGGCAAATCAATCACTATTATTATAATTTCAGGGAGCTGTTCACAAGCCAATGAGCTCCTTGTTCCAAATCTCTTTTTGTTTTTTGTTTTTGTTTGTTTTTAAATAAGGCCTTTTTGTTTATTGTTATTAGAGGGGTTTAGACCCTCTTCCAAGTCTTGGAATAACACAGAACAACATAGACAGACATATATACACAGATACTAGTAAAACAACATTCATTATTTAGACATATGGCTTGTCCTGCAAGAAGCGAGAAAAATCAGGAGGTGATTCCAAATAAACATGGTTTTATAGGGCCCTTTAACCATCTCCCATTTTTCTCACCATTCCAAATCCAAGCTTAATGTTCCAAATGTACAAATATATATATAACAAAACAAAACACACATCAATTTGGAGTTTGAGGCCAAAACGGGCCTCCCCTTTTAATTTAAAAGAGGGGAACATTTATGGTTACTTACAATTTATTCCACCAACTTCAAAAGACAGTGGGGAAAGACTAAAAGGAATATTGAACCTGGGATCTTTTGCAGGTGTGAAGTGGGAGGTTTCCTCACCTTCAACAAAAAGAATTGAATAGTCCAAAGAGCCAGATTAAAAGAAAAAGACAGGAAAAAAACTTGCTTTTGGTTTCAACCTCTGATACAAAGGGCTGCGGGATGCTGTAGACATATCCCCCACTGGATTTTGACATTCCCTTTTATAATGACTGGGTTTACCACAGTTATAACACTTTCCTTGAGGCTTGCTGCCTTGCGATAAAGCGGCTGCCAATAAATTGGTTTGATAAGAGGCTGTTCCTATATCCTGTAATCTGTTAACAAAATCAGGATACGGCTCAGTAACCTTCTGCCTGATGTTAGAGAAGGCTTGATGAGGCTTGCCAGAAACAGGCACTTTTCCAAATGCTCGGTAGGTGCATTTAGAAGAAACCTGTAAAGTGGCAGCTGGTAAAACAATCTGAGCATCAACTGGAGCAAAGGGACCAGACCCGTCAGCAATTTCTTCTACATTCCCCCCGCTTTTGCTAATCGTTCTTCTAAAATTTGCCTCATGGGGGTATACAATGGCCGTGAAGAAGCAGAAGAATTAATCTCTTCACGAGGAGCTGAAGGTTCAATTGAAGATGATTTCAGGAGGGAAAAATTTATTTTATCGTAATCAGGTGGAGGTTTTGTGGTCAATTGCTGTCCTGCCAAAGCATCAGAGCCAAATTTTTCCACTGCTTGATGGCATTGAAGCCATAGATGTAATATCTGAACTGGAGCCCGGGGTTCAAGATGTAAAGTGTGCCCTATCTTTACCCAGTCCTGTAAACGGAGCATCCCGCATTCCGGATACCAGGGACAATGTTTCCCTATCTCTCCAACCAGTTTCCTTATCTCTGCCTCAGATGCTGTAAGCCCTGACTTTTGTAACAGGAATCGAAGTTCCTGTACATGCTGCTGCTGTTGGTGAGATAGATTGCAACCCATACTTACCTTTGAGGGGTCCCATAGGACGAAGGTGCACTGTGGGGTCTATTCCAGACAAAGGTAAGTATGTTGGAAGTTGCTCTCCTGGAGGAAGGTCCCTGTTCGGGCGCCAAAATGTGGGATTCAGAAACCAGTCATCGCAGGGTGTCCAAAATGTCTGTCTGCCTATGCAGAGTTTATTACTTTTATACAGTTTTTTATTATTGAAAAGTTTTACAGTACATTTTAAGCATATACTCCTTCCCTCCCCCTCCCCCCACACATCCCCTCCCTCCCCCCCTCCCCCCCGACTTCCCAGAGCTGAATACAGGGTATTGCCTCTAACAAACTTAAGCTAAAATATGCTAACCAACTATAAATACACTTTAAATCCTATCGCACTTTAACTCCCCTTAAACATAAGTAAATAATAATACATCTTATAATTCTAATATTTATTCATATGCTAAATGAAATTTTTTAGTCCCATATTTATTCTGAATATAATCAATCCATCTTCTCCATTCTGAGATATATCTCTGTTGCGATTGTTCTTTCAAATATGCCTAGATTTTTACCATTTCTGCCAAGTTTGAAACTTTTAGAGTCCACTCTTCTATAGTAGGCAGTTCCTCCTTCTTCCAGTATTGCGAAACCAGAAGTCTTGCTGCCGTTATTAAATTCAACATCAATTTAGTTTCTATAACAGTACAATCAGTAATAATACCCAGTAGAAATAACTGTGGAGTAAATCTTATCTTTTTCTTAAATATCTTCTGCATATTCCACCAAATTTTAATCCAGAAAGCTTTAACTTTTTTACAAGTCCACCACATATGGTAATACGTTGCGTCCTCACAACCACACCTCCAACATTTAGGCTGATAATTTGGATACATACGTGCTAATTTTTTAGGATCTAAGTGCCATCTATAAAACATTTTATAAAAATTCTCTCTTAAATTTTGTGCCTGAATAAATTTTACGTTTCTGACCCAAATTTTTCCCCAAACGCCTTTTCAGCATCCAAAATCAGCGCTGCAAGGACTTGATTATTTCTTTCCAAATATTCTAATAGGTTTACAATACGTGTCACATTACTTTTCATTTGTCTACCACTTATAAATCCTGTTTGATCACTATAAATCATTTGCTACATAACCTTCATTAATCTATTTGCTAAGATCTTTACAAATATCTTATAATCCGTATTTAGAAGCGATATAGGTCTATAATTTTTTGATTGGGTAAGATTTTGATCTTCCTTTGGAATCAACGTTATAAATGCTGTTCTCCACGATGGAGGCACTTCCCCTCCAGATTGAATTGTCCTAAATAATTATTTTAAACTCCGATTGTAAATTTTTATAATAAGTGGCTGTCAAACCATCTGTTCCAGGTGTCTTACCCACTTTTAGTTGTTTAATTGCTAAAATAATTTCTTCAGCAGTTATCGGTTGATTCATCCCTTCCCTCTGTTCTTGTGTAAGTATAGGGATATTCACTTCTTGTAAATACCTATCTATATCAAAACCTTGAGTTATATCCCTTGTATATAATTTAGAATAAAATTCAAAAGCCTTTTTAATAAGATTTTGTTGAAACACCTCTTTACCCTTATATTCTATCTTATCTATATTACATGATTTTTGTTTTTTCCTTAACAAATAAGCTAACCATCTACCTGGCTTATTAGCATTGTAAAAAGTATTATGTTTGACATATCGTAAGTTAGTTGCCACTTGATCTGCCATCAACATATCAAACTGCCCTCTTAACAAATTAATTGCTTTTTTCAACTTCTTATTAGATGAGTACAAAATAAAAGCCTTCTCTTTCATCTTTATTTCCTCCTCTAATTCTTTACACTTATATTCCAATCTACGTCTATATTTATTATACAAAAATATTAACACTCCTCTCATATAAGCTTTACTTGCATCCCAAACCATTTCAATGGGTATACCCTTATGCATATTTATAATAAAAAATTCTTTCATTTGTTTTTTCCATTCTTCCACATTTTCTTCATATCTAAACAAATTTTCATTTAATCTCCAAGATGTCCTATCTCCCTTCCCCTTGTCCAATTCCATCCATACTGGACTGTGGTCTGATAAGGTTCTTGGACATATCTTAATCTTTTTTTTATTAAAAAGTTTTAGAATACATTTTATCTTTAACAAACAACAAAAAAAGGAAAAAGAAACCCCCCCATCCCCCTTCCCTCCCACCCTCCCCAACCCTCCCCAACCCCACCCTCCCTTCCCCCTCCCCCCCCACTTCCCAGAGCAGAATACAGGGTATAAAAATACAAACAATCATAATCTAGCTTACGCAAACAATCCTGAACTATATAGACTATCGAACTTTAACTCATATAGATAAACTCCAAACATATATATATATACATCATATCAATAATTATTCAAAAACAAGATAATACTTTTCAATCTACCCAATAAAAACAATCCCAAATAAAACAATTTATATCAATTGTCTAAAGCTGTTCTTCTTCCCAACTAAACTTTAAATTCATATTATCCTGATATATTATACAAATTAAAATACCATAGATTACTTCCAAACTTACTGTAAAAAATTTTTATATAATCACATCATTCTTATATTCTTATATTCTATTACCTACTCCAATATTGCCCATAAGAGTTTTACAAATTAATTTCAATCACACATAAAACAATTCATATCAGTTTTATAAAACTATTCTTCTATCCAACTAAACTTTAACATACTAAAACCAAGTTTATACAACCTTTCCTTCTCCTAATGTATTATACTACTTAAAATACCATACATTACCTTCCAGGCTTAAAACTTTCCATCCAAATAACAAAGCATAACCTACAGAATATCAATAAACACTACTACAAATCTTCCCAATTAAATTTTCATAATCATCTTAAAACTAAAGCAACACAAAATATTATATAATTATTTTATAAGGGTGAAAAATGAATCCCCAAATACTTAATCCTTCTAGCATCCTTATTACATTATTATCTCTTGCAATTATGCAACTAAATCCTCAGGTTTTTCTTCCAGAAGCAGCACACCTCTTCCAATTTCTGGCCTTCTCCCGTGGTGATGAAATTTGACCCACTCCTGTAGCTTTCACATCTGTCTGCGTTAACCCTTCAACATCTTGTGGATTCTCTCTGGAACGTTGAGGCTCTCTGTCACCTTTTTTCTTTGTAGACTCCAAAGACGGTATGGGGACTGCTTTTAAAACATTACTGTAAAAGTCACGTGCCTGAATCACCGTGGTAAAACAATGCCTCGTACCTTCATAAGTCACCACCATACCCTCTGGTATTTGCCATCTAAACTTAATATCACGTCGTCTCAATTCTTGTGTCAAAAAAGCAAATTCCTTCCTTTTTCTTAAAATTCTTGCAGGAATCTCTTTTAAAATCAAAACTTTTTGCTCATCCATTACAAAATCAATATTATAGGAGGCCTGGATAACTTCATTTCTAATCTTTCTCTTTGTAAAATAAACCACCACATCTCTGGGTAATTTCCTTTGTCTTGCAATCCACGAATTAACACGGAAGATTTTATCTATATCTTCCATTATTTCATCTGCTGGTCGCTCCAACACCCCTTCCAAAACCTCAGAAACCATTTTCATCAAATTTTCCTTAGGATTTTCTTTTAGGCCTCTGATTCTCAAAGCAAACTCCATCTGAGAATACTGTGTCGAAATCAAATCATAATCCATTTTCTCTATCACATTTTCAGTTTCTGTCATTTTGGCTTCCATTCTAATATCATTTTGAACAAGATCTTCCACTCTTTCATCCAAAATCTCAATGCTTTTAGCCATATTTAACATTACAGATGTGATGTCTGCTCTCATTTCTGCTAATTTCTCTGTAAACTTCTCCTCCAACTTTTTCTCCATTATCTCAACAAATTGTTGCATTTGCTTTTTATCTTAATCTTCTTAACCCTAGAAAAAAAATCATTAGTAGTTAATACAAAGTCAATCCTGGAAAAAGATTGATGTCTGTCAGAAAAAATAGTAAAATCCCTTTCTTCCACGTTTCGTTCTCTCCAGACATCTCTCAGTTCCAGATCGTCTTTCATGTCAAAAAAAGATTTAGGAAATCTAGCATGATTTGGAGTGCTTTTAAAAGGTCCTTTTTTATCTTTTTGTGTGTCTAGTACTCCATTCCAGTCTCCTATTAAAATACACGATTTATAATCCCATTGAATTATTTTGTTATGTAAAAGTTTGTAAAATTCTCCTTGCTGTTGATTAGGTGCATATAATCCAATTAAAAGTATTTTCTTCCCTTCTATTAAAAGTTCAATTATAATTATCTTCCTTGTTTATCTGCTTCAATTAGGTTAGCTGTTAAATTCTTCTTCACATAAATGACAACACCATTTTTCTTTTCTGAAGCAGATGCAATAAGCTGCATACCCAATCTAGAGTTTATCAAATATTTTTGATCGGATACACGGATATGCGTTTCCTGCAAGCATATAACATCATTTTTAAATTGTTTCAAGTACTGAAATATTTTATTTCTCTTTTGCGGTGAATTTAAACCATTAACATTCCATGTTAGAAACTTTGTTGCCATTTTTTGTGACTTGAAGCTTTCAGAGCGTATCTTGCAGATTGACAAGCATCTGCTTCTTTGGTCTCGCTCCTCCCACTGCTTCAGTATAAGTAGATTCTTGAGTTGTAATTGTAGGATATTGTTTCTGTTGTTGTTGTTGTTGTTCCTTTCATCTGGTTGCAGCCCGTGTCACTCTTTGAGCCCTTAATTCTTCTAATGGGGCCAAGGGCTGTGCAATTTCCAAAGTTTGCTGTGCTTCTTTTGAAATCAGCGAGGTGATTTCTTCATCTTGCTGTGTAGCTTCCAATTGTGTCTGTCGCACTTCTTTTTCCTTTCTTCTTTTAATTTCTGGGGATGGCGGTGAGTCTGCCTTTAGTATATTACGATAAAAATTTCGTGCCTTCAGAACTGTATTAAGACGATATCTTGTACCAGCATAATTCACCACTATCCCAGTTGGTATCTCCCATCTAAACTGAATCTGTCATTTTTTAAATTCATCTGCCAGAAAAACAAATTCTTTCCTATTTCTTAAAATTCTTGATGGTATTTCTTTCAAAATTAAAACCTCTTGATCAGCCACTTTAAATCTGTTGTTATAAAAGGCTTGTATAATTGCATTTCTGATCATTCTCTTTGTGAAGTAAGCAACCACATCTCTTGGTAATTTTCTTTGCCTAGCAATCCAGGAGTTGACGTGAAATATTTTGTCTATTTCCAATATAAAATCTTCAGGTCGCCAACCCAAAATAGGTGCCACAGCTTTTGCCAATATCTCTTCCAAATTTTCTTGTGGATTTTCTTTCAGACCTCTGATCCTCAGGGCAAAAGCCATGTCCCTATATTGTATCATCACCACCTTATCATCAATTTTATCCATTTTATTCTCAGCTTCATTAATTTTAGCTTCCAATATCAAATTATTTTGATTAACTTCTTCCACACGTTCATCCAGATTCTCAATGCAAACTGTCAGTCCCTGAAATGCCAGCAAAATATTCTCTCGTGTTTCCTTATTTTTCTCATTAATGAGCTCAGATATTTGCTCAGATTGAAGTTTTAAAGCATCTTGTAAGTCGTTTAGTGTTAATGTGGGTGTAGGTGCTGCGGGGGATGGCATCAATGTTTGAAATCCAGATTGCTGAACTGGTGATGCCCCCACACTTTTAGAAGCAGGGAATCTAGGTGGTTTGGAAGCCATTTTAACACCCAATTAACTTTCATTTCTCACTTTCACTTTTCCGCCCAAATTGCAACTTTGTTGCTTCACTGTTAAATATCCAAGTCTTTAAAATCACTTTTAAGCCAACTTCAAATGTTTTTAACAGTCTTTTACAACTTTAAAAATCCACTTTATATCTTCCTCCTTGATCTTTTATTTTATTTTCCTTATTCTTTGTTCTTCCCACTTTCTCTAAAGATTTATTCTGGCGCCATCTTCCTCCCCTTCTTTTAGGTTAAACCGGAGTTATAGAACATATACTTGCTGTTTCAATATTCTCCTGCTCAGCTCTGCCTGCGTCCAAGTAATCCAAAGTACAATATTGAGAGCAGGTATGGTTGCAGCGTCCTGTTCTGTTTCAAAGCCTTGAAACAGAGGAGTCCCCGAGTCCGGAGTTAATTCAGCCTCTGAGGGAGCTCTCACCCTTCGACCCCCGGAATGATAATTCTGGGGGTCTAGGGGAGCTCTACCTCTACCTGAATGCTCACCCCCCCTTCTTCCGAGGGGGGGATTCCCAAACCGCAAAACAGCTGATTGTCGCTGTTTTCACGATTTAAATGGAGCAAAGGGGCTGACGGTCAAAAATGACCGCCATCAACGGAGCCTTGCCACCCAGAAGTCTATATACAGTTTTAACAAGCAGGAAAGAGCACACAGCAAAAGCATTGTTTATTGGTGTACTCCCTTGTCAATCTTTCAGAACATCCCAGCCAGGGTAGAGTCTCACATATCTTGATGGTTCCTGGCAGTCCTTGGCAGTGCTAATTGGCGTGAGCTCATAGACATGCGGTAAACAAGATACTGAGGCAGTCAGTTTTCTGCACACGGTCCCTTCATATCCTTGACCTCCATCTCTGCAATTACTTTGATTAATAAAGGTAAAAGGAATCCCTGCAGATTTTACTCCACTAGTTGTTGTTGACTATAGGAGGTGGAGCTCACCTCCATTTCAACGCCGTTGAGCCAGCACTGTCTGAAGACATTTCTGTGGTCATCTGGCCAGCATGACATCACAGAGCATTTTTATCTTCCCACCGAAGTGGTACTTATTTATCTACTCACATTTGCATGCTTTCAAACTGCTAGGTTAACAAGGGCGAGGATGGGAGCTTATCACGTCATGTGGCTCTTGGGTTATGAACCTGGGTTGCTGGCTTTTCAGCCAACAAGCCCAATGTCTTAACTGCTGAGCCACTGCACTGCTCCAATAAAAACTATTAATCAACTATTACCCTCTGTGTTCTGCCCCATTTTGCAGACATTTTACTCAGATCTTTTGATCTAGTCTTCCTAGCATGGATTTGTCAGCTGGAAAGTTGACAGTCCAGTTTTCAGACCCCAAGTGCTGCATCACTTGATGAGCTTCCATTACTTGATCCATCTCCTGCCCATCTAGTAGTTCAAACCATGCAAATGTGAGTAGGTAAATAGGTACCAGTTTGGTAGGAAGAGTACAGCATTTCATGCACCTCAACCTATAGTCATTCTGGCCACATGATCGCAGAAGTGACTTCGGACAATGCTGGCTCCCTCAGCTAAGAAATGGAGATTAGCACCATCAACTAGAGTCAGACATAACAGGAAAGGGGAAACCTTTACCTTTAAGATACTAAATCTTCTTGTTATTACCCAAGCTTTGAAACTGTTAAATCTTAGATGATTCTGGAATGTTCTGCACATACTGTACCAGCAATACTGCAATGCCCCACTATTGAGATATTATAGGAAGAGAGCCATGCTGGTCTAAGATAGCAAAAAAATCAGGAGGAGTTTATTAGCACCTTTTCTAAGTAGAAAATGTTATTAAATACATAAACTGAGCTGTATCTCATGAAAGGTCACGCCTTTTAATAAAATATGTTGCAGATGCCTTCCATTATAAGACCAGTGGGGATAAAAGCTGTCTGGATAGCTAAGCCACATAAAGTTTTCTGTAACCACATCACTCTTGACATTTTTGTGAAATTTAACTGTCTTTTTAATCCATGCTTTTCACTTTATTGCAAATTGTCTGTATTCCTAGTATATCTGTAAGATGAATGCTTTTAGACTGAATTGCCATAAATAACCTATTTATTGTAGACTATAAAGAAAACTCTAAGATGAGTTCATGCTGCCTGGATAGATTTCAGTACTACATATTCAGTGAATTATTATATACTGTAATTAGTAGGTATATATCATGCTCTATTTATAAGTGATGCAGGAGCTAAAAGACATTCATGACTAAAAGAGTGGGAAGAAATTCTATTTTTAAAATTTCAGATAAACAATTTAACTGTCTTCCCAGGAAAATGAAAGAAATACAAAATGGAAATAATGACAGCAGGGCTCTATATCTCAATATGAATAATAATAAAGAAAAAAAGGGCAGCAAATGCAGAAATAAATTTGCTTAGAGAGTAAGCAAATTCCAAGGATGGTTGAATAAAGGACGACTGGGTACAAATTCTCCAATTGCCAGCAAACCTGGTGAGTTCCCATTCTATTCCCTTGTCTAGATTGTTTATGAAGATATTGAAGAATACTGGGCCTAAAACAGAACCCCACTGCTTACTACCTTCCATGTGGATGTAGATCCATTGAGGACTACATGTGGAGTACAATTTGTCAGCCAGTTACAAATCCATCTGGTGGCCAAGCTGTCTTTCCCACATTGGTGTGTGTGTGTGTGTGTGTGTGTGTGTATGTATGTATGTATGTATGTATGTGTCAATACATATATATGAGTATATATATATGTGAAGAAAGTGGTCTACTTTATTCACATACATATTCACAAATCACATATCATTGTAGAAGCCTGCAAAAAGAAATGATCTGTGCATATTAGCTATTCTGCAATTTTTTCACACAACTAGTCATAGCAGTTTCTTATACAGCAGCTTGGTCAGCAGGACACCATAAATAATTATATGCACACGTTTGCTGAGCAACCAGAAATTGGCACCTTTCATGACTTGTAGCTTTTCTAATTGTCTTTGGGATTGTAGTGCACTTTAAACCCCATGAGCCTGAATAATTATCCAGTCTCCAATTTTTCTTCTATGGGTCAGGAAATAGACAGAATAATAGCATCCAAGTGTACCACTAAAGCTTCCTCTGATTTTGAAGTTCTAATTGGTATGTAATGCAGAAAAAAAATAAAACCCTTTAACTTTTGTACCATTGGTCCAACCTTTTGGTCCTAATTCAAAGAACTGATTTTTTTAAACTTTAAAAATCTGTAATCAAGCTGTTTGAACTACTGCATTTCTCTAGCAAATATGGTCTGTGAAATAACTATGTTAAGGGACACTTGAGAGTATCCATTGTTAAAGCTGTTAGGTTGTCATGCTTATTATATCAGGACTTCCCAACAGTGGCTGCTGTAACAACTCTTCCTATAGTCATCTGTCTCCAAACTGACCCTCCTATTAGGAAGATTGAAATGATTGCATCAGTCATAAAATGATGGAGGGTTGCAGCAATAGCTTTCGTTATTCTTCAAACATTAGTACATTTAAATAAATTAAATAATAAAGCTGTTATCCTGAGCTGTGTGGGCTAGATAGTCAGTATTTGATTTGCAGAGAAGCAGTTTCACCACAGTTTTAGAATACTGTATACTTTGCTTTAATCAGAAACACATCTTACATCGGCCTTGTATTTAGTCTCTGCTGGGCAGCTATTTTGACAGATAAGAGTTTTGTTCAAAACTATATTCATCTGAATCTCTAGTCAATATGAATCAAAAGGGTTTTATATGCTTATCACCGCAGCTGTTATGACTCTCTGAAAGTGTTTGTCTATGAAGCCTGCTTTATAAAAGGCTTAGTCCTGAAAATACTGCTTTAAATCAAAAGTAGGTAACCTGTGGCACATAAACTAAGTTAGCTACCTGAGTACTACTTTTGAAGTGCCATAAGTCTCCCCTGCATTTTCAGGCTTTCAGCTTAGTTACTTCTGCATTTGGAAGATTTAGGGAAGCTTTGCAGTAAAAAGTTAGTACTTTAAACAAGATTGATTATGGAAAGAAGAGTGAAAGGTATTGTAATGTATTGGCCATTTCTGTTTAAAATCAGTTGCTTAATGTCTGATCACCTGCTTAATGTCTGCCCTACTTTTTTTCTGTGTTATGTAACTGTTGCTGTTACTGAACCAGACTTGCTGTGTCCAGGCTGATAATCAGGTTTTGGGTGAGAAACTGCTACTTTAAACCTATTGGTCACCGCCTAGAGGCCAACCATATAAATAGCTGTACAGCAGCCATTAGCTTGCTTCTGTTCTGAGTTAATAAACTTGTTGCTGTTTCAACACCTTGTCTCGCTTAATGCCTACGAACCAAAAATATAATACGGCAATGAAGGTGGGATGTGCTGCTTCATTGGAAGAGTCTGAAGTCACTAGGGGGTGAGGCCAGCACAAGGCCTGGCAGGGACCACATTCCCCCCCACCTTGGTCCACCAGCAAGACATGCTGGAGACCACCTTGCCCTAAGGATCTGTCCTAGGGCCTACACAGAAGCCACCAGCAGAAGGCAACACGAACAACAAGAAACACAAGCAACTCAGCATGCTGAAAGTGGAGAAACTCAAAGAGTTCGATGTTACACACCAGAAGAGATAGGCATCTTACATTTCCCACATCAAAAATTACCTCCGTGCCAACCAGGTCGGCAAAGACGGATTGAAGGCCGTAACCCTCCTCTGTGTGTGCGGCCCAGCCACCATTGACATTGCCGAGAACCTGGTCGCACTGACGCCGCTTGAGTCTGTCACCTACGTGGACTTGAAAAAAAGCTCCAAGACCACTTTGAGCCCAAATTATCCATCATAGTGTGGAGGCATGCTTTTGAGCAGTGGGAGAAACAGCCCAGCAAGACGGCCACAGAATTCATCGCCGCTCTTCGTCAAGCATCCTGACTCTGCAATTTCGCGGATTTGGAGGAGAGACTAAGAAACTATTTAGTCTGTGGACTCCAGAACTGAGAGCTCCAACAAAAACTGTTCGCCAAGAGGCCTTGAAGGAGGTCATGGTGGACAAAGCTGCCGGAGGGGCCGTTAAAGCGCTGCAGCCCTCCAAAAGCACTTCAACCACCAAAGCTGTCCACCACAAGGATGCTGAACAGATAGAAGACACCAACTCTGACTATGAGGTCAACAAGCTACAGAAGCACCAGGAGAAGGAACTGCGGCCAGTTGACAAGGCAGTTCCGTTCCTTAGATGCATGGGCTGTGGAGGCCTCCATCAATACGCAGAATGCCGATTCCGAATAGCAATGTGCCGGCCGTGTGGCAAATCAGGCCATATCGCCGCCATCTGCCGAGGTCGCCAGAGGGACCGTTAGCAGGAAGACTCATTCAGGAGAGGTACTGGGGTCCTGGGGCAACACCGATTAGGCTTCTACTCTAGCCGGAGGAACATGTTCTGCACCGGTGCCCACCGCCCACTTAAACAGTAGCTTCAGCTTCAGGTCAAGCTTCAGGGAGTTCCATTCAAAATGGAACTGAACACAGGCTCAGCCATGTTCATCATCTCCATAGGAACTTTCTGGCACATATGCAACTGCAGCAACAGAGGGGTCAAACGTCGACCATCTAACCTGTTGCTCACAGACTTCCAAAACTCCTGAGTGGTGGTCAAGGGCGAAGCCATGCTTCTGGTGAATTTCAAGGTGTTTACAGGCCTACTAGATGTTATAGTGGTAGAAGACCAATGCATGAGCCTCATAGGGCTTGTTTGGTTTGATGCATTGGGCATCCAGGTAACCGGCATTCACCGAACACAGGCGGCAGACTTGTCTTCAGTCTGCCAAGAGTTTGCAGAAGTTTTCAGTTCAAGCCTAGGAGACTACAGGGGCCCTCCAATAGCTTTCAAGCTTGATCCCCTGGTAACACCAATTCAGGTCAAGCCTCGTGTGCCTTTCGCTTTAAAGCCCAAAATTGATGCAGACCTGAACAACCTGGTCAGTCAAGGGGTATTGCAGCCCATAGATAGTGGGGTGTGGGAGATCCCCATAGTAATGCCACTCAAGGCCCATGGAGAAGTACGCATATGTGCTGACTATAAGTGCACCATTAACCAGGCGCTTCAACAGCACACATACCCGGTGCCAGTTGGCGCCTTTGCAAGGAGGCCGCATGTTTGCCAAGTTAGATTTGGCGCAGGCCTATCAACAGCTGCTGGTGGATGAGGCCACAGCAGCTGCCCAAACCATTGTTACCCATCGGGGGGCCTTCAAGGTCAAGCACCTACAATTTGGGGTGAGCGTAGCCCCAGGGATTTTCCAGGGAGTAATAGAGCACACGCGCAAGGGCATTCCAGGGGTCTTCCCCTACTTCGATGATGTACCCATTGCCAGGGAGTCTATAGAAGTTCTGGATGAATGGCTTAGAGCCGTCCTTCAGCGTTTCCACACAGCAGGACCTAAATTAAAAAAAGAAAAGTGCAAGATTGAGGTACAGTCAACTGAGTTCCTTGGGTTCTGCATCGATGCCAATGGCATTAATCCTGTGGATTCAAAGCTGAAACCAATTCAGCAGGCACCAAGCCCTAGGTCCAAAGAGGAGCTTCAAGCCTTCTTGGGCGTTCTTAATTTTTATCACTCATTCCTCCCACATAACGCCGCAGTGGCAGAGCTGTTACACTGGCTTAGACAAAAAAGCTCAATGGCAGTGGACCAATGTCCACAAAAGTAGTTTCTAGGCGGTCAAATCACTGTTGTTTTCAAACTCGGTGCTCACTCATTTTAACGAAAAGCTACTAGTCTGCATCGCATGTGATGCATCCCCATATGGGGTTGGGGCTGTGTTGAGCCATTTGTCAGCTGATGGGAAACAGTCTCCCATCACTTATTATTCGAGGACCTGGTCATCTGCAGAGGGCAATTACGTTCAGATTAACAAGGAGACCTTGGCCATTGTGGCTGGGGTTAAAAAGTTCCATGATTATTTATATGGCCGCCATTTCATGGTCTTTACAGACCACAAGCCACTTCTACGGTTGTTCACTACGAACAGGTAGACACCTCAGATTC
Source organism: Vipera berus (assembly GCF_964194415.1). Classification (NCBI taxonomy): domain Eukaryota; kingdom Metazoa; phylum Chordata; class Lepidosauria; order Squamata; family Viperidae; genus Vipera; species Vipera berus. Next base: position 40,059,881 of record NC_138209.1, on the reverse strand, counting down.
TGTCTCCTCAAATACTGAGGTGGTCTATATTCCTTTCAGCCTACAGCTACAGGCTGATTCACAAACTGGGCAAAGAAATGGGCCATGCAAATGGCTTAGCAGATTGCCCTTGCCACATGTGGAGCCTCCGGCAGCATGCATTTTAGCCATACAGGACATGCCAGAGTCTCCTCTCCATGCTGGAGATGTAGCTGCTGAGACAGCAGCTGACAAAACACTTAGCCACATGCTAACTTGGGTTCACACAGGATGAGTGGACAAATGTCCAGGGCCAGAATATCAAAGTTTCTTCATGAGGAAACATGAGCTTCAGCTCATAAAGGGTGCATTCTTTGGGGAAATAGAGTTATAGTCGCCAGCTCCTTAAGGCCCATGGTTCTTCAGTCTCTGCATGAAGGCCATCCAGAAATAGTCCAGATGAAGGCACTGGCAAGGAGCTACAGTACCTTTGGTGGCCAGGGCTACATAAAGCTATTGAGGCCCAAATACATGGTTGCTATATGTGCCAACAATCCAGACTGCAGATGCCGCAGGCCCCTGTCCACTGATGGGAGGACACTCACATACCGTGGTCAAGAATCCACATCAACTTTGCTGGGCCCTTTCAGGGACAGCTGTTTTTAATAGTGGTCGACAGCCACTCTAAATGGTTACAGGTTGTACCAATTCCCACTATGACTATTGCTAGCACCATCCAGGTACTGCACAGACTATTTGCAACACATGGCCTTTCAGACTTCTTAGTCTCAGACAATGGGGCTCAGTTCACCGCTTCAGAATTCCAGACCTTCCTCAGGGCAAATCTCATAAGGCATGCCACATCAGCTCCCTTTCACCCATCATCGAATGGTCAAGGGAACGCATGGTCCACACAATCAAGGAATCCCTGAAAAGAATTGTCACAGGGGATTGTCACCACAGACTGGCCAATTTTCTACTCTGCCAGCACACAACACCCTGCACTGCCACGGGCAAGAGCCCAGCCAAGCTTGCTTGGGGCAGGCGTTTGATCACCAAACTGGACAGGCTGCACCCTGACATAGTTGCCTCAGACACTGCACAGCCAAAGACACCAAGAAGTTTACAAGTGGGTGACCGGGTTGGTCCTGGAAGATGGGAAAGTTATTCGCCGGCACATTGATCAGCTGTGTCGGCGGCTAGCAGATCAGTCACTGGCTCAGGATTCCCAAGAGGGCCAAACACAGGGCCCACATGACAGCGGTCCAACAGAGCAGCTTGCACGCTCTGAAAGAACTCTTGCTCATGGTGACGGGGAAATGGCCATAGAAGAGTCTCCTCCGGACACATAGACTGTATCGGCTGATCAGGGCAGGCAAACTGCACTGAGAGACAGCCCTGCAGGCTTCGCTGCACAATTGGACTTTGGTTTGGGCTGACTGGGACTGGCCAGCCAAAGGGACTCGAGTCACTCTGTCTCCACTGACCCTCAGAGCCCTGGTCTACCCAGTCTGGCAGGCAAGCAAGTAGACTGGGAGATCCCTGTAACCCCTAGACATTCTGAATGGTCAAGAAGGCCGCCTAATTATTGGAAAGATTATGTCAAACAATTGAGAGTTTGAGCCATCTAGGAAGAAGGGGTGTAATGTATTGGCCATTTCTGTTTAAAATCACTTGCTTAATGTCTGATCACCTGCTTAATGTCTGACCTACTTTTTCCCTGTGTTATGTAACGGTTGCTGTTACTGAGCCAGACCTGCTGTCTCCAGGCTTATAATTAGGTTTGGGGTGGGAAACTGCTACTTTAAACCTGTTGGTCACCGCCTAGAGGCCAACCGTATAAATAGCTGCACAGCAGCCATTAGTTTGCTTCTGTTCTGAGTTAATAAACTTGTTGCTGTTTCAACACCTCGTCTTGCTTAATGCCTATGAACCGAAAATATAACAGGTATGGTTTGGCAGTGGTTCTCCTCTCTCCAGGGACAGTTCCAGTCCATAGGAAGGAAACACCAAGCTTAGCTACTTTTCTTTACTGATTTCATGGAAAGTGACAGGATTATTCAGAAAGCAGGAACAGCCAGAAAACTAACCAGGACCATTTTTATAATTAGGCAGAATAAAACCATTGCATCAGTTAAGAACTTTTGCAAGTCAGGGGACTCTACCAATTTGTCTATTCATTCAGTTGCAAACCTATAGGCCTTTCTGATGCAAAAAAAGAATCAGATATAAGCTGTACATTCAGTTTCACAAAGTTGAGTTCCATTCATCCTCATAAAAGACAAAATCAAAAGTGCTTTCAACTTGACATCTTTTGAGAACTACTTGGTATTAGGGCAGGGCAAATTCAATGGGTGGCTATACTGACTTTTCTATATCAGATATCATAACTCAGAAATGATGTCAGAAGATTATTTTTGTGTTCAATTATTCAATTGAACAGTGTTTTCTAAATGTTCTTAATAGTGTTAAATTTAGTATATTCACTACAGACATTAGCTTCCCATAAATAATTTCAAACTTAATTCTTTTGCTAAGTTTTCAAACTCTTGTTTCAATTAGAAAACCTACAACTTGTTTCTTCTTTCTTTATACACCATCCCATGGTGATATTGCAGTAGGCAAAGACAGTGTTCAGTGCATGGTTTCCACAATTCATTTATTTTTAATGGAACTAGGGAACCTGCCTGACATTCCTGTGCTTAGTGGAAAAATCCAGCTGAGTTCCTTAAGATTTATTCCCAAATAAATTGAGTAGAACCATATCCCTACTCTTGCTTGACTGTAGCTGAATTGTATGTTAAACCTCTAATTGGTTTCTCTTTCAGATGCTTCAGGTTTTTAACACAAATCCGTATTTGTTTATTTTAATATTGTACTCTAATTAACTTTAATTTTTCAAAGCTATGTGATTTAAAACTGGTAACCTGAAAAGTTAATAAGACTACTGGATACTTTCTTTTTAACAAGGATTTATTTTTAAAAAAGTAACTGCATAAGAAATCTTAAGAAACAGACATTCCTAGATTGCTTTCTGCAGTGATTGGAAGGCAAGAAAAAGAATACCCAAGTAGTGTGCTGTAAAATAATTTAACCATTTCTCCAAATTCTCTTTTTCTTATTCAGTAGTCATATATTTATGTACATCATAAAATATGCTTCAGGAAAGACATAGCATATTATTTAATTCTTCACCTACAGTGCTACTGAAAAATAAATCCCACCAAGTTCTCAAAATTCTAATAGAAGGAGTAAATAGAGGATTAATGCAGATTTTGTTAATTCTATGAGAAGAGGACCTGCAATCGGTCTAATCATATGCTGTTTACAAGTGGAATCTAATCCATAAAATCTTCTTCCTCATAAATTTACTAATTCAAGGCACCAGAGGTTATGCAGAATTCATTAATATGTGACTCTTCCAGGCAAACAAGATAATCTATTAAACAGTAATGTGGAAAAAAATTAAAAGAAGCGCTCGGCAAAGTTGCCATGACTTTACACTAAAAATAAGAAAAGGTTGCTTTTGCAAAATGTTTGGGAATAAGTGAAGTACTGTTCCTCAGAGTAGTAAACTAGCTTTGCTTCTGAAAGTTTTGTATGACTACTTCAAAATCTGTCCAGGTGAATATGGACACATAGGCATGAGCAGAAACTTGCAATGGTTTTGTTAGGGGAGTACAGCAAAATGAAACTATTGTGTTGGTATAGACATGCAGACAGTAATGGGTTACTTTCAGAGCAGTTGTGTGAGCATTCCATGGGGTGCAGCTGCTTTAATGCGTTAAAAGAGGAATTTTTTGCTCATGCCAATGTATTCTGCAAACTGATCATGTCTTATTTATAATCTGAACTAACTATCAGGACTCAATTTTGGATCAGGAATATTGTTCTCAAAGAAGGAATGCTCAACTAGAAATCAGCAATTTTTCCAGATGCAAGCACCATTGTAAGATTTCACATTATGTTAGCAGCATAACAACTCAAAATTAAAACAAAAAGCAGAAATAACAATGATAATTTTACAAAAAAAATTAAAAAATTAAAATGGCCAAAATATCATGATGTAAAGATATTTCCAAACATATACGTACATGTGCGTGCGCACACACACACACACACACGGATAACTAAAAGTATTGCTGATTGGCTATCAGCAACACAGTGGAGAAGTAATTACAATTTATCTCCATGATGTTAATCCCTAATGTGGGATCTTACACATGCTTGGGTCAGAGTTCTCTTGTTTATCTCTAACAATTCCTCTGGATGTGTCCTCTGAAATTTCATCTCTTCCAAAGTTCCTCAGAAAACCAAAAGAACTTACCTCCCCTCCCAACTGATGTCCACAGAGAGACTACATAGTCCAATCCAAGGCTCCGGTCAGAAAGTCCCTAAGACCCCAGATCCTTGGACAAAACCCCAAGTGCCATCTGAAAACCCTCCAATATTAATAATATTGAACATGGTTAAAATATTCTAATAAATGGGTTGAAATCATAGCAGCATCTAATAACAATACTCAGGGAGAGAAACAAAAATCATAAATCAGCTGTAATTCCTACTGTGCTGTCTTGATTGCTCTATTCTTAGAAGTTTAGGCTGTTATTTTGAGAATGTTTTGGACTCAGCATTACTGTTTGCCTCACTATCTGGATTTCTTTTTCACTTATAATTTCACCTTTTGTTTCTGATTTCATCTGCTGCTTGATGGGACCTTAGCAATTTGTTTTTCCGATGATTACTGCTAGCGTAGTTGATTTTCTCCTAGACAAGGAAAGCAGTACAGAGAGTTTTGAGCAGACATCCATGAAAAATAGTGGCAAGGGCAGTGTTTGTAAAAGCAAGATGGAAGTATGGAAGGCTTGTAGTGTTGTGTAGCTGGTTCTTTGCAGGCATTGAGCAAGATGGAAGGTTCAAAACAGCAACATGCTTTATTGAAGGTCAGAACAGAAGCAACAAGGGAGCTGCTGCACAGCTATTTATATGGTTGGCAACCAATAGGTTTGAAGCTAAGGTTTCCCGCCCAACTTAGCCAGCTGGAGAGAACCAGTCTGGGCCGGCTAGCAACCGTTACAAGTATACACGTAAACTAGTATTAGCAATTGAATTAGCAAACAGTGCAACTCCAGCAAACACTTACAACATATATAAAACCCAATACATTACATGTAGTTTGATTTATTTCGGATCTCACCAGCTTTAGCTGATTCTTGGTGGTTTACAGTCATTCAAATCAACTCAGTGAAACAATAAGACATGCAATAAGAAATAACAAATAAAAAACAATAAAACAATAAAAATAAAAACATATGATATTGCATACTATATATTCTGTTGGAAGTTAAATGTGGTCCGTGTCTTATTCCAAGCAAGGAGAGAAATGCAGACAGAGGAAAATAAGTTTGATGCACCCGGCAATTGGAAAGGAGTTTATTGGCCCAGACACAGCAGTGACAACAGCAAGCATTTCTGGGGGCAGCTGGCAAATTGATGAGTTTTTATGTTTTGGAGGCCTTGTAATTGAGATGTCTGGCTCTGTGTATCCGTTATTATTTAATTGTGTTGCAAGATTTCTATTATGATCTGCAAGATCCTGACCAGTCCTAAAAATAAAGGGGAAATGTAAATTCTTGGTGTTTGTCTCCCTGATCTAATCCTATCAGACTAATCTTGTCAGTTTCAACTCCTGTTCTATTCTGCCATCTATTTGGAGATTGCTTTAGCCAACTCCAGTTTGACAATGTATACATTATTTTATGAATAAAACTTAGTTTCTTTAAGCTTTGCCTGCAGGCTGTTTTAGTGGAGGAAAGACTGGAGCTGCTTTCTGCCTTTGTTAAGGAAATTTTTCTTCTCTTCTCCTTTAGGAAAAATATTCTATTCTGCTTCTTAAAATATTCTGGGGAATATGTGTGGGGGCGGGGTGGGGGTGTTCTTACAATTCATATCCATTAATGCCCAAATAGCCTACAGAAAATATCTACTTTCAAGGCCTTTCTAAACAATGCCAGTATAGACACAACTGAATCTTTGGGAGAAGGATGTTCCAGAATATAAGAGTCATAACAGAAAAGGAATGTCTTCTGTCCCCAGCTGTTATCTTCCGGTGATAGGGTATCCTTAGCTTTTCTGATATGACTGTATTGAGTCTTCCACCTGGAGAAAGTGGTCCTAAAAACATCTCAGTGCCAATCCATGCAAAACTTTAAAGGCATCCCCAACTAAAGTGCATTGAAGTTGACATATAAGTAGTGCTAAGGGCAGGTGTTCAATTCCTAGACTTCACTTTAGAATTCCCACTGGAATTCTTCTATCCACTATTCTTCTAACCACTATTTACTATTCTTCTATCCACTATTCTGGGAGGAGTGGTAGCACTAGCACCACTATGGGTATCAGGGAGGGAAAGGCTACTATAAGATATAAACATTATGGGTTAAACATGGCTGTTAACTTATGAAAATTGTACTTAATTTGCCAGGACAGGGTTATGTCTCCATATTTTCTTTATTAAATTAAATGAGTTGTTTTTAATCATCAGAAACTAGTGCTGGAAAAATAGTGGGACCAGATCACACAACAATGCAAACTAAGTGTTAATTGTACCATCAGAGCTTAAAATTATTCAAACAGAGTTCACACAGTGCAGATTTAATAAAATTTCTGCAGGGTTGTAGATTAGCAGCTGGGTGGAGTCAAGGAATTTTACTGGTCTTCTTGTGTGAATTATATGCATTTTAATGGCTTAAAAAAGTCAAACCTGAAGCCCAGACCAGATCATTGTGAAGTATCAGCCATGCCTTCCCCCATAACATGTTTATTTCTTAGTTACTGATGCATTTATTTCATAAATAATAACTTGTCTTGGTTGATCCTGAGGACCTATCAGATAAACTTTTATCAAAGGCTATCAACAGAAAATATATTTAGTTATTTTGCAAAACAAAGATAGCATTTACCAAGGAGGACGGGTGGTGTTAATTATAAAATTTTTATGAGAAAGCAATCTTAGGCTTCTCCCTGCTAACATTAGAACTACAATCGACTAACAGCACGTATTCAAGGAAACATTTCACGGATAAGTTTATTTTTTTTAAAAAGCCATTAAGTCATTAGAAAACTGAAATTCCAGTGAATGCTATATATCAAATGCAAGCCCTATTTATACTAAAATAAGGAGCAACTGCAGACAGAATCAAAAATCAAGATGGTGTTGCAACATGTAACTGAGGCCCTAAAACTTTTTTTATATGTGTTTGCATATGATGCATGTTTAAAAAAATAGGGGCTCAAAATTACTCCATTAGAAGATTAGAACTATATTTTATTGAGACAGGCTACAGTAACTCCCTCTCATAGTCAATCCCATTGGATATGAGTCACAAGGAGGGGCATTTGGGCTATTTTTTATGATAGTTTACCAGCTTCCTGGACTTAATGCATGTTTCTGCACTTGTTGTCCTAATGGCTTCTGTATATCTTCTCCAAGATCCTCTCTGTGGCTGCTTATAAAACTGCACATTTTGACTTTCCATTCCAGGGGGATATCTCAAAGTGAAATCAAGATTCAAATTTCACATTTTTTACTACCCAGTGAACTTCTAACTTTTCTCACTTGGACAAAAGAGAGGATTTCTACCTTTTCCTTGTTAGGGTTATAGTCTAGTCTGGTTTACATATGTCTGCTTCTGTCAGAAATGTAATACACAATCTGAGAAAAAATAAAAGCAAATAACGAAAGAAGAAACCCAACAGTTTTCACAAATGATCTTAAATATAGGCACTGCTTTCAAAGAGAACTTAAGGAATCACTTTGAAGTCCTCTGCCACTTTGACTTAGAATCAAAGAAACTGAAATTAACTTAAGGAAGTCATTATCCAGGAGTGTGAAAAGAGATAGTCAAAGATGAGGAAATAGAAGAAAGCAAAACTGATCTCAGAACAAGCTGCAGAAATTGTAAGCAAGAGACAACAAAGTCATCAATGACAAAAAATATTAGGTATTTGATAAAGAATTTTAGAGAATAGTTAGAAGAGACAAGAAACAATGTTTCAACAGCAGCTGTAAAAACACTGATGATGCAGAGATAATAGAAAAGCAAGTCCTCCCAAAATCTTGAACTCAGAACTTCCAACTTTAAATTAAAAACTGTACTTTAAATCTATGAGTTGGTCTAGTTATGTGACATATGATATATAAAGAAGCCATTGTTTAGTGAGAACTGGACATGGAAGCACTGATTGGTTCAAAACTGGGAAAGGAGTCCGGCAAGGCTGTATACTGTCGCCCTGCCTATTTAACTTATATGCAGAGCACATCATGAGAAAAGCAGGGCTAGATGAATCAAAAGTTGGAATTAAGATTGCCGGAAAAAATATCAACAACCTAAGATATGCAGATGATACCACTCTAATGGCAGAAAGTGAAGAAGAACTAGCCTCTTATTGTAGGTGAAGAAGGAGAGTGCAAAAGTTGGGTTGAAACTTAACATTAAGAAAACCAAGATCATGGCATCCGGCCCTCTCAATTCCTTGCAAATAGATGGGGAAGAAATGGAGGTAGTGACAGATTTTATTTTCCTGGGCTCCAAGATCACTGCAGATGGGGACTGTAGCTAAGAAATTAAAAGACGCTTGCTCCTGGGGAGGAAAGCCATGGCAAATCTAGACAGCACAGCAGAGACATCACCCTGTCAACAAAAGTGTGTATAGTCAAGGCTATGGTCTTCCCAGTTGCAATGTATGGCAGTGAAAGTTGGACCATAAGAAAGGCCAAGCGCCAAAGAATTGAGGCCTTTGAGCTATGGTGCTGGAGAAGACTCCTGCGAGTCCCTTGGACTGCAAAGTGATCAAACCAATCAGTCCGAGAGCAGATCAACCCTGACTGCTCTTCAGAAGGCCAGATCCTGAAGTTGAAACTCAAATACTTTGGCCACCTAATGAGAAGGAAGGACTCACTGGAGAAGAGCCTAATGCTGGGAAAGATTGAGGGCAATAAAAGAAGGGCACGACAGAGAATGAGGTGGCTGGATGGAGTCACTGAAGCATTAGGCGTGAGCTTAAATGGACTCCAGAAGATGGTAGAGGACAGGAAGGCCTGGAGGAACATTGTCCATAGGGTCGCGATGGGTCGGACATGACTTTGCAGCTAACAACAACAGCAATATTGTTTATTTAAATAAATCCTGTGTTAAGCGAGTTGTGATGTCACAGTTCCTCCTGTTGTAGTTGGTTCTTTATCACTGAAATAACCAGGTTTTGTGGAATGAATGTAAATAGTGATGTTACATCAAACAACACCATAACTTCATCGTCCTCTACCCTTCGCGGTTTTAATCTTTTCAGGAACTCTTCCGATGATCTTACCGTAGTCATGCTGCCCTCCACCAGATGTTGTATCTGTCCACTCAGCCACTTGGCCAGGCCGAAAGTTGGTGTGTCCCTGAACAACACAATAGGTTGCAGCAGGGTCCCTTCTTTATGGATTTTTGGCAGTCCGTAGAACCCTTGCCATAGCCGAGTCTTTGGGTCATATTGCTTTTAAAACATCCTCATGGAGGAAGTAAAAATGAGAGGAGAGAAGACATCAGGATCCAAATGCACACATGCGGATGCAATGCGATTAGGGAAAATACGACCGACTGGGGCAGGTGAAACAGCCAGTTTCATAAGCAGACCTTCCAACCACTCAGACCTTCTCACTCTGATGACGTCGGCAGGGGACCGACGAAAGCTTAGTAATAAGCAGTTGTTTCTGTACCTATCCCGGAGTTTGATGATTTTTTGCACTTTATATAAATCTTTCAGCAAATATGAATCTTCTAATTTATTTGACAAATGGAAAATGTGAAATTGAAGATGACAAGATATTGACTAGATATATTATGAAAATTATCAGCAGTCTAACAAGCAGTCACGCTGAAAACAAGTATAAAGGATTATATAGTCATAGAAGTATACAGTTTTACTTATGAAACCAGAGATCAATGATAGATGATAGATGACATACAGATATCTGGCAGCACAAAACTTTACTACTGAGCAATTCACAATCTCTGAATTAGTGCTTTTGCAAATATCAAAAAGACTTACCATTTTTGGAACTTAAGCTTTTAATGATATTCTATGAGCACAATTAATTTAAATTGGTCAGAAACTTTCCTGTTTTGCTGTAGTTCAAGTGAAAATCCCCAGCCAACAAAGGCAGTCCAAATTAGGAAAAGACTCCTATTAGTAATATTGGAGTGTCTTTTTCTTCCCCTAATATTAATTATCACTAAAGGGAATTATTGTTATTGTAAACGCACCTGTATTCTGCAAAATTGGTTCATCTGTGCCTAGCAAAATTGGTTTTTTCTATGTCTAGATTTAAAAAACAAAACAAAAACCTGTTACGGCTGCTGAACATGCAATGAAATCAACATCTGTTTGGTCTCTGGTGAGAATCAGATAACTAAGCATCAAAATTTCCCTTTTAAATCTCAACATTATTGCATCTTTGAGCTACATATTGAGACTGAGCGCAGATGATTCTAGAACAAATATTTGGAGTTCTCTGCGAGTTGCAAAATGACAAGACAGAAAGGAAAGCCTTCATTTCTCTACTTCAGAAATACACATATACATAAACAAACAAAAGAAATCTTCCAGTATATGCTGCTCTTAAATATTGGAGGAAGGGGAAAAATGAAATTTGTTTCTAATGTAATGGAATAATTACTACCTACATGACATTAGTCTCTACAAAACAAAATGCAAATGCAAACTATAACCCATTGCACCAAGTACCAATTTTGCAGTGTTTATTCATTCTTCTTTTTGATAGTTCCCATAAAAATATATAGAGGGAAAAAAGCTATGTGCCTGATCAAATATACATATAACAGATGAAGCACAGCTGTTGTAAACTTTTCTAGCCAGAAGGGTTCAGTGTGTATCAAATTCATCATCATTCTTTTAAAATTGTCAACAGGCTTAAATAGGGAGAGTGAAACCAAAATAGTTTCTTATCCTATTTTTTTGTATATTAAGTTTACCATCACCCCATTTAATTCTTACTCATGATATTAATTCTTGTCCTTTTCCAATGCATGTTTGTAATTTAATGTATATTGTTGGTTAGAAAGAGATTTCAGCAGTTTCTTTTTTAAACTGAAATGTTGAATGCTACAAAATTGAATAAAATATGAACAGAAGAGTTTTAGTAAACAGGCTGACACAAATGTCTCTAGTATATATATATCCCACACTGAAAACACTAGGTGGATATATCCAGAGGAATTAATTAGGCATCAGTCCAGTTCTTTGCTCTTCAAATATTAACTTAAATATGTTTTTATTTCATAAAAAATAATTACATTTATTTGCTTTCTAATACCTAAAACAGATGTTCAGATCACCTAATGTCAACAAGAGGTCCTCATTAGCTATACAGTGCAACAGTTTTGGTGGAGCAGTGGGCTAATGCCTCCTTAAGTAACACCAGCTGCCTGCAATTAGTGCAGGTTCGCATCCCACCAGGCTCAAGGTTGACTCAGCCTTCTATCCTTCCGAGGTAGGTAAAATGAGGACCCAGATTGTTGGGGGCAATTAAGCTGACTTTGTAATAATGCCGCTTGGGGGTGTGTGTGTGTGAAAGCCCTAATAAGCAGGCATATACATAGAATGAAGGCTACTGCTAAGCTTGTAAGCCGCCCTGAGTCTTCGGAGAAGGGCGGGATATAAATGGAATTAAAATAAAAAATAAAAAAATAAAAATAATATCATTCAGGATCTTCCACATTTTATGTAATAAGATAGGCATTCTTTGCCAATAACAAACTAATGGAATATACTTTCCATAGCTATATTACAATTATATTCCATTACATAAGCGCCGCTGATCCTATCTTACAGACCAAAGAAATATTTTTGTTCTGCATTGCAAGACAGTTCCAAGTGCTAATGAGGAACAGATCCCCAAGGCAGTTTAAGCCAACTGACAAATACAGTATCTCATCCTAGTAACCCATGTAAGGACAAATGGTACAGCCATGGATTTGAAAACATTCTGAGGGATGAAAAAGCAGAAGAAGCAGGGTAAAGAAACTAAGATCAATGGAATGACTGCATTCTTTAATAATGGGATATGGTTGCAAGGATGAAGGATTTCTGGCAAGAGATCGATTATACATAACCAGAATAGAGAAGAATGCACCTGAACAGCACCTTATAGAGGGCTTTAACATGAATCTTGTGGGAAGAGAACTCAGAAAATAGAACAGAACAGGGAAGTGTATCCACAATATGGAGACATCCAGTAATGAGCACAAAATACACAAAATAAGAAGGAATAGCATATGCAAAGAGTACAGGAAACAAATCTGAAAAATTAAATGCAGCAAGGTAAATTTGATTTAGAAGGCATTATTGAATCATGCTGAAATAAAAGTTCATTTAAAAAAATAAGTCATGAGTGCAATGTAAAAACTGAACAATATGATTTCTTCAAGGGGAATAATTCAGACAAATGAGATGTAGAGTGACATTATATGTTAAGGCAGCACACACATATGCTGAGATCCAGAATTTGAATGTAAAAGTCCAGTTGTACAAGAGCACTTGAGTAAGAATACAGAGAAGAGGAAACAGTAAGTTACACTATTATTAGGCAGAAGGGAGCATGCATTGGGCCACTAAGCCAGTCAGAAATTCAGCCATACCATGTTATAGAACTTTTAGGAAACAGAAAATAGAAATAATGAGAGATTATAATTATAACCACCCAAATATCTGTTGGAAAATCAACAGATTAATAGATTCCCAAATCCTTCAGTGCACTTGCTGACAGTTTCACTTTCCGGAAGTTTCAAGAAGAGGCAAAGATATCAGCTCTCCTAGAACTTTGTCAGTGTACATTGCTAGTTAAAGAGAAAAAATTTGGAAGGATATTGCCACATAGTCTACTGGGTCAAGATACTATGGAAAAGAAGATTGGAACATAGTTTAGAGACACTTCAGAGTGTATGAAAACTAATTTAAACAAACATTAAGAAATAATAGTCAGGGATGTCTGCAAAGAAATCCATAAGTCAATGGAAATACTTTAACAATGGAAGCAAAGTGTAGCTATAGCTATAGGTACAGGTTCAAGTACAGGTACAGATACAGTTATTGTGTATGTCTGTTTCAATAATAAAAATAGTAGAAAAAAGAAGAAACATATTCTGCTCCTAGGATAATATGGTAGGATACCAAGGGTTGATATTGTCTACTCTTGATGTAACTCAGTCTTCTCCTGAAACTGGAAATGAGTTGGAATGGACCTATGCAAAACAAATTGACAAAGGGTAATCTCTTTACTTTTTCCAAGATAATTAAAGAGATTGTTAGGGAACAACAAGCTCTCATGAAGTTTAAAGATTCAGGGCCAACCTGATTATGCCTGAGAACTTTGAAGGATCTTGCAGATGTCATTTCAGAGCCTTCTATGATGTTTGAGAAATCATGGACATAGTGTCAGAGGAGTGGAGAAGGGCAAATATATTCAAAAAGGAATGGGCAGGAGAGAAGACTGAGTAACTATAAACTATAAAATTATGTTGATTCTGGATAAAATGTTGAAACATTTTCTAATATGTGAATATTTTTAAAAAGGGTATTGCTTGGCAAGAGCCAGCATTAATCTATCAAGAATAAATAATGCCTTGTTTAATACAGAGACCTGTTTAGATGATCGTGAGAATGCAGTGGAAATAGTGTATTTCAGGAAAGAATTTGTCAAAGCTTACATGGCATTCTCTTAGAGATATGTCAAAATATGCAGTCAACAATGCTATTCTTGGATGGATAGAGATAGCTGAACATTTTTCCCCAATAAGAATAAATCACTGGCTTCTTGTCAGATTTGGACAGAAAAATTAAGTGCCATGGCATGCTGTCCTACATAGCTCTATTTTAGTCCATGAACTATTTGACATATCTTCATGTTAGATAAAAGGAATTAAAAACTATGTGTATCAGTAGATAAATAGGTACCACTTCAGTGGGAAGGTACCAGTGTTCTGTGTGTGTGTGTTTCTCCGCATATAATCATGCTGGCACATGACCATGGAAATGTCTTCGGATAATGCTGACTTTCTTGGTTAAGAAATGGAGATGGGCACCACCCTCTAGAGTCAGAAATAACTGGAAAGGGAAAGGGAACGGTTTTTCCCTTTCCAGTTATTTCTGACTCTAGGGGGTGGTGCCCATCTCCTTTCCCTTTATTTATGTATTTGGTTTACAGCAGGGGTGTCAAACTCAATTTCATTGAGGGCCGCATCAGCATTGTGGTTGCCCTCAGGGGACCGGGTGGGTATGGCCAGGGTGGGCGTGGCCTACTGGGTGGGTGTGGCTAGAGTGTGTATGGCCTACTGGGTGGGCATGACCAGCTCTACATCATTCGCATCAAGGGTACCTATGGGGGCCTTGGCAGGAGTGGGACAGATCTGAGGGTCTCTGGCAGAAGGAGGTCTCTGGGCCAGGGCCAAGGCAGTGGGGGCCGTTCCCTCACTGTTTCCAGGATGGCTTCGTGGGCCACATGAAACCACTTCACGGGCCGGATCTGGCCCCCAGGCCTTGTGTTTGACATGTCTGGTTTACAGTATATGGCTGCCCACTCATTCTCAGTGACTCTGGATGGCTTACAAATGATAAAATACCAATAAAAAAGAATAAAAAACAGTAATCCCCCCACACCTCCTTGGTGAAAACACATGATCAAATGAGCCATACTCATACTTCCAATGTAATCTACCAGAT